>NC_047084.1:479072022-479687022 GCF_902459505.1 Geotrypetes seraphini
CTGTAGTAATCTGTAAGGAAGAGGCACTATGGATCATTCTGGAAGAGGGCGTGAAAAAGGTATTTACACTGGTGTGATACATGCAAGGCCTCCTTCGCAGACAAGAAGTGGACAGAGATTTAATTGAAGACATTCAAAATATAGCTTTAAAAGGGGAAGTACTACTAATAGGTGATTTCAGTATACCAGATGTTGATTGGGGTATTCCTATTGCAGGGTCTTCTCGAAGTAGGGAGATCCTGGATTCTTTACAGGGAGAACTGTTCTAGCAGTTGCTAATGGAACCCATGTGGAATATGGCCATACTAGATTTACTGCTTAAGAATAGGGAAAGTAATGGATACAATCATGTTACACCTCTCCTGCCTTCACTGACTGCTTGTCCAGTACATAATTAAATTTAAGATTCTTATTCTTGTCCATGAAGCCTTTCATTCTGGAATACCTGAATACTTGTCACAGTCTATTGTCCCAAATTCTCCCTCCTGCTTTTTGTGTTCCCTAGATTCTTACAGAATGATTCTCCCTGGACTGCAACAAGCTCATTTAGAATCCACTAGGAATGCAGCCTTTCACTTTCTTGCACCATATCTTTGGAATTCATTGCCTGATCTGATTCAAGTTGAGCAGTGCTTTCCTGACTTCAAGGAACTGCTAAAAACATACTTTTGTTCACTGGCTGACAAGGCAATCTGAGTATTAGGAATGATGGACCTGCAACACAGGACAGCCTTTTAATTTTGACTGCATTGTGTGTATTCTATCAGACAAATGGTGCCACTTTTCTGTCATCAATTGGAGTTTTTTCTTTGTGTTTTATCTATGTAATGTTAACCACCTAGATCATTTGCAAGGCGGTATATTAAATCAATAAATAATAATCTGGAATCCAATGATCATCAGATAGTATGGTTTAATATTAAGTCAAGTGTAGAGAGGGTTTATTCAAAAGTGAAGGTTTTAGACTTCAAAACAACTTTGTTCTGATTAAGGATTACGTCAAGGAGTTGTTGTCTGGTGACAGTCCTCGCTTTTTCTTTTACTGAAATGGTAACTTTGCCACGGCCTTGCACATTCTTCTTGTCTATATTCCATCCTGTTTTTCTCTCTGGCTGTACACCTTGTTCTGTGTATTGGCATAAACATGAACTTTTCACATGAACAGCATCTGCAGGACACTACACAGACTATGGGGCCTGCAGCACCTCATACTCAGTCCATTGTTCACTGGATGGGATCATCAAGATTCTAGAAGAAGTAGGAAGACAGTGGGCAAACTGAAAGGAACTATTGTAAGGGCAAAAAATCATTTTGTAAGGAAAATAAGAGGAAAAGAAGGCAGCTTTGGTTCTCAAAAGCAGTAGCTGAAAATTTAAAGAAAAAAGTTAGTTTTTTTTTACAAGAGATTGCAGAAAGAGGAGGGCAGGCAAAAATACCTGTAGCAAACTTAAGAGAAGCTGGTAAAGCAGACAGGAAAGCTAAGATACAGATGGAAGAAAATATTGCCAACATGGTAAAATTTATTTATTTAAAAACTTATACCCCACTTAAAATCTAAGCGGTTCACAAAATACATACATAATTATAAAAATAATGCTACAAAAATTATTTACATTTATCAGAAGAACTTTCTAATAATAAAAAGAAAACCATCTTTTAGGAAAAGGCCTCTATAAATAAGGTTGTCTTCAACACCTTTTTAAATTTCTGAACGTCAGAGAGCGACCCAAGTGGTCCAATTAAAATGGGAGGACAAGATATTTTTTTAGATACTGTATGTTAGTGATAGAAGGAAGTACAAAAGTGGCATTGTGAGACTCAAAGGCTAAGGGGAAGAATATGTAGAAGCTGATAAAGATAAGGCTGAATTAGAAAATGACATGGGGACAAATTTGTCCCTGTCCCCTCAGGAACTCAATTTTCACGTCCCGTCCTCGTGAGTTTTGTTGCTGTCCCTGCCTGTAAGCTATGCCTTAACCACACAAGCCTTAAACACTTATGATTTTAAAGTGTTTGAGGCTTGTACAGATGAGGACAGAGTTTGCAGGAATGGGGCAGGGACAGAAAAAGAACTTGCCAGGATGGGATGGGAAAATGAGTTCCTGTGGGGACGGGGAAAAATTTATCCCCGTGTTATTCTCTAGGCTGAATTGCATAATTCTTTCATGTGCTTACAACTGAAGCACTGCGAGCATGACCACAGAAGACAAATGCAAATAGAAATGAAGGTGTGATTGACCCTGAGAAGCTTGCTAAACTAAAGATGAACAAAGCGATGGGGCGAGATGGTATACATCCGAGGGTACTGAAGGAACTAGGAAATAGTGGTGGCTCCATAGATTGACCTTTTCAATGTTTCTCTAGAGTCAGGAGTGGTACCGGAAGACTAGAAAAGAGCAGATGTGACTCCTCTTTACAAAAATGGATGCAAGGAATAGATAGGGAACAACAGGCTGCTAAATCTGACTTTTGTGGTAAGCAAATTAACTGAAATGCCAACAGAGAATAGTGAACTTTCTGGAATACAATAGACTATTGGACCCAAAGCAACATGAATTCACTAGAGGCAGGTCTTGTCAGACAAACCTGATCAATTTCTTTGACTGGATGACCAGAGAGTTGGATAGAGTGAGAGCACTAGATGTGGTATATCTAGATTTTAGCAAAGTCTTTGACACTGTTCCACACAGACATCTAGTAAATAAGTTGAGTGTCCTTGGTATGGGCCCTAAAGTGACAGACTGGGTTAGGAACTGATTAAGTGGAAGGTAACAGAGGGTACTGGTCAATGAAGATCACTCTGAGGAATGGGATATTACCAGTGGTGTACTACAAAGTTCAATTCTTGAGCCTGTTCTTTTTAACATTTTTATAAGCGATATTGCTGAAGAGCTTGTACTAACACAATAACACAGTAAATGATAGCAGATAAAGGCTAAAATGGCCCATCCAGGCTGCCCACTAGTGATTTGCCTACTTTGATTAGAAGTGCTTATAAATGTCCACCTGGAACTCAAAACCCAGTCTTCCTTCTCCTGTGTCCTAATCTATTAAAGTAATATCATTGTTTTTAAGGTTGCAACTAAACTCTCCACAGGTTACATTGAACACTTTGTTTACTTTCTTAGGTTGCAGGTTTTCCCTGTACTTCATTTCCACCCTGTTAGTCACCAGGAATTCAGCGTTTATCTCACACTCTTTTAAAAATTCCATTGCTGTTTTCATCTCTACCACCTTGTCCAGGCAATCATCACTTTTTATGAGAAAAAAATATTTTCTGACAAAGAAATAAGACTGGAAACCAGGACAGTTATAGAGTCAGGAACAAGAAAGACTGAGCAAAGCAAGGATCCATGCAACCGACCATATCAGCTCATTCAATCACACAAGGAAAATAATTTTTATTCTCATGGAGATAGAATCTATCTATCTATTAAGTCCCCTGATATTAAGGCAGTGGCGGTCAATGTTTTTCTAAGGTCTGACTGCCCCTGGCTAAAATTATGCCCTGATATTCAGTGCTGGAACAAGTCCAGGCACTGGCACCAAATATTGGGGCATAACTACGAGTCCAGCTGATATTCAGCTGTCTGCTAAGATTTGCCTCTTTGCAGGTGATACCAAAATCTGCAATAGACACTCCTGAGAATCAAGTTTCCAACTCCTCTACAGTTTTTTGGAGCTGTGACTACGGAGGACCATTTTATATTCCACATTTTATATCTGACTTTATTTTGTATGGACACACTCATGATATAAAATAAATATATTTTAAAAAATGCATAAATAAAAAACCTATATGTAACAACAAGATCACTTTCCCAAGTGGTATTATTAAGAAATAATTCTTTTTGGTGTACTGTTGGAGTTCAAGGAATTGCTTGGACTAGGCTGAGGCTGGATGTTGATGCAGTAATTTGCATAGAGTGCGACTGCAACATCCCAGCTAATTCCTTCTGCAACAGTTCTCTCAGCTGTTCTTGCAGAGATTGCACAGGTGTTGATATTGGCAAGGGCACATTAGGTAGTCTCTGTCAGGTGTCGAAGCACTGGGGATCTCGATCCTGAGAAATGCCTCAGAGGAGACACCAATTGCAGAGATGGTGATCTGGCATCAGTGTGTGAGCACTTAAAATGCATCGATGATGATGACACCTGAGATATGTTGATGCCTGTTTTGAGGGGAAGAGATGTTTATGCTTCTTAGTTTTTTTTACAAAGCTCCTCCATCAACACTGTTGGCACCATCAACATTGAAGTCTTCAACCCTAGTATATGCAGTTGAAGTTGACCCAAAAAGTTTATTAAACTGTAGTTTTCTGGCCATAAGCAACCTCTTTTGTCATTTTAAACACAGCATTAAATTTTAGCTGCCAAATTTCAGACCATTCTTCAAGCTTTGCCAGGTCTTTCTTCATATTATTCACACCATTACATTACATTAGGGATTTCTATTCCGCCATTACCTTGCAGTTCAAGGCGGATTACAAAATAATTATCCAAGATGTATTACAACAAGATCTTACAAAAAAAAAAAAAAAATTGGTCATTTTCAAAAGGAGTAAGAAATGGATAAGGTTATTTGTTTGGGGTAGTTGGCTTTAGTGAGAGGTGGAGTTTGAGTCTTGCAGTATTATTTCTTTTTTCAGAGTTTTCTTGAAGAGTATGGTCTTTATTTCTTTTCTAAAAGTCTTGTAGTCGAGGGATGCCGTCAGTAGATTGGCGATTTGGTTGTCTAGTTTGGCTGCTTGAGTGGCCAGGAGGCCATCATATAGTTTTTCCGTTTGACCTCCTTAATTGGGGGGTATGAGAATGGGGTGTGAGTTTTCCTACGTCTGGTTGCGGTGTTGTGGATGAGGCGGTTATTCAGGTAGTTTGGACTGTCTCCGTATAAAGTCTTAAATAGTAGTTAGTAGAATTTAAATTGTATTCTTCCTGGGATCGGAAACCAGTGCGATTGGAGATATGCTTCTGTAATGTGATCATATTTCTTTAATGAGTAGATGAGTCTTAGTGCTGTGTTTTGGATAGTTTGTAGTTGTTTTGATATGGTTGTAGGGCATGGGATATTACAGTAGTCAAGTAGGCCTAGTATTAAGGACTGAACTATGAGATGGAATTGAGTTTTCTCAAAGAATTTCCAAACTTGTCTTAAGTTTCTCATGACTAAGAATGACTTTTGTATTGTTTTATTGATTTGCGGTTGCATGGTGCAGCATCTGTCAATAGTTATTCCTAGCAGTTTTAGGGTGTTTGAATGGGGTAGTTGATTGCGTTGATTTCAATGTTGGTTATGGTTGGTATTTTGTTGTTTTCTAGGAGGATGAATTTCGTTTTATCTGGGTTCAATTTCAGTTTGTGATCTTTCATCCAGGTTGCTATTGATTTTAGTGTTTGGTATATTGTGTTCGTCATGGAAAGTTCAGGTTGATCGAAGCGTATGAGAATGGTAATGTCATCGGCATAGCTGTAGGAAGTTATGCCTTGTTTGTCCAGGTGAGAGCTGAGGGAGGCTGTATAGAGATTGAAGAGAGTCGGGGATAGAGGGGATCCTTGGGGAACTCCGCAGGGGTTTGACCAAGGTTCAGATTTTTGTTTGTCCGATTTTACTCTATAGGTTCTTGATTTAAGGAATCCTTCAAACCATGTGTATACTTTATCTGTGATACCTATTGTATCCAGGATTTGTAGTAGAATGTTATGGTCCACCAAGTCGAATGCAGCGGTAAGGTCTAGTTGTATGAGCATCATTTTTTTTCCTGTGCTGAGATGTTGTCTGGCTGTGTCCAAGAGAGATCCTAGTAGTGTTTCCGTGCTGAAGTTGTTTCTGAAGCCGGATTGTGTGGGATGGAGTATGTTATGGTTTTCTAGGTAATTGGAGAGGAATTTGGCAACCAGTCCTTCTATTATTTTGAGGTAGAGTGGAATAGAGGCAATGGGTCTGTAGTTGGTTGTTTGGTCTATCGGTCCTTTGGGGTCTTTGAGGATCGGGGTGATGATGATTTTGCTGAGGTTGGTAGGGTAGTGGCCGTTTATTAGCGAGATTTGTATCCAGTTTAGAAGAAGAGTGCGGAATTTTGTGCTGGATGTTTTTAGGAGATATGGTGGACAGTTGTTGAGGTCACAGGATGCATGGCTGTATTTTTTGTAGTATTTGTTGAATTCAGGCCATTGTATGTTGGGGAATTGAGACCATATTCTATCTGCTGCAGTAGAATCTCTATGGGGAGAATTGTGAATTCGTTAGGATGGGTAGAGATGTCATTGAGGGTAGCTCTTGCATTGGTAATTTTATTTTGGAAGTGTTCTGCTAATAGAGTGGCTGAAGGGGGATAGTATTGTTACTGGTAAGGTATGGTTTGGTGTCGGTTAAGGTTTTTAGAATTTGGAATAGTTTTTTGGTGTCTTGGGTTTCAGTGCCTATTAGGTTGGTGTAGTCGTGTTTACTCTATTGCAGATTTTGGTATCATCCGCAAAGACAAATCTTACCTGACAACCCTTCAGTAATATCATTTATAAAAATGTTAAAAAGAACAGGCCCAAGAACTAAACCTTGAGGCACACCACTGGTAACATCCATTTCCTCAGAGCGATCTCCATTGATCACTACCCTCTGTCACCTCCACTCAACTAGTTTCTGACCCAGCCCATCACTTTGGGACCCATCCCAAGGGCATTTGATTCCCAAAATGTTTCCAGGTACATTTTTCATTTGATTTGTAACCTCTTTTATTTACGTGCAGGGTCAGTGAATGACAATTTGCCTCAGGAGTTATGTACAGTACAAAATCTATCATTTGATAGCACTAGCGTTATTTCATAAGTGTGAGGTGGGATCATTGCTAGCCAAGCTGAATATTGAGTCAGCTTTCAGACTGCAAGAGTCCTTTTCTGCATCACTTACTGTGTTAGTCCACCCAACTTTCCTACTGCTGTGTATTATATTTGAAGAACAGTTTCTTGTCAACATGCTTGATGATTGGATGCTCAATATCCTTTATTTTGAGATGTTTAGTACTTTTGTTTATTCAGTTAAACAGAGCAAGTAGACGGTCTGGATAACTCTGTCCAAGATTTGGACAATTTTTGTTTTGTTGCTGGTCCAGTTCTTTCAAGTTTATTGTTTATCTTCATAGAGGTAGCAAAAGATTTTAGTATACTGTTGGTACATAAAAAGACAGAGGTTATGGGGAATATTTTGACCTTCCTGGGAACTGATACTGATACTGTCTCTAAGACATCTTATTTCCCAAAAGTGAAAGTGCAGACCTGTGGACTTTAGTGGCCAAAGTCAAGTCAGCTTGGAAAGCTACTCTGTATAGTTTGCGATCACTGGTGGGTATCTAAGTTTTGCTTTTCTATAAGGCAGGGGTAGGGAACTCCGGTCCTCGAGAGCCGTATCCCAGTCGGGTTTTCAGGATTTCCCCAATGAATATGCATTGAAAGCAGTGCATGCAAATAGATCTCATTCATATTCATTGGGGAAATCCTGAAAACCCAACTGGAATAAGGCTCTCGAGGACCGGAGTTCCCTACCCCTGCTATAAGGAAATGATTTAGACTGGCATGTTAGCGATTGATTAAAGCAACCAAAAGGGACTTTGAGCAGGTTCTTGGTCGGCTCCCTAATGCCACACTTGTTTGCCAAACATAATTCCAAGGCCTTGAATGAAGGGTAAAAAAATCAAACAAAGAATTACTTATTAAATTTCCAAACTTACCTTCAAAGTTCTCTGCACAGGTGTCCCAGATTATCTATCTATTTTACTATTTCCTACTCTTCCGCACAACTTCTCTGGTCTTTCAATGACCACCAACTAGTCCTTCTTCATCTTAGGCTCGTCTAGCTTGAATCCACTAGAAACAGTGCATTTTACTTCATTGCTCCGGCAACCTGGAACAACCTACCTCTCTCTCTTCGCAGTGAGCTATCTTTTAAAAATTTCAGGGCAAAGCTCAAAACCTGACTTTTTAATCAGGCTTACACCTAATACAACTTCTGTTACCATCCACTAGCCCCAGCAGTAGTAATCTGCTCTAAACTCTCCCCCCTCTACTTTTTCCCTCTTACCTCCTACCTCTCTTCTCTTCTTCATCTCTCCCCACCCCTCCTTTTTCTTTACCCTGGTAATTTCTTTATTGCCTTACTTTTTTATTTTCTTTCCCCAACCTCATTGGATGATTGACATCTGTCCTATCTTCAGTGGCGTGCCAAGGGGGGGGGGGGGGGCGGTCCGCCCCGGGTGTCAAACCCTGAGGGGGTGCTCCCGGTCCGGTCCGATTCCCCCCCCCTGCGCCGGGTGTCGCGTCTGGAAACAGCCTGCGGCAAGATCGCGATGCCAGCGATTTTGCCTGCTTCGGCTGTGTCCTCCGCCACGGTCCCGCCCCTCCTCTGATGTCAGAGGAGGGGGCGGGACCGCGGCGGAGGAAACAGCCGAAGCAAGCAAAGATTGCTGGCATCGCGCGATCTTGCTGCAGGCTGTTTCCCCAGGGAAATGAAGCGAGGAGGCCGGGGGAATGAGCAGTACTTCGTGGTGGTGGTGGTGGGGCCGAGCGGTCCTTCGAGGTAGTGGGGGGGGGCAGCAGGCCTTCAGGGTAGGGCGGGCAGGCAGACCTTGTGGAGGGGGGGGAGACAGGCCTTCAGGGGGACAGGCAGGCCTTGGGGGGGTGATAGGCCGTCGGGGGGGTGCAGGCCATCGGGGGGGTGCAGGCCTTCAGAGGGGGCAGGCCTTCAAGGGAGGGCACAGGCCTTCAAGGGGGGACAGGCCTTCAAGGGGGGGACAGGCAGGCAGGCCTTCAAGGGGGGTGTAGGTCTTCGGGGTGGTGCAGGCCTTCGAGGGGGGTGTAGGCCTTTGGGGGGGTGCAGGCCTTCGTGGGGGGAAAGGCCTTCAGGGGGGGCAGGCCTTCAAGGGGAACAGGCAGGCAGGCCTTCAAGGGGGGGGCAGGCCTTCAAGGGGGGGGCAGGCCTTCGAGGAGGGGCAGGCCTTCGGGGGGGGGGCAGGCCTTCGGGGGGGTGCAGGCCTTCAAGGAGGGGGGAAAGGCCTTCAGGGGGCAGGCCTTCAGGGGGAACAGGCAGGCAGGCCTTCAATGGGGGGGACAGGCCTTCGAGGAGGGTGTAGGCCTTCGGGGGGGTGCATGCCTTCGGGGGGTGCAGGCCTTCAAGGGGGGGGGGACAGGCCTTAAGGGGGGGCAGGCCTTCAAGGGGAACAGGCAGGCAGGCCTTCAAGGGGGGGGGACAGGCCTTCGGGGGGGTGCAGGCCTTCAGGGGGGGTGCAGGCCTTCAAGGGGGGGGACAGGCCTTCAGGGGTGGGATGCAGACCTTTAAGGGGGGGACAGGCCTTCAGGGGAGGGGGGACCCTGGTGTAGAAGTACACGGAGGGAAGGGGGAAGGGTTCAAAGAGACGTGCATATGCCGGACTTTGGGTGGGAAGAAATAATGGGTCTGAAAATAGAGGAGAGAGAGAGAGGTGATGGACATGGGTTTTAGGGAGGGAAGGAACAGAAAGTGAGAGAAGTTGGACACAAGGGATGGTGTGGAGGGGGGGATAGAGATACTGATTAGGAGGGTAGTTGGGAAAAGAAAGTGAGAGATGGTGGACCCTGGGGTGGTGGGGAAGGAGGGGGAGCTGCTGGATGAAAGTGTAGTTAAGAAAAGGTGGATCTGTGGAGGGAGACAAAAAAAGGAAAGATGCCAGACATCCGGGAGAGGGAAGGGAAACAGAAGGGGAGGACAGAGATGGCAGATGGATGGTTAGCATGGAGAAAGAAGAAAGAAAGAGACCCTGGCAAGCAAGTTATCAGAAGACAACCAGAGCCTTGGACCAACAAGATTTGAAAAATAACCAGACAACAAAAAGGTAGAAAAACTAATTTTATTTTCTATTTTGTGATTACAATATGTCAGATTTGAAATGTGTATCCTGCCAGAGCTGGTGTTAGACCGCAAACGTGAGCTAGGATTTAACAGAGAGAGGAAAAGTCCTTTTTTGTTTCTTTATTTTATTTACACCACAGCGCCAGTGTGGTTAGGAGAAGCCAAAGGGGGGTGAAAAAGCTATAAAATAAACCCACCAGGATGTTTGAAAAAAAACACCCAATTGGGCAGGAAAATCGAATCGATAAACCAATTCAATAGGCTGAATCGAATCAAAATTTTTTTTTCCTGAATCTGGCAGCACTAGTTTGCGCTACTGTCTTAGACTTTAGGACTTGGGATTGGGGAGAGATGGCATCCTCAGTACTTTATAATGCAAGTGAAATGAGGATTTGGTCAGATTTTTGAAGGGTCTGCACTCTGCAGAAGAAAAATATTGTATAGGCCGGGGACATGAGACAGCAGGAAATGGGAACTTTTCTTCCTTCTATTTTTGTGAATGGCAAGGCTGAGGATGTCAGAGAGTTCAGTTAAAATATGTGCTTTATAAGAAAATAAAATAATGTGTTTTATAAAGTTTATAACATTGCTGGTCTACCCGGTGAGGTGTTCCTAGTGGTGGTGGTGGCAGCGTGTCAATGTGTTGAGAGGAAGAGGTGATCTGGGAAATTCTGCTGAGCAAACTCCGGGCCCATTTCCACCCACCAGTTAGTCAACTCCACTCAACTGGTTCACACACTGAGTGGGTCTTTGGGTGTTGTTCCTGGGTAGTTGTTTTGGGATCTCTTCCAGTGGTTTGTCAATATCTCCTTCTGGTCCAAGGAAGGAAACTTTGTTAACCTTAGCACTGACCTACAGAATATGCTTGTAACAGCGCTGCTTGTGTGGAATTAGTCTATGTAGTGATCGAAAGAAAAAAACAGACCTTTGCACATTTTTGCACTATATGGTGGGTGTATGAGGAGATTCACATTTCCTGCACAGCTAAGTCCGTGTGAAGTTACCTTGTGCTGTATTTGACATCTAGCAGAGTCTCTGTTTGGAAGGAAAGATCTCAGCTTAAAAATGAAGTGGCCAGAAGTTATGGTAAAAGCTGATAGCGTAGCTGGTTTTAAGAAAGGTTTGGAGACAAATTCCTGGAGGAAAAGTCCATAGTCTGTTATTAAGACATGGGGGAAACATCTGCTTGCCCTGGATCGGTAGCATGGAATGTTGCTACTCTTTGGGTTTTGACCAGGTACTAGTGACCTGGATTGGCTTCCATGAGAATGGGTTACTGGGCATGATGGACCATTGGTCTGACCTAGTTAGGCTATTCTTATGTTATGTTCTCATCTGTAGGGGCCTTTGTTTTCACTTCTTATTTTAATGTATTTTTTTTCTGAGAACTTATCAGTGTTTTTTATAATGGGAACAAAAATGGAAGAGAATTAATGTGTGTGGAATGGGGGGGTAACTAATTTCTTCAGCTAAATAATTAAATCCACCTCAACCAGACATAGGAGAACTCACGCACCATTCACACACCCTCCAACCAAAAATGTCAAAAGAAAAAAACTGTTCGACAACCTCCTAGCCATTCGAGCTGCAACACTTGACCCCCAACTCTACAACCTATTGATCTCGACCACAAATTACAAAACCTTCAAAAAAGAAATAAAAACCCTTCTAATCAAAAACACATAAAACCAAACTAACACAATCAGAACTGTCCCAAGCATCACCTGCAACTACTCCATATGTACTTCTGATGTCATGATAATTCAGACATAATTTATGTTATGTTATGGTATGTTTGGAATAATGGTTACATATATGAGGTTCAATAAAAGAAAATTTTCACTGCCTGTTTCTATTATGACCATTTATTCAGTTTCATGGTTATTACAAAAAATATTTTTTTACATGGGGGGGGGTGTCAAAAAATTATGGGCCCCGGGTGCCACATACCCTAGGTACGCCACTGCCTATCTTTATTGGCATTTTTTTCTCCTTTGGTTTTAAATATTGTGCACTACTATATTCTGCACATCAGTGGCAGCATAAAAATCTTAATTAAACTGTAAACTATAAGGCAGCTTACATTCACCAAGCCCTGAGACTATCAGATTGGTAAATGGATAGGGGAAAAAGAAGGAAAACAAATTTAGCATGAATGGGTGGATGCCACTTGATTGAAGTTATTAATGACATTCAGGAAACCTTGGAGTTGCTTGTTTGTGTTTAATTTGTAATGGGCATAGCTTTATTTGGGGGACTGCTTGAGGATCACTCAGGCCTATGGCAGTCACACCAGGAGGGTGCTTTGATATACAGAGGCATACTTAAGCTTGAGTCTTGCAGCCTTCACTAGGTGGTAGAAAAGAGAGGTCCTGGGGACCCTCATCTTTTAGGGCCATGTGGCATGAATAGCACTATACAAGTCCAGTAGTAAAATGGCAGAGGATGGAATGGGGTAGTATAAATCTTGCTGTTCACTGCAGGTTTTAGGAGTGGTTCGGAGGACCTGCTCTGTCCTTGCATAGTGGGCAAAAGGGGTTTTATGTAAAGAACTGCAGCTTAGAGTGAGGTTGTGTTTTACTGTTTCATAGATTTAATGAAGCTCTTTTTCTATTGTTAAACCTTTGGGAAGACAGGTGGGGGAGGGAGAAAACATTTTCATTTTAACTAGAGGATTTTCATTTGCCAGAACAGATAGAAAAAAGAAGAAATTCATGTGTTAGTAATTGTCACTGAAATAAACAGAAACTTGTGGGTTTTCAACTGAATTAAGTTATTTTAGTGTGCGAGGAAAACCTTTTAAACATAATGGCCTCTATAAGAGCTTTCTGCAGGTGCACTTTTCACTGTCAGAGCAGCACAAGATGCATCTACCTGCAATGTCTTAGAGATGTCAGGTTTACCATCTTTCTGTAGCTTCACATTTTAAATGCAATTCAACTAAGAATGCTGAAACATCTTGTTAGAATACTATTTAATGGAGCATGATATGGTATATTCTTTAGTTAGAATATTTATTTTTATAGATTGTTTTATAAAAATATTAACTGAAAAGCATAATATTTCTTTTTTTTCCTTTGGCCCCTAAAACATGCTTGTCAAGTTCAAATCACAAACAGGAAATTTTGTGTCTCACATATTAAAAAATACCCCCCCCCACACACACACAAAAAAAAAACCACTCTACATGCCAATAATACTGGAATACCACAAAATTTTTAAACTGAAACTGCCTGCTGACTTTTATTTATGTTTGCATATACACAGAGACAGTAGCTTTTCCATTGTCAAAGTGGTATATAGAGTTTGTCTGCATTAACCATATGACTTCAGTGGTAACAGAGGATAAAGAGTGCAAGCAAAGCTATACCTACTGCTCTGTCCAAATATATGTTTCAAGTCCATGCAAATATCTTTTTGAAAATATAAAAACCCACATTCGAGAATCAACTTTGTTTGGACAATAACAGGATCCCCCCCCCCCCCCCCAGTACTGTATATCTATTTGGCTGCTATATACCTCCTGGAGCCCAAAATCATTAAAGACCTCTTTTATCAAGCCCAATTTGAGACTTTTGCTATACAGCACTCACTAACACAGCTTTATAAGAGGCCCTAACGGTGAGTCAATCACCAAAATTTTACTTTTTTATTCCTGACACATGAAATAATAACTTACTGTAAATATACTGTTTGCAAATGATACTAGACTGACAGCATGGGGAGTGTAAACTTCCTTGAATTATCCTCTTACTGTACCTTTAATGCTATTCTGATAAAAACACCTTTCATGGTAAGAGGATAATTTAGTTTCCAGCCTCATTCTGTCCTTTGCCTCTCTGTTCAGACGTTCACTAAGGGTACTAATTAATGACAATTGTAGGGGAGATTTTCATTTTATTTTCACCTTACTATAATTAAGCATTTTTGCAAGTCAAAAGCATACTAAATAATACAAGCTGTCCATTTTTTCTATTCCATATGACCACTGGGTGACACTTTTGATTCATACCATTTTAACATGCTCTGTCTTACTATGCATTAGAAACACTGTAGCATCAAATAGATTCTATCTATATACAAATTATATTTATACACTTATTAATTTACAATTAAGCCATATCTTTGCATTAAGTATCTTAAATGATCATTTCTGAAATAATTCCTTAGAAGTAGCTAATCTTTAACTCAGCACAGAGCATGTGGAAAAAAAAACCAATTTGTATTTAAACTCTGGAATTCTTATGTGATATTTAACAGTATATAACAATCATGGAAAAGAAAGTTGGAAAGTGAACATTTGCACTGTGAAATTGGTTTGTTTCCCTTCCTCCATAGCAGAATCAAACTCCTATGGGAAAAACAACTTAGGGCCTACGGGCTTCGGTACATTTGCCAAGCAGGACTCACTACCAAAGCTTGATAAAAGAGGCCCTTTTTAAGGTGAAGGATGTCATAGTAGGGCTATAGGATGTGTGCCAGGGCTGAACTCCTCATCTTATGTCACTGTTGCTCTGAGCCGCATGACTGAGATGGAATCCTGCTTCACTGTTAGCTTTCTACTGCTTCAGCCATTATTAGCTTCATGTTTATAGGTATCAGGATCTAGGAACCTACCATCTCTGGCTTCAATCTGTACCACCACTAACGCAAAAGCAGCTTCTTCCAGGAAGGATTGGGAGCTCTTCATCATCACATGACCCTGTGATCTGCCCTAAATAATGAAAGCTCATGTATTCAATGGTAGAGCTGCTAACTTAAAACAAGAAAGTCGTCTAATGCTAGATGACTTTTAAGTGGCATTAGCTGTAAGTGCTGCCACTGATTCATATGCATCTTTAAGCAGATACTGATCAATTTAAAATTTGATCTGCTATTTACCAGTTACCACCTGAATGAATAGACATGTTCAGTGGCTAAATTTCACTGCTGAACAAATTTCGCAGTCTTCGGCCCACACTAAAACCATTTCTAAATCAATGCAGCATATTACTCTCAATTACTTAAGCCTTTGTATGAACATTGGAAGCTTTACCCTTGATTTAGACCAACTTATTTTTATAAACTCGATAGATTCAAAACAACTCAAAGTTTTCCAAAGGATTAATTTTATAGGAGGGTATGTATATAGGTGAAAATTCCCAAGAAGTGCCTATTTTATAAAGGTAACATGCACCTTTGTGCTTTTATAAGGTCCTCAGCACCAATTTCATTTCTTTTTTGCCCAGTTCCAAGATAGTGGCCTGACAGTGTCTGCATTGCATGGTGCTTTAAGGCGTCTCTCTACTCGGAAGTCTTATGAGACTTTGGGGCTTCGCTGAGGGAGAGATCTGGGTATACCAGTCGAATCCTTGAATTTTCCTTCTCTTAATCATATTTCCTCTATATCTATTAGCGCCGAACTGAGGGAATGCCAATTTTGAGTGGTCTATCCTATCGAGCCTACTTTTCCCAAGAGCAGGTGCACAAAGCAGGGGGTATATCTTCCCTGACCTGCCCTAAATGTCAGCAGGGCTGTAATTCATTTTTCCACGCTTTTTGGGGGTGCCCTCGTGTGAAAGTTTTTTGAAGGGCCGTACTCCGCTTTCTGGAACGGCTTTTTGCCAATCTCTTCCAATGTCGCCGGTAGGCTTACTTCTGGATCGGTATGAATCCTTGAGGGTGTCTGCTCGGGGACATCAGATGCTGATTCGGAAGGCTGCTGTTTTAGGTAGGAAGATCATACTTAGTGTATGTATGCAACCGACCGCACCTGCTTACTGGGCTTGGAGGAACTGCTTTCATATTTTGATGCTCTTGGAGCAACGCCATGCCCGCTTGTCTTTCAAGCGGAAAAAAGATTTTTTTTGCAGATCTGGGACTCCTATATTTAATCGCTTTCCCCTAGGGCCAGAAGTCTGGTCTTAAACTCGTTCTAGGCGATGATACCGCATGTCCTTGGATGCTTCCCAGGAATGTTTGGCTGAGTGTGGATGGATGGTATGGATGTAGTGGAGTGTGTTGTTCGTAAGCTGGGGAGGGTGGGGGTGGTTTCCATTGGGAGGATGGTCGGGGTTGGGAATGTCTCTGTTCAGCTTGCTCAGCAGTTCTTCTGGTCTGTTTGTTTTCTTTGGGGAGATGGGCGGGTATGGGGGAGGGATTCCAGTATGGGTTGAGTGTATGCAATCAGGAGTGGGCAGAGTGGGGGACGGGGGTCTATTTCCAAAACTTGTCTTGTTGTACTTTGGTTTTCTCGACCTTGTTGTGCTGTTGCTTTGTTCTGTGTGTTTGCTGATTGTACAACAATAAAACACGATTTACACTATAAGGTCCTCAGCACTAGTCCCAACAGTGTGCAAATTCACACAAAAATGTACACCTGCTTTGAATATGCACAGTTTCATAAAATACACATATATTTCCCAAAGCCATCCCCCACTCCATCGAAACTATGGACCCCTTTTACAAAACCAAGGTAAATGCACCGAAACCCATAAGAACTGAATGGGCTTCAATGAATTTACCATGGCAGCATTTCTGCGGCTTTATAAAGGGCCCTATATCTCCAAGACACCTAACATGGTGGGGAGAATTCTATAAATGTCCCCAAGATTTAAGCACTGGAAAAATATCAGCACAGAACGCTACCCTATAAACAGTACTCTGGGTTGAGTACCATTTGCAGACTAACACTTAGAGCCTGAGCCCATTTCCACTCTAAAAGTTGGATGCCGGTATTCACACTAGCTGAAACCTGATGTAAATGTTGGTGCCCAACTTTGGGCATTCTAAGGCAGAAATAGGACTACTCTATGATCCTACATGGTGCTTTTTTAGGAATGCCCCTGCTGCTCCCCTGGCCATGTCCCTTTTGAGTTGCACACTAGGTGATTTATGCACATGAGGTTACAGAAGAGGGTGTAGGGAGATGCATGTGTAAATATGAAGCAAAAGGAAAGCTGCCAGGGCTGGCAACCTGAAGGAGGAAAAATGGAGAGAGGTACCCATCCCACGGTGAAGAAATGTTGCACCCAATTGGGGAGAGAGAGGAAAAAGGAGAAACCCACCAAACTGAGAGGCAGGGAGGAAGACCAGGGAAGGAAAGAGAGATGCCAGACCACGGAAGATGAAAAAAAGGGAAGCAGAGGAGAGGCGAGACATGCCAAACCACAGGGGAGGAAAGGAAACAGAGATTCCAGACCATGAGGTGGGGTGGGAAAGAAGAAAGGAAGGAAAACAGATGAGAGACGAATGGAACCAAAGATGTGTTTAACACTAAACAAAGCAAATATGATCAGTGCTAAAAAAATCAGAAATCTCAGATGACTATATGAAAGCTTCTGATATCATTCCAATTTCCTGAATAATAAAATGGGTTCATAGTCAGTCGCGCGCAAGACACCAGCACGCCGACAATGGAGGGCAGACAATTCAGTGCAAGACACCAGCGCGCTGCGGAAAAACTTAGTTTTAAAGAGCTCCGAAGCGGGATGTGAGTGGGAGACCCCCACACTTTACTGCATAGTGTTCGCGCTGCTGTTTGGAGGGGTTGGGGGGTTGGAACCCTCCATTATAGAGAAAACGGAACTTTTTCCAATTTTTTTCGGTAAAAGTTCTGTTTTCTCTATAATGTAGGGAGTTGCACACCCCACACACCCCCAACGGCAGCGTGAACAGTATGCAGTAAAGTGGGGGTGTTCCCTACTCACACCCTGCTTCGGAGCTCTTTAAAACTAAGTTTTATTGTGGTGTGCTTGTGTCTTGCGCAGAATTGCAGCGCTCAATTGTCGGCACACTGGTGTCTGGCGCGCGATTGTCCCGTCACCATAAAATGTCTTTAAATGTATAATATAAATCATGGAATGATCAAGTTCACCAAGAAGTGTGGCAAAAACCATGCTCCACTGCCATATGGACAGTTTGGAACACCTAACATCAAGATCCAGTGAGGAATATTTCAGAAAGACTCTGTTATTACTCTTGTTTTATTTGGCACATAATCCACTAAGGGGGGATTGATTCATCAAGGAACAGTAAAAGATGGTCCCTTACTTCATCTTGATTCCGTGTGTGACGCAGCAACCTCCCATATACTATCGTGTTTCCCTGAAAATAAGACACTGTCTTATATTAATTTTGTGCCCAAAAAAGGCACTAGGTCTTATTTTCGGGGAGGTCTTGTCTGAGGGTTTCTGGATTATCTTAATCAATGTGATCATAGCATTCAGTTTACTATGACATGCCACTCTACATCTGTTAGTTTTTTTAGATATTCAGTTATTTTACTGTAATGGGAAATTAGACACCTCTATTTTCCGGAAATCTTGTTGCTCCATTATCATAGTTACCATCCGAAACCATTACGTAACAGTATACCAATGGGGCAGATGTTGAGATTAAAACGCTTGTGCTCTTCTGATGTGAACTTCAAAACTCAAATTTCTCATATGTCTTATAGATTCAAATAATGTGGCTATCCTGCTCAAGTAATAAAACGCGCGACTTGCACTGAACGCCAATGGCTTTTCCTCCTTAAACCTCCCAGAGACAACTCTGATGAAAGGATCACTTGTGTGCTTCCTTTTCTCCTTTTTCCACACATGTACAGAATATTATTAGTCAGCACTAGCACCTCCTGGGTTTTCATCCTGAGTTTAGAAACATGTCCAGGTTTGCTTTCAGACGTAGTAAAAATTTGGGAGAGGTGTTTGAAATATCGCCCCACTCGTTCAGTAGTTGATTCTGAGGTGGGACATGTCCCTTGTAGGAAATGCTGATATTGCCAATTTTCCATGAACACTAATAATGTTCTCATTCCTAATGTGAACATTAATTTTGAATTACGTCGGAAAACTAATTGTAATTCCACTCAGGTGGTATATGGCATTTTCTGTCCTTATACAAGTATATAAGGCAATAATGAATACTTTTCCAAGGCTAGATTTCAAACATCAAAAGCATACAGCCTTAGCTAGAGTTAGTATTTATCCCGTTTAGGACCTCAGCGGTGCAAACTGTGAGAAGGTTTCATTCACAGCATGAATTGCACTAAAGTCTTCATCGGTCTTATTTTTTATAAATGGTTTTACTTATTTTACTTAAAAGATTAACAATGGCAGTATCTGTGGAACCGGCATAACAAAGGAGAATACCTTGATAAAGCCTTTTGGGCGAAACATAGCCTATGTTGGTGAAGAACCCCTGCTATGCTTTAATAAAGAGATGAGTATCTGATTTTATTAAATTTCTTAAAAAATTTTTTTGAAAAATAAAATAAGTAAAACCATTTATAAAAAATAAGACCGATGAAGACTTTAGTACAATTCATACTGTGAATGAAACCTTCTCACAGTTTGCACCGTTGAGGTCCTAAATGGGATAAATACTAACTCTAGCTAAGGCTGTATGCTTTTGATGATTTTCTGTCCTTGCCATAAACTATATATTGGGCAGACTAAGAGGGCAATTAAAATTTGGATTGCTGAGCATTTAAGCTGTATCAGAATCAGAAGATTGATTCTCCCTTAGTGGATCACTGGATTCAATTCCATCACTCATTGTCTGATTTGCAATTTTGTGTCTTTAAACAACTTGTATTAAGAAATGGTGGTGATATTTCTCGGCTGCTTACTTAGCAGGAGCAGCGTCTGATTTTTTCATGGCATACAGTGATTCCTGATGGTCTCAACAGAGAGATTGAATGGCTGGTATCACACTGAGCCTTCTTTTTTTTTTTTTCTTTCTTTTTGTTTTTTCATTTTCAAGCTGTGCCGGACAAACTAAAATAAGGTACGGGGCAGAGGTCGGAGCTCTCTGCTTTAAAAACCGCTAGCGCGGTTTCACAGAGGAGGGGGTGAGTGCCCTCGGGATGGGTTCCAAAGTGACGGGCTAGATCAATAACTGGTTGAGTGGAAGATGACAGAGGATAGTAATCAATGGAGATAGCTCTGAGGAAAGGGGTGTTACCAGTGGTTTGCCTCAAGGTTCTGTTCTTGGACCTGTTCTTTTTAACATTTTTATAAACGATATTGCTGAAGGGCTGTCGGGTAAGATTTGCCTCTTTGCGGATGATACCAAAATCTGCAATAGAGTAGACACACTGGATGGTGTGAATAACATGAAGAAAGACTTGGCATAGCTTGAAGAATGGTCTGAAATTTGGCAGCTAAAATTTAATGCTAAGAAATGCAAGGTCATGCATTTGGGCTGCAAAAACCCGAGGGAACGGTACATGTTTAGAGGGTGAAGAACTTATGTGCATGACAGAAGAGCGGGACTTGGGTGTGATTTTTTGTGTGGGTTGAAAAGGTGACGGCGAAAACTAGAAGGATGCTAGGTTGAATAGGGAGAGGTATGGCCAGTAGGAAAAAGGAGGTAATGATGCCACTGTATAAGACTTTGGTGAGAACTTATTTATAATATTGTGTAGAATTCTGGAGGTTGCACCTTGAAAAAGATATAAAAAGGATGGAGTTGGTCCAGAGGAAGGCTACTAAAATGATATGTGGTGGTCATCATAAGGCATATGGGGACAGACTTAAAGATCTCAATCTGTATACTTTGGAGGAAAGGCGGGAGAGGGGAGATATGATAGAGATGTTTAAATTCCAAAATTTAACTACAAAGTATTACTCATCAGAGATGGGTTAAACTCCCCAGATAACCATTTCACAAACCAGTGGAGAAAAAGCCTCAAAAATTTCAATGCAGCAGTAAACAACTTCAATAGTGTTTAAAGTCCAAGCTGCTTATGTACTATCACTGGCAAAAAAACTCCACCACCACTGAAATGTAATTATCAAAATGTAATATACCCATTACTGTGCACAGGAAAAGCAAAAAAGTTTTACTTAGCTTGGGACCATGGTCTGAAACGCCATGCTGTGCTGGTAAAACTTTTGAAGTTAAGAGGTGATAGTCTCCAGACTATTCTAAGGAAATACTTTTTTACAGAAAGGATAGTAGATGCATGGAACAGTCTCCCAGAAGAGGTGGTGGAGATAGAGACTATGTCTGAATTCAAAAGGGCCTGAGATAGACATGTGGGATCTCTCGGAGCTAGAAAGAGATAATGGTTACTGTGGATAGACAGACTAGATGGGCCATTTGGCCTTTATCTGCCATTATGTTTCTATGTTTCTATATGGCTGTCAGTCATTAGGCATGTTGCATTGAGGCTTGTTTTTAGATTCTTTGATATTTTAAAGTATATGATTTTCTGTTTTCTATGACTTTTTTGTCTAATGTTTACTTGTTAAATTAAGAGTGTTTATTTGTAACTCGCTCAGAACTGTAGATGTAGCGAGTAAGAAATTTAAAATTTTTTTTAAAAAAGGTATAGTGCTGGAAGATGGTTCCCTAGATCGAAATGCATTTACTATGCTAATAGAGAAGTACTGATCATCGCTCAGTGTTTGTGAAGCTGATGGATCAAAGCCGTCAGGGCATCCTGATGATGATGCAGCTGGACAGAAAAGGGAGAACAGAAGCTATAAAGAACATGGAACAACAAAAGAACATGGAATGTACAAAACATGAATCAAGGAAAATTGGAAATTGTTAAAGATCAAATGGAAACAAACAAAATTGATTTGATACGGATCAGTGAACTCAAATGGACAGGAAAGGCCATTTTCAATCAAACGAGCATTGGATCTGCAATTCTGGTCATGAAACACACAGGAAAAATGGTGTGGTATTCATCCTCAACGATAAGCTTTCAAAGACGGTACCAAAGTACAATGTTATCAGTGACAGAGTCATGTCAATCCGTCTACAAGGAAAGCCGATCAATGTCACCTTGATCCAAGTATATGCTCCAATGACAGACGTAGAAAATGAAGATGCAGAACTGTTCTACGAAGAACTTCAAAGTGTAATAGATCAAACGCTAAAACAAGATCTACTGATCATTAGGGGGGACTTCAATGCAAAAGTAGGAAGTACACCTGAATATACAGTGGTTGGAAAGCACTGAAATAAAGCTGGAGAAAGAAATGACGCTGGTGATAACTTAGCACAGTTTTGCAAAATGAACCGTCAGTCATGAATATGCATTTCCAATACCACAAACATCGCCAGTATACATGGACCTCTCCAAATGGCATGTATCAAAATCAAATTGATTACATCTACATAGGACAGAGATGTAAATCTGCAGTTTTGACTGCAAGGACTAAACCAGGAGTTGATTGTGGAAGTGACCATGAGCTTCTAACATGCAAGATCAAAGTAAAGTTTTGCAAGAAGAAGATCATTAGAGATCTCCCAAAATATGACACTGAAAATATTCCATCAGACCACTGGATAAAACTAGACAACAGTTTTGCCTTTCTTGATACAGGAGACAGAGAGCCTGAAAAGTTATAGAACGACATCAAAACTGTAATTAGTGATGAAGCTAAAAAAAAAAAAAAAAAAAAACACTCCAGAAGAGAAAGAAAGCCAAGAAATAGCTTTGGATCTCAGAAGAATCAGAAAAGTAGCAGAACAAAGAAGACAAGGAAAACATTCCAGTGATAAAGAAAAAGTATCACAAATGAAATGAGTATTTCAATGTCAAGATTGGCAAGACAAAGCTTTTGACTGTGTGGATCATGATAAACTATGGAGAGCTCTAGCACAAATGGACCCAAACACATAACTCAGCTGATAAAGAGCCTCTACAAAAATCAATAAACTGCAGTGAGAACTGAACATGGCAACACTGATTGGTTTCCAATAAAACATGGTATCAGGCAAGGATGCATCTTGTTACCTTATCTGTTAAACCTTTACAGCGAAGCCATCTTCAGAAAAACAAATTTGGAAGAAAAGAGCATTGGTTTCAAAGCTGGTGACCGAAATATAAACAACCTGTGCTATGCAGAATATACAATGCTCATCACCAGCAGCAAAGACGACATGCTATATCTACTGAGAAAAGTCCAAAAGTCATAAAATGGGATTAGAACTGAACATAAACAAGATGAAAATCATGAACATGAAAATGATGAAGATTTGAGCTTGAAAACAATAGAAGCAATAGAATAAAAGTTGTAAAGGATTTCAATCTCCTGGGCTCCATCATAAACAAAGAAGCAACTAGCAGAGAAGAAATACTCCACAGTTGTACTGGTGGTATGGGTTATATATGTAACCCGCTCTATACGATTGCTAACTAAAAGCAGTAGTCTAAGTCAGTTTATATTTGGGGATGGTATATTCCATTATCCCATACATATGCCAATATTAAAGATATTCTGAAATGTCAACTGGCTTGTGGGTCCCTAAGTAGAGGCTTAAGAGCCACTGCACTACAGGTTTTCTTACATTTTGCGACAAAGTAAAAAAATGACTATAGGTTTTTAAGAACCGGTTACAAAATATTCTTCTAGTATTATCCATCCACATATCGACTTTCCAGTCTTACCACCTTATTTACTGTAGATCTCTCCATTTTTCCTTTTCTTTCCTGTAAACATCCATTCTTATTTAAACCCACTGTCTCAAATAGCTATTTCCCAACTATCCTTGACTGATTCCACACAATTCTGTAGAACAAATATGAACTGAAATGTGTTATGATGGCCCTGAATATGATCTCTAAGCAGCTCTGTTGCAGGAGACATGGACACTGAGCACTTTTCAAAGATCACACATTTTTCATAGAGGTTTTGCATTATTATTAGTAATTCTTATTTTATTTTTCTGGACAATGCTATTAATGATAATTTGAACAAATATGTAAACAATTATTGCAGCTTATTCAAAACGATTGTACTATCTATCTTGGATTACAGCATATGATACATCTCAGTATCTAAAATAAAAGGAATTTATGCACTTAAATTAGTTTTAACAATCTGAATGTGCTCACTAATATGTCACTTATCTACTTTGTATGTTGTTCTTTTTTAATTCTATACTTTACAGCCTACATTTAATACTAGCAGCAACAGCAAGGCCTGACTGCAACTGCAGTATCTCCTCTCCTGGCTCAGTTGCAGCAGAGCAGCACATCTTCCAGTATGGACCCAACTACCATGATAGATCTGCCCAGGCTAAACCACACTGATAGTGTCTGTCTTTTCTGATTTGGACATACTGCAACAGAAAGTATTTTTCTTGGGGCTTTCACCGCAGAATAGACTTTTCAATCTGGCCATGCCCATTGCAGTGGATGCAGCTATTCACAGACCTAGGCCCAAGTGCTGTGGTGGCAACTCCTCTCAGACCTAGGCCAGCCTCTTGCACCAATTTAGGCATATGTGTATTTTCTATCCCTTACCATTGAGAGCCACACCTTTAATAATAATAATAATAATAGTTTATTTTTATATACCACCAAACCATCAGTTCTTGGTGGTTTACACAATAGTAATTACATCAAGTAATTAAAATACAGATCCAAATAACAATGTCTTATAAAAGGAAATAACACAATTCAATAAAAGATACTAACTAGCAAAGTACAACCCTAACTTATTCAAAATAAAATATGCACAATACAGATTATTTATACTAAATTCGATAAGCAACTTTAAACCTTACTCCATAATAAAAAATCTGCCTGCTTTCTTCTATATGAATGTGAATGTAGGAAAAACTTCCAAAATCAATTCACAAGTTTAGCTTCTCATTTCAAAAATACAGAAAAAAGTATATGGAGGTGGGGGAGGGTATAGTTACTAATACAGTATACATTTTGGGAACAAAGCACAATATTTGCCCATTAACACATATTAAACAGCAAAATCATGCATTATTTTACCAAAATGCATGACAGCATAAGTCATCAGGGCCTGCATAATAATGAGCTGCAAAGCACCTCATTATTATGGAAACTGAGTAACAGATTGCATCGAACTCCACAAGATGTTTTATCCATGGAAAAATAATGCCAGCTGAAAGTTGCATTATTTTAACTGCTTTGACACATCAGGCTACTATCATGTGGCCTGATGTTCCCAAGGATCATGTTGAAGGGACCGGGGCTGCTCCAGATTAACATGCTCCCCTTCCCCTCAATGAGGCACGGATCTAAGACACTCACCTGAAAACCCCCCATGCTTTCTTCTTCTGGGCCTACTTATATCAAAATCGTTGCTGGTCCAGGTGGTCTGGGGGAGTAATGCTCTGATCACTACCAGTATAAAGTTCAAAACTGGTCCAATGATCCCCAGCAGTAGTCTCACAGTCCTCCTAAATTGCCCTAGACCACCAGGAATTGATAGAGCTAGGTCCACGGGAGGGGGAGCACTTGGAAAAGCTCCGGCACCTTCACTGGCCCATGTATCAGCAGCCCCATGCTCCCAGGAAGCTGACTAATGTAGCTCATAATTTATTTATCATCGAGGGCTCCTTTTACTAAGGTGTGCTAGCGTTTTTAGCACACGCAGCAGATTAGCGTGTGTTAACCCCGCGCTACACAGCTAGAACTAACGCCAGCTCAATGCTGGCATTAGCATCTAGCGCACGGCATTGTAGTGCTTAGTAAAAGGAGCCCTGAGTTACTGCATGTTGGCAGTAACTCAGGTAAACTAAGCTGTGGCAAAATGCCATATTTTACTGTAGTTTAGTATCTTTCCCCCTTATTGTTTTTAATTTTATTATTTTCTGACTTTAGAAGTCATTTAATTTTATGTAGAATTTTATGGGGAGTCCGAATCAATTCCATAATTACGGATTTTCATTACTCACCAACAACATGAGAATTATAGAAGAATCCTTTCATCTCATTTTTAAAAATGGTTAAGGCTCCTTAACAGGCATTCTATTCTCTCTGTATAACAAATGAATTTATTCCCACTTAAGAAAAGAATATTTTAAATAGCGATCAAGTACTTGTCATAACAGTAAAGTAAAATTACCTATGACGTTCACTCTATGATGATAGGAACCAAATGATTCGCATAGCCTACACTAAGCACATCAACAGAGGAATATCTTGATAGTTTTCCACAAAAAGCTTTTGAGCAAGCAGAGGAAGAGACACATAAAATTCTAAATTGATTGCTAGTCAGTTTAATAATCAGAATAGTGATAAAGAACAACCACTAAAAGGGAAGAGAGAAGGGCTGTGTAAATTATTATAATTAAGTAAAATATAATTACTTACCTGCAATTGTTTTTCTGTGATATACCGTATTTTTCACTCCATAAGATGCACCTGTCCATAAGACACACCTAGCTATAGAGGAGGAAAAACCAAGAAAAAAAAATTCCTGTCCCCCCCCTCTGGTGGTCTAGTCGCAAGCCGGGACAGGGCACAGGGCAGGCAATAGGGCCTGCCCTGGAAGTCTTTTCACCTGTCAAATTGGAACAAGCAATGCAGCATGTAAGATACCATGACATTTTGCATTAATGGTATTCCTGAGGTACCGTAGTTGTGCAAAATCCTTTCCAGTCATCTTGAACTGCTACCTAAAAACTTTGTAGTGGACACTGGAAGCATAAAATAAAGCAATTTTGCTGCAGATATAGCCATCATCCCTAGCACCATGTTGGCCTGTCAAATTCCTCCTGTTCAGTGCTGCAGTCTTTTACATGAATTTGAATGCTCACTTAAGAAGGCTTTGCCTGCACTTCCCCTCCTCAACCAAAACTAAAGACCTTTCAACAGCCCCACAGTTTTCTTGGGATAGAAAAGCAGACAAATTGCTGGCTATTTTAAGAAAGAAGGAAGATGATGAATATTACAGTAACACCTCCCCCCCCACCCCCCGTGTACCTTTTTTTAATCCCGGCGTTCCAGCGCTCCTGCCCTTCCTTCGCTCTGCCTCTTGATCTTTTCCGGAAGCGGCACAAGGCAGGCATTTCTATATATGGCCTGCTTGGTCCCTCATTCTGCCTCCTAATCTCTTCCAGCAGTAGCACAAGGCAGGCGCAAGCTTTTCACGGCCTGCTTGGTCCCGCGCCGCTCTCTGAATGACTATCGTTGGTTCTCGTGAGTCTAGCAACAACAGATGGCAGCCATTCAGAGAGCGGCGCAGGACAATGTAGGCTGCGAAAAGCTCGCGCCTGCCTTGTGCTGCTGCCGGAAGAAATGAGGAGGCAGAGTGAGGGAAGGGCATGATCATGTTACCCCCCCTACTTCGAAATGCCCATTGGCTGCCAATTAATCAAATAATATCTTACAAAATCTCTCTCATAACATTTAAAACAATTCATTCTAAACTGCCTCAATTTATTGATAAATATCTTATCCCATATGACCCACCCCACAGTCTTAGATCATCTAATCGTAAATTGCTGACGGTCCCCTCCCTTCATATAATAGGAACCAAAAGGCATGACATTTTCTCAGTCATAGCCCCTCAACTTTGGAATACCTTACCAGTTCTTGTTAGAGAAGAAGCCAATCTCAAACCTTTCAAAAGCCTACTCAAGAGTCATTTATTTAAAGAAGCTTTTAACATTTGATTTAAATTTTACAGTATCCTTTTTAAACTCCCTTAAGGAATTAAGCAGCAATTAGCCCTTTCCTTTTGTTTTTTTCCTTATTTGTCTTTCATTCCTATCCAAATTGTATTTCTAACCCTATTTCCTTTTGTCTCCCGTATGTCTGTCTCATTTATCCCTTTTTAATATGCCAATTATTAGTTGATGTTTCTTTGTAATTTTTTTAAAATTATTAATGGTATTATTAATGGCATTTTTATTATGTTCATGCTCTTTTTTTATTTATTGTAAACTCGCTTAGAAATTAGATAAACGATTAAATCAAATTTTAATAAAACCTTGAAACCTCCGTGATTAAATAAAGGTACTGGGGGGGGGGAGGTTATATTCGCTCCATAAGACGCACCCTTATTTCCACCCACTTTTTTTGGGGGGAAAAGTGCATTTTATGGAGCAAAAAATACGGTAAACAGAACAGTGATCCATGTAGATCAAGGCTTTTACCCCAGTTCTTAGGACGCCTACAAGTTTTCAGGATAATCACAATGAATATGCATGAGATAGATTTCCATATAATGGAAGTAGTACATGCATGTTCTCTCATGCATATTCATTGTGGTTTTACTAAAAACCACAGGCCAATTTTCAAAACCTACGGCCTATAGTAAGGCTAGCTAGTACAGGAATAGCATACATATAAATGCTCAAAGGGCTTTAGCATGGAAAATGTGTTGCAGAAATGGCTGCAAATTTTATTTAAATGCAGTCATATGTATGCTAATTATATCATTTGCTATGCCTTCACAATTCTCTGAGAACTGAACAAACCAAAACAAAACCTTGATCTTACTGCAGGAAAAATAAAAACCAGCTCAGAGCTGGTGAAAGGTTTGAAGAAAGGATTTCTTTTGATTTCCAGCTTAAAATCTATGGTTTTGATTTCTTTTGGAAACAGAAGAAAGCCCTTGCAAGCCAGTAAGCGCCAATACTGTGAAAGAAATGTGTACAAGTCTAGGCAAATCTGAAAGTGAAAGTGGACATGGACATCCATTTTCTGTGCTTACCATATGTACTCAAATATAAACTGAGATTTTTGGGCCAAAAAAAGGGGGTCTTGGTTCACTCTTCTAAGCAGTATCTACTGTCTTGCCCCTACTATCCAGCATATCCTCTTCCACTTTCCTTCAACACCTGTTCATGTTCAGAAATTGATAAAACATATTTTTCCAGATTGCAGCTTTTCAATAGGCTTCAACCGTATTTGACTGTTTAGGGTCATTCTGCAGTCAATGGTATTATCGTGTCTGAACTATTGTAATCTTGTGCTCGTGGACCTACCAACAACCCTGTTGAGTGCATTACAGGTTGCTCAAAACTCAGTGGTTAGGACTCTTTTTCACTTTGAAAGGACTGAACATTTAACAGAATATTACATGACGCTATACTGGTTGAAGTTAGAAGACTATTGGTATTCAACCCAGTCCTCAGGGACCACTTGGCCAGTCATGTTTTCAGGATATCCACAATGAATATGGATGAGAGAGACTTTGAAAACCCGACTGGCCAGGTGGTCTCCGAGGACTGGGTTGAATACCACTGCTTTAGACTGCTTGTGATGGTTTATTTGTGTATGCATGGTCTTGCTCCTGCAAGTTTGGTGGGTATTATTCAGGCTTATGTCCCACTATCCTAGTTATGCTCTGTCCATCATGGTGACTTATTTGTGCCACCCATAAAGGAACTGACAATGAATACCTCACGTGTAAGCATATTTTTCTGCAGGGGCCCCCAGGAATGGAATCGGCTACATTTGTACATTAGAAAGCAATATAATTTTGATGCTTTTAAGAAGTTATTGAAGAGACATCTATTCTGTAACATGAAATATGGGGAGCATTAAGGCATTTGCAATTGTGTAAGCTCTAGTCACTTATTTGTCTGTGTTTTATATGTATTTTATGTATTTTTTTAAATTGTGTATGTTTAAATTGTGAGCCATCTTGTGAAAGGCGGGTTATAAATAAAATCAAACAAAAATCAAACAAATAAACCTCATCTCTCTCCCTCCACCTCCATCCAAGATCTCTCCCCATCACCCTTTCCCTTTGCCACTTCCAGCACTACCTACCTGGGTCTCTGGCTATGGGGAACAGAATTGTAGATAGGGGGGCAGGCTCAAAATACGAGGCAGGCAGCTGATTCCTTCCGCCAGCGGCCACGACGGTCATCTATGCTGTTTGTCAGCTGCTAGGAAGAGGGAGGAATGAGGAGTCAGTGGTGCATCTAGATTGCGATGAGCACTGCCTTCGGTCCCAGTCCCACTAAACCGGCTGGTAATGAAGAAGCAAGATGTAGTGGGGGCTTTCCCTCTTGCCAAGTCACTATAGGCTCAGCTGGTCTCGATCACCCCCCCCCCCCCCTAGTTACTTCCTGATTTTGAGGGGTAGATTGAGACTGCTCAAGGAGAGAATATGTGTTTTGAAACTTGGAACACAAAAATTTCATAAATTTGGCAAAATTGTCCGGCTCCTGGGGCATAGAGTCACCCTTGGATGACTTGCATTTGTGTTTCTTAGGCTGCGGAGGGTCTACAGCCTGGCTAACTGAAGTACCAGACGTGCCGAGCTCCGAAAGCAACAATGGCCACTTCACTGCGCTAGCTGAGAGTTTGGTCATATGCTTCAACAGTGGAGAAGCAAAGCTGGACACTGCAGCCCCCCTCCACCCCCCCAGGTGTGCCATGTGGCATGTGGTGCATGGATGCTCTAAAAGCGCTAAATTTGCACAATCCTGGCAAGACTCCACATGAGGAGAGCCCAAGAATTCCATCCCAGTAGGTTTCCAGTCAAAATTTGCAGTTTTGAAGAAACAGGGAACTTTAAAAAAAAAAAGATTGCTAAAAGTCCAAGATGGCCGCCATCAAAAAGTCGAGTCAACCTTTTATCCCCCTTTTTGGAGGGGAAAAAAGGATACCTCGGTTTATATTTGAGTATATATGGTAACTAGTCTTATAGCTCGTTACATTAACGGGTGCTAGAATATATGTCTGTCTGTCTTTCTTTCTATCTCTCTTTCTGTCTCTCTCTTTCCTCGGCTGTCTACCACCACCCCTTGCCTGCTCCCTCTGTCCATCAGTAGCCCTTCTCCCTTCCTTTTACCTCCCCTGTGTCCACCACCACCCCTTCACTGCTCCCCTTGTCCAGCAGCAGCCCTTCTACCTTCGTTTTACCTCCCCTCTGTCCAGCAGCACCTCTTCCCTGCTCCCCCTGTCCAGCAGTAGGCCTCCCTTCCTGTTAACTCCCCCCTGACAATCAGCACCTGTTCCCTGCTCCCTCTGTCCAGCTGTTACATCCCCCCATCCAGCAGCACCTCTTCTCTGCTCCCCCTGTCCATCAGTAGGCCTCCCTTCCTGTTTCCCTCCCCCACTGTCCAGCAGCACCTCTTTCATGCTCCCCCTGTCCAGCATCCGACTTCGCTACAGCTCAAATGCCTGCACGCGCCAACAGCCGCCTCAAGATACCGTGGCCTACACGTGCCGACAGCCGCCGCATGCACCTCAATCCGACAGCCACCTCAAGTCGCCCTGGTACTGGCCCGCTCCCGGTATCGCTGCCACCACCACCATCCATGCTGGGCGGGAAGGTGGGCTCCATGAGAGGCCTGCGGGGGCGAAGCCGGTCAGTGTGGCTGGTGCTTGGGAGGAGGAGTCCTGGTGTCTTCTAGCGCACATCTAATCTAATCTAAACCTTAAGTTTATATACCGCATCATCTCCATGAGAATGGAGCTCGACACGGTTTACAAGAACTTAAAATAGTGGGTAGAGAAGAAGAAAAAGGATTACATGAACTTATGTGTAGAAGGGGGGAAGAGAAAGGGGGGAAGGATAGAGCTACAATTTGCTGAAAAGCCAGGTTTTCAGTTGTTTGCGGAATAAATGAAGGGAGCTCAGGTTCCGCAGCGGGGTGATGAGGTCGTTCCAAAGACCTGTGATTTTGAAGAGAAGGGATTTTCCCAGTTTGCCTGAATAGTGGATGCCGCGTGGAGAGGGGAAGGCTAGTTTAAGCCTTTGGGCAGTTCTGGAGGAGTCGGGACTCTTGCCGGCCACAGACCTACAAATCAGGGATCACGGAACACGCTGGTAATGTGTGCTTAGGATTTTATTATAGTAGATTATAAGCCTTCCAAGTAAAAACAAAAATGAAAAGCTTATATTTAGGGGCCCAGAAGAGCAGTGTTGATGTATGCTGCACAGTCAGGTTTGCTGGTGCACGTGAGCATACCACAAAACTCTTCTTTCACTTTTACAATGTGCATTTAATAAAGTTACTTACCTGTAGCAGGTGTTCTCTGAGGACAGCAGGTATATATTCTCACAGATGGGTGACGTCATCCATGGAACCCAGTACAAATAGATACCAAGTGTACTGTCAACTTTAAATTTTAAGGTACTGCCCATACCGATATCAGCTTGTGGGACCTACAATTCAGTAACAAAGCTAAGAAGTCAATTAGAGGAGGAGAGCATGTTTGAATATATACCTGCTTTCCTTGGAGACACCTGCTACAGGTATGTAACTTTATTTTCTCTGATGACAAGCAGGCATAATATTCTCACAGATGGGACTCCCAAGCTGCCAGGATCATGCCTTTAGGAAGAGGGTTATAATGAAGAAACATGAGCCTGACGAAACCAGAAGGGTTGGAGGGAGAGTAGGCATTTAGGAAGAAAACAAATTTTGCAGAACTAATTGCCCAAACCAAATGTCTCCTTTGGAGTTCTGCTCTAAACAATAGTGTGAAATGAAGGTTTGTATTGAGGACCAAGTGGCACTTTTGAAGATGTCCTGGACAGAGTGCAGTTTAGAGAAGAAGAAAAGCAGAATTATGGACTGATTTGAGATGAAATTTGGGGACGACTTTTAGAAGAAATTTCAGGTGAGTTCAGAGAATGACTATCATGGTAGATTCTTCTTTAGGGTGGATTTGAGACCTGGCCTGCAAACGTAAGGGCTATGATAAATATCACATTCCAAGTAAGATGTTTGAGTGAGCAAGTCAAGAGTAGTTCAAAGGGAGACTTCATAAGTGCAGAAAGAATGACATTGAGGACCTGGGCAATAGACGGAGGCTTGAGAGGAGGTTTGGTATGGTAAAGTACTTTCATGAATCAGGAAACCAAGGAATAAACAAATAGTGGTTTCTTTTCTAATGGAGAATGAAATGTACTGATGGCACTAAAATGTACTCGAACTGAATTGGAAAGATGACGAAAGTATTCCAGAATAGAAGGAAGAGAACAATTGATTGTGTCCAGGAAGTAGAGACTACACCAGAAAGTGAAATAACTCCATTTGAACATGACTGCAACATGACTGTATGGAAGGTATCTTGGATGCTTCAATAATAGCTGATACTAGAGCAGACAGGGTGAAGGTATTTATGCTCAGCGAGAGAGATACCATGCTGTGAGTAATAACAAGCGTAGATTGGGACGGGAGAGAGAGCCTTTATTCTGAGTGAGTAATGTCAGAAACAGTTGGAGTCTGAAGGGTTTCCGAACAGTGAGCTGTAGGAGGAAAGGGAACTATGGTTGACATAGCCAGAGAGGTGCAATGAGAATCTTGGCACCTTGATCTTGGCTAAATTTGAGTAGAGTTTTCCCGATGAGAGGTATCGGAGGGAATCTAACGTAATCTAATCTGCAATTTCTGGGTTGCTCTATGTCTAACAAGGATCAAGGCAATATACAATTCAAGAGAAGTACAATAGGATTAGGAATGCATATAGGAATTTGTTTTCCCAGATCAGCAGAAAAGCATCTGACTCCAAATAATTGGGAGCATATAGTCTGGAGCAGAAGAGTGGAAGTTTGTTGTTATGAGGGGTCACAAAGAGATCTAGGTCGGGGGTTCCCCAGCTAGAGAAGATCTGACACAAGATAGATGTTTTTAGGGACCACTCGTGAGGCTGAAGAAGACTGCTTAGTTTGTCTGCCAACACATTTTGCTTTCCTGTTAAGCAAACAGCTCTGAGAAGTATTGCAGAGAGGAGTGTTAGGAATTCTCAGGAAAGGAATGGAAAACAAAGATGAAAATGTTATAATGCCCTTGTATCTTTTTATGGTATGGCCACATCTTGAATACTGTGTGCAATTCTGGTCGTTGTATCTAAAAAAAATATAATGGAATTAGAAAAGCTACAGAGATTGGCAACAAAAATGATAAAAGGGATGAGATGACTTTCCTATGAGGACTTCTGAACAGTTATAAATGCAATATTGATTCCTACACTCGATTATTGTAATGCTCTGTACTTTGAATTACCTAAGTATATACTTCAGGCACTAAAATCGGTGCAAAATGTTGCTGCACGATTAATCATGAGGGCTTCAAAATTTGATCATTTCACACCAATTTTAGTGAGTCTTCATTGTTTGCTCATATCAGCTCAAATTGATTTTAAGGTACTTTATTTGATCTATAAGCTGTGGCATACAAAGAAGCCGGTTGTGATAAGTAATCTTTTCAACCTATACCAGCTAATTTGAACATTGTGCTCTAATATTTATCACTTATATAGCACTGAAAAGCGTATGCAGTGCTGTACATTTTGACATTTATAGATGGTCCAGAGCTTGCAATCTAACTTAGACAGATAGACATGACATATAGGGTTGGGAATGCAGAACCCAAGGTGAGAGGAGTTAGGAGCTGAAAGCACTCTCAAAGAGGTGGGCTTTTAACTGGGCCTTGAACACTGCCAGAGACAGAGCCCACCGTAGGTATTCAAGTAGCTTGTTCCAAGCATACAGCGCAGCAAGGCAGAAGGGACAGAGTCTGGAGTTGGTAGCTGTAGAGAAGGGCACAGAAAGGAGGGACTTACTAGCTGAGGGGAGCTCATGGTGGGGAGGGGATCATAAGGGGAGATAATTGAAAAGAGATAGCGAGGGGAAGCTGAGTGAGTGCATTTGTAGGTAAGTAAGAGGAGTTTGAATTGTATTCAGAAACTGACGAGAAGCCAATGAAGTGACTTTAGGAGAGGGGTAACATGAGTAACGTGGCTCTCCAGGAATATGAGTCGTGCAGTCGAATTCTGGACAGATTGGAGGGGAGCAAGGTGACTAAGCGGAAGGCCTGAGAGTAGCGAGTTGCATTAGTCTAAGCACGAAATGATGAGGGCATGGATAAGTGTTTTGGTAGTGTGCTCAGAGAAAGGGTCGGATTTTGGTAATATTATAGAGGAAGAAGCGGCAGGTTTTAGCAATATGTTGTATCTGGGCAGTGAAGGAGAGAGGAGTCAAAGATGACCCCAAGATTATGAGCAGACAAAACAGGAAGGATGAGTGTTGTCCACAGAGATGAAGAATGAGGGAAGCAGAGAGGTAGGTTTAGGCGGGAAGATGAGCAGCTCTATTTTAGCCACATTCAATTTTAAATAGCGATGAGACATCCAGGTGGTAATGTCGTACAGGCAGGCTGAGACTCTGGTCTGAGTTTCAGTAGAGATATTTGACATAGTGAAGTAGATCTCAGAGTCGTCAGCATAGAGGTGATACTGGAAGCTGAGAGAGATCAGTGCTCCAAGTTAACAAGTATAGATTGAAAAAAGGAGCGGTCCCAGGACACAGCCTTAAGGTACACCAATCGATAGCGGGAAGGCTGAGGCAGAGGAACCACCACTGTATACACTGAAGGTGCGATGGGAGCGAAAGAAGAAAACCAGGAGAGGACAGAACCCTGGAATCCAAAAAATGACAGCGTTATCAAGGAGTGGGCGATGATCAACAGTATCAAAAGCGGCAGACAGATCGAGAAGGATGAAGATATAGTAGAGGCCCTTGGATCTGGCCAAGAAACTTTAGTAAAGGCAGATTCCGAGGAATGCAGCAGACGAAAACCTGACTGAAGCAGATCCAGAATATCGTGGGATGAGAGGAAGTCCAGGCAACGGCAATGAACAGCACATTCAAGTAACTTGGATAAGAAGGGGAGGAGGGAGATGGGGCAATAGTTGGAGGGACACGTGGAGTTCAGTGAGGGTTTCTTGATGAGGGGTGTGACAATGGCATGTTTGAAGGCATCAGGGACAGTTGCAGTGGAGAGCAATAGGTTGAGGATCTGACAGAGAGGAGGGATGACAGAAGGCAAGATAGCACCAAGTAGGTGAGTGAGAATCAAATCGGAGGAGCAGGTACTGGGTTTAGAAGTTGAGAGAAGATGTGTGGTTTCTTCTTCAGTGATCTCAGAAAAAAAGAAGAGGGTGGCAGGTGTTGAGGAGAGGTTAGTAGAAAGGGCATATGGAAGAAGGGAAGGGGGAAGCAGTCTGGTTGAAAGCTAAAGGTGAATCTTCTAATTCTTATAGTAGAAGAACTCTGCGGAGAAATTGAAGGGGGAATAGGCAGCGATGGTGATTTGAGTAGGGAGTTTAGTGTGGTAAAGAGATGGCGAGGATTGGAGTGAAGAGAAGTGGTTAAGTAGATATAGTATTCTTGTTTGACCAGCGAAAGAGCAGACTGGAATGATGTCAGCATGAATTTAAAGTGAATTAAGTCAAAGTATGAACGTAATTTAAGCCAGAGACATTCAGCGTAGCGGGCACATGAGCGCAGGTAGCGGATGCAGGGGGTGAGAAAGGGCTGGGGTCTGGCACACTTAACAGGACGTGAGATTGGAGGTGCAAGGGTATCTACAGCAGAGGAGAGAAAGGTATTATAAGAGAGGACATCTTCATTGATAGTATATTGTGATATAGTAGTTGAGGAGAGGGATGAGATAGCAGTGGAGAGGGCTGTGGGGTCAATAGCCTGAAAGTTCCTGAATGTGTTGGTGGTGATGAATAGTGAATGCCAACAGGTGATGGTCAGAGATGGTATTGCAGAATTTGGTGGTAGAATAGTTGGAGGATAGAATTAGGAATATGCAGTGTCCTTTCTGGTATGTAGGGGTGGTGGAGCACAGCAGGAGATTGTATGAGGATGTTAGAGCAAGGAACTTAAGAGGCGAAGGAGCAGGATGGGTCATCGAAGATGAGAGAAGGGGATGAGGGCTTGAGGAAGGAGGAGAGCCAGGAGTCAAAGTCTGTGAGGAAGGAAGAGTGGGAGGTATTGGGAGATTGGTTGATGATAGCTACTCAGAGTGATATGGAAGCAAAAAGACGGATGGAATGGACTTCAAAGGAGGAAGAGGATTGAGATGATGGTGGGAGAAGAGGTTGAAATCTGTAAGAGGGCAAGAGTAGTAGCCCGCCTTCTCCTTGACCAATCAGGCGAGGTGTGTGGGAGAAAAGGTAGCCTCCATGACACAGGGTACCAGCTGAGATACAGTCATCAGGGCAGATCCAGGTTTCTGTTAGTGCGAGCAAGTGGAGAGATCGAAAGATGAAGAGGTCATGTATGTAGGCAAGCTTGTTGGTAATAGAGCGGGCATTCCATAAGGCACAAGAGAAGGGGAAGGAAGAGGGGGAAGGAGAGGAATAGAAATAAGGTTGGTGGTATTGCAGGTTGGCCAGTAGGAGTAAGATGGACTGTAAGAATAGGATTGGGGTTGATGTCCCCAGTAGAAAGAAAGGGAAGGAGGAGGAAGGTACAGGTGAGGGTAGGTGAGGTGAGGGGGTACCTGCTGCTGCTACATAGGTGATGACCGAATGAGAGGGAGAAAGGGGATGACCGAATGAGAGGGAGAAAGCGTAGGATCTTTAGAGCAGAGAAGCGGGTAGAGGATAAGAGGAAGAGAGAGGCAGTGGGTTTAAAGAGTGAAGGGTGAAGTGTTAAGCTGTTCAGTGGCTTAGGGAGAAAGAGAAGATTGAAGATGGTTAATATCAGAAGAAAGGGAAGTAAGAGATTCATAACAGTGGAAGGGGAAAGGAAACTGAGAAGAAGCTTAGTTGTGGACCAGTCTAGAAAGCAGAGGGACACGCACGAAGGTAGATGGGAAGCTTTGTTTAGAAGTTCCATTTTTGAAGCAGACAGAATTATCTGTCACTCAATGATTGTGGTGCAAGGCGAACTATTGTGAAATGCATTGCCAGTTGAGGTAAAGGGTGTTCCATCTTTGCTGAATTTTAGGAAGTAGATTAAAACAGTAACATGTAAGTAGGAAGTGGGAAGACTAATGTATTGATGTTCTCATGTTCATGTTTTACACCAGTGTTCTTCAACTTTTTTACACCTATGGACTGGCGGAAATAAAAAAATTATTTTGTGGACCAGCAAACTACTAAGACTGAAATTAAAAAAAAAAGTTTCTGCCCCGTCTCCGTGAGCTCAGGCCCCGCAAACCATCTGATCCCATCCGCACAAACCTCAGTTATGATTTTATATTGAATGTATTTTATTAAAGTATAAAAAGAAACAATATTCTGTACAATTGTCATTTTATAAATAAAAATAATACAGAGCAAGGATCAACAAAACCCCTGTGTCCTCTCCCCTTCACATATATCCCCTACTATCAAGAAAACTGAATAAGCCAAATTATTACAGAATGCTACACAGAAATATCATACTAATAGAATACCGCAGTAACACATGACAGGAATAGTGTTAGGGGAGTGCAACTAGGGCAACTTCCCCCTGGTCAGAGAGAGCCCTAAGCCAACTAGAAGCTAAAGAAGCACTGCCTGGGCTTTGCAATCCTCAGTTATGTCTAACACCAGTTCTAGCAGGATACATATTTTAATCCAGGAGCTCCCCGCAAATTGGATTCATTATATAAAGTAATCCCTATTCCTGGGTTTGATAAGCCACAGCTTCCACATGAATCTCTGCTTGTGGAATCTACGCTTAAAAAGTCTGCAGGGTCTAGTGTATATGCTTCTGTCCCTCCTGGCAGAGAAGGTAAAGCCATGGACAAATTCGGTAAGCGATTATACCAGAATGCTATGCTTGCTAACAGATCTGGTAACTATGCTTTTCATTTTTCTTTTTATCTCAAGCATCTCCTTACCACCATGGCTTCATTTGAAAAGTACCTTCCTCAGCGCAAACAGCAAGCTTTTCATCACTGCTCATCTTCTCTGTTTCAACTGCGTAAGTTCATGGTTCGATCAATTTATGACACTTTCGAACTTACCTCCAGAGCAACTGCAATGTCTGTGGCCATGCGTCGCCTTGCCTGGCTTCGGGTATCCGAGCTTGATGTTAATCATCAAGATCGGTTAGCCAATGCCCCATGCCTGGGGGATGAGCTCTTTGGGGAATCCATGGACTCGACCACTCAAAAGCTCTCTGCCCACGAAACACGCTGGGATATCCTGCTCAAAACCAAGAAAAAGCCTCCTCAGACTCGGCCTTTCAGACAGCAGTCGACTTATCAACGACGCTATGCAGCTCGCCCATTGTCACCAGCTTCCCAGCAACCCAGGCGTCAACGTCAACAGCAATGTCAGCCTCCTAGGCCACAACAGCAGCAACCGGTGAAGCCACCTCCACAACAAAAATCGACGCAGCCCTTTTGACTGCATTCTCCAAAGCATAGCCAAAGTTCCCACTTCTACCCACCTACCTCAACCTATAGGTGGTCGTCTCTCTCTTTTCCTCAGCTGGTGGGAAATTATCACTTCGGACCAATGGGTCCTCAACATCATCCACCACGGCTACTCTCTCAACTTTCAAACCCTTCCAGCTCAAAGCCTGCCAAAAGAGTCTGCTTTGAACACCCCTCAGTCTGCCCTCCTTCTTCAGGAAGTTCAATCCCTCCTCCTTCTAAACGCTATAGAGGAAGTTCCTCTAGATCAGCAGGGATCTAATTTAATTAGAATTTTAAATCTGATATATTCTAATCACAAAATAGAAATAATTTTTTTTCCTACTTTTTGTTGTCTCTGGTTTCTGCTTTCATCTTCTTTTCACTGTCTTCCTTCCAGCGTCTGTCCTCTCTGTCTCTTCAATCCAGCATCTGCCCCTTCCATCTACTGTCTGCCCTCTCCCCCTTCCATATGGTATCTGACTTCTTTCTATGCCTCTCTCCCCTTTCCACTTTCCATCCAGCCTGCACCCCTCTCTCCATTTTACATGATATATTCTGCTCTCTTCATTTTTATCGCTCCTAAACCAGATCTAACATCTTTGTCCCTCTCTCCTTATTTCTCTGCTGAACCCCTTTCCAGCATCAATTTCTCTACTTTCTCATTCCTCCATCTCTCCCCTTTCCCTCATCTGATCTCTCCATTCCACCATGACCCCTTCCCCTCCTCTAATCTCCTTGCCAGCTCCTCTAATCTCCTTTTTTCCTCCTCCCCTGTCCAGTACTAACTCTCTTCCCTTCCCTTCACCCCTCCCAGCAGCATCTCTCCTTCTCCCTCCAGGTCAAGTAGCAGCTCTCCCTTTATTTTCACTTGTCCAGCAGCTTCCCAGTCTCCAACAGTGGCTTCCTCCCCGTTGCCTGCAGCAGCGCAACGATTCACTTAGGCAGCCTTGGGTTCTTTAATGGGTCGCGCCAACCTCTGAGGAAAGAGGAAGTTGCATCATCAGAGGAGGGCCGTGACTCAGCAAAAGCCCCAAGGCTGGCGAAGTGAATTGCAGCGCTACTGCAGGCAAATACTGAATCGTGCCCCCTTGATCTCACCGGCCCTGCACGGACCAGCAGGAAATTTCAGCGCATTAATCTCGCCGGCCCTGTGCGGACCAGCAGGAATTTTCTGCGGACCAACACCAGTCCACAGACCGGCGGTTGAAGAACACTGTTTTACACTATTTTGTTTGTTTTAGTGTTCGTTGTTTAGTGTTAGTTAGATGTTTTAAATTATGAATGTCTTCCTGTAACTCACTTAGAACTGTAGGATGTAAGAGAGTAAGAAATTTGTTAAATAAATAAGAAAAACTAAAGTAGCTAGAACTCTTCAGCTTGGAAAACAGATGGTCCAGGGGTGATATGAAAGAGGTCTATAAAATACTGAGTAGAGTGGAAAGGATAGTAGTGAATCTCTTATATACTCTGTCCAAAAATACTAGGACTAGAGGGCATGCGATGCAGCTACTAAATAGTAGATTTAAAACAAATTGGAGAAAATATTTCTTCACACAACGTGTAATTAAACTCTGGAATTCGTTGCTAGAGAATGTAGCAAAATCAGTTAGCTTAGCAGAGTTTAAAAAAGGTTTGGCTAATTTCCCCCCAAAAAATCCATATGCCATTATTGAGATAGTTTGGGGAAATCCACTGCTTATTACTAGGATAAGCAGCATAAAATCTGTTTTACCACTTGGGATCTAGCTAGGTACTTTGGACCTGGGTTGGCTACTATTGGAAACAGGATACTTGGCTTGATGGACCTTTGGTCTTTCAAAGTATAGCAATTCTTATGTTCTGTAAAAATTTTGCTTACTTGGATTGTTATTGGTATAATTCAGTAAATTTTAAAAAATGAATCTTCAATCAGCAAAAGCACCATGAGCAGCACCTTTCTAATTTTCTACTTTTATCTACTCAGTTTACTGATAAGGTTATTCTCATATTCAACAGCAATGCAACAAAAAGAATCTGAAGTTCAGGATATGTTTTTTGTAACTTTGATATTATCAGATAAAGCACATCAGGCAGATATTCTCACATATGGATGACATCATCCACGGAGCCTCAATGTGGACAGCCTCACATGCAAACTTGCTTGAAGAACTTTTAGAAAATTTGCGATCGCCGCACCATGCATGCACAAGTGCCCTCCCGCCCAACAAAGGGCACACGTCTCCTGAGTTCAGATAGCAAGACAAAAAGCAAACCATGGGAGGTGGATGGGTTGTGAGAATATCTGCCTGCTGTCCCTGGATAACACCTATTACGGTAAGTAAGTGTGCTTTATCCCAGGACAAGAAGGCAGCATATTCTCACATATGGGTGACCTCCAAACTAATCAGAATGGGATGGTGGGGGTGTTGGTAATTCAGGAGAATAAATTTTGCAATACTGCCTGGCCAAAGTGGCCATCCTGTCTGGAAAATTAATCCAGACAATAATGAGAGGTAAAGGTATGAACCGAGGACCAAGTGGTAGCCTTGCAGATTTCCTCAATAGGAGTAGATCTAAGGAAAGCAACAAATGCCACCATGGCTCTGACTTTATGGGATGTGACTCGATCCTGTAGATGCGACTCAATCTGTAGATGCAGTCCAGCCTGAGCATAACAGAAAGAGATGCAAGCAGCCAACCAGTTGGAGATGGTGCGTTTAGAAACTGGATGTCTCAACTTGTTTGGCTCAAAGGAGACAAAGAGTTGAGGAGCAGATCTGTGTGGCTTAGTCCTTTGCAAGTAGAACACCAAAGCACACTTACAGTCCAGAGTATGAAGAGCTGTTTCTCCAGGATGAGAATGAGGCTTTGGAAAAAACACTGGAAGTACAATAGATTGATTGAGATGAAATTCTGAAACCACCTTAAGTAAGAATTTAGGATGAGTACGGAGGACCACCTTGTCATGATGGAATACTGTGAAAGGTGGGTCTGCTACTAAAGCTTATAGCTCAATGACTCTGTGAGCAGATGTGAGAGCAATGAGGAAAACCACTTTCCAAGTGAGATATTTGAGATGAGCCAAAGCCATTGGTTCAAATGGAGACTTCATCAACTAAGCAAGAACAACATTGAGATCCCAAACCACTGGAGGCGGTTTAAGAGGTGGCTTGACATTGAAAAGTCCTTTCATAAATTTAGAAACCACAGAATGAGCAGAAAGGGGTTTCCCTTTGATAGGCTGATGGAAAGCAACAATTGCACTGAGATGGACTTGAATGGATATTGATTTGAGATCTGATTGAGATAAATGGAACAGGTAATCTAAGACTGAAGACAAGGAGGAAGATTGAGGCTCCTTGTGATGAATGGTGCACCAAGCAGAAAATCTAGACCATTTCTGGTTGTAACATTGCCTAGGGGTAGGCTTTCTAGAAGCCTCTAAAATGTCCTTGACAGATTGAGAGAACTGGAGAGTGGTAGTTACGCTGCGATGTATTAAGCTGTCAGGTGCAGAGACTGCAGGTTGGGATGAAGTAGAGAACCCTGACTCTGTGTAAGTAGAGATGGAAAAACTGGTAGAAGTAGTGGCTCCCTGCTGCTGAGTTGAAGTAGAAGGGAGAACCAAGGAGCCACCGAGGAGCTATCAGAATCATGGTGGCATGTTCTTGTTTGAGTTTGACAAGTGTCTTGAGAATGAGAGGGAATGGAGGAAATGCACACACAAACTGATTCGTGCATTCCAGAAGAAACACATCTGCCTCCAGACGGTGAGGAGAGTATATCCTGGAACAGAAGTGAGACAGTTTGTTGTAGGGAGATGCAAAGAGATCTATCTGAGGGATCCCCCACTGAGAAAAAATGTGATAGAGAGGCGAGGAATTGAGTGTCCATTCGTGAGGTTGTAGAAGACGACTCAATTTGTCTGCCAGACAGTTTTTCTCTCCTTGAATGTAGACCACTTTCAAAAAGGTGTTGTGACGGATTGCCCAATGCCACACCTTTTGAGCTTCCTGGCAGAGAGGGAGAGATCCTGTTCCTCCCTACTTGTTGATATAGTACATGGCAACTTGATTGTCTGTACGAATGAGGACTACTTGATTGTGAAGAAGATGCTGAAAAGCTTTGAGAGCATTGAAGATTGCTCTGAGTTCCAACAGATTTATATGACACTGATGATCTGTGCTGGACCAATGGCCTTGAGTCCGAAGACTATCGAGATGAGTCCCCTCAAGCGTAAATCGAGGAATTTGTTGTGAGAACCTTCTGATGAGGGGGCATGTGAAACAGTAAACCTCTGGAGAGATTGGAAGAGAGCATCCACCAGTGGAGAGACTGTCTCAAAGAAGGAGTCACTATAATGTACTGAGAGAGTAGGTCAAAAGCCTGTGCCCACTGAGGAATTCTGAGGTGAAATCTGGCAAAAGGAGTCACGTGAACTGTAGAGGCCATTTGACCTAGGAGAACCATCATGTGTCTCGCTGAGAGTGAAGTGATACTTTGTGACAAAGTCGAATAAGAGCATCCTGAAATTGTTGAGAAAGAAATGCTCCGATTTGCACAGTGTCCAGTACAACTCCAGTGAACTGTAGGGTCCGAGAGGGCTGTAGCTAGGATTTTGGAAAGTTGATTTCGAACCCCAAACTTTGGAGGAACCAAGTAGTCCATTGAGTCACTCCAATAACCCCCTGAGATGTTGAATCTTTGATGAGCAAATTGTCCAGGTATGGGAAAACTTGAAGACCAAGGTTGCACAGAGCAGCTGCTACTACTACGAGGCACTTGGTGAACACTCTGGGAGATGATGCCAAGCCGAAGGTTAGCACTGTGTACTGAAAATGATGATTTCGCACCCAAAATCTGAGGAATTTTCGAGAGGCTGGATGAATGGGAATGTGAGTGTAAGCCTCTTTTAGATCCAGAGAGCATAACCAATCGTTCTGATCTAGAAGGGGATACAAGGATGCTAAAGACAGCATCCAAAATTTTTCTCTGACAAGAAATTTGTTGAGAGCTCTGAGATCCAATATAGGTCGCACATCCCCCGTCTTCTTTGGAACTAGGAAGTAACGAGAGTAAAGCCCCCTGCTATGCTGTTCCAGAGGAACTTCCTCAATGGCACGGAGATGAAGCAGAGCTTAAGCTTCCTGAAGAAGAAGGGTGATCTGCAGACTGGAAGATACTTTCTTGGGGGAAAATCTGGTAGAATCTGGATGAAATGAAGAGACTAACCCTCTCTGAGTATTGAGAGGACCCAGAAATCGGATGTAATGAGTTCCCATCGCTGGTAAAAATGATGGAGACGACCCCCCAATGGGAAGAGGAGAGGACAGAGGCAGAACAATTGAGTTTATGATCTGTGTTAGATTGTCAAAAAGACTGAGAGGCTATAGGTGCAGCAGAAGACTGAGGTTTTTGCTGCTGTTGTTGCTGCTGCTGTTGATTCTTAGGAGGCAGCCTTGAATAAGGGGTGTTGCCTTCTGTGGAAAATGCCTCTGGTAGGATGGAGTAGGCCTATAACCCTTGGCAATGGAAGGCTTTGGCTTTGGCCTGATGATGGAAGCAAACGGCTTCTCATGGTCAGATAAGCGCTTGGTAGCTGCCTCAGTAAAGTCATCAAATAACTCATTGCCCTGGCATGGGATGTTAGCTAAGTGATCTTGAAGATTTGGGTCCATATCCACGGTGCAGAGCCAGGCAAGATGGTGCATCACCACTGAGAACGCAGTGACTCTAGAGGACATTTCAAATGCTTCATATGCAGCTTGAACCATATGTATGCGAAGTTGACCCAGAGTATTATGCATTTGTTGAAACTCTAGAAGTCAATGTTGAGGAAGATATTTGAAAAAATCAGGGATAGTGTTGATCAAATCCTTGAGATAAGCAGTGAAGACAAAGTTGTAGTTCAAAATTCACGTATTGTGAATGGGGTCCAACAAGCCCCCCTGGTAGACCATTGGATCACTTATAAACATAAGATCGACGAGCTGAGATGGCGTGTCATTAAAAGAGTTATTGGGAGGGACGGTGGGAAAGATCATAATAAACTTAATGAGAATGAACAGAGGTTTATCTTTTCATTGGATACTGTAGCACCTTCTGGCTTGAATGCTGAGATGGTAAAATTATGTTCTTACCTGTTAATTTTCTTTCCTTTAGAAGCAGCAGATGAATCCAGAGACCAATGGGATAGCTCACTTCTACCAGCAGGTGGAGATAGAGAAACTGATTAACAGGTGTACTTATTTGCTGGCACTCCTCCTGTCTCATCAGTATAGCTCCTTGCCCAAGCACATTTAACCATCAGTAGGTATAGCATGTAAAAAACTTCTTTCCCAGAACACCTCGCGAACAGCAACGATACAGAATACAATCATGAACAACACCCAATCACTAAAAGCCGTACACTAAAAACTGACAACCAGATATCAGAAAGGGTGGGGCTCTGGATTCATCTGCTGCTTCTAAAGGAAAGAAAATTAACAGGTAAGAACATAATTTTACCTTCCTTAGCAAAGCAGCAGATGAATCCAGAGACCAATGGGATGTAGCAAAGCAATCCTTAATTTGGGTGGGAAGCAAACGCCTCCTTCGCAACGACCGAAGCATCAAAAAAACCCCTATCGCATGTGCCCGCACATCCATGCAGAGACGCGGAGAGAAGGTACTCTCGGAAGACCAGTTAGCCGTGAGACAAATCTCCTCCAAGGCAAAAAACCCTCTGGGCCGAGCCCAAGAAGCAGCCATCGCTCCAACGGAATGGTCATGAAGTTCAATCGCCACCCGCTCCCCTGCCAGCAGGCAAGTATAAAGAATGTCCTCCTGGACCATTGAGCGAGGTAGGCATCGGACTCCGCCATACGCCTGAGGCATCCCTTGAAGAATCCCAAAAAGGAGATATAAACCACTAACAGTTGTTAGAAACCGATCTCGCGGAGAACGCTACATACGTTTCAAAAAATGCAGTGAATAAAAGTACTGCTTCCACGATCTCCTTCCAGGAAGAAGGAAGGAAAAGCGAGCATGATGTAAAAGAAAGGATGACCCCCCCTAGAAAGAAATAGTGGTACCATCCGAACTGACACCTCATATGACCGAAATAAGGAATAGGAATCCCCGTTGAACAAGGCCTGCAACATCGCCACTGCAAAGCTGAAGCCATGACCACAAGGAATCCCATGGTCAACCGCACAGCTCTTTAGAGCCCAAAAGGACAAGGCTAAAATGAAGCCATCGGAAACTTAGAAGAAGTACGTGAATGAATTACACCAAACCGGGCTTTCTAAGAGGCGCATGAATATACCGCCTTCTGTTTAGGAACTGAACTACAGGAAGCTGAGAAGTCAGCGAAGGGCCATATACCTAGTTCCTGTAACAAGCCAAGAATGATAAATGAAGCTGAAGGGAATTGAACGCTATGCCATCGGCCATATACCTGTGCTAAAAAGGAACTCAGGAAGGGTGCAACTGTTGAGAAGTATTCAAGAAAGGAAACACCTCCAAAAGGAAGCAGAAGCCACAGGAGAAGACGCCTGTAGCGCCTGGATAAGAGAAGAAATAACCTGCTTCGCATTACCGTCACACGCCAGTCAAGACTGTTCAAAAGCTGGGTCGTAATACCAAAGTAGTATGAATATCCATGTTGATCTCAATCAAGGAGAGCAAAGTCGGAGATCAAAGGAAACTTCTCAGTCCGGCTGTCGAAAGGCTCAACAGATCCACATAGCAAGGATGGCGCAGCCAAGCCAGAGATTGTACCAATACTGTGCCCCTAAAGCGAGCTTGAGATGGCAAATCCAAGCTATCATCAGCCAGGGGAAAACAGTGAAAAAGAGAAACCAGAGGAGTTTGTTTTTTTTTTTTTTTTTTTTTAAAAGCCTACAGCACCTGGTATTCCCAGGTGGTCACCCATCCAGGTACTAAACAGGCCCTATCCTGGTTGGCTTCTGAGACCAGACGGGATCGGGCACATTCAGGGTGGTATGGCTGTAAGAAAGAAGCCACACTGTTACCCCCTTTAACTCCCACTTCCTGTACCCGCCTAAGAAGCCAGGAAGCATGGAATTGTGAGACGAGGCCATGAGGTCAAGTTCCAGGAGATCTTATTTCCACCACAAAAAAAGTGGAACACCTGAGCCAAAATTCCCAATAACCAGGATGTAGAAGATATCACTATAACTAACGTCTACACTTCTAGAGCGTACGCAGTGCTGCACACAGTAACATCCAATAAATGGGTTATGCTCAGATTTCACAGAGAGAAAGACTAACCAAACTCTTTTCCTGTCCTGAAAAATGATCGGTCAACCGAATAGAAAGATGAGGGTCCACCCATCGAAGTAGAACAACCACTGTACCTGGCAACTGAGTACATCACCTACTGCCTAAGCTGCAGAGAAACACCCCCATCATAATACTGACTGAGAGGGCCCTCAGCGGCATTCCGGAAGAATGGTCTGAAGCTCCAGAAAGGAAGCCTGACCATGCTCAAGAGTAGAAGAAGGAACCAGAACTTATTCGCCTCTGAAGCCAGACTCCTGAAGCTGAGGATGGAAGCCACCGAGCCCCCCAACCCGACAGTCCGGAATAGTCGGTGGTCATAAGCTAGTCCAGGAAAGACCGAGGCATGCCCTGGAAGACAATCTTTCTGAGCCCCCAAATCATACAGAGCTATGCAGGAGAAGACTAGCAACTAATAGGAGCCCAGAGATACCGAGAACCACTGGAATAAAAGCGGCTGCTGAGCGTTAGAAGGGACAGCAAGCCGAGGTTCCCAGAGGGGTCAGCAATATGGATGCTAAAACCTGAACAGAATCCCATATTCTTAGCCATTGTAAGCGAAGAACGCCAATCTGAGATTGAGACTCCACACTCAAGGCTCTGGAAAGAAATACAAGTCTCCCCTATAAGAATAACAGCATCAACCCGATATACCTATAACTAGTATAGGAAAAAAGAGCACTGCAAATATGAAGATGCGCATGTAAAGAATTGAGGAAAAGACACCACCCGCTTCGTGTCAGTCAAAAGACCCGACTGGAAGTCGTCCGAATCAAGCAGGCAGTCACGCATAAATCAGACAAAACACCTTGCAGTGCCAACGACCCCCTGGGTAGGTGAAATGGAATGTGCCCAAACCGAAAGCACTGCTCCAAGAGGCAGGCCAACCTAGTGCTGACTCAGAGTCCATAGAGAAAATGTAAATATCTTCCCCGTTTGACTGCAGAAATGGGTAACCCTGAGAAACTAATGCAGCCGAATGGAATCCAGCCTGCCTAAAGCCCCCATCTTGGCCACCCACTAATAAGTGGTACCCTAAGAACTACAAGAACTGTCCCGAGGACCAGCCACACTTCAAAGAGAAACGCAAAACAGAGAGACTCTGGAAACGTGAGGAGGATGCAAAGGTACAAGCTAGAGAATGACACGGTGACGGTTTACCCGCGGCCACCGCATTTAAGCCGCGGGTCACCGCCGAAAACGGGGAAGAAAACTAGCAGTCGCTGCGGTGACGGGGACAAGGCCATTCACCGACCGCGGAAACGGTGAACAGGTTTGTCCCCGCGGGCCAATGTACCCCCTTCTAGGAACCGCTATTTACCGCCCGACGCCCGATTCACCCCCCCAGCAGGACCGCTCGCACCCCCACCCCGAACGACCGCTCGCACGCGCTCCCACCCGCACCCGCGATCGGAGCAAGAGGGAGCCCAAGCCCTCTTGCCCGGCCGACTCCCCGACGTCCGATACATCCCCCCCCCCCGGCAGGACCACTCGCACCCCCACCCCCGAAGGACCGCCGACTTCCCGACAATATCGGGCCAGAAGGGAGCCCAAACCCTCCTGGCCACGGCGACCCCCTAACCCCACCCCGCACTACATTACGGGCAGGAGGGATCCCAGGCCCTCCTGCCCTCGACGCAAACCCCCCTCCCCCCCAACGACCGCCCCCCCCAAGAACCTCCGACCGCCCCCCCAGCCGACCCGCGACCCCCCTGGCGACCCCCACGACCCCCCCACCCCCCCTTCCCCGTACCTTTGGTAGTTGGCCGGACAGACGGGAGCCAAACCCGCCTGTCCGGCAGGCAGCCAACGAAGGAATGAGGCCGGATTGGCCCATCCATCCTAAAGCTCCGCCTACTGATGGGGCCTAAGGCGCGTGGGCCAATCAGAATAGGCCCTGGAGCCTTAGGTCCCACCTGGGGGCGCGGCCTGAGGCACATGGGCCCAACCCGACCATTTCTGGAGTGCTGTAATAAATTAAAATTAATAGTGCTCAGAACCCCCAAGGTAACTTCAGGCATCATTTTGAAGCTGGGGGGGGTGGTCGTTGGGGGGAGGGGGGTTTGCGTCGAGGGCAGGAGGGCCTGGGATCCCTCCTGCCCGTAATGTAGTGCGGGGTGGGGTTAGGGGGTCGCCGTGGCCAGGAGGATTTGGGCTCCCTCCTGGCCCGATATTGTTGGGGAGTCGGCGGTCCTTCGGGGGGAGGGATGTATCGGACGTCGGGGGGGGGGGGGGGCATCAGGCTTTCAGGGTGGGGGCAGACCTTCAAGGGGGGACAGTGCAGGGAAGTCAGGGAATTTATATTAATTAATTTTTTCTCTGCGTGTTTTGTTTTTGTATAGTTATTAACTAATATTTAACTAAGTTTTAAAGAATGTTTCCTTTATACGTAAATAAAGAAAAGTGAATGGGATTGCAGTGGCGGTGACGGGGCGGTGAATGGGGTGGCAGTGGCGGTGACGGGGCGGTGAAGAGGATGGTGAGACGGGGACGGGGCGGTGACGGGGATGGTGAGACGGGGACGGGGCGGTGACGGGGATGGTGAGACGGGGACGGGGCGGTGACGGGGACCAATTTTTTCACCGTGTCATTCTCTAGTACAAGCATCCTGAAAAAAGTTCACAGCTCCCTGACCTGACAGTAAGGCGACTACTCCTTCATGAGAAAACTGTCAACCTGGAAAAAGAACACCGTCTTGCGATGTGAAAGGGAGCATGAGGACATTCAGCAACCTGCCTGAGCTGTACACAAGCAAAGGAAAGACAAGGCGCACCAGGCGTAATCCAGAAGCAGCATACGCCTCTCCAGAGAAACGAGCTGTACCTGGCCGAAAATAGACCAGGTTTCCACTCCAAAAGAGAGCGTAAGGGGAGAATTCATTGGGCATACAGTACCAGCTACTCTACGACCTCGCAAGCAGAGGATCTTGCCCTTAGGGATCAGCCGCCACTAGACCATGCTTCTAGAGCGGAAGGCCGTCTAGCTTTTTTTTTTTTTTTTAAGTAGACTTGAACCTTCGCCTCTTCTTTTGGAGCCATATCAGTTCTACTCCTTAGCTGGGGCTTGAACCTCAGCTCCTTGTTACTAACCCAGCACACAACCCTTGTGCCCCCAGGTTTTCACAGACAAGCTGGCCCACAGCAAGAAAAAAAAAAAGAATCATCAGGCCTCAAGAGAGACCCTCAACTCGGAATTCCTGCAACAACCCCGCAGAAACCAATCTAGAACCCAAGCCGGCGGACTCAGCACCCAGGCAGAAGGCCTAAGGAAACCTCCAACATCGCCGCACGTTATCGGAACCCCGAGTGAAGAAATGAACCACACGAATGATACACTGGCCCGCCCTTGACACCTATTCCACCTTGCTGTTCGCTAACCCCTAAGGCAGCAAAACCAAGCGTAGGCAGCCAAACTCAGAGCAGAAACTTAATGTGGACGTGCCTAGGGATTTTTTTTTTTTTGTTAAGAGAAGCATGTGGACAAAGCACCACAGCAAATGGAGCACTGCAATACGGGGCACAGCTGATTTCAAACAAAACTAAGCCGCGGTACACGCTTAAGTTAGCTGTAGGACATGAGTCAATGAACCCCGCGGCGCTGGGGGCCCAAGCGCGGGCACTTTCCTGCCAAAATCAAAATCGGCTGGCTCCCCCAATAGCGCTGTACAAAACAGACCGGGAGCTCATAGCAAAAACCGCAGCACATCGCTCCGCAAAGCAGACGGCGAGGCCCGCGCTGAGAACGGCAGCCGCCCAGAATCACTCCCCGAGTATTGCAGTGCTGGCGACCCAAACTCGGACTGTTTCGCGCCAAATTAGGCTGGCTCCTATAACATTGCCGCTCACACCGGACTCGGAGCCCATAGCCGAAGCGTAAAAAAAATGCAAAACACACCTCGGGGAGGAAAGGGGAAAAGGCGCATGGCTCCCAACAGAAGGGGAGCACAAGCTCGCACCACCTGCGCTATAGAACGCTACAGCTCCATTACAGATACACACCCGGAGCCGTCCTCACAATTTGCGGCCATATCGATAGCCACACAGTTACATTTACCCACGGGCCGTGGCAGTATCAAGAAACAATGTCCCAGAAACTACCAACCCCACAGCACAAGCGCTAGGGTAAGAAAAGGAAGCGCTCCTTAGTTATGCGCAGGAATACAGAGGCCACCTACCTCAATGAATCAAGCTGATACCATAACATATTCCACCACAAAACAAAACTGCCATAGTCAAAAATCCACAGCTCTCACACAACCACAAAGTTCAGAGACCAGTAGAATAAAACACATACTCACAATCTACTGGATAGTGCCGGTAGACGCCGGCAACACCTGCAGCCTAGCACGAGCAGGGCAAAAAGTCAGCTGTGTAGGCCCCCTTTTTTTTTTTTTTTAAATGGGGAAAGAAGAAAAATAGGGACCAGGGCAGACCCTCTATCATTGGAGGGAGGGTGAGGCAGGGACAAGGGGGGGCCCAAGTGTAACCTCTAAAGCCGGCACCGATTAGCCGGACACCCCTGTCTCACTGAAGAGAAAAAGCTCAACAGGAGAAACAGAATGGCAGTCTCACTGAAGAGAAAATCTCAACAGGAGGTAATAAAGTTCCAGCCACAGCCAGAATCCAGGAGCTAGTTGAATAGCGACTTCCACCTGCTTGGAGATAGAGAATACTGATGAGACAGGAGGAGTGCCAGCAAATAAGTACACTGTTAATCAGTTTCTCTATCTCCACCTGCTGGTAGAAGTGAGCTATCCCATTGGTCTCTGGATTCATCTGCTGCTTTGCTAAGGAAAGAGTGGATGTCTCTGGTAGGCTAGTGTTCCATCCAATCAGGCCCTGGGGGGAGGTGCAGGGATTATGAATGACTGTAGTTTTTTACTATATATAACCCGAGGCTAGACGCCGCGGCCATCTTACTCTGAGCAATACTATGAGTCGGATGACTAGCGCGTACTCGGTAAGCACACATTTTTTCTAGTAACAAATGATTCTGAAGGTGTAGGTTTTGAGGGACAGTTACATAGAACTTACGGATAACTGTTTGTCTTTTAATTTGTATTTAGGGAGACCCTTGATACAGCGCCGTTTGGCGCGAAACATGTTGGGTTAGACTCCCAGACGTTGGCTGATAAGAGCTAAGTATTTACATCACACTTTATATTAAGAAAAACATTTTTAAGAATATATGAAGGATTTTTCACGATTCCATAAAAATAAAAAGATATGAGCAGCCGATGATGAAGCGCCACATAAATCTCCACGCAGTCACAAGATAGCACAGCGGTGGAGTGGTGGGGCTGAGGCATACTCATGAAAAATTGAAAGCATTGTTATTGAAATGGTTATGCACTAGTCCAGTTTTTTGATATTTTCAGTCATTTCTACATTTTGGGACTGGTATAAGCATTCACTACTTTAGCCATATTTGAGGAAGCAGGAGAGATTGGGCATCTCTCCTGCCGGTTTGCAGCAGTTCAAGGGGGGATCGCAATCACCACAGGCGAGATTAGGCATCTCTCCTGCTGCAATCATTGCGGTGGGGGGTAGGCATGTTGCCGGGGCTGCTGAGCTGATCGTGGCAGCTGTTATTAGCTCAGCGGCCCCTTTTTGGAACTTATGCCTGTTTTGTCTTGGTCTAAGTCAAAACATATAAGTTCCGACTGGGCAATCTCGTTAGACTTTTGGTTATACTTGCAGTACGACTAAGTATAAGTCAGTCCACTCCTGCACTTTCCCCTCCTCTAAAAACGCCTCTTTTCGCTCTAGGCATTCAGAGGCAGGCTTAAGCTGGTTTTAGATACGTCTAAAACCAGTTTTGCTTATCGGTAATTGAACGAACTGTCTTTTTGATCGTCAAAGTACCAATTTAGGCCACTCTCTGAACGGTTTTTATTTTTTACTATAAGCCCCTTAACTTCTAAAGATTTAACTGTTTACAGTCACAAAACATATATTATCATCTTGTATTCTTTAATGTGGCAATAATTGATCATATCAAAAAGTCTTAACCTCACATACATAAAGCTTGATTTTCTAAGCACTTCTTTCCATAGAGATAGAATACAAGAGAAGTCTCAAGAGTTTTGTCCTTAATACAGCAATGCAATTGACCAAAGATTGGTTATGCAGAAATCTACAACCCATAGGGTATTTCAGAGGAAGAAAACAACAACTTTTCATTAAACTTTTATCACTATAATTTTTCAGCAGCATTCTGTTATTTCTGCTTCTGATTGGCATCTGACCTTCACTATGGCTTATTAGCAAGAAAGCCACAAAATAACATTCTGCAAGAAGATCCACAGGGATCAAAAAGCTATTTAGTTGAAAAGAAAAAAACTTTTAGAAAATATAAAATGCAATACCTTTTAGATGTATTTACTTTCAACAGCTGTACAGAGCTCAAATATAACTATATAACTATTACTTCTTAATATTTATTTCTCAAATCAATTTAATGGTAATGAAAAAGGTACAGTATTAAATTGCAAACAAAAGTTCTATTATCAAACCAACCTATTCTAGTTGGGCCAGCTTGAGCTTCAAAAGCAACAACTGCAGCCCCCATGGGTAGGGGTGAGAAGTTAAACAAGAATCTCAGCCATCACACAACATGGACTCCTAATGGCCAAATTCAGACTGTATGGATAACATTCTAGAGCAGTGCTCTTCAACCGTCGGTCCGTGGACCGGTGCCAGTCCGTAGAAATTTTCTGCCAGTCCACAGGGCTGGCATGTCCATCAGGCCCAATACAGTGTTCTTCAGCCGCCGGTCCTTGGTGCGATCAATGCAGTGTCTTCGGGCCGGCTCCCTGAGTGCTGCAGTGCACAAAGCCATGGGAAAAGCCTTCTCTCTGATGTCAGAGGGAAGGCTTCCAGATGAGGATCGGGACACTGCCCACAGCTTTGTGCAATGCAGCACTCAGGGAGCCGTCCCGAAGACGCCGCGTTGATCGCACCATGGACTGGCCCAAAGATAACACCGGGGAGCAGGCCAGAAGGCAAGGCACAGCATGGAGGGAGAGACAATGGTAGGGGGAATACTTTTATTTAGTGACTGATTTACATCTGCTGTCTGTTCAGAAAAAAATGCATTTGTTTCTTTTCCTCTGGGGTTGTACTGCTTGCAGAGTCTTGCATCTTAGGGTTTGTTTGTAAATATTAATACTTTTAGGTTTTGGTCCTGCATTTGCATGGGGTTATCTGTTTTCTGATAGGAATGAATATTGAGAAGCATATAGTGTGCTTTGTGTAGTTTAATTTTGTGGTTAACCATTATGTGTTGTTAATACGATTATATTGTGTGTGTGTGTATATATGAAAAATGAATGGAAAAAATGGTGTTACAATCAGGACTATTATGGGGCGGGGTCTGGGGCGGAGATTGGGTGGAGATGGGCACAACTTAGCCCAGTGCTCTTCAACTGCCGGTCTGTGGACCGATGCCGGTCCACAAAATAATTATTTATTTCCGCCGGTCCGTAGTGTCAAAAGATTGAAGAACACTGTTCTAGAGATGTGTCTCTGATCCTTGCCTTAGGAATGGACTGATGAATGTTTTTGGAACTGTAGCAACACTAGTTTGGTGCACCAGGAAGACCATGGAAGCAGAAACTAACCCCGCCCCAACCATAAAAGCCCAAGCAAACCAAGGGTTCCTTTTACTAAGGTGCGCTAGCGTTTTTAGTGCACGCAGGAAATTACCACGCACTACGCTTCTAGAACTAATGCCAGCTCAATGCTGGCGTTAAGGTCTAGTGCGTGCGCTATTCCGCACGTTAAAGCCCTAATACGGCTTAGTAAAAGGAACCCCAAGAGGTGCAGGATGAGCAGAATTGAAAACCAAAGTTCTCCATTTATCTGTGGCACAACAGTGACTGTACAAGCTTTCCAACAGTGTCCTGTCAAAGTCTTTGCCCTTTTCTGGAGGAACCACTTGTATGTAGAAGGAAGAGGTAACTTCAACCTTCAAATACTTATCATTTCTATAGTGCTGCTAGACATATGCTGAACAGTACATTAAACATATAAGATTACAATGGTCCAGGACCTGGATGCAGACCACTGATTTATTTCACATAGTTTAATGAATATATTTCAGAAAATAAAGACCTTTGGTCAGTACTGAACTGCTGAGCTAAAAAGTAAACTGTGATAAATAAGGAAAATTAGATGACTCCAGGGTCCAGGGTTTTAAAAAAAACTTTGTATATCACATAATTGCAGGACCTACAGGGTAAGGAAGAGGCACAGTGGGTCAATCTGGAATGAAAGAATGGAAAAGTTATTTATACTGGTATAATATACAGGCCTCCATCAGATAGAAGTGGACAGAGGTCTAATTGAAGACATTCAAAATATAGCTGTAAAAAGGGGGAAGTACTACTTTTAGGTGATTTTAATATGCCAGATATTGATTGGGGTATCCCTATTGCAAAGTCTCCTAGAAGTAGGGAGATCCTGGATTCTCTACAAAATGAACTGTTCCAGCAATTGGTAATGGAACCCATGCAGAATAGGGCCATACACAAAATGCCCATTTTGGCACCCCAAGTATAACAACTATTCCTTGGACTAACCACTCCTTGATCACCCTTTCATACCAGGCAAAATCGGTCTCAAAAATTTTTCATCCAATAAGTTATTCATAGAGAGATTTCACTAAGTTGACCCCTCTTCTGTAGCAGGCAATATATCTTTAAGGACAGATGACATGCTTGGCTATTCAATAGATAATCAATTTTCATCTTGGAATACAGCACTTCTAACATTATTAGAAAAATTGGCTCCGATTCAAATAAGAAAAATCTCTGCAAAAAAAAAAACCCTTGGTTTAACTCTGAGTTAGTACTAATCAAAGCACAATTGCGATCCCTTGAATGCAAGTGGCAAAAACATAAATCTGTTGAAAATCTCAATAAATTTAAGGTACAATGTAACTACTATAAGCACAAAATTAATTTAGCAAAGAAAAAATATTTTTCTTCCCAGATCACAAAGGCTAAAAATTCCTCTGCTTTATTTTTTATCCTATGATCAACGCTTACTAATAGTATCCACAAACAAAATCCCAAAGAATCGCCTCAGATTTCTGCACAAAATCTATCAGATTTTTTCAGAAGAAAAATAGAAAAAATAAGACAATCCATTCAGTCTAAAACATGTCCAACTATTATCAAAGAAGATGATCTGCCAAAGAAATGCTCTTCGAGATGCACCAAATTTAATATTCTATCTTTAAAGGACCTAAACAGGTTTCTTCAATCTATGAAACCGAAAGGCTCAGCCTCTCATTTAATTCCCCCATCTAAAATTAAACAATTGTTCTCAATCTTAGGGCCGTATATCCATGCAATTATTTCAAGCAGTTTATCAACAGGTTCTATCCCAAAAGCTTTGAAGGAGTCATTAATAAGGCCCACAATTAAAGACCATTCTCATTCAATCAATGAAATATCGAACTACAGACCAATCGCCAATATGCCATTCCTAGCAAAGGTAACAGAAAAAAATCATTTTCAATCAGATTTCAGATTTCATAGATAAAACACATGTTCTCTATCCAAACCAAACTGGATTCAAAGCTCATCATTCCACTGAACATTTCCTTATTGGCCTTACTACAACAATTCTATACCACTTAAACCACCACAAACCTGTCATCCTTATATCTTTAGATCTCTCTGCAGCATTCAATACAATAGACCATTCACTCCTTCTTAACAGATTAGCTACCATAGACATTAGCGATCAAGTACTCAACTGGTTCAATTCATATTTCTCTGAACGCAATGCTAAAGTTAGCTTTAATAATTCTACATCGGATACTGTTCCTTATAATTATGGAATCCAACAGGGATCCCTACGTTTGCCACTTATTTTCAACATTTTTCTTGCTCCATAACACTGGACCAATCTATTGGATTCACTCCATATGCTTATGTGGACGATATCCAATTTTTACATCCACTTAACACCAAGGTTCCAGGCGAAATTCGTGAAATAAATGGTAAATTAGACCAAATCAGCCAATGGCTGAGGCTAAATATGTTAGCCCTTAATGTTACCACGTCTCAGATTATCTTTTTTCCCTGGAAGGAAGAACAAAAATTACAAGAGTCAATTAAAATTGGCTATATTCCCTTACAACAGGTTACAATCATTAAAATTATCTGAGTTATTATAGACTACAAATTAACATACCAAGACTACATAACACAACAAGTGAAAAACTGTTTTTACAAACTGTGCATGATCAGGTCATTAGCAAAGGTATTAGAACCATCAGCACTCAATATACTTATCCACTCTGGTTATTTTGAAACTCGACTATTGCAATTCTCTGCTTAAAGGCATCACCCAAAAACAAATAAGGAGACTTCAATTTACCCAAAACACGGCAACAAAAATCATAACAAATTCAAAAAAGTATGACCATGTTACACCTCTCTTAAAAAATGCACATTGGTTGCTAATATCCCATCGTATCACCTACAATATAGCATTACTTTCATTTAAGATCCGTCAATCTAATCTGCCTACTTTTTTTCAGTACCATCTCTTAGAGCTATCGGCATAAGATGAACTGAAATACTCTTGATAGCTGTGCCTCAATTATGGAATTCTTTGCCAGGATATATTAGAGAAGAATTTGCACTAGATAAGTATAAAAGTTTTTTGAAAATGTTTCTTTTTAGAGATGCCTTCGGAAATTAAAATTCACCAATTAAACTTATTTTTATAGGTCTTTTTTTAATTAAACAAATATACTTCTGCTTTTAGCCCCTCCACATTGTTTGACCCTTCAATGTTATCTTTTTCAAAAATTTGGGAGTTCCACCCCCTTTTCCCCATGTTTTCTGTTAGTCTGTCTATTTTTTGTTAATATATGTGTGAAATGTTTTTATTATCCCTTTTTTTTACATTTGTAATTCGCTTTGAAACTATGTTATAAGCTTTTGCATCAAATTTTAATAAACATGAAACATACTGGACTTAGTGCTTATGAATGGGGAAGGTGATTCTGGTGTTATAGTAGGTGATCATCTGGCATCCAGTGATCACCATATAGTTTAATATTAAGGCAGGTGTGGAGAGGGCTCATTAGACTTCAAAAAACTAACTTTGTCCAGAATGGGGGATTACATCAAGGACTTGACTGGATGGGAACATCTTGAAGCAGGAAAACAGTGAATAAAACTGAAAGGAGATATTGTAAGGGCAACAAACCATTTTGTAAAGAAAGTAAATAAAAGTAAGAGGGAAAGAAAGCCACTTTGATAAATGAAAAGATAAGGAAAAAAAAGGTTAGTTTACATAAACGACTAAAGATTGCAGAAAGAAGAAGCCAAACAAAAATATCTAGAAAAGAAAATCTGATAAAATAGGAAAGCAAAGATGCAAATGGAAGAAAAATAGCTAACACAGTAAAACAGAGGGCAAAGACATTTTTTTAGATATGTTAGTGATAGGAAGAAGTGCAAAAGTGTCATTCTGAAACTCAAAAGTAAAGGGGAGGAATTTGTAGAAGCTGATAAAGATAAGGCTGCATTGCTTAATAAATATTTCTGTTTTTTATTCACAGCTGAAGTGCCGGGAGCAGGACCACAGAAGACAAATGCAAATAGGAATGGAGGTGTGGTAGATCCCAAATTATTTTCAGAGGATCATGTTTGTTATGAGCTAGCTAAACTAAAGGTGGACAAAGAGATGGGGCCAGATGGCGCACATCGGAGGATACTGAAGAAACTTAGTGAAGTTCTGGTGACTCCATTGGCTAATATTTCAATGCTTCTCTAGAGTCAGAAGTACCAGAGGACTGGAAAAAAGCAAATGTGAACTCTCTTCAGAAACATGGAAATGAGAAAGAGGTAGGTAACTACAAGCCAGTAAGTCTGACTTCTGTGGTAAGTAAATTAACGGAAACACTTAAAACAGAGAATAGTGAAGTTTCTGGAATTAAATGGATTAAAGGACCAGAGGCAACATGGATTCACTAGAGGTAGGTATTGCCAGACAAATCTGATCAATTTCTTTGACTGTTTGACCAGAGATTTGGATAGAGAGCGCTAGATATAGTACATTAGATTTTAGCAATGCCTTTCACACTGTTCCATACAGGCATCTAATAAATAAGCTGAGTGCCCTCAGTATGGGCCTCAAAGTGATGGGCTAGGTCAGGAACTAGTTAAGTGAAAGGTGACAGAGGGTAGTGATAAACGGAGATTGCTTTGAGGAAGGGATATTACCAGTAGTCTGTCTCAAGGTTCGATTCTTGGGACTGTTCTTTTTAACATTTCTTTTAAGATTTGCCTCTTTGCAGATGATACCTAATTCTGCAATAGGGTAGACATTCCTTATAGCGTAGAGAACATGAAGAAGGATCTAGTGAAGCTTGAAGAATGGACTAGAATTTGGCAGTTAAGATTTAATACTAAGAAATGCAAGGACATGCACTTGGGCTGCAAAAACCCGATGGAAAGATACAGTTTAGGAGGTGAAGAACTTTTGTGCACAAAAGAGGATTAAGACTTGTGTGTGATAGTATGTGATAATATTAAGGTGGCCAAACCGTTTGAAAAGGCAACAGTGAAAGCTAGAAGGTTGCTTGGGAGAAGAATGAGCAGTAGGAAAAGGGAAGTAATTATGTCCCTGTATAAGACTGTGATGAAACCCCATTTAAAATACTGTTTAGAATTCTGGAGACTGCACCTTCAAAAAGATATAAACAGGATAGAGTTGGTCCAGAGGAAGGCTACTAAAATGGTTGGTGGTCTTTATCATAAAACATATGAGAACATATTTAAAGATCTCAATATGTATACTTTGGAGGAAAAGCAGGATATGGGTGAGATGACAGAGATGTTTAAATACCTATTTGGCATAAATGCTCATGAAGTGAATCTCTTTGAGTTGATAGGAAGCTCTGGAATATGGGGGCATAGGATGAAGGTGAAAGGGGATAGACTCAGAACCTCAGAAAATACTTTTTCACAGAAAAGGTGGTAAATGTGTGGAACAGCCTCCAGATGGAGGTGGAGACAAAGGGCCTGATTCTCTAAAAGTGCGTCCCGATTTTAGGCAGCTGTAGGCGTCCTACAGCTGTCTAATCAGCCAATCGGGATGCACGTTTTTTTAAAAAAATGCTCCCCAGGCAGGCCGCCTATATTGAAGGCGAGGCCCGCAAGACACCTAGGCCCTGATTCTGAATAGGACGCCCGGGAGAGGCGTCCTATTCAGAATCGGCCTAAACTAAACCCCGATTCTGTAACCGGCGTCCATGTTACAGACGCGGGTTAGAGAAACGGGTTAGATTAGAAACAGCCCGCTACACTTATCGCGGCAAGGGATCTCTCTGCCGCTATAAGTATAGCGGGCCGCGGCCCCCTGACCAGGAGGGTGCCCAAACCCTCTGCCCGGAGACGCACCCCCCCCCATTACCGATCCCCCCTCCCCCCCCGACAATATCGATAGCTGGCAGGAGGGTGCCCAATCCCTCCTGCCTGAAGACGCACCCCCCCCCCCGGCGCTAACCCCACCCCCAAACATCCACTCCACCAAACCTGTTCTTAGAAGGGTCTTGCACGTCTTGAGCCGGCAGGCACGCCTCGTCGAAATGAAGCGGGCCCGCCCCTTCCCGGCCCATCCCGCCGAAGCCTAAGGCCTGATTGGCCCAGGCTCTAGAAGCCTGGACCAATCAGGCCTTAGGCATAGCGGGTCCGCCAATCCCCACTAAGTCTAAGGTCTGATTGGCCAATCAGGCCTTAGATTAAGTGGGGATGGGCGGACCCGCTATGCCTAAGACCTGATTGGTCCAGGCTTCTAGAGCCTGGGCCAATCAGGCCTTAGGCTTCGGCGGGATGGGCCGGGAAGGGGCGGGCCCGCTTCATTTCGACGAGGCATGCCTGCCGGCTCAAGACGTGCAAGACCCTTCTAAGAACAGGTTTGGTGGAGTGGAGGTTTGGGGAGGTTAGCGCCGGGGGGGGTGCGTCTTCGGGCAGGAGGGATTGGGCACCCTCCTGCCAGCTATCGATATTGTCGGGGGGGGGATCGGTAATGTCGGGGGGGCGGTCGGTAGTGTCGGGGGGGGCGGTCGGTAGTGTCGGGGGGGGTGCGTCTTCGGGCAGAGGGTTTGGGCACCCTCTTGGTCAGGGGGCCACGGCCCGCTATACTTATAGCGGCAGAGAGATCCCTTGCCGCGATAAGTATAGCGACTGCGTCTACTTACAATGTAGGCCAGCATTTTGCTGGCCTACATTTTAAGCTTCTCCTCTACTAGGGAGACGCGTAGGGCCGCCTAGGTTCAGCCTAAGGCCCGCCTAAGGCCCTTAGACGAGCTTAGGCATCTTGCGGGTCTCCCTAGGCTCCCGGAGGTGCCTTCAGGCTTGCCTGGGGAGCATTTTTTTTAAAAAAACGTGCATCCCAATTGGCTGATTAGACAGCTGTAGGACGCCTAAAATCGGGATGCACTTTAGAGAATCAGGGCCAAAAAGTGTATCTGAATTCATGAAAGCTTGGGACAAGTACTTTGGATCTGTAAGGGAGAGAAAAGGGCAGGGTGATTCCCTTGCTGTGATTAGCTGATGGCAAAGGATCAGGCGTAATTCTCTAACTAGTGCCTATGATAAGGGTGCCGATTAGAGAATTGGGATGCTTAGGCGCAGTTAGGCATCAGTCCGTTAGGGCAAACACAATTCTGTATAAGATGCCGGTGTGTGATTCTCAGCTGCTTCTTAGGCGACTGCTGAAACTGGCATCCTGTACAGAATCTGCCCCAAAAAGTGTATATACGGAAAATACAGAGTTGTATGCTGGACCACCAGGTTTGGAAAAAAGTTTGGTGACAGTGGCAACGACAGCGGCGAGGGGGGGAGTTGTTTTAAAAAAAAGGTAGCGCGGCTGCGGTGCAGGGGGGGGTGTTTTGGAATTGTACGGGGGGGCGGCAAGTGATGTGGGGAAGTGTTTTGGAATTGTACCAGAGGGAGTGGCGAGCGGTGCTGAAAGGTGGTGTGGCGCGGAAGGGGGGGATTTGCAATTGTTCGGGGGGGCCGGCGGGCGGTGTTTAACAAGGTGGTGCGGCTGGTATGCGGAGGGGAGTTGCAGCTGTGCGGGGGATTCAAATTTTGCACCTATGCTTCATAAGATGCACCGAGATTTCCATCCACTTTGGGATGGAAAAAAGTGTGTCTTATGGAGTGAAAAATACGATAACAATCTACCAAAAGATGTTAATCAGGAAGTAGGTATTGAATGAATCAGAAGAGTTGGCAAATTACAGTATAACAAAGGTACAATCGTATCTGTTCTTATCACCCTGTTGTGCAGTAAAATGAAATTCATATGTCAGAACTCATTTTATTTTGCATGTAAATACCAATATTTCCTCAATATATGATTACTATTACAAGACAGACTAGTTCAGTAATATGTGTATATTAGTAGGATGTACTAATTGGCCTCTTAAAAATAAAATATACATAGAGAGGCATTTTCGATATGACATCCAAATCTGTGCACCTGTCTGCTTCACTTTCTCTCCCACAGCCATGAAGTCTCTTTTGCTAAGTTCGTAGGGATACCTAGCAGTATCATTTGTGAGCAGTCTAATATACATGGATGAGCAGTCTAATATACGCTTGATAAGTCTTGGCAAGCTCTTCATAACATCTCAGATTTTGGTACCAGGCAAACAGTACACCTTAGAAGGAAACCGTTAGTCACCACTATCTTTCACCTCCTAGTGGTCATAGATCCAGCAACTTTGGGGATTTCAAGTTTTGGTTCTTCTTCTTCCTGGGATACTCTCATCTCCTCCACTTCCAGGGCTTCGGTTTGAAGGCAGGTAGAGAGTCATTATATCAGTCCTGCTGGGTCCCCGTAATCTGAGTCCAGTTGACTTATTTCAGCATGCCCTCTTTTCTCCCACTGCTGGAAATCTTTGATGCCTCATGAAGCATTTCAGCAAGGTATTTCTCATTTTCACAGATACTTTTCAATCTTGCCACCTGCTCTCTCAGTTCTTTCACTTTTTTATATGAGGGATTCAAGTTGAAGACATCTAGCACAGCCCCTCTCCGTCAATGACATTTTCTGCCTGCACAGAGGTAGAAGCTGTAACTGGGTCAACAGCTTTGGATGACACAATGTTTCCCAGTCATACTGTAGTTGCAAAAGTACTTGCACCTGATGAAAGAGAAAACAGAAAAAGTGAAGTTACTTATCTGTAGAAGGTGTTATCCGAGGACAGCAGGCAGATATTCTCACATGTGGGTGACATCATCCACAGAATGCTGGCATGGACAGTCAACAAGTTCACTATCACTTTAAAAACTTGAAGACCGCCTAAACCACACATGTCTGTGCCTTACTGTCCAAAACTGGCTTGCAGGACCATCAGTTCAGTAACAAAGCTAAGAAGCCAACTAAAAGGTGGGAGGGTCGTGAGGATATCTGCCTACTATCCTCGGATAACATCTGCTGCAGATAAGTAACTGCTTTATCTGAGGACAAGCTGGCAGTATATTCCTACATGTGGGACTCCTTAGCTAGCAGGATCATGCCTCTCAGAAGAGGGTTACTGACAACTACCATGAACCTGGCAAAATCACAAGGGTTGGAGGGAAGTTGGCATCTAAACATAGAATAGACTTTGTAGAACTGCTTGGCCAAACCAACTATCCCATCTAGAACAATTCTCCAAAAAGTAGTGGAGTATGAAGGTGTGAACTGAGGACCAGGTGGCTGCTTTACAGATGTCCTCAATGGGAGTGGAATGTAGATGAGTTACTTAAGTTGTCATTGTTCGAATGTTATGAGCAGTGACACAGCTTTCAAGTGTCAGCCAAACATCAGTATAGCAAAAAGAGATACAGTCTGCCAGCCAAGTAGAAATGGTTCTCTTACTTATAGGAGGTCTGTTAGGACTGAGAGGAACAGCTAAGTGGAAGTTTTGCAAAGTTTGGTCCAATCCAAGTAATAAGCAAGAGCACGTTTACAGTCTAATGTGTAGAGCGTGGCTTCACATTAGACTAGAGGGTGAGAATGAGGTCTTGAAAAAAAAAAAAAGACAGGAAGAACTAAAGACTGGTTCAGATGAAATTCAGAGACAACCTCTGGGAGGAATTTTGGATGAGTACTGTGATGGGGTATAAGGCACAGCCCCAGGAAAATACTGAAACACCTTTCCAAGATAAGAAAACTTCCCCTGTCACTAAAGGAAGAAAGCACATGCACTCAGGAAATAAACCCCAGGTTAACACTAAGATAGTCAGAAATCAGAGCTCTCCTGTAAAGCAGACTTATTTATCTCGTGTTAAGGAGTCCCATCAGAATGTACTGCACACAAGGGCAGCTCAGTTCCCTGCACAGCACTCAGAGGGGGAAGGGGTAAAGTAACCTTAATTGTAGAGCTACAGCAGAGTGGGAAAAAACTAGCAGGAAGAGTTCCAGATCAATGAGAAGTTCCCACACCCTAGTTGAGCCTGTTAAACAGGGAGGGGTGGAGAAATTGAGGAGCAGCATCCCTTAGAGAGAACAAACCCTCAGCATCTCAAGGGAAGCGATTTCCAAAGGCTAAAGGGGAAATTCTACAGCCCTTAAGAGGAGATGCCAAATTGACTTCAGCCAGCCAGAGTAAGATTCCTGACAGAGACAGGAACGTGGCAGAGGTTTATTGAAGCTAAGCTTGGCAGTCAGGTTAAAGCACATGATTCTGAAATGCCAAGCTTTGAACTGAGTTCAGAGTATGAGGGTTGGGAGGGAAATTCTGAGGGAAAGGAAAGTATGGAATGTGATTAGGTATGGGACCCTAATGTGGAAGAAGGTTCAGAAATGCTGTGGCAGGCAGATGAAGGTATTAGTACTTGTATGTAAAAATCTCTTAGGGAAGACAAGATAGTGACGGTGTAGTGCAGACGCTGAGTGCTCTCTCTCCTGCCGATAGATTTTTCATGTCTGTTATCGGGTTTAACTGAGTTTGACGATGCCAAAAAGAAGAGGAAGGGTGGCTGTACCAGCCCAGCAGCCAGAACCTACCTTCATGAGGCTTCTTTACATCCTCACCTCGGGGCAAACCGGCTTCGCCAAATCTGAGGGAGATTTCGATGTTCGGGAGCGAAGCCTTGCTCAGTCCCGCAGGACCAGCGCCGCCTCCACAGCCGCAAGATTGTGGAGCAATGGCAAGCACGGGAAGTAATGTTGCCTGAGGAGCTGGTGGGCTTACCAGCTTCACATACTATCGCGGTGGGGTCATCAAATCTAGAGAAGACCGCAGAAGGTACAGCAGGTGAAGGACAGGTTCCATCGGTCCCTCCATTGGTAAGACCTGATGAATTTACACTGGAGTCCATTTGGACAGTTTTAGACTCTTTGCATAAATTATGTGAATAATCAGGCACAGAGATTGGACAAATTTCAGGAGGAAATAAAGATGCAAGGAGAAAAGGTTAATAATTTAGATCAACGAATTCAAGGCTTACAAACCTCTCAACTAGTTTGTTGCAGGATAGACTATTGTTTGCCAGAAAAGTTGAGAACTTTGAGAATTATACTAAAATGCTGAATTTAAGGATTCTCAATTTTCCTAAAGTGCTAACAATGTCTCCTAAAGACTTAGGGCTTCTTTTACTAAGCTGCAATAGTGGTTTTAGCGCGCGCTTAGCGTGTGCTAAATTGCTGTGTGCGCTAGACGCTAACGCCAGCATTGAGCTGGCATTAGTTCTAGCCACTAGCACGGGTTTAGCATGCGCTAAAAATGCTATCGCAGCTTAGTAAAAGGAGCCCTTATTCTCCAAGTTGCTGCAAGAAAAATTTAAGTATCCAGAGACTGGACTTCCTCCTCTTCGTAGGATATATTTTTTACCAACATCTACGCAGAAGGCTTCTGTACTAGAGGTCCCTTCTGAGTTACCAAGTCCTTTAACTCTGACAAAAATTTTAGAAACCTCATAGGATGAAGTCATCTGTTGTTCGACATTTTTGGTGGCGTTTGTCTTTAAGCAAGACAAAAAGGCACTTCTAAAGCTATTTTTTAGGTTTAAGGAAGTAGCCTTTCTGGATAGTAAGATCAGTATGTTTCCAGACGTTTCAAAATCAACTCAGACCAAGAGAAAAAGATTTCTAGAATTGAAACAGTTTGTACTTTCTTTGGGGGCCAAATTTCAATTAAGATATCCCTATAAATGTATGATCCTATTGAATCAAAATTCCTTTTTTTTTTGAGCCCTCTCATTTACAATTCTTTCTTGATGCCTCTAGTGAGAAGTACTGATCCTTTTAAGTAGTTTGAAGATGTAAACACTACCAATAAACTATTCTTTACACTTTTTTTCCTTTAGTAATCATTCTCTCTGAAGTTGTGAAATGTCTTCCCCCTCAAAATGTGGGCTATCATAGAGTCAGAGTATTTTTGCTTTTCATTTTGGACTAGATCCAAGTTTTATTGTTTCCTTATTTGTGAAATGTGGCAAAATCTCTTTTGCTCTTTGTGTATATATAAAGGTTTATGTATATACTAGTATTTTAGCCCGTTACATTAACGGGTGCTAGAATATATGTCTGTCTGTCTTTATTTCTGTCTCTCTCTCCCTCCCGCTGTCTTTCTTTCTATCTGTCCTTAGAAGGGAAAAGTTTATTTGGGAATTAAAAGACATAAGACACCCCTTTCAGTGTAAAGCATGAATGTATTTTGGTTCCTGAACCCAAGTGCCTAACTTGAAAGAAGGAATAAAGAGAAAAGTAACCCATTTCCAGAAAGTAGCACACATGCAGTATAATGAGAAGTAAGGTGGGGAATGGGAACCTGTGTCTCTCCTATTAAATGAAACCAGGCAGAGAGGTTAGCAAAGGCAGATTGTATCACCTTTAAACCTTGCCAAAGGGTTCATTGGGAGGGTATATCAGCTTGGGAGGATAGACTATTTATCCTGATCACTAGTCAGAGAATGGGATCAAGAAGTGCTTTTAAAGCACGACAAGCAAGGCATTGCCTAGAGCACTAGCCCAAAAATTCACTAAGGTAGCAGAAGGACAGTGAAACACATTGGGCTCCTTTTATCAAGGTGCGCTACGGGGGTTAGCGCGTCGGACATTTCATCACGTGCTAACCCCTGTGGCAAGCCAAAAACCTAATGCCTCGTCAATGGAGGTGTTAGCGACTAGAGCGGCAGGCGGTTGAACGCTCGGTATTCCGCGCGTTAATCGCCTACCGCACCTTGATAAAAGGAGCCCATTAAGTAATTGAGAAGGTTCATGCAGGTTACTTGTAAAGAGGATTATCCACAAGTCTGTTGTCCTGAGAAGCACAAGCCAGGACTTTAAAGATAAGAGACTGGTTGCTGGAAAGAAAAGGTTTTTATGTTGAAGAAAAGTGATGTTAAAAGGGGCAAAATCCTGAAGAATTTAAGGTGATGTTGAAACTTATGACTAAGTGAATTGCTAGAACTGCAAAATTGCCAATATATTGGGAACCGTATTTGAAACAGTTGGGTGAAAGAAAAGATTGGCTATTTTGGTTTTGTCTTTAGTGCAGGTGTGAGCTTAATAAAATAACTTTTTTTTGTATCCAAGTTGTCTCTAGAACTCATTATTGAGAAGGCAATCCTAATTCAGCCCCTCCAAGGTTCTGTTCAGCTTGGTGTCTAGCTAAGGCATAGGCAGGCTACAGCCTTCACCTACCACCCCGCCACAGTAAGAAGAACCACCCTATTATGCTCGAATGTTGTATAAGTTGAATCTGACACTAGCATTTGCGGTTCTCTGTTACCCTGTGTGGAGATGTAAGAGGTATGAGGAAAATTACTTTCCAAGTGAGATACTTGAAAATGGTTCAAATGGAGTCTTCATTAGAGTGGAACTTACAAAATTAAGGTCCCAAAGTCACCAGAGGAGGTATGAAAGGTGGCTTGGTATGGGAAAGGCCTTTCATGAATCTGGAAAACAAAGATGTAGAGACAATGGCTTTTTGTCCAGTGGTGTATGAAAAGCACTAATAGTACTGAGACAAACTCTGATTGAAGTAGTCATGAGACCAGAGTAGAGAAGGTAATCTGGGACTGATGGCAGAGAACAGATGATTGGATCCAGTGAGTTAAGATAAGAACATAAGATGAGCCATACTGTGTCAGACCAATGGCCCACCTAGGCAAGCAACCTGTCTTCATGGTGGCCAATCCAGGTCACAAGTACCTGGCAAAAACCCAAATAGTAGCAACATTCCATGCTACCGATCCAGGGAAAGCAGTGGCTTCCCTCGTGTCTGTCTCAATAACAGATTATGGATCTTTCCTTCATGAAATTGTCCAAACCTTTCTTAAAACCAGCTACATTAACCACTCTTACCACAACCTCTGGCAATGCATTCCACAGCATAACTATTCGCTGAGTCAAAAAATATTTCTTCTTATTGGTTTTAAAAGTATTTCCCTGTAACTTCATTGAGTGCTCCCTAGTCTTTGTAATTTTTAATGGAGTAAAAAAAATCGACACACTTGGACTCGTTCCACATCACTCAGGATTTTATAAACTTCAATCATATCTCCCTTCAGCCATCTCTTTTACAAGCTGAACAGCTCCTAACCTCTTTAGTCTTTCATCCAAAAAGAGGAGTTCCATCCCCTTTATCATCTTGAAATGGTAGCAATCTGTATAGAAGGTTTCCTAGAAGCTTTAATGATGACTGACACATGTGCACATAGTGTGAAAGCATCTATGTGCTGGGAGCAAGAAAACACGTTGTGAGAGCTCTGTCAGCAATGTTGGAATGGGATCCCATGCGCTGAGTTGGAGGAGGAAAGGGAACCATGGCTGATGTGTCTACCAAGGTACTATGAAAATCATGGTGGCTTGCTTTTGTTGAAGCTTGAGCATAGTTTTCCTGGCTAAAGGAATTGGGGGGGGAAAGCATAAAGAATCTTTTCCTACCAGTCAAGGAAGAATGCATTCGAGTCCAGACAATTGAGAGTATAGAGTTTGGAACAGAAGAGTGGAAGTTTAAGGTTGTGGAGGGGGAGGAGGGCACAAAGAGATCCATCTCTAGGGTCCCCCAATACACAAAGATCTGGTGCAGAGTGGTTGAGTTCAGTGACCACTCGTGCGGTTGAAGGAGTCTGCTCAACTTGTCAGCTAAGACATTCTGCTTTCCTGCTAGGTAGACTGCCTTCAGGAAAATGGTACAAGGAATTGCCCAAGACTTCTTCACAGAGTCGGCGAGATCCTGTTCCACCCTGTTTATTCACATAATACATGGTTGTCTATTCGGATCAGCATCATTTGATTGAGGAGGCGATCCTGGAAAGGGCAGAGAGCATTGCGGATTGCTTGAAGTTTGAGAAGGTTGATATGAAGATTTTTTTTGCAAGGAGTCCAGTTATCTTGAGTATGGAGGCCACTGAGGTAGGCTCCACAACTGAGCATTGAGGCATCTGTTGTCAAAATCTTTTGATGTGCTGACATCTGGAATAGGAGGCCCTTGGAGAGATTGTTTGGCAAGAATCACCACTGAAATGCCTTTCGGAAAGAGGTCACTTATCTGTTGGGAAACTAGACTGGACTGGTGGCCTGAGACCATTGAATCGAAAGTGCCCATTGAGGTTCTCTGCGATGTAGATGGACAAATGAAGTTACATGTACTGTAGAAGCCATGTGGCCAAAGACACGCAGCATTTGACGTGCAGTTATGTAGCGACCTAGCACGTCGAGTCTCTTTTGTAAGAAGGCATGAGTTTAAGTCATGTCTAGTAGGGATCCAATACATTCCAGAGTCTGAGTAGGTTCTAGATGAGAATTTTCTTAGTTCACTGCAAAACCTAGGAGTTTTCATAGACGATCTGTAGCAGTCATGGATTGGAGAACCAGTTGAGGCATGGGAGCTTTGACCAACCAATCGTCTAGGGCAGGGATGGGCAAACTTTTTGACTCGTAGGCCACAATGGGTTCTTAAATTTGACAGAGGGGCCAGACCAAGAGCATCTTTCTATCCCTCCCATCCTACTGTACAGCAGAACCCTTGCCCAGCTTCTATCCTTCCCTTCCTCCCATCTCTCATGCAGAACCCTTGCCCATGTTCCATCCTTCCCTCCTATCCCTTGTGCAGCAGAACCCTTGAGCACCTGTCCCCCCAGCACAGTCAAGCCCCCGCTAACCCTTCATCCTTCCCTCCCACCCAAACCCCGCCGACTGCAAGCCCTACATACCTCCCTCCAGAGCAGTGTCGGGCCAGCAGCACTCTAAACAGGCTGCTTTGTGGCCTTCTCTCGTCAGGGCCTTCCGTGTGCCATGTTACTGATAACATCATCAGTGATGCAGCAGAGGGAATTCCTCGATGAGAGAAAGCTGCAAAGCAGCCTGTTTAGAGTGCTGCCTTCCAGACGCTGCTCTGGAGGGAGGTATATAGGGCTCGAAGTCGGCGGGGTTCGGATGGTCGGCCGGCCAGATTAAAAAACTAAACAGGCTGGATATGGCCCGTGGGCCGTAGTTTGCCCATGTCTGGTCTAGGGCAAACAGTGGCTTCTCTCATATCTGTCTCAACAGCCATTTATGGACTTTTCCTCCACGAACTTGATATCTTTGCCTTGGATAATAAGTAGACCTCCTGGAGGTGTTGGAATATCTCCGTGGTTGCTGAAACTGGTGAGATTTTGAGGACAAGGTAGTAATGCTGTCAGTATGTCACTTGATTTTCTGAGTGTTCTCCTCTATACGGTTGCTAAATAAATCATCCTCTAAACAGGGTACGTTGGAGAGACTGTCTTGAACATTAGTGTTGAGATCTGAGATTCTCAGCCAGGCTTATCTTCACATGACTATGGAGACTGCAGAGATGCAAAAAGAAATATCAAAAGTATCAAATGTAGATCATATCATGTACTTCTTGGTCTCCAGGAGATCATCCATGAGATGTTGAATAGAAGAGAGATGTTCTGATGGAATATACTGGTCATAAAGAGACATTTTTTTGTATGAGAGACTTTAGACAGAATGTAAAATAAACATTATAGTTCAGGATTCTGATTGCTAGCATAGAGCCCTGAAACACTCTCTGGCCAAACTTATCCAGAGTTCTGCCTTTTCTTCCAGGATGAGTGCTGGCATAAGATCTAATCTAATCTAATCTAATCCTTAGGTTTGTATCCGGAATGATAAGCCTTTTTCAAGGCAGACTCTATGACCAGAAACTGGTGTTATAGCTGTGGTCTGTCAAAGCCATGACAAGACTGAATCCGGTAAAGAGTGTCCAACTTTCGTGGGACATGAAGTGGAGATTCCCAGATCTTAAACAAGACTTCCTTCATGAAGTTGTGAAAAGGAGCCTTTATGCAGTCTTTAGGCCATTCTTTATAATGAAGTGCATCCATAAGTTCTGACCAAGGCTCTGATTCAGACTCCATATTTATTAGGAGTACTTGCTCCATCTGTCTAATGTGCTTAGTAAAAAACAGACTCTCTAGTGGTGACCTTCTATAAGGCAGAGGAGGAGATGGGTCTGAAGGTATTCCATATCACTCATCTGCTGACAGCTCTGGATAGTTGCTGGAAGAAAACAGAGAAAAGTCAGAGTCATAACCCTCAACGTCCGGTCCTGCAAATTGAGAACAATGAGGCGAACGTCAAGGGGAATATTGACTTGAGTGTCAAGAGGAGCATCAAAAATGAGAGGATGAATTCACTCCCTTAATATGGATGCATGCCTCAATGTAAGAACGTGATATCTTGGTGTCCGAGTTCGATACTTCAATGGAGTCTTTAGGCATTGCTTGGACTGAGTTGAGACTGGGAGTGTAGAAGAAGGATTTGACACTGAGTGTGTCTGCAGCAGCCCAGTTATTTCCTTCTGCAACAACATGTAATGCTGTTCTTGCAGAGATGGCGCCGATACTGTTGTTAATATGAGTATATTAGGCACAGAAGCTGTGTATCGAAGCGTTGGGGACCTCGATGTCAAGGCATGATTCAGGGGTGACAAACTGTAAAGATGGTGATCTATCATCAGTGTGTCAATGCTTAGAGTACGTCGTTGGTGAAGATGCCTCAGATGATGCCAAAGCATGCGTGGAGGGGGAAGTATGCTTATGCTTCTTAGCTTTTTTTTTTTTTTTTTATGAGGTTTCCCTGAGTCAGGCAGCACTAATAAAGTAGACATTACCAATGCCATCAGTACCAGTGTTGATGCTGGAGTTGTTGGATGCTGAGCATCGGCATCGGAGTCTCCTGCCATTCTTGATGTAAATGACCTGAAAGGTTTTTCATACTGTAATTTCCTGGCTTTTAGCAACCTTTTCTGCAGTTTAGAGCAGAGCGGGCAGGAAATCTCATGGTGTTCAGGACCTAGGCACTGGACACACCAATTATGCAGGTTTGTACCTGAAATGGTCCTATTGCACCACTTAAAACCACTAGGAGCCTTGGACACTGAAGGAAAAACTGTCAGCACAAGGTAAAAGGATTCAATGGTCTGGGGAGGTCAAATAGATGGCAGACTGAAAAGGTTATACACTCCCAAACTGAAGACAGGCTGAAGAGAGCCCGAAGGCCCAAAACAAAAGATAGTGAAAAATGAAAATTTTCTAAACTGAATAAAGAAGTAGTTAGGGAAGGCACAAAAGATACGTATATGTATATAACATACTCACAAAAAGACACTGAAAATAGACATAGAAGTTTGACGCACTGAAACTCAAAGGAATGGCTTCTCAGTTCCATTGAAAACTGAGAATGGATGGTCCTGTGAGCTGGCTTCGGGCGGGAAGGCACAGATGCATGCACAGTGCATGCGGTGTTTAAGTTTTTAAAGTAACAGTACATTTGTTGATTGTCCATACCGGAGCTCCTTTAATGACATCACTCACATGTGAGAATACACTGCCTGCTTGTCCTCGAATAAAGCCCTAACAAAGTGCCTAAATTTTTCACAGCAGCTCTCTAGGTTAAAAGAAGCAGCTATCTTATTTTATGTTATTGCATAAAACTCAAAGAAAAACACTCCTAGTCTACATATTCCACCTCCTAATTGGCTGAAGGGCCTATAAATCAGCTGTCCTCAATTGCTATCTGTGCTCTAAACTGGTTACCTTACACTCTAAAATAATGCAACCTAAGATACTAATGTATACTCAAACACTTTCTATGTAAAACCCTAACAGAATTTAAAGGCTACACTATTGCCTAAACTGTCAAATGCATATCAGTCTGGGTCAGGAAATATCTTTAAAAAAGAACATCTGTAAGCTCCAATTGAAATGCAACCATTTTTGCCATATGAGAACCCAGCTAACATTTCCTTCGAGGAACAGAATAACTGAATTTAGGATGGCTGCGCAGGTGAATTGATGAGCCGAAACTATGAGACTTTCCCCACAGCGCCCACCAGAAACTCTAACAATATTAAGTGCGGGAAAAGACCGTGGGATAGGAAATAGACCAACTGCCTAATAGAGAGCATTTCATTAAAACCACAGAAAGCTGTGAAACTCAGCTCAAAGCCATGTGCAAAAGGTTACGAGAAGAGCATATTCTCTTTTTGTTTTAAAGAAAAGAGGCAAGCTAAACAAGTCACGTGAAAGTGACTTTCAAGAGGGAGTGATTAAAGTAAATCTACTCAGCATTAAATAAGCATCACGGCACTGAGCCATTCACTGCCCTTGAACAAGCCGAAGTGATAGAGAAAAAGAAAGCTTGAGCACAAGTCAATGGCACCTAATAACAACAACTTGCGGAAACATGCAGATGCTAGAAATTTTGCTAACGAAAATCTCCACTCCTAAACAGAAACAGAAATTGGCTGGAAAAAGTAGGGTTACCAGACGTCCGGATTTCCCAAGACATGTCCTCCTTTTGAGGACATGTCCCGGGGTCCGGAAGGCTTTTCAAAACCCGGCACTTTGTCCGGGTTTTGAAAAGCCTCCCTCAAAATCGCCGTCAGGCAGGAGGGAAACATGATGTCACGCACACGCATGTGCACGTGACATCATCGCGTCGCATGTGAGCATGCCCAACCCGAATAGGCAGCGGGGGGGAGGGGGGCAGCTGGGGTGTGTTGGGGCGGAGATGGGTAGAACTGGGCGGGCCTGGGGGGCGGGTCTAAGGGGTCTGGATTTTCCAAACAGAAAATCTGGTAATCCTAGGAAAAAACAATGAACAACAGGACAGAAGGAAAAGCACAGTTACTTACCGTAACAGGTGTTATCCAGGGACAGCAGGCATATATTCTCACATGTGGGTGACGTCATCTACGGAGCCCCGGCGCGGACAGCTTTTCAAGCAAACTTGATTAAAGTTTCAAGTTTGCACACTGCACCACGCATGTGCGTGCCTTCTCGCCCACTAGAGGGCGCATCCCACCTCGTGGTCCTCAGTTCCATAACTAGCAAGGAAGCCATCCCCGGGGAGGCGGGCGGGTTGTGAGAATATATGCCTGCTGTCCCTCGATAACACCTGTTACGGTAAGTAACTGTGCTTTATCCCAGGACAAGCAGGCATGATATTCTCACATGTGGGTGACCTCCAAGCTAACCAAAACAGGGCAGGTGGGAGGATGGCAATTTAGGAAAACAGATTTTGCAATACTGACTGGCCAAACCGGCCGTCACTCCTGGATAGAGTGTCCAGACAGTAATGAGAGGTGAATGTATGAACCGAAGACCAAGTGGCAGCCTTACATATGTCCTCCATCGGAGTGGATCGGAGAAAAGCTATCGAAGCTGCCATTGCTCGGACCTTGTGACCCGTGACCCGACCCGGGGGAGGAAGGCCAGCCTGAGCGTAGCAAAAGGAAATGCAAGCGGCCAACCAGTTAGACAGAGTGCGCTTGGAAACTGGATGCCCTAATCGATTGGGATCGAAGGACAAAAACAATTGAGGGACCTTCCGATGAGACCTGGTGCGTTGAAGATAATATGCCAACGCCCTCTTACAGTCAAGCGTGTGAAGCGCCGTCTCGCCAGGATGGGAGTGGGGCTTCGGGAAGAACACAGGAAGGACAATGGACTGATTGAGGTGGAAGTCAGAAACAACTTTAGGTAAAAACTTAGGGTGGGTGCGGAGAACCACCTTGTCGTGGTGAAAGACAGTGAAAGGAGGGTCCGCAACCAAGGCATGCAACTCCCCAATCCGCCTGGCGGAGGTGAGGGCAATCAGAAACACCGCCTTCCAAGTCAGAAATTTCAAGAGGGACTTGTTGAGTGGCTCAAAAGGGGGTTTCATCAGTTGAGCCAGAACTACATTCAAATTCCACACGACAGACGGAGGCTTAAGAGGGGGGCAAACCCTGAGTAACCCTTTCATGAAGCGTGTCACCAAGGGATGGAGTGACAGAGGGCGTCCCTCCAGAGGTTGGTGGAAAGCAGAAATCGCACTGAGATGAACCCGCACCGAAGTGGTTTTCAAGCCGGAGCGCGACAAATGAAATAAATATTCTAAAACCGAGGATACCGGAACTGATACCGGATCCAGGTGAAAAGACGAACACCAGGTGGAAAACCTGGTCCATTTCTGCGCATAGCAAAGCCTCGTCGAGATCTTGCGGGAGGCTTCCAACACCTCCTTCACCGATTGAGACAGGTCCGGAGGAGTCAGGGAACAAGAAACCAGGCTGTCAGGTGCAATGACTGCAGATTGGGATGTAACATGGATCCTTGACTCTGAGACAGCAGAGAAGGAGAGACAGGCAGGGGAAGAGGCTCCCTGGCACTGAGCTGGAGCAGCAGGGAGAACCAGTGCTGACGCGGCCACCGAGGTGCTATGAGAATCATCGTGGCCGTGGACGATTTTAGATGTACTAACGTTCGCATGATCAGAGGGAACGGAGGGAATGCATACAGGAACCTCCCTTCCCAGTCGAGTAGGAAGGCATCCGTTTCCAGACGGTCCTGCGAGTACATCCGAGAACAATATAGTGGTAGTTTGTGTGTCTCCGGAGAGGCAAACAGATCCACCTGTGGCGTTCCCCAGCGAGCGAAAACCTCGCGTAGAACTGCTGAGTGTAGAGTCCACTCGTGCGGTTGCAGAAGTCGACTGAGTTTGTCCGCCAGGCAATTCCGTTCTCCTTGGATGTAGACCGCCCGGAGGAAGATGTTCCGGGAGGCCGCCCACTCCCAGAGGCGAAGAGCTTCGGAGCAGAGGGGCCATGACCCCGTTCCTCCCTGCTTGTTCACATAATACATTGCTACCTGATTGTCCGTGCGGACGAGGACCACCTGGTCCTGCAATATGTGAACGAAGGCTCGAAGTGCTAGGAAGATGGCCCGCAGCTCTAGCACGTTGATATGACACTGACGGTCTTCTGCCGACCACAGGCCCTGCGTGCGAAGACCGTCGAGATGGGCTCCCCACGCGTACTCCGAGGAGTCCGTGGTCAGGACCTTGCGAAAAGGCGGAGTGCGGAACAATAGCCCCATGGACAGATTTGAAGAGTCTGTCCACCAACGCAGCGATTTCCGCAAGGGCGGAGTCACCGAAATGAGGCGAGACACCGGGTCGCACTCCTGGCGCCACTGGGACGCGAGGGTCCACTGAGGGATCCTCAGATGTAGCCTCGCAAACGGCGTGACATGTACCGTTGAGGCCATATGGCCCAGCAGCATCATCATGCGCTTGGCCGACACCCTCGATAGTTGAGAGACCTGGCGGCTCATCCGTACCAAGGCTTCCAACCGCTGGGTCGGCAGGTAGGAGCGTAGGCGCACCGTGTCCAGCACCGCACCTATGAATTGAAGAGACTGCGACGGCCTCAACTGAGACTTTGGAAAGTTTATCTCGAACCCGAGAGTTTGCAGGAAGGCAATAGACTGTCGGGTCGCTGAGATAACCCCCTCCCTGGTCGGGGCTTTGATGAGCCAATCGTCCAGGTAAGGGAACACATGGAGTCCACGCGACCTGAGGGCTGCTGCAACCACCACCATGCACTTCGTGAATACTCGTGGGGACGCGGCCAGGCCGAAGGGCAGTACCCTGTACTGGAGGTGGAGGTCCCCCACCTGGAATCGTAAGAATCTTCGACAGGCGGGGTGCACCGGAACATGGGTGTATGCTTCCTTCAGGTCGAGGGAGCACATCCAGTCCCCTTCCTCCAAGAGGGGATACAAAACCGGGAGAGATAGCATTCGAAACTTCTCCCGGGCCAGGAATTTGTTGAGCTTCCTGAGGTCCAGTATGGGGCGTAGGTCCCCGGTCTTTTTTGGGACCAAAAAGTAGCGGGAGTAAAACCCCGTACCCCACTGGTCCTTGGGGACCGGCTCGACCGCCCGAAGCTTCAAGAGGGCTTTGGCTTCGGTTATAAGGGTCGGTAGCTGCGAGCGGTTGCAGGGGACTAAACTTGGGGGACTGTCCGGCGGCGAGGACACAAAGTTGAGCGAGTAGCCCTCGGAGACGATCCGGAGCACCCAAGCGTCTGAGGTAATCCCGGTCCATGCCTCCCGGAAGGACCGAAGACGGCCCCCGATAGGTAGGGGTTCCTGTGAAAGTGCGGAGGGGAACCCGCCCCGTCCGCTCAGCCCGTCAAAAGGAAGGCGCGGGCTTAGAAGGGCCCTGCGCCGGGGCTTGGGTTTGTCCTCCTCTGCCTCGCTGAGACGGACGTCTCGGAGGCGGTCTCGAGAAAGCCGGGGTCGACTTCTGAGGGTATCGGCGCGGCGGAGGCCGAAAGGGTTTCTGCGGCGGGGGCCTAGGTTTGGGGCGGACCAGGGATGCTAGAGAGCGCTCCTGTTCCGACAAGCGCTTGGTCGCCGCATCCAATGACTCGTCGAATAACTCGGACCCCACACAAGGCAAGTCTGCCAGGCGTTCCTGCAGGTTTGGGTCCATGTCGAGGGTGCGAAGCCAGGCCAAGCGGCGCATGGCCACCGCGAGGGCCGACACCCTCGAAACCAGCTCAAAGGCGTCGTACACTGCATGGAATAGGTACAACCGCAATTGAGACAGGTTGGACATAAATTTATCGAATCCTGCTCTTTGGGAGTCCGGTAACGAGTTTCGATATTGAGGAAGGTCCTTCACCATACCACGCAAATAGGAGGAAAAGGTGAAGGCGTAATTTAGAACCCTGGTGGCCATCAGGGAATTTGAATAGAGGCGACGGCCAAACTTGTCCAGGGTCCGCCCCTCCCTGCCTGGTGGAACCGCCGCAGAAACCCTTGAGGGCTGTGATTTTTTTAGAGCAGACTCCACCAGAAGAGACTGGTGTGAGAGCTGCGCCTTATCGAACCCTTTAGGGGGAATCGTCCTGTACTTCGATTCCATTTTTGAAGGCACAGACGTGACTGTAAGAGGGTTTGACAAGTTCTTCAGCCAGGTTTGCAGAAGGACACTGTTGAGAGGGAGTCTAGGCACCTCCCTAGGAAGAGTGGGGAGGTCCTGTTCCTCCAAAAATTCTTTGGAATACCGAGAGCCTACCATCAGGTCAATCCCCAGGGCTTGGGCCATGTCCTGAACGAAGGATGAAAATGAGGACGGCCTAGCCTGGGGAGACGGGGTTCTCGACCGCCCCGCCGAGGAGAGGGGGGAGGCCTCATGGGAATAATGAGGATCCCTAACCGATCCCGAATCCCAGGATCCTCTCTCAAGGGCCCTCGAGGGGGAAGGGGAAGTTATCCTCCTCGCAGAACCCTTGGGTGAGGACCCAGGGGTTCGTGGGACACTCTCCCGTTTCCTCGGCGAGGCGGCCCGGGAAGACTTCCCATGAGGTGAGCGGAGGAGCCTCGGGTTGTCGAGGCGCAACTCCGACACCTGCAGCGCCTCGCCCCCGAACGACGAGGAACGGTCGCGCCGAGGCGAGCCTCGGGGCCGCTTAGACTTCCTCGATCGACGCCCCGTCCGAGGTCGCGTCGAGGGCGAGGCGTGTCTGGAAGACCCGGAGGAAGAGGAGGAAAGACGGCGCACTCTGCGCAACTTTTCTTTGGGCCTTACACTCCGCTCAGGGGGTTCTCCCGAGGTCGAGGTCCGGGGCGGGGCCGAGACCGAGGTGAACGGGGCCACCGTACCCGAGACCGAGGTCGCCGAGGCCGGGGCTCCCGAGGGAGCCCAGGCCGGGGCCTCCGAGACCGAAGGCACCCCGGCCGAGGTCGAGGCCGCCGGAACCGCAGCACGCTGCAACACTTCCAGGGCTCCCGACAGCTCCGATGAGATCAGAGCTCGGAGGAGATCCTGGAAGGCCGGAATCCCCACGAAGGTGGGGAGTTCCGAGTCCGGGGCACACTCCCTGGAGGGCGACCTCGGTCTCGAGTATTCCCTCGGGGTGTGCGGAGTCGAGGTCCGATGCGGGGCCGGGGTCGACCCACCCGCCTTGGCCTGACTCGAGGATGGCTTCTTTGCTGAAGGGGATGGAACAGAGGACTTACCCGAAGCTTGCTTCACTGACGACGCCTTCGAGGAAGAGGGCCGAGGCGAGGCCGAGGCCCCCGAGGACGCCGAGGCCGAGGTCAAGGCCGGGGCCGAAGCCGAGGCCGACGTCGAGGCCTTAGGCGGCGCGTCGACGGCGAACAATTCGGCCATTCTTGCCTTACGGCGACGGAGGGCCCTGTTTTGGAAGGTAGCACAGCGATCACACGAGTCTGTCGGATGTTCGGGCCCAAGACAGACAATGCACCACCGGTGAGGGTCAGTGATGGAAAGCAACCTCTCACACCGGCTGCACTTTTTGAATCCCGTAACAGGACGGGACATCCACGAAGAAAAAGAAGAAGGCCGGGAACGTACCGACGTCCCGCGGCCACGGATTCCGGGAGCCCCCGGAGCCCGAGGAAAAACGAAAGACTTTTTTTTTTTTTTTTTTTTTTGAAGGGAAACGAAAAGAAAAACAGCACCGCGAACTAATTCGAAGGGAAAACAAACTAAACGCGGCAGCTAGAAGGCAAAAACACTGGAGCTCAGATCCACAGGGCTTTCTTGCTCCGCGGAAAAATTTGAACTGAGGACCACGAGGTGGGATGCGCCCTCTAGTGGGCGAGAAGGCACGCACATGCGTGGTGCAGTGTGCAAACTTGAAACTTTAATCAAGTTTGCTTGAAAAGCTGTCCGCGCCGGGGCTCCGTAGATGACGTCACCCACATGTGAGAATATCATGCCTGCTTGTCCTGGGATAAAGTGAAAGTTCCTGCCAATAGGTGACTATTGAGATGAGAAAACACCAAAAGAAACTTACTTCAGTGAAAAACCATTAAGGAATGATAAAATTGTTAGCAAATAGTTTGACTTGCACAAAATGTAGCAAACAAGTTTTAGCCTCCACAAACTGCAGGTACTCGTATCCTCTTAGAGGACTGGAAAAGAACCAATGAGTGTGTTACCCGGACTCCTGAAGAGCTACACAATTGAAGTTCATTAAGAATAAAGCCCCGGCTCAACTGAAACAGCCAAAAATTAGGTCAGGAACTGGTAGAGAATTACCACAGAGGAGCTGTATGAGCCAACAGCCATTCAGTTGGAAACAAGAGAAAATACTGAACATTCAAGGGGTAAATCACATAGAGCTACTTTTCTTCTCTGTCTCCATCCATTGACTGACAGACAAAATATTCCCATTGGTACTGAACTGATCTGGTATGGATAATGAGGAAATATCCACGCCTAGGTTATTCAAGTACAGAGGAACCTTGGTTTGCGAGCATAATTTGTTCCAGAAGCATGCTCGTGCTTGTATATGAAAGCGAGTTTCCCCATAGGAAGTAAGGGAAACTCGCTTGATTGGTTCCCCCCCTCCACCCGAGGTCACCGGTGCTGCTCGTTTCCACCCCACCCCACCACATCCCAAAAAAACCCCCACTTCCAAGGCCATTGGCGCGCTTCCACCCCACACCCGAGAACTGGCATCCCCCCCGTGATCCCACTCCCCAAGAACCAGCATCGCCACCCCCGCTCATGAGCCTCCCCCACCCTGAGAACTGGCATCGCCTGCCCATCCAAATCCAAACCCTTACCCAAATCTGGCACCGGCACACAGCACCAACCCACAGGATGTCCCGGTGCCGCTGCCTGAAGATTCTGCCTCTTGACACTGGGCTAGGCCTTGAGCATCTGCGCATGCTCAAGGCTTTCTGGCTCCCTCTCTCCCCAATGAGTGTCGGGAGTAGCGCGGGCCATTCAGCGTGGCTCCCCGCGCTAGAAACTGCTATCTCAATTTTGTAAAAGGAGGCTTAAACAAAATCATGCGCATATGAGGATAACATCGAATATACATACATGTTGAATGAAAGAGATGTGAAACCAATCATGTAGGATCTTACAAAAGCATGTAGAACCATGCATAATTGAATGTCATCATTTTAAAAAAAAGATGTAAAACTACAAACAAAGCCCAAAGAAAATCCAGGGAAGATCAGAGAGGGATTTGTTGACATTGGGACTTCTTGGAACCGGATGCCAAACTGGCACCTGATGCGGGTTTTGTCCAGAGGCACCAAACCTCTGCCTAGTCTCTTAAAATGACTTCTGTGAAGAGAAGTTCACCGAAGACTACTGAGGTCATCTGTAGCCTTGAAAGGAGCCACAACTTGACCCTCAGGCTTACATGGTTTGCTATCTAGGAGAGACTTAGGACACCTATCCATTACACTGGTCATAAGGTCATTTAGCCCTTTGCCAAAAAGAAAGGGCAGCTTGTTCAATGTGGCTTTAGATGCCAAATCTCCCACCTATTGTCTGATCCACAGCATTCTGCGTGCAGAAATAGAGTATGCATTTTACTCATGAGTCTAAACATGTCATACATAGCATCTGCAACATAATCCGCCCCTGACAGAACCATCTGGGAGTAGATGTTCACCTCCAAAGCTGGAGCTTAGCGTAGCATTTTATGGCAGGTATGTACCATGAAGGAAGCTGCTGCCTTAAGACCCAAAGCCAAGGCCTCAATTTGTCTTTTGAGAATCAGATCCAGTCTGCAATTCTGAGTAGAGAATGACACAGGGAAAAAAAATTTGTACCCATCACCGCCCCGTCACCACCATCCCTGTCACCACCCCATCCCCGCAACCACTGTCTCCGCCCCTCCCCATCCCCGTGACCACTGTCCCCACCCCGTCCTCACAGCCTCAGTACTGCAATACTTAGCTTATTCCTTCCTTATAAATCAAAGTTCTGGCTGCTGAACTAGAGGAAGAGATGTTCAGTTGGTAGGGCTTTGTTTATCAATTTTTATGAACAGAACTAATATACTATTTTATTCTAAAGCAAAATAAATAAATAGATTTTTTTTTTTCTAACTTTGTTGTCTGGTTTCTGCTTCCCTCATCTTCTCATTCAATTCCTTCCATCCACTGTCTGTCTTCTCTCTGCGTCTTCCATTTGCTCTGTTACTGTGGCCTCTCCCTTCAACCCCTCCTCCCCCCAATTGGTCTGGCACCCATCTTCTTCCCTCAGCTCCCCCATAGTCTGGCATCTCTGTCTTCTTCCCTTCCAGCATCTTCTCCCCACTCTGTCATCCCCATTTCCCTTCAGTGTTTTCTCCCCACTCTCTCTTCCCCATTCCTTCAGTGTCTTCTCCCCACTCTCTCTTCCCCATTTCCCTTCAGCATCTTCTCCCCACTCTGTCTTCCCCATTTCCTTTCAGCATCTGTTCCTCTCCATCCCCCTTCAGCGTCTGTTCCTTTCCTCCACCAACCTTCCCTCTCGCCACCTCACCACCCTTTGGCACCCCTCGCATGGCCCCCCTCCCTCCTTCCTACCTACCCAAATCTATCTATGTCCCTCCCTCCCCGACGGCTTTGTGATGAAGTTACTCAAAACGTGCCGCAAAAGTAAGGTGGAGGGAGGAAGATAGATAGATTCGGGTAGGTAGGAAGGAGGGAGGTGATCGTGCGTGTTCCTTCCCTTAACTGCGGAGTAGTGAGTACTTTTTCCTCCCTCACCGTTTTGGCGGGTTAGCTGCGGGTAACAGCCACCATGTCATTCTCTAATCCTGAGCATCCTTCAGGACCACACCCCCTTCACTGGGAAGCAAAGTACGCTTTGTAACCAGTGCCACCAATGAAACCATCTTAGGTGGTGTAAACAGTTGCTGGAAATCGGGAGCCATGGGATACAGATTAGATATTGCCCTGGCCCCTAAGCAAGAGCCCCTCTGGCGTTTCCCAAAGCTCAGTCAGAATCATAGTGATCTCAAGATGTTAAGGAAAAAATGTGAACCGAGTCTTGGAACTGCTCAGTAGTGAGCATTGTGTTGAGACAGTTTGGAAACCTCTAAATTGAGTTCCTGCAGAGAGACTGCAATGATTTAATTCAAGTCAGATGGTTTAAAGAGCCTGGGCAATGTCAGATCCACTCCCTGGTCTAGGGCTACTACAGCCTGCCCTCGCCCCCATAAGAACCTGTGTCTCCTACAGAGGAGGCACTTCTGGAGAGAAGACGCACAGTCTCGAATCCCCATTCATCCCAGTCCTTCTCTGCCTGGACCTCAGGTACCTGTCATCCCTTTTCTTGAAAAGGAACCAGATTCTGCAGGGATAAATTCTCCTGTGTGTTAACTGGCTCAGCTTCAACTGGACCTGCAGACTGTACTTTACATAGGCCTCATACATAAGGGACAAAAAAAATCAGAGTCAAAAACCTGGCCCGAGTCCAAAGAGGACCTCTTTAGGACTTCCTCGGGGGCCCTCCCTTTAAAAGTAGTGTCCGTACACTTTTGCTTCTTTTGCAGTACTGAATCGCCATTATAGGGCTCTAAAAGGGATTTATGTCCCACTTCTTGAGCTTTCTGTGCCTCTGAGCTTCTGGAGGGGCCTGGAGGCTAAGCTCAATGTTACGCCCCTCCCCCTTAGCGGCACAAAGTGCACGGTTGCTACTCAGGCACCGATCCAGCACAAAATTGGCATGATACACCTGTGGAGTCCATCTTGATGGATTCTAGACACAAACGAGGTGTTTTGAAGCAGGGAGAGGCGAGAAAATGAAATCAGGAAATCCAAGATGACCTCTGCAGCAGCGATTTTAGCATCAAAAACAGCCTGGGAAAGCTATAAAAATGGACAAAAATGTCAAAAACAGGATTTTAGGGGAGGGGAACCCTTAAGTAAGCCCCAGAAACTCCTCTAAGCCCTGATGTCTCTCAATGACAGTAATGGACAGTACTCACTATGCTGCCATATGATGTGCCTGCATCAGTTTACGCTGTAATTAGAGGAAACTTTTTTATTTAAACTCAGCTTTTTCTGTCTCTTCGGTCTGACTTTTACTCAGGCTGAACCAGCCTGAAACTAGAAAATGACACAGGGACAAATTTCTCCCCGTCCTTGTGGTCACTGTACATGAAGAAGGACATGGTACTACTCGAGAGGGTCCAGAGAAGAGCGACTAAGATGGTTAAGGGGTTGGAGGAGCTGCCGTACAGCAAAAGATTAGAGAAACTGGGCCTCTTCTCCCTCGAACAGAGGAGATTGAGAGGGGACATGATGGAAACATTCAAGGTACTTAAGGAGATAAACTTATTAGATAAGGACAGGTTGTTCACCCTCTCCATGGCAGGGAGAACGAAAGGGCACTCTTTAAAGTTGAAAGGGGATAGATTCCGTACAAACGTAAGGAAGTTCTTCTTCACCCAGAGAGTGGTGGAAAACTGGAACGCACTCCCGGAGGCTGTCATAGGGGAAAACACCCTCCAGGGATTCAAGACAAAGTTAGACAAGTTCTTACTGAACATGGAAGTACGCTGGTAGGGCTAGTCTCAGTTAGGGCGCTGGTCTTTGACCAAAAGGGCCGCCATGTGAGCGGATTGCTGGGCATGATGGACCACTCGTCTGACCCAGCAGCGGCATTTCTTATGTTTTTATGTTATCTACCTCCATCCCCTCAAGTTCTGACCCTGTCCCTGCTCCATCCCTGCAAGTTCTGTCCTCATCTGCACAAGGGCCTTATATTTTTATTGGTTGCCTTTTGCAGCTTTTCTTTTGATATTTTTCCTCTCTTCCTTTTTATTTTTGGAGTGAACTCTTTGTGTACTATCTATAATCAAATCTGGGGTTTATTGCATAATAGTAGCATTTAGTTATCTCCTTTTTAACTTCAAGATCCACCTATCAGTTTTCAGTCCTCTTAAACTATAGAAACTAATGAAAAGTTATCTTCTCCTGCAGTAGATCCATAATATCTTCACCATGGCCTACTGCTACATAAGGGATGTTATCTTCTAAAAATTTTGCTCTGTCATTATTGTCATCAACAACCCTAGTGTGTAAGCTACAAATGGGCACCTTTTTATCCTGGGCTATGTGCAGCCATTAGGTGTCTTTTTCTCCCTTCCTACCATACTTCTCTGTAATGTCACCTTGCTGAGATTTGGTATAGATGTTATACAATAAGACCACCAGATGAAGGTGTCAGCCTAGCATTGCTAGCAGTCAGCATTTTCGATTGGCCTAACTAACATCAGCAAAGGCTTATGGGACATTATATCAATCTGACTCAGGAATGTTGATGCAGATAGACCCTAAAGGCTCCTGCATAGAATTCAAATACATTAAGCATCTAGCCAGACTGGATTGTTTATCAAGAAGATATGCTACTTGAATGGGACAAAGAAGCCAGAGACTAATCCCATCTACCATGCCTGCAAGAATCACATCTTCCTTATCAATTAAACTAACCATTGTTTCAAACAGTTTACAAATTATAAACAGAAAGATACTGGGAAATACAATAGTTTCTATATTTAGAATAAGATTCCAAGCTATAAAAGCCTCCTCTCTGCAGCACCCCTCTCTCTCTCTCTCTCTGGAACCCGAAGCTTGGAACATCACCCTCCCCACCCCCTTTCTCTCTCTACCTCTCTTTCTACTCACAACACCTATTCAGGAAGCTGTTTTTCTCTCTCATTCACAACACCACAGAAGCAGTCTCTGTATTTGTAAAACTTATTTCTACCATTGTAATGCTTGATGTATCTTTAGAAATCTTGCTTTTCAGTAATATTAAGCTTATTTCTCTGCACAATATATCTATTCTTTATGCAAGTACTCTGAGTGGTCTTCTGCAAGGGTATTGAACCCGGGACCTGGCGGATTGTAAGGCTGCCTCATATAACCCCTCCAAACCTTACATTTTGGGGGGGATCTAACCTTACAGAAGGTAGTCAGCAAACTTGGAAAGAAAGGCCTATTCTCTTCCACTCAGAGATACAAAGGGATTCACCAGCTAGATGACCAATTTTATGTTGTGAATTTATTATAAGTCAAAAGAAGGCCCTAACAGGAAGGGTTTAGGAACATGAGCCCCGCTAATTTCACAAAATGGATACCCTGTCTAGTATTTCAGAATTCTTTATATCCCCCTATTCTCTTAATTACCCAAAAAGAGAAGAAATTAAACAAGTCAAATAAAATAGTATTACCCATTTGTTGAAATAAAACCAAGGCTTAACTCAATGTGTTGCACATTGGGTAGAATAACCCAAATCATAGCTACTGGATGCTTGGGTCCACCTTGGGAGATAGCGCCCAAGAAAAGGATCTGGATGTTATTTTAGACAATACGATGAAACCTTCTGCCCAAGTGTGGCGGCGGCCAAAAATGCAAACAGCATGCTAGGAATTATTTAAAAAGGAATGGTTAACAAGACTAAGAATGTTATAATGCCCTTGTATCGCTCCATGGTGCGATCTCACCTCGAGTATTGTGTTCAGTTCTGTTCTTCTTATCTTAAGAAAGATATAGCGGCACTAGAAAAGGTTCAAAGAAGAGTGACCAAGATGATAAAGGGGATGGAACTCCTCTCATATGAGGAAAGACTAAAAAGGTTAGGAAGGTTAGGGCTCTTCAGCTTGGAAAAGAGACGGCTGAGGGGAGATATGATTGAAGTCTACAAAATCCTGAGTGGAGTAGAACGGGTACAAGTGGATTGATTTTTCACTCCGTCAAAAATTACAAACACTAGGGGGAAATTTTTTTCACTCAGAGAATAGTTAAGCTCTGGAATGCATTGCCAGAGGTTGTGGTAAGAGCGGATAACGAAGCTGGTTTTAAGAAAGGTTTGAACAATTTCTTGGAGGAACAGTCCATAGTTTGTTATTGAGAAAGACATAGGGGAAGCTACTGCTTGCCCTGGATCGGTATCATGGAATGTTGCTACTCCTTGGGTTTTGGCCAAGTACTAGGGACTTGGATTGGCCACCATGAGAACGGGCAACTGGGCTAGATGGACCATTGGTCTGGCCCAGTAAGTACTGTATGGATTTGTAATTATTGTTCTACCCAAACACTATTAAACTAATTAAAAAGAAACATTTTCATCAGGTTTATGTTCTTCAAATTATCTGGAAAAGTTAAGAGAGGCTGGTCATGTAGTCAGGAAAGCACAGTTACTTACCGTAACAGGTGTTATCCAGGGACAGCAGGCATATATTCTCACATGTGGGTGACGTCATCTACGGAGCCCCGATGCGGACAGCTTTTTCAAGCAAACTTGATTGAAGATTTAAAGTTTGCTCTGCTGCTCCACGCATGCGTGCCTTCCTGCTCCAATAGAGGGCGCATCTCCCCCTCGTGGTCTCCAGTTCACTTAACCAGCAAAGAAGCCAACCTCGGGGAGGCGGGCGGGTTGTGAGAATATATGCCTGCTGTCCCTGGATAACACCTGTTACGGTAAGTAACTGTGCTTTATCCCAGGACAAGCAGGCATGATATTCTCACATGTGGGTGATCTCCAAGCTAACTGAAAAGGGATGGAGGGAAGTTGGCAATTTAAGCAAATAGATTACGTAATACCGATTGGCCAAAACGGCCATCGCTCCTGGACAATGTATCCAGGCAGTAGTGGGAGGTGAAAGTATGAACCAAAGACCACGTGGCAGCCTTGCAGATTTCCTCAATTGGTGTGGACCGGAGGAAGGCTACGGAGGCTGCCATCGCTCAGACTTTATGTCCCGTTACTCAACCATGCAGCGCGAGACCAGCCTGAGTGTAGCAAAAAGAAATACAAGCAGCCAACCAGTTGGACAAGGTGCGCTTGGAGACTGGGCGACCCAGCCGATTAGGGTCGAAGGACAAAAACAATTGTGGGGCTGTCCGATGAGACTGAGTGCGTTGGAGGTAAAAGGCCAACACTCTCTTACAGTCAAGCGTGTGTAGCGCCGTCTCTCCGGGGTGAGAGTGGGGCTTGGGGAAAAATACTGGCAAGACGATGGACTGGTTGAGGTGAAAATCAGACACCACTTTAGGCAAGAACTTAGTGTTAGTGCGGAGGACCACCTTGTCATGATGGAATACCGTGAAAGGTGGGTCTTCCACCAGCGCCTGTAGCTCGCTGACTCGTCGAGCGGAAGTGAGTGCGAGTAGGAAGATCACCTTCCAAGTGAGGAATTTCAGATGGCATTTGTCTAATGGCTCAAAAGGGGGTTTCATGAGTTGAGCCAGGACCACATTAAGATCCCAAACCACCGGGGGAGGTTTGAGAGGAGGGTGGACATTCAAAAGACCTTTCATGAAACGAGAAACTAAGGGATGGAGTGACAGGGCTTTTCCTTCCAGGGGTTGGTGGAAGGCAGCAATTGCACTAAGATGTACCCGAATGGAGTTGGTCTTCAGGCCGGAGTGAGAAAGATGGAGCCAATTCTCCAGGACCAAGGGGACCGGGACCGGGACCGACATCGGGTCCTGGTCGTGCGAGGAGCACCAGGACGAGAATCTGGTCCACTTTTGGGAATAGCAGGTTCTGGTCGAGGCCTTCCTCGAGGCTTCCAGTATTTCCTTGACTGATTGCGACACAGGGAGAGAAGTCAGGGGGAGAGAAACCAAGCATTCAGATGAAGAGACTGAAGATTTGGATGTAACAGCGAACCCTGGCTCTATGATAGCAGAGAGGGAAACAGAGGCAGAGGCAGTGGATCTCTGGTACTGAGTCGAAGTAGGAGGAAAAACCAAGGCTGGCGTGGCCACCGAGGAGCAATCAAGATCATGGTGGCTCGCACTGGTTTGAGATGGACCAGCGTCCGCAGAATCAGAGGAAAAGGCGGAAACGCGTATAGAAACCTTCACTCCCAATCTAGGAGGAAGGCGTCGGCCTCGAGGCGGTCCGGGGAGTACATCCGGGAGCAAAATTGAGGGAGTTTGTGGTTGAGGGGGGAGGCAAACAGATCTATCTGAGGAGTCCCCCACTTCTCGAACACCTGTCGTAAGGTTTGAGTGTGCAGCGACCACTCGTGTGGCTGGAGAAGGCGGCTGAATCTGTCTGCCAGGCCGTTTCGCTCTCCTTGTATGTACACCGCTCAAAGGAAGATGTTGTTGGAGATTGCCCACTTCCAGAGACGCAGGGCTTCCTGACAGAGGGCCCGAGACCCCGTCCCCCCTTGCTTGTTTACGTATTGCTACCTGGTTGTCGGTTCGGACAAGAACCACCCGGTCGTGGAGCAGGTGTTGAAAAGCCACAGCGGCGAGATAGATGGCTCGAAACTCCAGTACGTTGATGTGGCAGCAGCGGTCCTCTGTTGACCACATCCCCTGAGTGCGTAGGCCATCCAGGTGAGCTCCCCAAGCGTACTCCGACGAATCCATGGTGAGTACCTTGCTGTGTGGAGGGGCGAGAAAAACCAACCTTTGGATAGATTTGAAGAGTCGGCCCACCAGAGGAGCGATCGTTGCAAGGAAGGAGTCACTGTCACGGGACGGTCGATTGGGTCCCGGTCCTGATGCCATTGGGAGGCCAGAGTCCATTGAGGAATCCTCAGGTGGAGGCGGGCGAAGGGTATGACGTGGACGGTAGAGGCCATGTGGCCCAGAAGAGTCATCATCTGCCGAGCTGATACCGAGGTCAGCAGCGAAATCCTTCGGCTCAGACTTACTAACGCCTCTTGACGTGGAGGGGGAAGGAAGGAGCGGAGTCGAACCGTATCCAGCACGGCCCCGATGAACTGTAAGGACTGAGAGGGGCGCAGTTGGGATTTTGGGAAGTTTACCTCGAACCCCAGACCTTGAAGGTAAATAATAGTCTGTCGGGTCGCTGAGATAACCCCCTCTCTGGACGGGGCTTTGATCAGCCAGTCGTCTAGGTAGGGGAATACCTGGAGGCCCTGCGCGCGTACGGCAGCTGCGACCACCACGAGGCACTTCGTGAAGACTCGGGGTGACGACGCCAGGCCAAAGGGGAGGACTCGGTATTGTAGGTGCAGGTCCCCCACCTGGAAGCGCAGGTATTTGCGGTAAGAGGGGTGCACTGGAACATGTGTGTAGGCTTCTTTCAGATCGAGGGAGCAGAGCCAATCGCCCTCGTCGATGAGAGGGTAGAGAATCGGTAGGGAAAGCATCCGGAACTTTTCCCGCACCAGAAATTTGTTGAGTCGCCTCAAGTCTAGAATTGGGCGCAGGTCTCCCGTCTTCTTTGGTACTAGGAAGTAACGGGAGTAGAACCCTTTCCCCCGTTGGTCGGGGGGGACCACCTCCACTGCCCGTAAGCGAAGCAGTTCTCAAGCTTCTGATAGAAGGAGGGGTAACTGAGTTCGGTTGGGAGGGCACGCCCTTGGAGGATTGTCTGGAAGGTTTTCCCGAAAGTTGAGAGTATCCTGATGAGATCATGCCAAGAACCCATGCGTCCGACGTGACTTGTTCCCAGCGCGGGTAGAAGGCTCTGAGGCATCCCCCGATGGGAAGGGGGCCTGGGGCTGTGGCGGAGGGGGCCAGCCCCCCTTCGCTTATCCCGTCAAAAGGACGGGGATGGTTTGGCGGTCGCAGGCGGTTGGGACTTGGGCGGAGCCCGATGGTGAGCTTGCGGGCGTCTGGGTGGAGGCCGTGAGAAGGCAGGGGTGGACTTTTGAGGGTAGCGGTGAGGAGGGGCCCTGAACGGCCTGGACGTTGGCGGTTTTGGTTTTTGCCAAACGAGGGAGGCAAACGAACTTTCGTGCTCTGAAAGGCATTTCGTAGCTGCCTCAATAGTGTCATCAAAAAGTTCTTTGCCCACGCAGGGGAGGTTAGCCAGCCTGTCCTGTAAGTTGTGGTCCATGTCGACGAGGCGTAGCCAGGCTAGGCGGCGCATGGTGACAGCGAAGGCTGCCACTCTGTAGGAAAGTTCGAAGCCATCATAGGCCGCGTGAAACAAATGGAGGCATAGGTTGGAGAAGACCTCCAGGAGCAAGTTAAAGGCTCCTTGGCGTGAGGCTGGCAGGTCAGTCGCAAAGGCTCCCAACAGTCCAATGAGATGTTTCAAGTAGGACGTGAAGGTGAAAGTGTAACTTTGTACCCTAGAGGCCATCATGGAGTTCTGGTACAGTCTTCTGCCGAACTTGTCCAGGGTCCGGCCCTCTCGACCTGGGGGGACCGCCGCTGAGACCCGGGAGGGGTGGGCCTTTTTCAGGGAAGATTCTACCAACAGCGACTGGTGGGAGAGCTGTGGTTGCTCAAAACCTGGGTATGGTACTGTACGGTACTTGGATTCCATTTTGGAGGGGACAGCTGTTACCATATAGGGGGTCTCCAGATTCCTGAAGAAAGCCTGTTGGAGTACCTGATTGGGCGGTAAGCAAAGGGACTCTCTGGGCGGCGATGGTAGATCTAGTTTCGCCAGGTACTCTTTAGAGTATCTTGAGTCGGACTGGAGGTCTAAGTCCAGAGCGTGGCCCATGTCCTGGACAAAGCGAGTGAAGGAGGGGCGAGACGTTCCCGGAGCCCCGTGCGGGGACGGTGAACGAGACCTCCGTAAGGCGGAGGACGGGGAGGCTTCCCTCGAGTATCGAGGTTCGTGCTCTGACCCGTGCTCCGAGACCAGGGAAACACTGTGGCAGTGTTCCAGGGTCGAGGACCTACGTCGTCTCGAGGAGCCCCTCTGAGACGATGCCGGGGTACGGGGTACCGATCGATGTCGAATCGGTGACCTCGACCCAGACTCCCTTGGCGAAAGCCTGGGACCTCGGCTCGGAGCCCCGGTCCGAGGGGGAGTTAGGAGGATGTGAGGGTTGGAGAGTGATAACTCAGTCACCTTCAGCGTTCCTGTACGGGGCGTTGGTGAACGGCCTCGTAGTGTGGGAGAACCCCGGGCCTTCTTAGAGGTACGGCGGTTTGAGGTTTCGGTCGTTTTAGCGCAACGCTTTGCCCCGCGGCGGTCCGAGGAGGGGGAGCGTCTCGGGCGCCTCGGGGAGGAATCCGAGGAGGATGGAATGCGGCGAAGCTGGCGCACTTTACCCCGAGGGGGCTCGACGCAAGGCTCAGGCTGTTCTGGCGCACGTGAGGTCGAGGTCGGGGCCGGTTGTAGATGGGCAAGTGCAGCGGACAGCTCCGACGAGATCATCGCCCGGAGCAGGTCATGGAAAACGGGCACGGACAGCATCGAGGGTTCCGGGTCGCCGCGGCCGCTACTTGGGCCTCGGCCAGTTTCATTTTCCTATGTCCCGGCCTTTGACCGGCTTTAAAAAGTGCACCCGGTGCGAGCGGCTTCTTTCCATCACAGACCCGCGGCTTTGGAGCCTGTTCCCCGATGGTGGCAGCAGTGGCTTGGTGGAGGGCAGGGAGAAAGAAAGAAAGGGGGCATGAAGAGAGAAAAAAAAAAGGGAGGCAGGGAGAAAGAAAGGGCAGGGAGAGAGGAAGAAAAAGTTGGGGAAGGGAATAAGGTCTGGAGGAGAGGAAGCATACAGGCTGAAAGAAGGGAAGAAAGATTGGATGCACAGTCAGAAGAAGAAAGTGCAACCAGAGACTCATGAAATCACCAAACAAGGTAGGAAAAATGATTTTATTTTCAATTTAGTGATCAAAATGTGTCTGAATTTATATCTGCTGTCTATATTTTGCACTATGGTCCCCTTTTACCAAATCGCAATAGCAGTTTTTAGTGCAGGGTGCCTATGAGCGTCGAGAGCAGCTCTGGGCATTCAGCGCAGCTCCCTGCGCTAAAAACTGCTATTGTGGTTTAGTAAAAAGGGAGGGGGTATATTTGTCTATTTTTGTATGGTTGTTACTGAGGTAACAGTGCATAGAGTCACCTGCTTTGACCTCTTTGAAAACCCCCCAGAATAGGAATGATAATTAAGATTTTCTCAGCGTACAGTGTGCTTTGTGTTTTTTTAAATTTTATTGTTGGTAGATCATTTTGACTTGGTCATTTTAAAAGTAGCTCGCAAACCCAAAAAGTGTGGTCACCCCTGAGCAAGAACGTTGAAGCTGCTTGTGGCTGCCGTAAAGGTCATCTCTGACACAACCGGAAGTTGCATCAGAGATGACCTTTACGGCGCCATATGCAACTACAACGCTCCGGCTGCTGTAAGAAGGAAGTTTAGACATCGCCGGCCACAGGGCAGGGAGGTTTGTCGGACTGGGCCTGTTGTCCGGGGGAAGGGTGGGGGGGGGCCTTGCAGATCTTGTTGCCAAAATTGGAAAGGGAGAAAGATGGTCCTGTGGTGGATGGAGAGATTGAGAGAAGGGGGCAGATGATGGAAGTGGGTAGAAAGGGGAGAGCGAAGAGGTCAGATGATGAAGTGGAGAGAAGGGAGAGCAAATGCTGAATGGAAGTGAAGAAAGAGAACATATACTGGATGGAAGGAGGGATAAAGAAAAAGGACATATGCTGGATGGGGGGAAGAAGATAGAGTTAGTGAGATAGTGGAGGGGTGAAGGAAAGGGGTGGCATGCTGTGGGTAGACATAGTGAAAAGAGGGAAACTGAGGACTGCATAATAAGAAAGAATTTAATATAAACGGAGGCAGAAAATAAAGAAGGAAGACCAGAGAAGGAAAGGGAAGAGAGAGAGATGCCAGAGAACGGGGAAGGAGACAGAGATATCAGATCTGAGCGGAGGAAATGAGAAGAGAGAGATGCTAAAAACCACAGGGGGGAGGGAAAGAGAGATGACAGTGGATGGAAGGAAGACAGTAACAAGAAGATGAGGAAAGCAGAAACCAGAGAAGACAAAGGTAGAACAAAAATTTTCTATTTATTTATTGCTTTAGGAGTCATATGTCACTGTTTCATTTCAGGTGTTGCATTTTATGCAGAGTCCAGCTTCTTGCTGGTTCAATTTAACCTTTGTCTATGTATTTCTATTTTATTCCCCCTTTTATAAAACTGTGGAGCATTTTTTAGCGCCAGCCGTGGTGGTAGCAGCTCTGATGCTCAGAATTCTATGAGCGTCAGAGCTGTTACCACCGTGGCTAAAATCCACACTACAGTTTTGTAAAAGGGGGAGGGGTTAGTTTGTGATGACATATTCCATACTAGACAAAGGTGTTTTCTGTGTTCTGTGTGTTTGAAAGACATGGTTTTCTGTTAGGATTGACAGTGTAGGATTAATCTGTACTGGTCTGGCTTGTTTAGTTTTACAATGGGTGTATTGATGTACTGCTCACTGCAATATGTAAGATGCTGCCTTTTCCTAGGTAGTTATGTGTGACGTGTGGCTTGTTACTAAAAATCATGTTTTTCGTACAGATGGGGGAGGGGGTGCCAAAAAATGATGGGCCCCAGGTGTCACCTATGCTAGATACGCCACTGATCCAAGGGTGCTGAAAGAACTTAGGAAAGTTCTGGTAGCTCCGCTGACTAATCTTTTCAATAAGTCTCTAGAGTCGGGAGTGGTACCGGAAGACTGGAGAAGGGCGGATGTGGTCCCTCTCCACAAAAGTGGAAGTAGGAAATTACAGGCCTGTAAGTCTGACTTCTGTGGTAAGCAAATTAATGGAAATGCTTTTAAAAGAGAGAATGGTCAAGTTTCTGGAATCCTGTGGATTACAGGACTGGAGGCAACATGGATTCACTAGAGATAGGCCTTGTCCGACAAATCTGATCAATTTCTTTGACTGGTTGACCAGAGAATTGAATAGAGGATATGCACTAGATATGGTGTATTTAGATTTTAGCAAAGCCTTTGACAGTATTCCACACAGACGTCTGATAAATAAACTGAGTACCCTTGGGATGGGTCCCAAAGTGATGGGCTGGGTCAGGAACTGGTTGAGTAGAAGGCGACAGAGGGTAGTGACAATGGAGATCGCTCTGAGAAAAGGGATGTTACCACTGGTGTACTTCAAGGTTCTGTTCTTGGGCCTGTTCTTTTTAAAATTTTATAAATGATTTTGCTGAAGCATTGTCGGGTAAGATTTGCCTCTTTGCGGATGATAACAATAATCTGCAATAACATGAAGAAAGACCTGGCGAAGCTTGAAGAATGGTCTGAAATTTGGCAACTAAAATTTAATGCTAAGAAATGCAAGGTCATGCATTTGGGCTTCAAAAACCAGGAACGGAACAGTTTAGGGGGTGAAGAACTTAGGTGCACGACGGAAAAGCGGGACTTGGGTGTGATTGTATGTGATGATCTTAAGGTGGCCAAACAGGCTGAAAAGATGAAGTGAAAGTTAGAAGGATGCTAGGTTGTATAGGGAGAGGTATGGCCAGTAGGAAAAGGGAGGGATTGATGCCTCCGTATAAAACTCTGTTGAGACCTCATTTAGAATATTGTGTACAATTGTGGAGGCCGCACCTTCAAAAAGATATAAAAAGGATGGAGTTGGTCTAGAGCAGGGCCACATTTTGGATTTGTAGATACTTGGAGGGCCTCAGAAAAATAGTTAATGTCTTATTAAAGAAATGACAATTTTGCATAAGGTAAAACTCTTTATAGTTTATAAATCTTTCCTTTTGGCTAAGTCTTAATAATATTTTGTCATTTATAGCTAAAGAGACATATGATCAAGAAACTGTTTTATTTTACTTTTGTGATTATGATAAACATACTGAGGGCCTCAAAATAGTATCTGACGGACCACATGTGGCCCCTGGGCCATGAGTTTGAGACAACTGGTCTAGAAGAAGGCTACTAAAATGGTGTGTGGTCTTTGTGATAAGGCATATGGGGATAGCCTTAAAGATCTTAACCTGTATTCTTTGGAGGAAAGGTGGGAGAAGGGAGATATGGTAGAGATGTTTAAATCAAAAATCCACAATTGTATATATCACTCACCAGAGATGGGCTATACACCCCCAATAAACATTTCATCAAAAAAGTAGAGAAAAAGCCTCAAAATTGATATCAGCAGCCAACCATCAAAATTGATATATGTTCAAATCTGCTTTATTTTCTATCTTAGGCAAAAACTCCACCACCACTGAAATGTATTTATCAAAAGGGTGAAAAACCCATCACTGTGAACAGGAAAAGAAAAACTGAAAAGTTTAAATTAGCTTAAGATCCATGGTCGAAACGCCGTAGCTGAAGACGTCTGGCCAGACAAGATGGAACAGCGGCGCTGACGAGATGAACAGTCCAAAACCATATCCCCTTCAAATTCCAACAAGTGCCTTGTTTCGCCACACAAGGGGCTTCATCAGAGAATATATATCAGCCAAAAACTGCTCTCGTTACATGCACGCCGGCACAAGAAACAGCCGTTGCTTAAAAGGAATACGAACGTTCTACTTCCAGGGGCACTTACGAGTTGTGGCCACTGAACCAGGAGAACAGCTGATAACAGCTCAATCAAAAAACGCGACCCACTGTACCCTCTGATTAAGCCCATTGGGCCATAAGGTGCCCAAATAAAAAATCCAGGGTTGCTCATGCTGATATAAGAGACACTTCACATTGCCCCTACGTGAGGTGACAGGTACGTGTTCCAACACAAAACGATTGAACTCTTCAAAACTGTGTCGTTCTTTGACACAATGTTGGGTAAGAATGTCCACTTCTTTTATTTTCACTATATTGGACCGGTGCTCGAACAACCGTGTCTTAAAACATCTGGCAGTGTGGCCAATATAAGAAAGCCCACAAGGGCACGTCATCCCGTGGGCCACTCCTACTGTTTTGCACGTGGTCCAAGAACGTAGTTTCACTGCTCTGTGCCGTGTTGCCCTCCTGCATAACATCACAAGCTGTACATTTGCCACCAAGAAAATGTCCCACCCTACCCTCCTCATAAGTAGTCCACACATCAGCCTTACATAATATGTCATTAAGATTCCTGTTGCATGAAAAAGCTATTTTGCACTCCTGATCATGGAAACAACTTGCTGTTTGCATCATGGGCCAAATATTCTTAATCTTCCTGCCCAAACATTGAGATACAGAAGAGTATTTCATAATAGAGGGCGCCATCTTGTCATCTGTGCCCTGAGTACTATATTGCAGAAGCTGCTCTCTAGGACTAAACCCAGCTCTCAGCCAAGATTTCTGTATTACTTTGTGAGGGTAGCCCCTCTCTCTATAACGCTGTTTTAATGGTTCTGCTTGATTTATGAATTGCTCCATTGAATTGCAAATCCGTGTGTATCGAAAAAATTGGGATACAGGTACGTTATTCTTAAGCCCAGATGGATGCATACTTCATTGTGGCAAATGTACAGCTTGTGATGTCATGCAGGAGGGCATCACGGCACAGATTTCTTATATTGGACACACTGCCAGATGTCTTAAGACGCGGTTGTTCTAGCACCGGTAGGGGCAATGTAAAGCGTCTCTTATATCAACATGAACAACGCTGGATTTTTTATTTGGACACCTTATGGCCCAATGGGCTTAATCAGCGGGTAGATTGGGTCGCGTTTTTGGTTGAGCTGGCAGTATTCAGCAAGTTTATGTTATCAGCTGTTCTCTTGGTTCAGTGGCCACGGCCCGAAAGTGCCCCTGGAAGTAGAATGTTCGTATTCCTTTTAAGCAACAGCTGTTTCTTGTGCCGGCGTGCACCGAACGAGAGCAGAGTTTTTGGCTGATATATATTCCCTGCTGAAGCCCCTTGTGTGGCGAAACAAGGCACTTTTTGGAATTTGAAGGGGATATGGGTTTGGACTGTTCATCTCATCAGTGCCGCTGTTCCATCTTGTCTGGACAGACATCTTCAGCTATGGCGTTTCGACCATGGAGCCTACGCTAAGTTAAACTTTTCAGTTTTTCTTCCTGTGCACAGTGATGGGTTTTTCACCCTTTTAATAAATACATTTCAGTGGTGGTGGAGTTTTTTGCCTATGATAGAAAATAAAGCAGATTTGAACGTATATCAATTTTGATGGTTGGCTGCTGATATCAATTTTGAGGCTTTTTCTCCACTTTTTTGATGCAATGTTTATTGGGGGTGTATAGCCCATCTCTGGTGAGTGATATATACATTTGTGGATTTTTGAGTTAATTTATTACTCTGATTTTTTACTTGTGAGAGATGTTTAAATACCTATGTAATATGGTGCATGAGTCGAGTCTCTTTCATTTGAAAGGAAACTTTGCAATGAGAGGGCATAGGATGAAGTTAATAATAACTTTATTTTTGTATACTTTATTTTTGTATACCGCCATACCCCGAAGAGTTCTAGGTGGTTCACATCAATTAAATAGAGTTACAAGTAGTTCACATCAATTAAGTAGAGTTACAAGTGGTTCACATCAATTAAAACAGAGTAAACAGCGGTTCAAGACCAACTTGATCATAGTTGCCAGGGGGGGAAGGGGGAGGTGGTGAGGGGGGGAGGTTTATTTAGTTAGGACGGGGCATTAAGGATCCTGGTCTTGGAAGAGGTGGGTTTTGAGCATTTTTCTAAAGCCGAGGTAGTTGGGGGCCTTGAGGGCCATTTAGGTTAGCCATGGGTTTAGCTTGGCAGCTTGGAAGGCGAAGGTTTTGTCAAGGAATTTTTTAAGAGGTGATAGGCTCCGGAGCAATTTGAGGAAATACCTTTTTACGGAAAGGGTGGTAGATGCATGGAATAGTCTCCCGGAAGAGGTGGTGGAAACAGAGACTACGTCTGAATTCAAGAGGACCTGGGATAGGTACGTGGGATCTCTCAGAGAGAGAAAGAGATAATGGTTACTGTGGATGGGCGGATTAGATAGGCCATTTGGCCTTTATCTGCCGTCATGTTTCTATGTTTCTAAAGGCAGATTTCAAACAAAGAATTATTTGATTGATTTGATTTTTTAATATACCACTTGGAAGCCTGAAAATTATCTAAGTGGTATACATTCAAGTAAAGTGGGTATTTCTCTCTCCCTGGAGAGCTCACAATTATCCCTTACAGCAGAACAGAATATAGCAAGACATATTCCAAAGAGATTTAAACATGCAAGGCTTGAAAAATTGTCTAATAAGATTCACGTGACTGCCCTGGATATCCCTTGAAGCGTAACTGACCAAAGGCTTGCTGCTGTCATTCACCTGCCCCTAAGCAGAGGGCTTTCATTAACCAACCCACCAGAGACTATCAAAATGGCTGAAAAAAAAAAAACAATTTTGGGAATGCATCTACAAGATATACATTTACACACTCTAAAAAGCTATGAAATTTTCTACAATCTATTGTCTAATCTTTGCCTTACATGACCTCTCCCTTCTCTCATACTATATTCATGTCACATTTTCCCCCACATTTCTATATTACCGACTGGGAGAATTTCATGTCACTATGCATGACAAAATTTCCACAAAATTACACTTCTGTGCAGAATTCTGAACACTAGGAAGCAGCATTGATTTGCCTGGTTTTCTCTCTCCCTCTCTCCTAGCATGAGTTTAGTCCCTCTCCCTACCTCTTCCCCAGCAGCACAACTCCCTACAGTGGAACACTTATTACAGGAGAAAAAGGTTTTAATATTTACCTTCCCCATCTTTCCCCAAAGTGTAAGTTGTAAAAGCCTATGAGAAGGGAAGTGGCTGCCTGTCAAGATGTATCTTTCTCCTCCACTGCTTAGGCTGACTGTAGGCTTGAACCACAAGGCTCTGTGGTGTCCTGTGCTGTTCAAATACTGTAGTTGGCCCCAAGCAGTGGAGGAGGAGGAAGATATAGTCCAGCATACTAAAAATAGTACTTTTCCTGGATGGGATGCCAAAGCCCCGAAAGCCAATCATTGTCCTTGTGTTGCTGCAATACAGAAGACGTCGATCATGCCTCCCAACACTAGGACTCCCCAAGCATGCTCAGTTCTGTGTGAACTGAGTATGTGCAAGGAGTGCTTGCATCAGCGGCTAGAAGCAAGCCACTGACTTCTGTACTGCAGCAAGATGAGAACCGGAGCAGCTTGGCAGCAAATTTCTTTGGCTGGTGAGGCTTCAGCATCCCTGCCAGTTAACTGGAGCTGCGCATTTGGAGTGAACCTGAGCACATGGGGGGGGGTAAGGGAGAGGGCAAGCCCCCTGTGGCTATAAAACTCTCTCAGAGTAGGTGCCAGGAGATAAGAACTGGTGGTGCCTAGGGGGACCTTTTGACAAAAGAAAAACACATCTGCCGTACTCCATGCCTCTCCCTTGCCACACTTACTGTTGTATCCTTCCTCTGATCCACTCCTCATTTCAGATGAAACTTCCAGTCTATCTTTGTAACAAGTTAATGAAGTGCACTTCTCGGAGAGATCTTCGCACATCTACATAAAAGCCTTCTGCAGCCTCCAGAGCTAAATGTTATTAGGTTCTCAACAACTAAGAAAATGTGTGGAACCTTCACTCTGGAACTCCCTGTTCCTCTACTACCTGGTACGATCTCTCTCTCTCATTTTCCTCCACACGCCTGTATCCAACATTTCTCCCTCATTCTCTTTCCCCCCTGGAGTCCAGCATCTCTCACTTCTCTTTCTCTCCCCTTCCCGGTCAGGTCTCTGTCACTTTTCACCTTCCCCTCATCAGGGTCTATCATCTCTCCCAATCCAGCACTTCTTTCCCCCCTCCTCCCCAGCATCTCTGGATGTCTTCCATACCCACTATAGCATCTCCTCCACTCTCTCCCTCCCGCTTCATGTTTTGGCATCTCTCCCAAGCTCCCCACCCCCACCCATTTGATAGGTATTCCATGTCTCCCTCTCCTTACCCCATGGATCTAGCATCTTTCCCTCTTTCTCTTCTCATCATGGGTTTGACATCTCCTCCACCCCAACCTCCCCCTCTTCCATAAGTCTGTCATCTCTCCTTTGCCCTAAACTCTGTGGGTCTAGCATTGGCATCTGTCCCTCTTCCTCCTCCCCTACTCTATGTGAGTTTATCATCTCTCCCTCCTGTAGATCCAGCATCTTTCCCTCTGGCTCTTCTATCGCCCACCCATGGCTCTAAAAACACAGTGAGTCACCACCAACAGTGAAGAAGACATACTGTTTCCATCTAGTCTCAAATCCTTCCTTCAGCTGCATCAAGGGTCCAAGACTAACCAGAAGCTGTGATTGGAGGACCTTGAGTGGTGTGGGAGAGAGGGGTGTAAAAGGCAGAAGAAAAGATACTGAGCCTGCAGGAGGAATGGAAAGGAAAGAGCGAGCTGCAAAATCATGGGGGAAGGAAGCCTAATATCGAAATAAAAGCTTTTCTATAGCTGGCTTTAGGGGCTGGCAACCCTAGGAGTATCACAACACTAATAAGGAGAAAATTTTATGGGAGTTGGACTGACTAACAACAATGTAATGTAATGTAATGTAATTTATTTCTTATATACCGCTACATCCGTTAGGTTCTAAGCGGTTTACAGAAAATATACATTAAGATTAGAAATAAGAAAGGTACTTGGAAAATTCCCTTACTGTCCCGAAGGCTCACAATCTAACTAAAGTACCTGGAGGGTAATAGTGAAGTGAAAAGTAGAGTTAGAGGAAAAATAAAAATAAAATAAACATTTTAAAAAGACAGCATTGATCTAAATACTTTGGAAGGTAGAAGAGAGGAGAGAAAGGAATAGAAGCAGAATGGGTCAGCGTCAGTGATGAAGTGGAGCAAGTAAGTTTAGGAGGAGCGATTGACGTATCCAGAAAGGGCTTCTTCTGGCCGACAGTCCCAGGATGCCTATGTCTCCTCCCCTGCGATGTTCTCCCATCCATGCATTCCCTCCCAGACACACTGCCCGTGCCCCAGCCGCTCCAAGGAGGCTGCCCCAGATGAGGTCCACGGTGAATGCAGGATTCTCTCCTCTGCGGGAAAGCCGCCCGGAGCCGACGGTCGATCTTCTTAGCGGATTGCAGGGGGGGAAGAGTTCACACTCTTGGTAGGATCGGGTCTGAGTGCTCTCGGTGGTTGTGGCTGGTCTCATTGCTGCTTAGATGTAAAAGCAGTTGATCTCCACTGCTGCTGATATTTAAAAGCAGGCAGATTGATCTCTCCAATGGACTGCAGGGGGAGGGTTTCACGCTCCTGGCAGGATCGGGTCTGTGGGCTCTTGGTGGTTGCTGATGTACCCGCTGCTGCTTAGGTGTAAAAGCAGTTGTTTTCCCAATGCTGCTGATATTTAAAAGCAGGCAGATTGATCTCTCCAACAAATTGTATGGTGAAGAGCACACATGTCTGGCTGGATTGGGACAAAGGCTCTCGATAGTGGCGGCTGGTCTTGGTGCTGCTTAGGTGTAAAAGCAGTTGATCTCCTACTTCTGATGATATTTAAAAGCAAGCATATTGATTTTTCCAACGGAATGCTGGGGAAGAGCTTACTTGTCTGGCTGGATCAGGGCAAAGGGCTCTCGGTAGTGATGGCTGGTCCTGTTGCTGCTTAGTTGTAAAAAACAGTTGATCTTCCTAGTGTACTGCAGGGGGAGGTGGAGCTCACACTCTTGGTTGGATCGGGTCTGAGTGCTCTTGGTAGTTGCGGATAGTTCCGCTGCTGCTGAGGTGTAAAAAGCAGTTGATTTCCTACTGTTGCTGATATTTAAAAGCAGGTAGATTGCTCGCCATGTCAATTATCTGCCCATGGCCTGCAACAACCACCTCTGCTAGGCGCACCAATGTAGCTATTAGGCGTCCCCAATTAATGCAAAAGTTTTCTGCTCCAAAGGTTAGGCACAAATGTCAGAGCATAACAGCACCTAATTCACAAAGAGGTATCTAACTCGAAAACATGTCCATGATCCAAACCCAACCATGCCCACTTTAAGCACAGGCACTTTGGGCTAGGCACCTACTTTTTACAGAATCGAGTTTTTTGAGTTAGGGGCACTTTGGGCTAGACACCTAACTTTCAATTAAATCCAACTGTGAGATGTTGAGTTCCAATACTGGCACTGACTAAGCTTATTGATCAATTAAGTTAGGCACTGATATCAGTGCCTAACCTCAGGTGGACTTTACAGAATCAAGGCCTAAGTGCATTGGCATTAACTTCAATCAGGGTACTGCATGCTAATGGACATTTTAATGTACAATTTACAAACAAAATGATGAACACACCCTCTAATAGGTACTAAATTACATCTACACTTGAAGTATATTGATTTCTTGCATTAAGATATGGTAACTGCAAAATTTAATGCACTTTAGTACAAGGACCCTGAATCCTTTAAACTAAAATGGAGAGGGCAATTTTCAAAGCCATTTACCGTATTTTCACGCAAATAACGCGCACCCGTATAAAACGCGCACACGGGTATAGCGCGCAGAAATCACGATGATATGTACAAAAACTTTGGTATACCGCGCTCACGGGTATACCGCGCATGCTGCCCGACGCTCCTTTCGCCCGCCCTGACTTTCCGACTCTCCGTTCACCCCCCCTGACTTCCGTGCACTGTCCCCCCTTGAAGGTCTGTCCCCATCCTGAAAGCCTGATGCCCCCCCCCCAACGTCTGATACATCCCTCCCCCCGAAGGACCGCCGACTCCCCAACAATATCGGGCCAGGAGGGAGCCCAAATCCTCCTGGCCACGGCGACCCCCTAACCCCACCCCGCACTACATTACGGGCAGGAGGGATCCCAGGCCCTCCTGCCCTCGACGCAAACCCCCCTCCCCCCAACGACCGCCCCCCCCCAAGAACCCATGTGCCTCAGGCCGCGCCCCCAGGTGGGACCTAAGGCTCCAGGGCCTATTCTGATTGGCCCACGCGCCTTAGGCCCCACCAGTAGGCGGAGCTTTAGGATGGATGGGCCAATCCGGCCTCATTCCTTCGTTGGCTGCCTGCCGGACAGGCGGGTTTGGCTCCCGTCTGTCCGGCCAACTACCAAAGGTACGGGGAAGGGGGGTGGGGGGGTCGTGGGGGTCGCCAGGGGGATCGTGGGTCGGCTGGGGGGCGGTCGGAGGTTCTTGGGGGGGGCGGTCGTTGGGGGGGTGGGGGGTTTGCGTCGAGGGCAGGAGGGCCTGGGATCCCTCCTGCCCGTAATGTAGTGCGGGGTGGGGTTAGGGGGTCGCCGTGGCCAGGAGGGTTTGGGCTCCCTTCTGGCCCGATATTGTCGGGAAGTCGGCGGTCCTTCGGGGTGGGGGTGCGAGTGGTCCTGCCGGGGGGGGGGGGATGTATCGGACGTCGGGGAGTCGGCCGGGCAAGAGGGCTTGGGCTCCCTCTTGCTCCGATCGTGGATGCGGGTGCGGGTGGGAGCGCGTGCGAGCGGTCGTTCGGGGTGGGGGTGCGAGTGGTCCTGCCGGGGGGGGGATGTATCGGACGTCGGGGAGTTGGCCGGGCAAGAGGGCTTGGGCTCCCTCTTGCTCCGATCGTGGATGCGGGTGCGGGTGGGAGCGCGTGCGAGCGGTCGTTCGGGGTGGGGGTGCGAGCGGTCCTGCTGGGGGGGGTGAATCGGGCGGGGTGGGAACTATGTTTTAAAACTTTTGTATACCGCGCTCACGCATATAACGCGCGAGGGGTATGCGCGGTAGGTAAAAACGCGTATAACGCGCGCGTTATATGCGTGAAAATACGGTACATGTGTAAAACCTGTTTTACTTGGAGAAATTGAACTTTGGAAAACTTCCCACTCTCTGTGTGAGCCTTTTTTCTTTGCTTTGGCTTTGGGGCAACAGTACATTCAGTCTGTGAAGTTATTTTTTTTAGTAAAATCTATTAAGAACATAAGAATTGCCATACTGAGATAGACTAAGGCCCAGATTCTGTATAGGACGTCAATCCCGGGCATCCTATACAGAATAGTGCCTACACCCGCCCAAAGTTAACCCGATTCTGTAACCGACGTCCATGTTGCAGAGGCCGGTTACAGAATCGGGTTTAACGTGCCCAACATCCCTCCCCGGACACCCCCCCAACGGCCCCCCCGAAGATCGCCGGCAGGAGGGTGCCCAACTCCTCCTGCCGGACCCCTCAATGCCCCCCTAAGATCGCCGGCAGGAGGGTCCCCAACCCCTCCTGCTGACCCAACAGCCCTCCCGACGATCGTAGCAGGAGGATACCCAACCCTATGCGTAGGGCCGCCTAAGTTCGCTTAAGGCTGCCGCCTAGCCTTAGGCGAGCTTAGGCGGCTTGTGGGACTCTCTAGGCTCCCTGGAGGCGCCTTCAATATAGGCGGCCTGCCTGGGGAGCATTATTTTTTTTTTTTTTAGAAAAAGTGCCTCCTGATTGACTGATTAGACAGCTGTAGGATGCCTACAGCTGCCTACAATCGGGAGCACTTTGCAGAATCAGGGCCTAAAGGTCTATCAAGCCCAGTATCCTGTTTACAACAGTGGCTAATCCAGGTCTCAAGTACCTAGCTAGATCCCAAGTAATAAAACAAATTTTATGCTGCTTATCCTAAGAATAAGCAGTGGATTTCCCCAAGCCATTTCAATAATTGCCTATGGATTTCCCTTTTAAGAATTTATCAAAACCTTTTTTAAACCCCACTGAGCTAACTGATTTCACCATAATCTTCAGCAACAAATTCCAGAGTTTAATTATATGTTGTGTGAATAAATATTTCCTCCTGTTTGTTTTACATCTACTACTTAGCAGCTTCATTGCATGTCCCCTAGTCCTAGTATTTTTGGAAGAGTGAACAAGTGACTCACATCTACCCTGTCCATTCCACTCAGTATTTTATAGACCTCTATCATATCAACTCTGAGCTGTCTCTTCTCCAAGCTGAAAAGCCCTATCCGTTTTAGTCTTTCCTCATATGGAAGTCGTCCCATCCCTTTTATCATTTTTGTCACCCTTTTTTGTACCTTTTCTAATTCGGCTCTATCTTTTTTTGAGATAATAGACCAGAACTGATCACAGTATTTGACGTGTGGCCATATCATAGAGTATATGAGGGTATTATAACATTTTCATCTTTGCTTTCCATTCCTTTGCTGATAATTCCTAACATTCTATTTGCTTTCTTAGCCACTGCCACACATTGAGCAGACAGTTTCAACATATCCTCAACAATGACACCTCCTTTCTCTGGGCAGTGACTCAACCTAGAACCCAGCATCACACAGCTATAGTTTGGATTCCTCTTTCCCACATGCATCACTTTGCACTTGCTCACATTAAATATCATCTGCCTTTTTTTTGTAAAATCTTCATTGATTTTCTAAGCAGATAAAAAGTGCAAACAGTATACATTCACAGAATTAAAAAAACAAAAACAAAACACAAACCAGCACTTACATACTTGCAAATTATTAAAACAAATTACCCATCCCTCCCTCCCTCCCTCCTTCCCTGAATGTGTGTGCAAAGAAAACTTAGGGCTCCTTTTACTAAGTTGCGATTGCGGTTTTAGCACGCATGCTAGACCTTAACACCAGCATTGAGCTGGCATTAGTTCTAGCCACATAGCGTGGGTTTAGCGCACCCTAAAATCCTGTATTTGCTAAAAACGCTATCGCAGTTTAGTAAAAGGAGCCCTTAATCTAATGAATTACTAATCATTAATTTGTTTAACAAAGGACTCTAATGGACTCCAAATTTCTTTAAAATTTTTACTTTTCCCAGATTGTTCCGCTAACATTCTTTCGTAATAATAGTATAAGCAAAGTGTTTCCCACCAAAAGGTAAAATTTAAACGGGCCCAATTTTTCCAATTTCTCGTGATCAACTGAATGGCCACCCCAGTCATTATAAGAAAAAGTCTACTTTTATGTTTATCAATTGGACTATTAGATGTTAACAATGTCCCAAATAGACTCCAGACAATAATGCGAGGTGAATGTATGAACTGAGGACCAGGTGGCAGCTTTACAGATTTCCTCAAAGGCTTAGACCTAAGGAAAGCTACAGAATCTGCCATAGCTTGGACTTTGTGAGCTTTGACACGACTTTCCAGGCGCAGTCCAGTCTGAGCATACGGCAGGTGAGAAGGCACTTGTGCATTCGCGGTGCAGGCTGATTCTGCACTGAACTACAACTACTACTACTAATTATTTCTATAACGCTACTAGACGTGCGCAGCGCTGCAGAGTCCCAAAGAGTAAGAAAACAGTCCCTGATCGAAAGAGCTTACAATCTAAACAGGCAAGACAGACAAACAGGATGTCATGGATACAGTTAAGGGGAACGGTTAATCAGAGGGCTGGGATGGAGGGCAGAGGAGTAGGATTACGGATTGAAAGCTATATCAAAAAGGTGGATTTTCAGTCTGCTTTTAAACAAGGGAAGGGAAGGGGCTTGACGGATAAACTCGGGTAATTATTCCAGGCATAGGGGCAACTAGATGAAAGGAACGAAGTCTGGAATTGGCCGTGGAGGAGAAAGGAAATGCTAAGAGTGACTTATCTGAGGAACGGAGTTCTCTGGGAGGTGTATAAGGAGAGAGAAGCGAGGAGAGATATTGAGGGGCAGCAGAATGAACACACTTGTAGGTCAGCAATAAGATCTTGGAACTGTATGCGATGGCAGATAGGGAGCCAGTGAAGTAACTTAAGGATAGGGGTGACATGAGCGTAGCAAGGTTGGTAGAAGATGAGCCTTTTGCACTGTCAGTTGACTCCACAGAAAAGGTGAAGGCATTACACTGTTGGTGTGCAGAGTCCCAGTCCTAGCACTTCCCCTTAATGTTAGGAGTATCTGCATTGGCATGCTTGCACTTTGTCAGCACTTTGGCTAGAGTCAAGGATGGCAGTCTCTCCTCAGGCTTCTGCAGTCACTTCCAAAACAGCTGCACTAAGTTGATGGTCTTTCCAGGGAAGATTCTTGACTGGCTTCTGCAGTTGTAGTTACTTTTGACAATTGTCCAAAGAGCAGCTTCTTTTCCACTTCAAAATGCTCACTCACAGGCAATTAAGATGAAGGAAGTAAAGAAGAGCAAAACAGAAAGAGTAACTAGACAGGAGGTCCTGGAAATACAGTAGAGTTCAGAGCACAGGGAAACAGAACCAGAGATGCAGAATGAGATGATTAGAAAGATAAAATCACTAGACAACAAAGGCAAGATAAATGATTTTATTTTTAATTTAGTAAAGGAGGTAATGGGATTTGATATACTGCCTTTCTATGGGACAACTGAATTGAAATGTGTCAGTTTTGAGAATTTACATCTGCTATTTATATATTGCACTATACAGAAGGAAATGTGATGGGGTGCTTTATGTGATTAATCATGTGATTCAAATTTTAATTGCACACTTAAAATTTTAAAATCAATGTACAGCCCTAATTCCTAACCATAGTAACATGCATTAAAAGGTCCCTCATAAAACGTCTTTTCTCTTATAGCACCAAGAGATCCTCGTAGGTCTGAGAACGCCCTTCTATCCTAACAATAACGTGAAGCAGATCCACTTCTCCCTCAACACATACTGGAAAAGCAGCCTCAAATTTCTTGTGGCCTAGTACTTTGAAGCACAAATCCAGGGCTCAATATACTAACAGAGATGTGTGCGTGTGTCTGAATTCAAAAGGGCCTGGGATAGGCACATGGGATCTCTTGGAGAGAGAAAGAGATAATGGTTACTGCGGATGGGCAGACTAGATGGGCCATTTGGCCTTTAACTGCCATCAAGTTTCTATGTGTGTTGGGAGGAGGGGCACAAGACCCATGTTTTCTAAACAAAAAAAAAAATTAAGGTGACATTTTAAAACCGCCTTGTCTCCCTCCCCCACCAAAACCCTACTTGCCCCAAACTGTAATCTCCAACTGCAGTTCTGTCTCCCTCTAAATTCCAAAAATGTAGAAAATCAATCAAATTGAATGCTCCTTAAATCACTAATTCTAACATGCATTCAGGTGCCACAGCTCAATAGGAAAGCCACCACAGATACTTTTATAGCAGTGGAGAAAAGACCTCAGCGTCTCAGCAGGATATAAAATTTTGCAATCCTCCAGACATAGCAACTTCAAAAAAAATCCCAAGAAGGTACTTCGTTTATTAATCCTAAAAACAATACAAGCTATGCTTTAAAAGGCACAACAACATGACTCCACTGGTGTCATCTATGCGATATAGTGTCCCTGTATGAAATAATACATTGGACAAACTTCTAGGAAATTTCGAACGAGAATGACAGAACATAAGTCATGCTTACACTGTAAACGCTTAGAGGCACCTCTGGTAGAGCACTGTTTAGCACTGAGTCATTCTTTTCTGGATTTGAAATGCTGGGTCATAGAACAACTATTTTTGCAAACTCATGGTGGAGAACAGTGCTGGATTTTTAATCTGAATACATGCGCTCCTTTAGGTCTGAAATCTTATATAGAATGGAATGCTTTTTCTAAACATTTTTTCCTCTGATGCTATGCTTTCTGTTCTTCTTGGACTGTTAATGTTGCACTTTATCTGATTGACATTTTTGATGTCATTACGTTTTTGACGTTATTGGTAACCTATTTCTGGGACGCTGAGGGACCATTTTGGTGGCAGGAACTTGGAAGCGTTTAGCTCAAACCAAAGGTAGTGAGTGATTTCAGTTTTTTTTGTTTTTTGTCTATATTTTTTTGATGTAATTTTTGTATTGTTACAGCTGACGAAGCTTGGAGTAGAGAAACAGGGGCCCTGTCGGGAGTTTGCTGAAGAAGGGGGTCTGTTAATGCATTTACTTGGAGACATTTGGACTCAGAGTGAACACCTCTTTTCTATACCCTGCCCACAGAATATGTGGAAGAAATTCCTGCTGCAGATAAGTTTTTGTTTTTTTCTTGCTTTGAGTTTTTGATACAATTTGATACAATTTATTATGCAACTATTTATATGATTATCAATTGACTCAAGCAATGAATGATAGTTAAATGTGGAGTTTTTGAGACCAAGGATGTTTTTGCATCTCCAAACATTTTTTTGAAGTTGCTATGTCCGGAGGATTACAAAATTTTATAACTGCTGAGACGCTGAGGTCTTTTCTCCACTGCTCTAAAAGTATCTGTGGTGGCTTTCCTATTTAGTCCCTCTAAATTCTAACATGACTCATAATTGTCCTTAAAGTCTTTTCTCATATGCAATACCTCAACCTCAAATTCTTTTTCCTCACCTCCAAAGCTATCACTGTATCTTCCCTCCCCTCTCCATCTCCAATTACAAGCTTTCAGCTTGCTGCTCCAACTTCCATGGCATATGCACTCTTTTACTCTACCCTCAAACCCTTCCCCCATGGCACATTTACCCTTTTACCCTGCTCCCAAACCCATTCATGGCACACTCACCCGCTTTGTTTGTCCCCAATTCCCCATGGCACATTCACTCCTTTATTTTGCCCCCCACCCCCTTGATTCACCCCTTTACTCTGCCCCCAATTTGTCACTGCACACTCACCCTTTTTTCTGGGCCCTTATCATTTTCAGACACAGTAGTAATTAAGATCCCATGGTAAGGAAAAAGTGACTGACTGCACAATAGGTCCCTTCCTCCTCCAGTGCCAAATTAGACTCAACTGTTTATATGAAGCATAGACAGTCTGACCTAAGCTGGCACAGAAGGAAGAAATGACCCATTGTGCAGTGGGTCACTTCCTTCTCTTCTTAAGGCATGAACTTAGCGCTGGAGGGAAGGAGAGAGTGAGTAGAGCCACTGCTGCCTGTGCTGAATTCTGCACAAACTCTGTGCTGCGCAGTAGCACAGAATTCCACCAGAAGTAACTTATACTATCTCAATGGGGGCTCTCCTGAAGATTAAAAAATTCAGGGAAAGGAGTTTTGGAAGTGGGGGATCCTATCTCTGGCCCCAGAGACCTTTAAAAATCCAACTTTTTCACACACACCCCCTCCTGATTTTCCCCATAGGAAATAATGGGCTGTACTCACTGTGCTGTGCTGGTGCCTGCCTGTGTCAGCTTTTCTGTACCCTGATAGAAGGGAGAAGATTTTCTGTTCCAAATCCTTCCAGAAAGGATCCAAAACTGGAGATCTTCAGGCAGACAGTTGGACCAGAACCAACTGTGACCTCAACCTCCACCATGATGTAAAGGAGAAGAAAAATGAAGCTGGCTCCCTGAAGCCCAAAGGGACTAACACTGGGGCCCCACAGCCTGCGTTCAAGTCTCTAATAAATCAGAAGACAAGCTACCTCCCAGGGGAACAGTACCCAAGCTTCCAAAATTCACACAGTAGGCTTGCTCAGCAGGTACACCTGAGGTTTGCCCTGTGAGCTTTAGACCACCCATGCAAAATCTGCATCCTATCCCAGGCAGAGCTACCCCAAATTGGGGACCTTTAGGCACCAAAGCCTAACAAAACAGATTTAAAAATACCCAAAATTAATTAAAAAAAACTGAACAAAACAGATCAGAAATTACCTTCTCAGCTCTCTAGCAGAAGGAAAAAAAACTGAAAAGGGCACTATACTCCACTGGTAAAGGAGGAGGAGTTGAAAGATGTGATTGACATCCTTCTAAAAGCAGCTCCCGACCAGAGGTAATTCACCTGTGTCCTCGCTACAGAAATTAACTCATAGTAAATTTTTCTGATTATTTTTACTGTATAAAGGAAGTACAGCAAGCTTTATTTTTTTGCTGTATAGTAAAAGACCAATTATTTATATGTAAGGCAACCAATGTTAGAGTTACAATACTTTCAAAACACACAGGATTATATAAGCTACATCAAGGGGGTAATAATAAAAAAAAAAAAAGTCTAAAAAGTGTCCTAAGTGGCTACTTGGACGATCAAAAAGCCTGAGCGTCCAAGTACCCATAACCAAAGCTGGTTTTTAGACGTATCTAAAAACAGCTTAGGCCTTTCCCCTGCCTCTAGACGCACAGAGAGAAAAGAGGTGTGTTTAGAGGAGGGGAAAGGGCGGGCAGTGGGCGGGAGGTGGGCCGACCTACACCTAGGCGTACAACACCTATAACCAAAACAGTTTAGTCGGCACTTAGATCTGTTTGACTTAGACGAAAGAAAACCAGGTATAAGTGCCGAAAAAGGGGTCGCTGAGCTGATGGCCGCTGGCGCCATCAGTTCAGCAACCTGGCAACCTAACCATCGTGGCAGGAGAGATGCCCCATCTCCTCTACCGTGATGCCATCACTCCTCTACCCGAACTGCTGCGACCTGCGGCAGTTCCGGTAGAGGAGTGATGGCATCGCAGGAGGGGAGAAAAGGCATCTCTCCTTCCGCGATAGATCACTCCCCCCCCCCCCACAAACAACATCGGGGCAAGAGGGAGCCCAAGTCCTCTTGCCCTGCTGAAGCCGCGACCCCCCCGACTCGATCGGGCCAGGAGGGAGCCCAAGCCCTCCTGGCCCATGCGACCCCTTACCCCCACCCCCCACTACATTACGGGCAGGAGGGATCCTAGGCCCTCCTGCCCTCGACGAACCCCCCTCCCCCCAATGTCCGCCCCCCCAGAACCCCCGATCGGCCCCCCCCAGCCGACCCGCGACCCCCCCCGGCCGACCCCACGAACCCCTCACCCCCACCCCCCTTCCCTGTACCTTTTTTTCGTTGGCCGGATAGACGGGTGCCAAACCCGTCCGTCCGGCAAGCAGCCCACAGAAGAATGGGGCCAGATTGGCCCAGCCGTACCAAAGCCCCGCCTACTGGTGGGGCCTAAGGCGCCTGGGCCAATCAGAATAGGCCCGGGAACCTTAGGCCCCTCCTGTGGGCGGGGCCTTAGGAACATGGGCCCAACCTGGGCCATGTGCCTAAGGCCCCGCCCACAGGAGGGGCCTAAGGCACCTGGGCCAATCAGAATAGGCCCGGCTGCCGCGGGGCAAGAGTGCTTGGGCTCCCTCTTGCCCCGATCGAGTAGGGGGGTCGTGGCTTCAGCAGAGCAAGAGGGCTTGGGCTCCCTCTTGCCCCGATGTTATCGGGGGGGGGGGTTGGTGGTTTGACATGGCAGGAGGGCTTGGGCACCCTCCTGCCTGGATGGCTGTGGGTGGGGGGATTCTGTAACCGGTGTTGTTTTTGACAGACACCGGTTACAGAATCCAGCTTTTAGGCAAAGGACTGGCTCCTCCTTCGCCTAAAAGCTCTTCTGTTGGGCGTTTGGGGCTTAGGCGTTTTTTTCTTTCATTATGGCTAAAAAGTGTAGATGTGCTGTGGGTGTACTTTTAGACGTAGTAAAGATTGGGCGTTTAGGCAGAGGAAGGCCATAATCAAAACATGGACGTTTGTTTTGGTTATGGACACTTTCCCTGCTTCTGGGTTGAACGTTTAGGGACTTAGGCCAAAAGGGGACTTAGACGCTTTTTTTGATTATGCCCCTCCACATGTATGTGAGTAGCAGAGAAAGACATGTAATTTTTTTTTTTTTAAGACATCATGCAACTATGACTATAGCTCCATATTCAATAAAGCAGCATAACAGCATTCTTTTAATTTTCTTAGAGGAAATATTTATGTCAAGTGCCTAGTCTCCACCTGTGCACCTATGGTGGTCATAAATATATTTACAGTACAGCAGAAACTGATGTTCTACATATAGCTAATGCTCAAATTGTCATGAAATATCTCTGAAGATTCTTTTCTTCCATGAGTCAGAGCACTTGCTATTGCTCCATCAGCTTGAACTGTACACTAAACTTTAAGCATCCTTCAGATGAAAAGGAATTACATATAAAAGAAAGATCAAAAGCAATTCAAGTATTATATTAATGTACATTTCAGTTTAAAAAAAATAAATAAATACTGGCTTATTGACATTTCTCTTTACCTGGGCACATGCGATGATGCCATGAATCAGAAATCTCATTCAGTGTAAGAAAAATGTATTCTTCCTCAAACACTTAAAAGAAAATAAATGTTAAGAATTGCTAGGAGTGACTACAGACAGTTTTTTAATTAAATTTTCCACCCTTATTCTACTCTGGTAGAATTACTTTCAGTTAACCAACATGCACGTGAATTAGCATTACTGAAAATGTATACAGATTGCTGAATAAAGAACCAATGTTATGTTTTAAAGCCACCTTTCAAAGAATCATCCAGGTAGATCCCTATGACAAAAATTTGCAACACCTCTATCAAATCCCCCCCCCCCCTTAATCTGTATTTCTCCTTCACAAGCTGGCAAGACTTAAGCCACTGGAAAAAAGGGAAGCATTCCCAGGAGTCATGGCTTATGCAAAGGAATTAAGCACCTTAAGTCTTCAGCTCCTTTAAACCCCCTTCACCAAGATTGTGATAAATTCAACTATCATCCCAACATCGCTGTTTCTAGAATGACCTTGCAAAAATTCATAATTATCTTTTTGTGTGCATATGTAAACATATACAACTTCATTAGATATCCATAATGTGGAAAATAAACTAGACACAAATGTTTATGTAAAGTGCCAGTCACATGCATAAATGGTTAGCACACTAACATATAATGTGAATAAGAGCACATATGTACATATTTGCCAGATATGTACCTAAGCCCTATTCTATAACTACGCACATATCTTATATCACACATAGGCTGCAGATGGGTGCACATATGACCAGAAAGAATGGGCATTCCATAAATGGCACCAACATTTCGGCATCAGAAAAAAAAATCAGCGCAAAGCACTGTTTTATTAATGGCACTATGTGTTTTGAGTGCCATTTACAGAAAAGCGCTTACAGCTCATTTCCAAGTCAAAAGTTGGATGCCTGTATTTACTCCAGCTGAAACTTGGCGTAAATGCTGGAGCTCAACTTCAGGCACTTTTAGGAACAGCCCTGCCAAATTCCCTTCTGAGTTGCACATTAAGGAATTTAGGTGTGCAGGATCATAAAACAAAAAAAACATAGGGAGATGGCTTACAAATTTCAATTACCAATTAACTGTAATAATTGATTGTTAACATTAATTATAATTAAATCCACATGCAAATCTCGGTACCATATATACTCTAGACTCCAGGGGAAAGTGTGTAGGGCACAAAAGTACATGTGTAACATAGAATACTAAACATTACAGTTGTTATCATCAGCAGTTAGCTGTACACACTTATACTAGCTCTATAGCTGGCATAAGTGCTCACACCTCAATACCTACATGCTAATACTCTAGAAAGGAAAGCAGCACTTACTTTTCCTTATAGTATACCGTATGTACCAAATCTAAGTGTACAGTTATAGAAATGGGGGTAATTTTAGAACTAGTTTTATGCACAGAAAAAAAAATATATATATATATATATAAAGTTTTATGCACAGAAAAACACTTATATATATATATATATAAATGGAAAGGGTGCATACACATATGTATGCCTACAAGACCAGGGATGTAGTTTGAGCAGAGCACAGATAGAGTTGCAATATACACAGGTATTCTATAAAATATGCAGGTACATCAGTAGAATACAAGCACAGATCTACATGAAATGGAGCAGATATGAATTTGTGCAATTTTGTTCTTTTGGTCCTGTTCCAGTATTTTACCTGAGTTTGGTTCATTTTGTCACCTTTTTGGTTTTTGGCCTTAGAGCCACTTTGAGTCTTTTTTTTTTTTAAATCTCCAAGACATTCTGCTTCTCTTCTAAGCAAACTTCTCTGAAAAATTTGACGTGAGCAGTTGCCCAATTCAAAATCTCTATTGCTTCCATGAAAAGGGGGTGAGATCCCATGCCCACTTCTTTGTTCAGGTAGAACATGACATCTAGATTGTCTGTATGGACAAGGACTATTTGTTGGAGGAGATGGTCCTGGAATGTTCTGAGAGCATTGTCCATTGCTCGCAGTTCAAGAAGATAGATATGGAGAGTTTTTTCATGGTGAAACCATACCTTTTGAGTATGGAGGCTATTTAGATGAAAACCTCATCCTAACCTCAAAGCATCTGAGGTTAGATGGTTTGTAATGGTGGGAGGCCTAGAAGGGAAAACCTTGAGTGAAATTGTGAGGAATCATCCACCTTTGCACAGAGTGATAAACGTTTAAATTGACTTGGACTGGAGAAGACAAATGTCACATGGCTTGAGACCAATGGGTTGATATGGTCCATTGTGGAACTCTTGAGGTAAAGACGTGCCCATGGAGCTACTTGTACTCTGGATGCCATGTGACTGAGGAGTAACATCTGACCTGTGGAAATGCATCGAAGAGAGCAGACTGTTTGACACAGGTGAATGAAACTGTGCGCTCTCTGCTTTGTTAGAAAAGCACAATCCTGAGTAGTATACAGGAGAGAACCCTATGAACTCCAGTATCAGAAAAGGGTGCAGATGTGACTTGGAAGTTGATGGTAAGCCTGACCAGATCCAAGAGATGAACTGTTGAATTGATATCATGTTCAGTTGTTTGCAATAATGAAGCTTTGATCAGCCAGTTGCCTATGCAGGAAAATACTTAAAAACCTTGATGTGTAAAGGTCCCAGAGGTCTAAAATTGACCAAAGGCCTAAAATCCTTTTTGTTATCAGAAAATACTTTGAGTAGAACCCTCGACCACTCTCCTGTAAAGGAACAGGTTCTACTGAGTTCAGTTGAAGAAGGGCCAAGGGCTTTTGGTGAAGGAGAGTCTTCTGAAGGGAGCTGAAAGGAGACTCTTTTGGTGAGTGGTTTGGAGGTTTTCTGATAAAGTGTAAGGTGTAGCCCCACGTAACAACCCAAACCACCGACTAATCTCTTGTTATAAGAGTCCAACACAGATGGAAGTAGAGTAATCTGCTTCCAAAAGGGGAGGAAGAGGAAAAGGAATGCTCTCTAGAAATGAATCAAATGGATGACTGCTGTTTGGATTGAGATTGAAGTTGTGATTTATGTGTCGTTGGTTGACTTGCTCCGGGTCATTGAGCAGCAGGCCTTCAAAATGATGAAGATGACTGATTACAACACTATTTGATATTATAGAAATATGAACATCTAGATGAAGAAGATAGAGGTTTATGGTTTAAAGTGGTCATAATATCTGTGTGTTTTTTGCATTCGTTTGGTGGTGCCTCAAAGTCAAGGATTTTAAAAAGATCAGAGCGAGGTTCCTCCTCTGTTTCCATTTTCATGAACAAAGCCTGATCAATCTGCCTCATGAAGCCAGTAAAAGATATATTATTTGGTGGAGATTTGCATCATTCAGGAGGAGGAAAAGGATCAAAAGGTATACCATATAATTCTTCTTCTGAGTATTCTGGCAAATCCTCATCTGAATGGTTGGAGATTTCTGAGTCAGGCTCCTCAAAGTATTCCCTTCTAGGTGAATCAGAAACTGTGTGTTGAGAGGAGTGTTTTCTCAAACCAATCCAAAATTGACCATGTGGTCCAGACGTATCATCAACAGAATATACAATTCTCCCACTGGTGTTAGATCATGGAGCTCAATCATTAAGCATTCTAAATATCAATTCATTTTATATATCATTAACATCTTGAGGTGAAAATGCCTCAGAATATGGAGCTCTGTACCCAATTTGGGTCTCTTTGTGAATAATTCACTTGCTCCTGCTCACATTACAAGCAAAAAAAATCCCTAATTATTTATTTTTATTATATTTTATTATACTTATTTATTTATTTTTTCTTTTTTTAAATAATCAATTAACCCCAGAAGCTATCCATGATGAGAAGAACCGGTGACTTTGTAACTTTATAACTTATCAAACTTATCAGACTTTGTAATTTTGTAAATGCCTATCTTGTCAGGACTATATCACGTGAAACATTTCACGTGAAACATTTCATAGCATGAACATAAGTACAAAAAACTTATCTCTGAAGTTTTCAAGAGTTGTCTTAATCGTTCTTTTAATCCTGTTGCTGCTTTCAATCCATGGTTCTCTTTAGTATCTTCTTACTACTTAATATTAACCGCTGTTACACAGTCCCTTGTTTTCAAAAATAATGATTCTTCTTCATACTTTCAATTCTTTCTCCCCAATTGTCACTAACACTGAGAAAAGTACAAGTGACAATTCCATTGCACAAATTCTTTCAGAAAATTCACAGTACAGAAAGCAAATCCAAGATGTTTTTCAGTTCTGCAATGTTGCTGTTCTTTGTAGAGAGGAACCTTAACTGTCAATCACATTGTCCTACTCCACACAAATAAGCTCTATAGCTCTCACTTGTCACTCCCATTACATATAATGCAGCAGTTTAGCACTAAATCAATTTATGGAACTGCAGAAGTTAAATACATACATTATTATTATGATGGCAGAAAAGGCAATGAATGTCTTGTGGCTCCATTAGCTTTCTTTGTAAGGAGAAAAAAGCTAATTATCTGCAGCTGTCAACCATGAAGACCTAGATTTAATTTAAGTCAATATTGGCTTTGGACAAACTAAATCACCATTCACATTTGTGTTTCTTTTTTTCCTCTTCAGAAATAATTTCAATATGAAATATTAAAAATAGAAATGCACTGAAATATATGAAAGATAAAAATACAAAATGCACATACCTCTCTCCTAAAATAATTTTCTTAAATTTATCAATGATTGTTGAAACATCAAACTGTGATATCCATCTGCTGCAACTTCACTACTACTACTATTTAACATTTCTATAGCACTGATTGACATGTAATAGACAATCCCTGCTCTAAAGAGCTTACAATCTAGTTTGGACAGGCAGACAAGACATATAGGGTTATGGGAGTTCCTTGCAGAGAGATTGATAAAAAGGGCATAGGTAATTTTACAGTGAGTGAGAATTGGAAGTTGAAAGCAGCCTCAAAAAAGTGGACTTTTAATTTGGATTTGAACACTGCAAGAGATGGAGCCTGATGTAAACACTCAGTCTGTTCCATGCATACTGTGCAGCAAGATAGAAGACATGGGGCTCCTTTTACAAAGGTGCATTAGGGCCTTAATGCGCGGAATAGCGCATGCTAAATTGCCGCACGCGCTAGACCTTAATGCCAGCATTTAGCTGGCATTATTCTAGAAGCGTACCGTGCAGTTTAGCATGTGGTAATTTTGTGCATGCACTAAAAACTCTAGCACACTTTAGTAAAAGGAGCCCCTGGACCCTGGAGTTGGCAGTGGAGAAGGGTATAGTTAAGAAAGACTTACCCATGAATGGAGTTCACAGGGCAGAGCACAGGGGTAGATAAGAGAGGAGAGATATTGAGGGGCTGCAGAGTAAGTACACTTGTAGGTCAGTAAGAGGAGTCTGAATTGTATTTAGTAATGGATGAGGAGCCAGTGAAGTGACTTGAGGAGAGGGGTAATGTGAGTAGGGCAGCTCTTGCAGAATATAAGTCATGCAGCAGAATTTTGCACAATTTGGAGGGGGGGGAGAGATGGTTGAGCAAAAGACCTGAGAGAAGCAAGTTGTGGTAATCAAAGCAAGAGATGATAAGAATGTAGATAAGGGATTTGGTAGTGTGCTCGGAAAGGAAAGATAGAATTTTGGTAATATTATAGAGGAAGAAGCGACTGGCTTTAGCAGTTTGTTGGATTTAAGGGGTGAAGGAGAAAGAGGAGTCAAAGATGACCCCGAGAATATGAGGTGATGAGACAGGGAGGAGGAGAGTGTTGACCACAGAAATAAAGAAAAGTGAGAGGGGGAGGTGGATTTAGGTGGAAAGATAAGGAGCTCAGTCTTAGCCATATTCAATTTTAGATAACTATGAGACATTCAAGCAGCAATATTGGAAAGGCAGGTTGAGACATGGTAGGTAGATCTGGGAGTCATCAGCATAGAGGTGATACTTAAAACCATAGGAGGAGATCAGTGCACTGAGGGAGTGGGTATATATGGAGAAAAGGAGAGGTCCCAAGACACAGCCCTGAAGTACACCGACTGATAGTGGGATAATAGTGGAGGAAGATACCGAATTGAATACACAAATTGTAATGGGAGAGACAGGAAGAAAACTAGGAGAGAACAGAATCCTGGAATCCCAGCGAGGATAACATATCGAGGATTAGGTGGCAATCAACAGTATCAAAAGCAGCAGATAGATCCAGAAGGATGAGGATAGAGTACAGGACTTTGAATCTGGCCAGGAACAGGTCAAAGACTTTAGCAAGGGCAGTTTCTGTTGAATAAAGTAGACGAAAGCCTGATTGAAGTGGGTCAAGAATAGTTTGAGATGAAAGAAAGTCCAGGCAATGGCAATGAACAGCACATTCAAGTAGCTTGGATAAGAAAGGGAGGACGGAGATGGGGAGATAAGTTAGAGAGGAATGTGGGGGTCTAATGAGGTTGTTTGAGAGCAGATGAGAATATGGCATGTTTGAAGACATCAAGAATTGTTGTCATGGACAGTGATAGGTTGATGATGTGACAGATAGGGGGGACAATAGTGGAAGAGAAAGTGCCAAGCAGGTGGGTGGTAATTGAATCAGAGGAGCAGGTAGTGGGTTTGGAGGAGGAGAGAAGATGTGTTGTTTCCTCTACAGTGATTTCAGAAAAGGAAGAAAAGATGGCAGGAGTTGAAGGAAGATTGGTAGAATGGACAGCTGGAAGGGGAGTAGGGGGAGGGGAGTGACCTGGTTGAGAACTCAAGGTGAATCTTGTGAACCTTGTCTTAGAAGAACTTTGCCATTGTCTGGGGGGAAAGTGAAGGGGGAATGGAGATGAGGGCAGTTTGAGTAAAGAACTGAGTGTGGCAAAGAGATGGCAAGGATTAGAGCTAAAAGAGTTAGTTAAATGGGCATAATATTCTTGTTTGGCAAGTGAGAGGGCAGACTAGAAGGATGTCACCATGAATTTGAAGTGTATGAAGTCAGAACATGTGCAGGATTTAAGCCAAAGACGTTTAGCTAATCGGGCACAGGTAGCAGATGGAGGTCAGCCAGGGATGGGGTTTGTTGTGCCTTACAAGAAGTGAAATAGGAGAAGAAAGAGTATCTAGAGCAGAGGATAGAATGGTATTGTAGGAGAAGAGAGCTTCATTAAAAGGCTCGTATGACATAGTAATTGAAGGGAGGGATGAGACATTAGTGGAATGGATGCCAGGGTCAATAGCCTGAAGGTTCCTAAATGTATAGGTAGTAATTGGCTGGATCTGGAGGGAGGGTGAGGGGTTGTGAACGTTAACAGATGATAGTCAGAGAGGGGAAGAGTTGAAGTACAAAATTTGGTGGTAGAGCAGTTAGAAGAGAAGACAAGATCAAGGTAGTGGCCATTCTGGTGTGTAGGGGTGGTGGAGCACAGCTGGAGATTCTATGAGGATGTTAGAGCACGAAACCTGGACGTGTAGGAGTCAGAGGGGTCATCGGCATGGATATTGAAATCACTAAGGATGAGGGAAGGAGGTGAGGGTTCGAGAAAGGAGGAGAGACAGGAAAAAAGAAAGGGACTTATCAGGGGGTCAGTAGAAAACTGCTACTCGGAGAGGTAGAGGAGCAAACCAATGATTGGAGTGGGCTTCAAAGGAAGAAGAGTAGTGAGATTGATGTGGAAGAAGGAGTTGATATATGGCAAAAGTAACAACCCAACACCACCTCGGCAACCAACTGGGCAAGGTGTATGTGAGAAAAATTAGCCTCCATGACACAGGGTGGCAGCTGAAGCAGAGTCTTCAAGGCAGATCCAAGTCTCAGTTAGTACCAGCAGGTGGAAAGTTCGACAGATAAAAGAGGTCATGGAGACAGAGCAGGCATTCCACAGGGTACGTGAGAAAGGCAGAGAGGAAGGGGAGAGGAGAGGAACAGAAATAAAATTGAATACATTGCGGTGTAAGGGCTGATTGGGAGGACCAGGATTAGGATTGATGTCCCTAGCAGAGAGCAAGAGAAGGAGTAAGAGAATACAGATGAGTATGAGACAGGCATGGGGGGCCATGCCATAGTTATGATGCATACAGGTAAAGTAGGGATGACTTAATCAGAAGAAGCTGAGAAGAGGGTGAGGTGGTGAAAACAAAAAGAGAGTTAGTGGTGGGGGAGTTAAGTGGTTTGAGGTGAAAAGAGAGACTGGAAAAGTCAGTATTAGGAGGAGGAGTTTGTGCACAGGAGTCATGAGTGGAGGGGGGAGGGGAAGGAGTGGGCACTAGGCACCTCTTTAGTGGTCAATGAGATTTAGCCTGGATATCGGAGAGTTTCCTTGGCCTAGATTGTTGAGATAAATCAGACTTGTAGTCAAAGGTGGCGTGGTCAATATTGCTTGGGAGATAGTATCATAAGATTAAGATGAGAGGTAGCTTGGTAAGGAAGAATTCATGTGAGAGGCAAGGTTATACGAGTGCTAAGGGTAAGAATGTAGGGTTAAAGAATAGGTAAAAAAATAAATAATAATAATAACAGTTTATATATCGCAGGACCGTGAAGGTGTATGCAGTTTACAATGATTAAAAGATGCTACAGACTGAGTGGAATTAACAAAGTTCAGAGTTAGTGATTAACAGTTCTAAAGATCATTTGTTGAGGAATAAGATTGTATAGGTCAGTTACCTAAGTACTTCAGGAACAGATGTGTTTTTAGGTGTTTCCTGAATTCCCCATAAGTCATAGGCATGAGCAGTTGTTCCAGATCTTTACCCCATAATGCTGCTTGATGTGAGAAAAAATGTTGGTGATGACTTTTAAATTTACAACCTCTAACCGGTGGAGAAACAAAGTTCGGATGTCAGCTTCTCTTATGTCTGTTGGTTGTGAAAGAGAAAAGGTCTGTTATATATTTAGGGGCTAAACCGTATAGTAAGTTGAAGCAAAAACAACCAAACTTGAATTTCACACGTGCCTCCATCGGCAGCCAGTGTAGAAGTCGATAGGAAGGTATTACATGATCAGACTTCTTCAGTTCACAAAGTACTGCTGCATTTTGTACCAGCTGCAATCGCCGCGTATTCTTCTGGGAAAGTAGCAAGTAGGCGATGTTATAATAATCAAGTTGACTCAGTATAAGGGATTGTACCAGAATTCTAAATGATGAGACATCAAAATATGCTCTAATGCAGTGGTTCCCAACCCTGTTCTGGAGGAACACCAGGCCAATTGGGTTTTCAGGCTAGCCCTAATGAATATGCATGAAGCAAATTTGCATGCCTATCACTTCCATCATATGCAAATCTCTCTCATGCATATTCATTAGGGCTAGCCTGAAAACCCGATTGGCCTGGTGTTCCTCCAGGACAGGGTTGGGAATCACTGCTCTAATGGACCGAAGCTTCCAGAGGGTGAGAAAAATCTTTCTAACCAAGGAGTCCACCTGGTCTTTCATGGTCAGGCTCTGGTCCAGTGTTACTCCCAATACCTTCATAGTGGGTTGAATAGGATAGCTAAGGTTTTTGATGCACATTGATGCTTTAGTGTCAAGCAGGTGTGGCGAAGCTATAAAAAAATTTTGTTTTCTCTGAGTTTAGCTTTAGTCTGAATTCAGTCATCCATTGCTCCATTCGATTTAGTACTTCTGTTGCTTTGGGGGTAACTTCTGAGAGAGAGGTAGTGAATGGGATAATGATCGTAAAGTCATCTGCGTAGCTAAATAGTTTTATCCCCAGCTAGGACAACTGCGCACCTAATGAGGACATGTAAACATTGAAAAGCAAAGGGGATAGTGGTGACCCCTGTGGCATGCCAGTTGGATCGCTCCATGTATCAGAGAGATCATAATTAAAACGTACTTGATAGGTGCGGGATATAAGGAAACCTCGAAACTAGTTTAATACCTCTCCTCTGATTCCAATTGCGTCTAAGCATTGTAACAGTTTCCCATGGTCCACCAAGTCAAATCTGTCGCACCACAGGAAGAGAAGGTATGAAGTCAGTTATAAGCTTTAAAGAAGTGTTTCTCATCATATGGTACCCGGGCCGCTTGATGGGGGTACGCAGCAAAGTCACCGGAGAATATTCCCTGCCTGCCTGTCTGTCGAAGCTAAGCTGCCACCACCGGGAATCCCTCCTTTTTTGGGGATATGCAGGTGGAAATAAGAGAGTTAGTCCTTTTCACTATGGTGTTCCGTAATGAAATGGATAGAAATATCTTTCTGCATTACAAGTTTGCATCCTAAGCATTTGAAAGATAGCTTGCCTAATTCACAGTTTTTACGCTACCGCCAAATTTGTTCAATGACAGCTGAATTTAAGAGACAGGCAGGCATTTTAAAGGAGAAATTATCTGCAAGAGGTTATCCAGATTGCTGTATTAAAAACTCTTTTACTAGAGCTCTTTATAATCACAGAGAACATCTGCTGGAATACTCAAAACAACAGAAAGAAGAGAATATGATTACCTGTGTTATACAACACTCAACAGGCTAGATTTTTCAGTAAAGCTGTAAAAAAAATTCTGCCACTGTCTTTCAGTACATGAATGCTTTAGAGATAGCAGAGTGATTACAGCATATTCAAGGAACAAGAATCTACAAGAACATTTATGTCCTACTAGTAAAGTGGCAATTTCAACTATTGCTGAGACTGAAAGTGAAAGTGGGAAGGTGGGGCACTATAAATGTGGGCATTGCATGATCTGTGCTATAACATTGGAGGGAATATCATTTATAAATCCTGGGGACACAAAAGAAATCTGTTTAAAAGGTAACACTACTTGTGACTCAAAAGGAGTTATTTATATAGTTAAATGTCCCTGCAACAAATTAAATGTTGGACAGACCTCCCGGACATTCAGGACTAGAATGACTGAACATAAATCCTGTTTATCATGTGCATGGGTGGAAGCTCCTATGGTTTATCTTATGGTTTATCTTTTAAGCACTCTTTCCTAGAGCTAAAATGTTGGATTTATCCTGGGTGACACAGAGGTCTTTTTCTCTAGAGATTATTGTTGGATAGTCCCTGCATCAGCCATTCTGCGTGCTTTGAATATGTTTTTGATTATTGGTAGATTGGTAGATACAGAGTAAGTAAGAGGGTCTGTGGGTTAATTACAAGAGAGAGAATGGAATTCTATTTATATTGTTGTGGTATAGAGGCTTCCTAAAAAGGCAAAAGTGGACAGATATTTGATTGAACACATTCAAAATATAGCTATATGCCAAATGTTGGTCAGGACATCCCTGTTAAAGAGTAATCAAAAATTAGGGAGAGCTGTTCCAGCAGTTGATAAATGCAACCATATGGGTTACAGTCATACTGGACTTAATGCTTATGATAGGTGAGAGTGTTTCGGATGCTTTAAAGAATGATCATATGGCATCTACTGATCACCATATGGCGTGGTACAACATTAAGACAGATGTGGAGAGGATTCATTCAAAAGTGAAAGTTCTAGACTTAAAAAAAACACCTAACTTTATCGAGACGGGAGAATACCTCAGAGAGTTGTTGGCTGGATGAAAACATCAGGGAGAAGTAAAAAAGCAATGGGAAAAACTGAAAAGAGCTTCTGAGGACTGGAGTGGTCCCAGAGAACTGGAGAAGGGCAGATGTGGTACATCTCCACAAAAATGAAATTAAGGATGAGGTTGGGAACTACAAATTGGTTAGGCTGATCCATACTCACCAAACTCCTAGAAACCCATGTAAGCAAACAACTCACAACATATATTGAACAACACTCCTGCTTACATCCCTCCCAATTCAGATTCTGACCACAGCACAGCACAGAACTTCTCTTAACCCTGACCACAAAAATCAAACAGTTATTAAGTATAGGCCAGCCCTTCTCCAATTTGACATCTCCGCTGCCTTTGACTCAGTAGATCACCACCTCTTCCTAACGAAGCTCTCTGAGATAGGAGAGACAGGTACCGCACTAAACTAGTTTAAAGATTTTCTCGTAAAAAGAGAATATCTCGTCAAGAAAAATGACATCTTTTCCAACAACTGGAAGGCTTTCTGTAGAATACCCCAGGGCTCTCCACTCTCTCAAATATTATTTAATCTATTTATGAGTTCATTTGGCAATATTAAATTCAACGATGAATGCATACTGTCATACACAGCAGATGACATCCTTCTCCTCATCCCAATAATTAGCAACCAATCTGATACAACCCCCCCAAAATTTCAAACAGAGATAAAATACAAACATGGGCAATGACCAACAAGCTAAATCTAAATGTATCAAAAATCAAAATTCTTTGGTTTCATACCCCACAACAGACAGCTCCCCGACAAATATCACCCTCCAAGCAGGTAACACTCTTGCAGTAGACAAATTCTCCAAAGTATTTTAGACTCCACACTATCCCTGGAGCCTTCAAACTCCAACCTCTGATGGAAAACCTTATTCACTATGAGACAACAGACTCAACAGATCATACTTCCATCAACAACACTTTGCCCTGCGCATGCAGATGCTAATTCTGACTCAACTAGACTAATGCAACTCCATCTACATGGATATCAACATCACCCTTATCCACAAACTGCAGCTCATACAAAACACGGCAATAATACTCATATTCAGACTGAAAAAAATACGACTCAATCTCTAACTACTTCAAACAACTACACTGGCTGCCCATCTGATCTTGAATAAAATTCAAAACATCCTGCATTATGCACCACATACTCAATGGAAGCTCCGCCGCACCACTAATTCACCTATTCTTCTCGGCATGGTCTGCTTCACCCAGAAATCTTGACAGGATACATTTGAACCTCCCCACAACAAAAATCCTCAAGTATAAATGTGTATTCCACTCAATGTTCACATTCTCTGGTGTGAAAGCATGGAATGACCGCCCAACAACCATCAGATGTAAATCTAATTACTCCATATTTCACAAGAAATAATGACATTCCCTTTCGACTTTTTCACTGCAGATTGAATTCTCAAGCAAAGTTTTTGGTGTCATTATAGACTCAAAACTTTCATTTATTGATCATCTTTAACTCTCTAGTAAAAAAAAAAAAATGCTTTTTTAGCCTCCATATGTTGAGGAAAGTGAGATCCTGTTTCCACCAACAACATTTTTCTGTCCTTGTTCAATCAATCATTCTTTTGAGGCTGGACTACTGCAACTCGGTCTATTTAAGTCTGACCAAGAAAAGTCTTCAAAGACTTCAGCAGATCCAGAATACTGCAGCAAAGAGTAAATTTGACCATGTTTCGCCGCTCTTGCTACAACTCCACTGGCTCCCAATAATTTCCAGGGTCTACTTTAAATGTGCCTACCTAACTTTCAAGATCATGCATGGCATTCTTCCCCCTTTAATTCCTTTATCCTGGAATGCTGCGAGACCTGACATTACCAGATCTATCCAAAAGCTCAAATTATCTTTCCCCTCACTAAAAGGCGTTACCTACATTGGAAAATTAGGGAAATCTCTTCACTTCAAAACCACAAAGCTTTGGAATAATTTCCCTGCTCAGCTGCGCAACCTGGGATTTTTCCAACTATTCTGAAGATACCTGAAAACTTGGCTATTTTCAAAAATGTAAATTTCTGCTTCCCCCACCACCAACTCCCACTGTACTTTACTTTTAATTTTTGTAAACCGTGTCGAGCTTTATATTTATAGAGAAGATGAGCTTAAGGTTTAGTTAGTTTAGTTTAGATTCCACCAGCAACTAATTCCAATATCCATCAGTGCCAAAAAAAACTTAAAGGCAATAGACTCCCAGAGTAATAGACCCATGGAACGCATTTCACCCAATTGCCATCATGGAACCAAGTGCTCAGCTAACCAGTAGTTAATGACTGTAACAGTCTCTATCTACCTCATGGTATCTTTCATTGAACAATATTAGTGTTCCTGCTGTATATAATCTTCCACTAAATAGTATTTTAATGTTCTTCCCGCAGCACCCCTGAACTGTACCAAATTACCTCTTTAATTGCACAGTATGATAATCTCTACTTCAAATAATCCCAAAGGTCTTGTAATGCATCTCTATAGCATCCTTGTACTGTAATGTATCTCTAAGCATCCTTGCACTATACTAACTGTTCTCCATAAACTATACTGTAAGTTGCCTTGAACCTTTGTAGGCATAGCTCAATTCATAAATCCCAGATTAGATTAGATAATGCCTCTGGTGAAACTTAATTTAGAGTACTGTGTACAGTTCTGGAGACCACACCTTCAGAAAGATATAAACATGAAGGAGTTGGTCCAGAAGGAGGCTAATGAAATAGTCAGTGGTCTTCATCATAAAGCATATTAGGACAGACTTAAAGACATCAATATGTATGCTTCAGAAGAAAGGCAGGGGCAGAAGAGATACGATAGAGATATTCAAATACCTCTGTTGAATAATGCAAAGGAGGAGGAACTCTGAATGAAAAGGCATAGAAGAAAGCTGAAAGGAGAAAGACTCAAGAATAACCTAAGGAAATACTTCTTCACAGAAAGGGTGGAAGACATGGAACAGTCTCCTGGTAGAAGAAGTGGCGGCAGAGTGTATCTGAATTCAAGAAAGCTTGGGACCAGAACATAGGATCTCTAAGAAGAGGAAGAGACAATGGGCAGACTGGATAGTCTTTACCTGCCTTCATTTTCTAGGTTTCTATTTGGACAGCTTGGTGGGATTTCTTCAAGGAAGGCTAACAACAAGTGCCAATTTTATGCCATCCACCTCCAAAGTGAGAAAGATACCCTTGTTTCATTTCTCCAGCCACACAGACCTTTTATTTTTGAATCAGAGAACAATCTAAGAGGCAACAGTAGTATCAGATTTAGTTGAAGACATACAGACCTGGGAAAAAGATCTATGTTGAAGTATGAATCCTCCAGGCTTTTTGGAAACCAATAGGGTACCTAAAATGTACTCTTGCAAAGTCTGTCTTCCAAGTATGGAAACATAAGAATGTCTTCATTCTATTTTGAATTATCTGTATTTACTTTTTGGGGAGCCACAACACACTGAGTTGAAAATTTCAATGTATTTTCTACATAGTGACTCCAACATCGAACTTAGTATTGTGTAATTTTTTGTTGAGATTATCTTCCCATACGTGCATTATTTGTACTTTTCCATATACCGTCTTAGTCTCACAAGATCTGTAAATTCTTTGCATGTCTTAGAGCATCCAAGGCATTCTATCTAGATAGCAATTTCTATACAATGTAAGCTCAGATTCTATTAAAAATTTGTTTAGTGAGATGGCAATTATTTGCATTGCTTAAAGCAAAATGCAGATAGGCACCAAATAAATATGGTTATAAGTAAGAACTACTTTTTCCTCTACAGTACATTTATGAGATGTGTGTCACATATTTGATGAAACTGTCCATCAAACTGTTCAGTTCTATTGGGTTTAAAATAGCTTTGCATACCCTATGGGTGCGTAAAATGACAGCAGAAAAAGATATCTGTTCTCATGATGGCTGCCATTCATCCTGAACTCATCACACTGATCAAAGAAAACAATTCCTCACAATCCTCTGCTGTTTTAATGATTTTGAATATTGTGTCATCTGCAGATTCTCAGACTTTTGTTCAGCAGCAGGGAAGTTACTGAGACTATCCTTTGAACCACTGTGGACAATTTTCTTGAGTGAATGTCACAGCCAGAGGTATAATGGCCTTGTTCCAAACACTTGTAATAAACAAAGTGATGGTCAATAATGCACATATTCTGCCTGCATTTAGGATACAAATTGAGGCCACTGACCTGCTTTTTGAATGTGTCTGAAATTCATAACAGAATGAAGAGAAATTTTCCTCTTAATAGAGACAATCCAAAATGGGGAGAAAGAAAAGCCAAAAACCCTCCAAAAAACCCAAGAAATAAAAATCGATTAGTGGTTCTGATGGCACAACTATGTAAGAGTTGGGGGAGGGGAGACAAGTATAGCTAAAACAAAACCCTTTAGGGCCTGACACCCCCAAAAAAATTAAAAAAGAAAAGAAAAAGTGAAAATCATAATGAAATACTAGAGTTTTACCAATAAGGCGGAGGAGATGAAATTGTGCATACAGATAAACATTAAAATGCCACACAATTTTGCCATATAACACAAATTAAATGGCAGATGTCATGCTATTCCTTTAATGTATGTTAATATGTGAGTGAAAATATAGTCTCATCTTAAAAAAATAGATAACAGAGAAGTAGATATTAATGGAACTACAATTATGGTTTATGTTTCTTATACTTAAAAGCAGATACTTACCTGTGCAGGTGGGTGACATCATCCACAGAACCCAGTAAGGACACTTCCAAATGCACTGTCAATTTAAATCTTTAGGCAGTGCTCATACCACCCATATGCTGGTATTTTCCCACTTGACATCAGCTCACAGGATAATCAGTTCAATAACAAAGCTAAGAAGCCAACTAGGAGAGGTGGATGGCTTGTGAGAATATATATCTGCTCTCCTCAGAAAACACCTGCTTTGCTTTCTCTGAGAACAGACAGAAATCATATTCTCACAAGTGGAACACCCAAGCTGCCAGGATCATGTCTCTGGAAGAGGATTAACATTCACTACTATATTTAATATATAGGAACCTAGAGAAACCCCACAGGATTGGAGGGAAAGTTGGCTTTAAGTAGAGAATAAATTCTGAAGAACTTCTTGCCCACATTGACTGTCTCTTCCAGAGCTGTTTTTTAAATAATATTGGGAGGTAAACATAAGGACTGAGATGTATGGATTGTAAGCGGTGAATCCACCGCTGTTCGTTCCTCCATAGTATTCTAGCTTACACCGCTTACAATCCATACACCCTGCAGGTTTAAACAAAGAGGTTGAGTGGGGTGCATTTTTGTAATCTTTTATTCTGCTCTGGTGATTTTTCCTGTCTGGGAGGGTTTTTTATAATTTTTTTTATTATGTTCTTTACAAAGTTATTGGTTCTTAACGTTTGGCTCTTCCTCTCTCTGCTTTTGAGCTTTTTACAGTCGTGCTGTCACATATTTGATTTCTCTCCTGAGCAGCATATCAGTCTGACCAATTACAGCAAAAGTATTTTCTTTTGAGCAGTATACCATCCTGACCAATCGCAGTAAGAGTCTTCTCTCCTGAGCAGCATACAACTTTGACCAATCACAGTAAGAGAGGCGGGTCCTCATGCTCCCTGTGGTTATTGACATCAGCTGGGCTGCTTCTTTTTTGCAGCCTCTGTTTGGTGCCGTTCCCCAAGGCGTCTTTTTTCAACATCAAGTGTGTAGATCAAAGGACTCAGGTAATTTGCGTGGCAGCCAGACTAAAACAATGTTTAAATACATGGTTGTTATATATTTTACTATGAGCACAATTTTCATAGCACATTTTTGTTCTTCTTAGGCACTGCACACTGCAAATAACATCAATATAAAAAGCTTATCCTTCCAGCTTCCTGATGTAGCTTAGGGAAACACAGACTGTGTTGGAGCTGTGAACTGACCTTTTCACATAAGTGGTCTACTGTTAAATAGCTTTTGTAGAGCCATAACATTTGCCACTCCTGTAGAAGCAAGATTCCTTGCTCCATGCAATGTGTTATGATTAAAATTCAAGCACCTTTCCAGCAACGTTGTACTGCTGTCGTGGCACCTTGCTGAAGAGCTTATGAGCACATTTAAATATTTAAAAGACTTTAAATGTTTCATGATGATATTATTTGAGAAACTTGCCCAGTATTGATGAGAGGGGGGTCTTTTGTGTTTTGTTCTATTTTGAAAGTATTGCTCCCCTCGAGTGGACTGTAATTCAAAATCCCCGGTCTGTTTGGATCAAAGATGGATGTATGGCAGAAAGTGAAGGAGAGAAAAACAGCAAATGGATAAGGTGGCACTGGATACACAGTTAAGAGCACAGACAAAAGGAAGTACAGCCAGAGACTGGGAAAAGATGGTTTGAAAAACAAAATCACCAGACAACAAAGGTAGGGGAAATGATTTTATTTTCAATTTAGTGATTGAATTGTGTCAGTTTTGAGAATTTACATCTGCTGTCTATATTTTGCACTATTCAGGAAGAAATGCATTTGCTTTTATTTCTCTGGGGTTGTACTGCATGCAGAGTCTTGCATCTTAGGGTTTCGTTTGTATATATTAGTACTTTTAGTTTGTGGTCCTGTATTTTCATAGGGGTTATCTGTATTCTGCATGTGTGTCCAAAGCCAGATGTTCTGGTAGGAATTTGTTGAGAAGCATACAGTGGGCTTTGTGTAGTTTAATTTTGTGGTTAACCATTATGTATTGTTAATAAGATTATATTGTATGTATACATGGAAAATGAATGGAAAAAAATGGTATTACAATTAGTACTATTATAGGGGCGGGGTCTGTGGTGGAGATTGCTTCCCTCCCTCCCCCCCAAAAAAAGCATTCCTCTACATATACCTAGAAAGACTATTTGAATAAAGTTGGGATTAAGTATGGTAACATCTATGAGATAAAAATAACTAGGTGGATCGTTGGAATGGTGTCTCAGGGTGAGGAAGGTTCTATACTTCTACTAAGACTAACCACCTCTTCTACAAAGCCACGCTAGGGGCTGCTGCGCGGTAACGTCCCCGAAGCCCATAGAGATTTAAAGGGCTTTGAGGCTATTGCCGTGTGGCTTTGTAAAAGAGGGGGTAAGTATCTTAATAAAATATTTGACCCGCGACTTAGCCTATGTTTTAGATTTCAGCCCCTTATGTGATTGAGCTTGACACCCCTGTTGTAGAGAATCCAGGATCTCCCTACTTCTAGAACACCCGACAAAGGGATACCCCAATCAATATCTCACATGTTAAAATCACCTATTAGTAATACTTCCCTTTTACAGCTATATTCTGAATGTCTACTATTAAATCTCTGTTCACTTCTGTCTGTGAAGGAGGTCTGTATATCACACCGATGTATGTAATACATTTTCAATTCCCTCTTTCCACTTTGACCCAAAGTGCCTATTCCTTACCTTGCAGATCCTGCAATTCTATGGCTTTAATATGATCTTTAACATATAATGCCACTCTTCCTCCTTTTCTTCCTACCCCTGTCTTTCCTGAACAGATTATAGCCCGGTGTAACTGTATCCGAGTCATGGTTCTCCGTGAACCACGTCTCTGTGATCACCACTAAATTCAACTCAGCCTCTGTATATCACACCGATGTATGTAATACATTTTCAATTCCCTCTTTCCACTTTGACCCAAAGTGCCTATTCCTTACCTTGCAGATCCTGCAATTCTATGGCTTTAATATGATCTTTAACATATAATGCCACTCTTCCTCCTTTTCTTCCTACCCCTGTCTTTCCTGAACAGATTATAGCCCGGTGTAACTGTATCCGAGTCATGGTTCTCCGTGAACCACATCTCTGTGATCACCACTAAATTCAACTCAGCCTCTAAGATCCAGAACCTTGTTTCCATTACTTTGAGCATTAGTACAAGTATATACTGCTTTCCAGATATTGCCACTTTTTCCTGTTTCTTTTAGAGGTATTTAGTGATTCACTTACCTGAGAGTTTACAGTATACTCACCTGGGGGCTTTGATCACCCTGCCCCAATGATTCTAGTTTAAAACCTTCTCTAGATCGGAGAGAGCGAGACCAGAAGGCTTTGAGCATGCGCAAATGCTCAAAGCCTAGTCCAGCCCGGCGCAGGAAGAAGGATTATCTCTCCTGCATCGCACCGCCCAGCCCAGCCCAAACCAACGAGGGAGGATCCGCAGGAAGAAGGATTATCTCTCCTGCATCGCACCGCCCAGCCCAGCCCAGCCCAGCCCAAACCAACGAGGGAAGATCTTCGGGCACTGGCATGTCCTGTGCATTGGTGCTGGTGCCGGTGCCCAATCGGGTAAGAGATGTTTGGTGCTGGGGGGATGTAGGATCGCGGGGGAGGGGGGTTGATGCGAGCGGGGGGGGGGAGGATGCCGGTTCACAGGGGGGATGCCGATCGGATTGAAAAAAAAAAGTTGTAAAACGCGCTCACGCGTATAACGCGCAAGGTTATGCACGGTTTGTAAAATCGTGTATAACGCGCGCGTTATATGCGTGAAAATACGGTAGTCTTCAATTTCCCTCTTTTTACTGTCTACCTACAGATTTCTATCTTTTTTCTCTCATACCAGAGCTCTCATTCCCCTTCCTCTTATTCTCCAATCTTTCATCAACTCTATCCTCTACCCCCTTCCATCCAGCATTCATTCTCTCTTCCTACTTCCATCGAGTGCCCCCCTCTTTTTATTCACTTCCATCCAATCTTTCTCTCTCTCAAGTCTCTCACTTCCATCCAGCATCCCCCTTATCCCCACCCTTCCATCTAGCATTTCCTTTTTCTATCCTTATCCTTCCATCTAGCATGCCCCATCCCTATCTTTCCATCCAGTGTCTCTCCTCTACCCCTTTTCCACCCAGCGTCTCCCCTCTTTCTCTCCTCATCCTTCCACCATCTTCGCTCTGTCCCTTTTCTAGCCAGTATTCCCTCTCTTAACTTTCCTCCCAGCGTCTCCCTTCTTTCTCTCCTCATCCTTAAATCCAGCATCTTCCTTCTACCCCTTTTCCATCCAGTGTCCCCTTTTTCTCTCATCTTTCTTATATTTAACATGTTCCCCACTTCCCCATCCAGTTTATCCTCTCTACCCCTTTTTATTGTGTCCCCTTTTTCTCTCCTTATCCTTCCATTTAACATGTCTCCCTCCGTCTTTACGTCCACTCGCTCCCCGTTCTCCCTACCCTTCCATCCAGCTGTTCCCATCCCCTCCCCTCTTGGGTTACCTTGGCTTCAGTCTGTTCTCTCCTATTACTGCTTAGAAGAAATATACGTAGCACCACTGTTTGCTGTGCCAGTCCTCTGCCCCCCTCAGATGTCAATTTCTGCTCCAGGACAGAGGACCAGCACAGCAACAGTGCACGATTGAGCAGAGCGACCCCACATATGTTTCTTCTTCTTACTGTTACTACTGCAGATCGGAAGCAGCAGCAGTAGCAATGGTGGCAGTGGCAGCGGCAGCAAGGTGGGACCGGTGGTTATGAAAGAAGCTGTTTGAAAGATACAAGCAGACCATGTAATTTTACCCCTAGACAACTGTACCCTGTATGGTTTAATGGGACAGAGTCAGCATGGGTTCAGTCAGGGAGATTTTGCCTGATTTCTATGAAGATATGAATAAGTTTCCAAGTTTATTTAAAATTTGTTAGTCCGCTTATCAAATTTCTAAACGGAGTACAAAAATTTTAAATCGGAGCTATACATAAAATAAGTCAGACAGACAAACTGAAACAAATAAACAAGTGGATAAAGGTGAGCCAGTTGATGTAGTGTATCTAAATTTTCAGAAAGCTTTTGACAAAGTTCCTCATGAGAGGCTCCTGAGAAAATTAAAGAGTCATGGGATAGGTGGCAAAGTTCAGTTGTAGATTAGGAATTAGTTATTGGATAGAAAACAGGGCTGGGTTAAATGGTCATTTTTCTCAGTGAAGGAGAATAAACAGTGGTGTACCAAGGGATCTGTACTGGGACTCATGCTATTTAACTTATTTATAAATGATCTAGAAATTGGAACGAGTGAGGTGATTAAATTTGCAGATGACACTTAACTGTTCAAAGTTGTTAAAACACATGCAGATTGTGAAAAATTTCAGGCAGACCTTACGAAACTGGAAGACTGGGCATCCAAGTGGCAGGTGAAATTTAATGTGGATAAATGCAAAGTGATGCACATTGGGAAGAATAATCCAAATCATAGTTACTGGATGCTAGGGTCTACCTTGGGATCAGCGCTCAAGAAAACAACCTGGGTGCCATCGTGGACAATATGCTGAAACCTTCTGTCCAATGTGTGGCGGCAGACTAAAAACCAAAAAGATGCTAGGAATTATTTTAAAAAGGATGGTTTTAGACTAAAGATGCTATAATGCCTCTGTATCGCTCCAAGGTGCGACCTCACCTGGAGTATTGCATTCAATTCTGGTCTCCACATCTCAAGAAAGATATAGCGGCACCAGAAAAAGTTCAAAGAAGAGCAACCAATGTGATAAAGGGGATGGTTAAGGCTCTTCAGCTTGGAAAAGAAACGGCTGAGGGGAGCTATGACTGAAATCTACAAAATCCTGAGTGGTGTAGAATGGGTGTAAATGGATCAACTTTTTATTGCATTAAGATTTACAAAGACTAGGGGACACTCAAAGTTACAGAGTAATACTTTTAAAAGCAATTGGAGGAAATATTTTTTTACTCAGAGAATAGTTAAGCTCTGGAATGCATTGCCAGAGGTTGTGGTAAGAGTAGTTAATGTAGCTAGTTTTAAAAAGATTTGGTGTAGAGTGGACTCAACTGATCAAGTTATAGAGTGTAAATTGTGTGTCACAGTCCAAGTGGTCAAGATACAATTTACAGAGGTAGTCAATATATAGAGGTCAGTCTTCCACTGAGTACATGTGGTACATGTCCGGTCTATGAAAATTAGGTCAACTTAAGGAGGTGGTCAATGTAGGGAGGTAGGATTCATTAGCTGTCTTTTCATGAAGAGATTTACTCCAAGCAGTTTACAATACATTGAATAGTAATCAGGTACTTTTTAAATATTTTCCTATCTGTCTCAGCAGGCTCAAAATCTAACTGTGGTACTTGGGGCTGAGCCTAAGGAAGTCCCTGATTAGCTCTGGCACCTCAGGCCCCTCCCAAGGGGCCAATTAAGGCCTTAGGCCCCTCCCTATGCATCAGATGATGTGCTGGGGCGTGGCCTATGGCCGCTATTGTGCAGCTTCCTGCGGGGGTGCAGGAGCAGGAGGACGTCACGCTCCTGCTCCCAAAGATGGAAGCCTAGGAGCAGGAGGGACCGGGCACCCCCTCCTTCTCCTGAAGAGAAGCCTTGCCCGAAGGAGCAGGAGGGACTGGGCACCCCTCCTGCTCCCAACAATTAAAAAAGGTACGCGCGGTGGGTGGGCCGGTCATGGGTAAGGCAGTGGGGCTCATTGGGGTTAATTCAGGGGGGGTGTCGGGCTGGGCTAGGGTGTCGGGCTACTGTAGACTCTCCTGCCTGCATGCCCCCACTCTCCTGCTCTCTGCCACCGTAGCCCCGCTTTAAAACCACGGGCTTGCACTGCAGGAAAGGCGGCAGAGAGCAGGAGAGTCCGGCGAGCAGGCAAGAGAGATCAGAGCAGGGAAGACAGGAGAGATCGGGGTGTGTGTGGGGGGGGGAGGGGGGGTCGGGCAGGGCCGATGTAGGCTCTCCTGCCCCGATCTCTCTTGCCTGCTCGCCGGACTCTCTTGCTTTCTGCCACCGTTCCCCGCAGTGCAGGCCCACATTAAAACCACGGGCTTGCATTGCAGGGAACAGCGGCAGAGAGCAGGAGAATCCGGGAGCAGGCAAGAGAGATCTGGGCAGAGCAGGGCAGGCAGGTTGAGATCAGGGCTGAGCCCTGACAATTGTGACAGGAGGCTACTTCTCCTGTCACTACTGTCAGGGTGTGCGCATGAGCGGGGATCACTCTGGCCATGGGTAGGGGGGGCGTGTTAACGATCATCCCCATTTGCATGCAGGCCTTTACTGAATTGGTCAGCCGACATGCAAACGGAAACGGATCGCACACGGTTTGGAGGTTTAGTGAATCCTGCCCTAAGACTCTTATAATGCTTCTGTATTGCTCCATGCTTCGACCTCATCTGGAGTATTGCGTTCAAGTTGGGTCTCCTTATCTCAAGATAGATATAGCAGCGCTAGAAAAGGTTCAAAGAAGAGCGACCAAGATGATAAAGGGGATGGAACTCCTCTCGTATGAGGAAAAACTAAAAAGGTTAGGATTCTTCAGCTGGAAAAGAGACGGCTGAGGGGAGATATGATTGAAGTCTATAAAATCCTGATTGGAGTAGAATGGGTACAAGTGGATTGATTTTTCATTCTGTCAAAAATTATAGAAACCAGGAGACATTCGATGAAGTTACAGGGAAAGACTTTTAAAACCAATCGGAGGAAACAAATTTCACTCAGAGAATAATAACGTTCTGGAACGCATTGCCAGAGGTCGTGGTAAGAGCGGATAGCATAGCTAGTTTTAAGAATGATTTGGACAATTTCCTGGAGGAAAAGTCCATAGTCTATTATTGAGAAAGACATGGGGGAAGCCACAGCTTGCCCTGGATCAGTCGCATGGAATGTTGCTACTCCTTGGGTTTTGGCCAGGTACTAGTGACCTGGATTGGCCACCGTGAGAACGGGCAACTGGGCTTGATGGACCATTGGTCTGACCCAGTAAGGCTATTCTTATGTTCTTATTCATTGCGGTTTACAATAAAATTACAAAGACAGTCGGTTGAAGTTACAGTAATATTTCTTAGATCATGGGTAAGCCTCGTGTGAATTACAAGAAGAGATATGTCTAACATTTTCTTGAAATTGTAATAACTGAGAAGCCGATGCAGACTTAAAGGTAGGCTATTCCAAACTTAGGTCCCTGAAATTTGAAAGGTAGATTTGAATAGCTTTTTCCATTGAACTTTTTGGGGAAAAGGGAAGGCCAGTTTGAAGGGTTGTCTTTTTGGTTTGTTAACGATTGATTGCAGATCGCTTGACCTTTCTGCTCAACACATGCCGATTCATTGACAATAATTACATATACACAAATCAGACACAGTATTGGCTAGATCATGTGACTATTTATCACTGATACACAGATCTATGTTGAGTCTAGCAACATTTTAATTTAGATTGCAAACTTTTTTCAGTATGTACTTGAATCAGGCAATCTGTATTTGTATTTTATTGATTTTAAAAAAGTTTTTCATCATTATTGTTTTTTGGTTTGTTAATAAATACCATTTTATGTACGTTTATTTACATTTGAAGTTTGTTGGAATTTAATTTGTCCTCCCCTACTTCCTTCAATGAGTCTTACACAAACCACATGAAAGTTGGCATTAACAGATATTTTTTAATGGCAAGTGTCTTGTTCAGTGGAACATTTCCGTTCAAAGAAAGCTACTCCATAAATGCAAGTATGGGCGAAACAAGGGGCACACCATTATACTATAACTACCTTGTGGTCCTCAAACTACCTGAAATTGAAATTTGTTAGTCAAATTAATGGTAAATTCAGGTATCTTAGGTTAAACTTACCATCGCACAACCAATGCAATGCACACAGTGAAAAGCATATATTATATAACATGCACGTGTACAAAGAGCTCTATAATATAACATGAAACTAGTCATTTATCTTGATTAGCAAAGTAATGTACTGATTATTCATCAAGTACTAATCAACCTTGGCTCGATGTGCATAAAATTGCTAGTCATATTTCTGCAAAACTCCAAAAACAGAAATCAGAAAATAAAACCTCCATTTCAAGAAAGGATAAACAGTGAAAGCTCATAGGTCTAGATTCTATAAATGGCACCTAGCAGTGCCTACATTGTAGGCGTCAATCAACTGCTAGGTGCCATTTATAGAATCACACCTAATGGTGCCTAAGTGGAATTAGGCACCATGCCATTAGGCCAGTTTTTCACTTGCCTAATTTGGTGGTGCTTATATTGGACACCTGATGCCGCCTAACTCAACCACGCCAACTGTCTGCCCATAACCATCATTAGACGTAGGAGGATGCCTCCACTTAGGCGGCACTAGGTGTCTTAAGAGGTTGACGATGCCAAACTCTTAAATTGTTTCTTTTTTTTTTTTGAATGGCTGAAAACCAATGAAGTCAATTACCACACCGATTAAGCCAATTAAAAAAAAAGTTAGGTGCGGATCCAGAATTTAGGAGTCATTTATAGAATATGGCCCATAGTGCATACAAAAAAAAAAATATGCCATCTTGGGCACACGAGTTTTTTTCTACTTTTCAAACAGAAAAAGATAGCCGTTATAAACTAACATGTTACCTGATGCATAACTGTTCACTGAACTGGACCCAAACATTTAATTATTCACTGCAGCAGATGACAGTGCAATCATGCTCCTCATTCTAGTTAGTAGGCAGCTGTGATACAAAAAAATAGAGGTAAACAGGTCCCTTAATGCCACTTTGTAGTAGTTAGTCTAAACATGAAGTTATAGTAGGCTTCCATAGTGCAAGATTAAGCATAAGGTATAAGACTATAATTCCCCACAAGTGTGATTTCACATTTATTACAGCTATTATGTAATGGCTAAAGCTGTTATAATTATTTACTCCCCTGCCTTCAGGTTCTGTGTCACTCAGCTGCCACAACACTGGTTGCTTTTGCTCTCCACAACACTGGTTGCTTTTGCTCTCCACTGAATGTTTTGTAACCTGTTTTAAAACACAGCTGTCAGCCAACCAGAGTCCACGTTGTCATTCTCCTAAGGAAATCTTTTTAATGAAATATAATAGGTAACAAATGTCTAATTTGTGCTGTTTACTGTAATTGCCAGTTTGCCAGTCTTTATTGTAACTGCTACTTTTAAAACCTAACACAATAGCTGAACACACAGGGTGCTCGAGTGTTTGTGTATTTACAGCTTATTGTTGTCAAGTGCTGTACTTCAATTTCCAATCCCAGTCAAATCAAATTTATGGCAATTCCACAGACAGCAGTTTTACTAGATGACTGTAAGATTTCTTCTCCTGTCTTCTCTTCTCCAGGTGACAATTTTTAAAAAATGAGAACCCGAGTTGCTTAAGCATGGTGATTCCTTCACTCCTACGTGATGGTACCTTCCTCACACACTAAAGACTCTTTCTAAACAGTTGCTGTACAGTACAAATAAAACACTAAATCCAGGATGTGTTCTTTCTGTAACTGAGGGGCAATCATTAGAAAACTGAAGACTGACCTCAACCAATTGACCATGTCCAAATTAGAAAAGAAGGCTTGAGAGCATGGCAACATTTTAAAAAAAAGTTAAGAAACTAGATACTCGTGTATCTAGCCAAAAAACACATTCAGGGATTGATGCAGAAAGCCACGTGGTACAGCCACATGCCAATGGCTGAGTTTCTGCAGTGATGTGCAAATTTAATATACAATGAACTGAGCTGCTAAATTAGGGAAAGCCTGCCCAACATATGTGCACTAAGGTTCTGCAGGAAAAGCAGCTTCACTGTCAGCATGTCCAAAGAAAATAAAAATGCCAGCACGTGTTTGTACTTGACCAGAATGTTATTCTAAGCAAATCCTTACAAAATTTTCTTGCACATAAAATGTTTGTAAAGATATTTCTGTGTAGAATATCACTCCAATTCATGCAAAGAGGTGCGCTAGGGCTTTTATTTTCTTCAGACACACTCAAAAAGCTCTTACCTTCCCGCTCTCTCTGTTAAAATTGCAGGTATTTGCTAGTCACAGAAAAAAAACCCAAAACTGGCAATAAATTCCCCAAAACTGCTAGTAAATCATCTCTATTAATGATTAATTTCTTGCATTTCTTCTGTCATTTCTTTGATGGGAAAATTAGGTTCTTATCTTAATAATTTTCTTTGTAGTAGAAGGGCAAAGGATTCCAGATAATAGGTTTTGTATGCCTGGTTACATATTGCTTGCAGAAAGATGTCATTCACGTCTTTCGGCTCCTTCCCCAGTGGACTGTATTGCCACCTTCAGTTTGTACCAAAGCAGTTGATCACCATAATAATAAGAGAAATCAGAAGGAGGGGAACAGGGAAATCTTCCCAAAAACACATTTCTATTCTGTTCTTTAATGAATAAAGTGAACAATGTTAACCCAAACAAAATAACTCTAGGAGGAACTAATAATCCACCCCCTTGTATGCAACCAGCACTAACATCTCTGGAGCTCTTAAAGACTTATCAAATTCACTCTTTCTTATCCAACCGGCTGGTAAAGATCTCTCACCGTGGAATCCACTTTCGGTTGAACAAAAAACTGCTCAAACTCAGGAGCCATGGGATAAAGTCTAGACATAGGTTTAGCTGCCCATAAGGCCCCCTCCAGGTTATCCCACAGACCTGTGACTAACATAGTGATGTCTGAATGTGTGAGAAAAGATGTGATCTGAGCATTAGTGCCACTACTCAGGACCATGCACTGTAAGGTCAACAGCTACTGTGGTTCCAGTTTCATCTTCTTCAGGGAGCCTGTAATACAGTAGACTCTCAGCTATTCTGCACTCATGGGGATTGGTAGATATCGGATAATTGTTTTTCTGGTTGCTTGTGAGTTACTGAAAAAAAATACTGTAGCAGCAAGCAGCCGTTCCTGACAACCCACTCCCTCCCTTACCGAGGTAGTAGCAGCAGCAGCAGGTGAATAGAAGAATCACCATAAACAGGCTGCTTCCGTCCAGCTCTGGCAGGGCCTTTCTTCTTCTGCGTCGGAAGTGACATGGCAGAGGAAAGGCCCTGTGAGGCAAATGCACCCAGAGGGGCCAAGCCCTCACATGTAGTATCTGAAGCACAGCCCACCTTCGCCTTGGAAAGATGGCTTTCCACATTAAATTAATTAATTCAGATGAAAAAAATCATATCAGGTAGCACAGAGTCACCCAAAGTTGACTCTTAATTTGTGCCTTTTAGGCTCTGCTGCTTCTGTGCCCTTTTGCACAGGACGATCACCGTTTCTAGACCAGAAAAGAAAAATGCCTGAACTACCGGGCTAGTCACCCTTTCTTCAGCCTGAGAGTGCAAAGAAGAGGCTAAGTCGGACACACCAGCCTCTCCTTCAAGTGAGGCACAGCACATGGTGCAATGATGCTCTTGAAGTGCACAAGTTGTGCATTACTGGCATGGATTTGGAGTAAAAGATCCCAAGGACTCCAACTCAACAAGTTACGAAGCCAAACAAGGAGTTTTAGAGCTGCAGGAAATTTTTGAAAAAAAAAAAAGATTGCTAAAATCCAAGAAGGCCACAGTCAGGATTTTGGTGCCAAAAAATAACTTAAAAACAAATAAATAAAAGACAAAAATCAGCAAATTTAGGATTTCTGGAGGGGGGGGAAACATAGGGGAACAACATATACCACTAAAAACTGGAATTTCTGACACCCTACCCCCACCCATCCCCTTCCCACAATTCTCCTCACAGACTGTAACAGCCTTACTCACTGTGACTTGTGCTGGCAATTTGTTGCAGCCTGCCTTGGCATTATGTGCACCTAATGAAGCAAAAATAGCCTAACACACTAAAATACTGTTATTTTTGCCATCTGTGTACATTAACCAAGCAATGTTTTTTTGGAAAGGGTTAGTTAGGAGCAGAAAATGGTCATGGATTTGCTATCATTAGTGCATACTACCTGAATAAGTACTCCCACGTTAAAATTTTTTAATGGCCACATACAAATTATCCATTCACTACTATTCCCAAGTATTTATGAAAATGCTTGAGTACTTGATTGTAAAAACCACTTAGATAACCTTGATAGGAGGTATATAAAATCCTAATAAACTTGAAACTTTAAATTAATTATTCATCTCTTCACCATAGTCTTTCATTCTTTTCTGTCCCAGACCTCAGCAATACCACTCACCGCTTGAATACTCTCATAGCAGTTAGCCTCACATGTTATATCTTTACTGGTCCACCTATTATAGGCATTACATTTTATTTTCTTAAAATATTTATAAATCTGGTTTCTATCTTGAATTTTCTTAAATCCAGCTTAAATAATAATATTATTTTCTTTTACTTATCTTCATCGAGCAGTGAGTGGTATTCCTGAGGTCCGGGAGAGAAAAGAAAGAAAGAAATATGGTGAAGAGAAGAATAAGTAATTTAAATACTTGGGAATAGTGGTGAATGGACTAGTGACTGTGAGCCCAAGTTAATTTAATAAGAAATTTAACATCAGGTGAAGAACTTCACATGCTAATTATAACATTAACGCATCAACATTAACATTAACGCATTAACAGTAACATTAACGCATTAACATTAAAGATTTTTATGGCCATGCTAGACTTAGGCTTACAGCCTCTTTTACAAAGCCGTGCGGCAACAGCCCCAAAGCCCTTTAAATCTCTATGGGCTTCGGTGCCGTTAGCGCAGTGCAGCCGCTAGCACGACTTTGTAAAAGAGGCCGTTAGTGTGAAGGAAAGACCCACTTAAGAATGCCCTAAGCCCATTTCTTTTAGTGCAGCTTAGTAAAAGGACTTCTATAATTTTAGCTTTTTCAGTGGCAAAAATAGCTAGAAGAGTTGCTTATTCAGGAATGGAATTTTGAGAATCTTCCTAGAATATGGCTTATATAAAAGCTATCTGAAGTAGCTAAACATTACCTTCTCCCTCACAATCATGTTACCCTTAAATATTTAGAAATATTATTATTTAGATAGCATAACTGGACCTTATCGTAAATCTTCACCACCTCTTTAAAGTACAAATTTAAAATGTCTCCAAGATTATTTAAAATATGATGAAAGCAAATGAATGATAGAAAAATAAAAAATTGCAGTTTCTGTGCTCTAGTAATATTTTTAATCTTATTTTGAAGATCATCTTTAACCTCAGATGTACTTGCTGCCTGCAAAAGAACAGTCTGTGATTCAATAACAATAATAATTTACTTAATTCAACAAAATTAGTATCTAGCTCCTCTATCTACTGTTTTTTTTTCAGTCGCAGCTCTTTGAAGCATTTTCTCAATCCTTTTATAAAACTGTCCACAGAATATGTGCATGTTTATCTGAAATGAATTGAGATTCCCGAGGATGGAGTCAGAGAGGAATTAGTGTGTACATGCAAACTTTACAAATACGCACATATGCAAGTAAAATAAATTGGGAAAGTGCTACATATTAAATAGCAAGTGTAAATATGTGCATATCAGATACACATAAAATTATCCTCATTAGAACTGTTTCTGAGAGGCTTTTGAATTTGCATGTACGGATTTTCTCGTCCTTCATTATCACCCACACAGAAGTAATAACACTGTCATTCCAAAGACAAACTGAGAGTTGAAGGATGGCAATGTCTTCATATATAATTAGTAGAAGTGCTAATACCTGTCAGTTACCATAACATTTTTTCAGATGTGTTCATAATTTTTTAATATGATATCATAGAACATAAATATAATACCTGAACATATACTGCCTCTTTTCTGCTTGGTGAACTTAAAGGGTTTATAGTTTATCAATCTTGTTTTACTATATGTCTCTCAAAGACAAAAGGAAAATAATGTAATGCTAAGCTACTTTGCATCATCAAGAAAATTTTAGGATGCTATAAACCTGAAACACAAACTGCTAAAAGATTAGAAAACAATTTCTAAATATTCTGAAGATAACTCCTTCTAACCGTTCCAGAACAATACATTGAAAATCTTGTTGGGGTTTTTTTTGGGAGGGGAAGTTAAGATTCCTCATTTTTTTCATTGTTTAGTAATATAATGTTTAAAAGTTCCTGTTACTTTCTCTGGCATTTATCTGCTTCTACCATACTGACTTTAAGCAAAGCCCCCTGTAGTTGCCATCACATCCATACACTTGTGGCACATGATTACAACATGAACTTATCAAGAGTGGAATTGAGCAAGAATATGTCTAAAAACAAGCAGCAAACAGGGACATACATAACAAAACTCTGAAGACGTATTTGTTTGATAAATTTTTAGCTGACAAATAAGAGACTGTAGTGTATGTTCTTCTTGTCCAATTATTTTTTTCCTATGTACTTTTGAGCTAACTTTGTTAACCGGTTCAAGTCCCATCTGGGAATGACCTGGTATGTAAGACTAAGGATTGGATTGGATTTCTTATTTTTCCCACCTCTCAATTTCATCCCAATCTTAGTCATCTACAGATCTGACCTCACAAGACACTGGCCCATTGGCTTGCTTTGAATAAATTCATCCTTAATAAACTGGTCCTTATATAGCTAAAACTATCACTTCTTGGATAACAGATGAAATATGGGTGCTAAGAGAGAAGAAAATGTAGTTTTATAACTTGAATGTATAAACAATATAAAGAGACAGGATAGGTACTGTGGCATGGGAGTAAGTACTGTATGTGAGGGTGGGGTGGTTTGGTTTTGATGTGTTTTTTTATGTAGGACAAGGCAGTTAAGACAAGACTGTGCTTCCATGTATGTGTATTTGTAATATAAGTATTTTGTGGTTTTTTTACTATGTATGTGTTTTTGGAATCCGCATTGTATAACGTGGGATATAAATAAAAACCTTAAACCATAAACTGTATCCCAATCTCCCCTTTATGACAGGCCTCTACCAACCATAGATTCCTTTCAATACCTTAAATGATACAATTGATTCTAAGCTTTCTTTCGATTTAAAATTTCTCAGGTTGCTAAACTTGGATTTTTTTTTTCTTCAAGAACTGTTCGGTCTATTCAAAGCTACTTTGAATTACTCACCTGTAGCAGGTGTTATCAGAGGACAGCAGGCAGATAATCTCACATGTGGGGTGACATTATCCATGGAGCCCAGCACAGACAGTGCAAGAGTGTACTGTCACTTTAAAAGTTTCAAGACTGCATCAGTAACTTCCTGCCCAATGTTGGCTGGCAGGACCTTGAGTTCAGTAATAAAGCTAAGAAGCCAACTAGGGGAGGTGGGAGGATTGTGAGAATATCTGCCTGCTGTTCTCAGATAACATCTGCTACAGGTGAGTAACTATGCTTTATCCGAGGGCAAGCAGGCAGTATATTCTTAGATGTTGAACTCCCTAGCTGCCAGGATCGTGTCTCTGAAAAAATTACAACCACCATGAGCCTGCAAAACCAAAAGGGTTGTAGAGAAGTTAGCATCTAAGTAGAGAATAAATTTTGCAGAACTGCTTGGCCAAACTGACTATCCCATCTGGAATGATTCTCTAAACATTAATGGGATGTGAAGGTATAAATTGAGGACCAGGTGGCTGCTTTACAGATGTCCTCAAAAGGGATAGAACATAAATGAGCTACAGAAGAGGCTATTACTCAAATTTTATGTGCAGTGACACGGTCTTCAAGCATAAGCCCAGCCTGAGAGTAGCAAATGGAGATAGAGTCCGCTAACCATGTAGAAATGGTTCATTTGTTGACAGGAGCTCCAAGTTTGTTTGGATCAAAAGTCTGGAACAGTTGATTAGAAGTTCTGTGAGATTAGGTGCAATCCAAATAATAAGCAAGAGCATATTTACAGACCAATGTATGAAATGCCACTTCACCAGGGTGAAAATGTGGTCTTGGAAAGAAGACAGGTAGAACTATGAACTGGTTTAGATGAAGCTCCAAGATGACCTTCAGAAAGAATTTGAGATGAGTGTGAAAAACCACCCTGCCGTGATAGAAAGTTGTACAGTGAGGATCTGACACAAGGGCTTAAAGGTCACTGACTCAACGTGAAGATGTGAGAGATATAAGGAAGATTACTTTCCAAGTAAGATGTTTAGGAGATGAATTTGAGAGTGGCTCAAAAGGATGCTTCATCAGAATGGAAAGAATAACATTAAGGTCCCAAGTTACAGAAGGAGGCTTGATTGGAAGTCTGGTTTGGAAAAGACCTTTCATGAATCTGGAAATTAAAGGATGTACAGAGAGTGGCTTCCTGTAAAGTGAAGTATGAAAAGCACTAATAGCACTGAGATGAACTCTGACTGCATTAGGTTTTAGCCCAGACTTAGAGAGATAGTAGAAGATAATCCAGGACCAATGGGAGAGGATAGGTGATTGGATTGAGTTAATTCCACACCAGATTGAGAAATGAGTCCATTTGAGAATTAGTAGATATCACACCATTCACAGAAGAAAGTGTTTATGAACAACTTGAAAAAATTGAAGGTGGACAAAGCTATGGGACTGGACAGGATCCATCCCAAGATATCGAGGGAGCTCCGAGAGGTACTGGCAGGTCCTCTTAAAGAATTTTTCAATAAGTCTTTAGAGATGGGAGAGGTTCCGCAGGATTGGAGAAGAGCAGATGTGGTCCCTCTTCACAAAAGTGGTTGCAAAGATGAAGCGGGAAATTACAGGCTGGTAAGCCTCACTTCAGTTATTGGAAAAATAATGGAAACGTTGCTGAAGGAAAGGATAGGATAGTTAAAGAGGATGTTAAAGAGGGATTTGAATCAAATAAAATAAACATTCTGCATGACATAGATAGCAGTGTGGAAAACTTATGGATAGAAATTCCATGTTTGAAGGGAAGGAATGTAAAGGTAGGGTTATACCACAACATTGACTAGTTAAATGTTACATCAGGGAGTGGAATTGAAGTAAAATTCCTAGATGTCATAAATGACTGTTTCTTGGAGCAACTGGTCTGGGAACCGACAAGAGGGGAGTGCTATTTTAGATTTGATCCTTTGTGGAATGGAAGACATAGTACAGGAGTTAACTGTGTTGGGTCCGCTGGGAAACAGTGATTAAAACGTGATCAAATTTGAGCTGATAACATCGCAAAAGAAATCTACAGTAGGGGCGTTAATTTTCAAAAGGGCAACTATGATAAAATTAGGAAAATGGTTAAAAAGAAGCTAAAAGGATCAGTTCCAAAGGTTAGGACTGTAAACCAGGCATGAATGTTATTTAAAAATACCATCGTGGAAGACCAAACCAGATGTATTCCATGTATCAGCAAAGGTGGAAAGAAGAGGAAACAAGAGCCGGCATGGTTAAAAGGTGAAGTGAAAGAAGCTATTAAAGCCAAAAAAAACATCCTTTAAAGAATGGAAAAAGGATCCGAAAGAAGAAAATAAGAAGAAACACAAGCACTGGCAAGTTAGATGCAAAGCATTGATAAAGAAAGCTAAGAAAGAATATGAAGAGAAACTTGCAAAAGAGGTAAAAACTCATAACAATTTTTTTAGGTACATCAGAAGCAGAAAACCTGTGAGGGAACCTGTGGGACCATTGGATGATCAAGGAGCAAAAGGGGCACTCAGGGACGATAAGGCCATAGCGGAAAGACTGAATGAATTCTTTGCTTTGGTCTTTGTGGAAGAAGATATAAGAGATCTACCTGAACCGGAAATGGTTTTAAAGGGTGATGATACGGAGGAACAGAAAGAAATCTCGGTGAATTTTGAAGATGTGCTAAGCCAAATCGGCAAGTTAAAAAGTGATAAATCATCAGGACCGGATGGTATACATCCCAGGGTACTAAAAGAACTCAAACATGAAATTGCTGACCTGCTGTTAGCAATCTGTAACCTATCGCTAAAATCGTATGTAGTACCTGAAGATTGGAGGGTGGCCAATGTTACACAGATTTTTAAAAAGGGCTCTAGGGGAGATCTGGGAAACTACAGACCGATAAGCCTCACTTCAGTGCCAGGGAAAATGGTAGAAACAATTATAAAAAATAAAATTGTGGAACACGTAGACAAACATGATTTAATGAGATGGAGTCAGCATGGGTTCAGCCAAGGGAGATCTTGCCTCACAAATTTGCTTGACTTCTTTGAAGGTGTGAATACACATGTGGATAAAGGTGAGCTGGTTGATATAGTGTTTCTAGATTTTCAGAAAGATTTTGATAAAGTTCCTCACGAGAGGCTCCTGAGAAAATTAAAGTGTCATGGGTTAGGTGGCAAAGTTCAGTTGAGGATTAGGAATTGGTTATCGGATAGAAAACAGAGGGTAAGATTAAATGGAAATTTTTCTCAGTGGAGGAGAGTAAATAGTGGAGTGCCGCCGGGGTCTGTACTAGAAACGGTGATATTTAACTTATTTATTATATATGATCTGGAAATTAGAACGATGAGTGAGGTGATTAAATTTGCAGATGACTCTAAAATGTTCAAAGTTGGTAAAACGCATGTGGATTGTGAAAAATTGCAAGTGGACCTTAAGAAATTGGAAGCCTGGGCATCCATATGGCAGATGTAATTTAATGTGGACAAATGCAAAGTGATGCACATTGGGAAGAATAACCTGAATCACAGTTACTGGAAGATAGTGTCCACCTTGGGGATTAGCACCCAAGAAAAGGATCTGAGTGTCATCGTAGACAATTCGATGAAACCTTCCACATAATGTGTGGCGGCGGCCAAAAAAGCAAACAAGATGCTAGGAATTATTTAAAAAGGAATGGTTAACATGATTAAGAGTGTTATAATGTCCCTGTATCACTCCATAGTGTGACCTCATCTGATGTATTGCATTCAATTCTGGTCTGCTTATCTCCAGAAAGATATAGTGGCACTAGAAAAGATTCAAAGAAGAGTGACCAAGATGATAAAGGGGATAGAACTCCTCTCGTATGAGGAAAGACTAAAACTATTAGGGCTCTTCAGCTTGGAAAAGAGACGGCGGAGGGGGAGATATGATTGAAGTCTACAAAATCCTGAGTGGAGTAGAACGGGTACAAGTGGATCGATTTTTCACTCCATCAAAAATTACAAAGACTAGGGGACACTCGATGAAGTTACAGGGAAATACTTTTAAAACCAATAGGAGGAAATTTTTTTTCACTCAGAGAATAGTGAAGCTATGGAACACATTGCCAGATGTTGTGGTAAGAGCGGATAGCGTAGCTGGTTTTAAGAAAGGTTTGCACAAGTTACTGGAGGAAAAGTCCATAGTCTGATACTGAGAAAGACATGGGGAAGCAACTGCTTACCCTGAATCGGTAGTATGGAATATTGGAATACTCTTTGGGTTTTGGCCAGGTGCTAGTGACCTGGATTAGCCACTGAGAGAATGGGCTACTGGGCTTGATGGACCATTGGTCTGACCCAGTAAGGCTATTCTTATGTTCTTATAGTGACATTCTTAGAAACTAATGGATTCAAGATCCGAGGCAACATGGGTTTACTAAAGGTAAATCGTGCCAAATGAATCTGATTGAATTGTTTGACTGGGTGACTAGAGAATTAGATCAAGGACATGTGCTAGATGTAATTTACTTAGATTTCAGCAAAGCCTTTGACATGGTTCCTCATAGGAGGCTCTTGAATAAACTCCATGGGCTGAAGTTAGGGCCAAAACTGGTGAACTGGATTAGAAATTGGTTGATGGACAGACACCAGATGGTGATGGTTAATGGAATTTGCTCAGAAGAGATGAAAGGTGAGTAATGGAGTGCCTCAAGGATCGGTGCTGGGACCGATTCTGTTCAATATGTTTGTGAGTGACATTGCTGAAGGGTTAGAAGGTAAGGTTAGCCTTTTTGCAGTTGATACCAAGATTTGTAACTGAGTGGATGCCCCAGAGAGAATGGAAAACGTAAAGAAGAATCTGCAAAAGTTACAAGAATGGTCTAATGACTGGCGACTAAAATTCAATGCGAAGAAGTACAGAGTGATTCATTTGGGCAGTAGAAATTTGAGGGAACCGTATGTGCTGGGAGGTGAGAGGCTGAAAAGCATAGACAGAGAGAGGGACCTTGGGGTGATTGTGTCTGAGGATCTAAAGGCATCTAAACAGTGTAAAGTGGTAGCTGTAGCTAGAAGGATGCTAGGCTGTATAGAAAGAGGAGTAACCCGCAGAATAAGGGAGGTGTTGATGCCCCTATATATGTCATTGATGAGACCACACTTAGAATACTGGGGTATTGTGTTCAGTTTTGAAAGACGTATCTGGCGAAGGATATAAAAAAACTTGAAGCAGTCCAGAGGAAGGCGATGAAAATGGTAAGGGTTTGAACCAAAAGAAGTACAAGAAGAGAATGGAAGACCTAAACATGTATATTCTAGAGCAGTGTTTCTCAGCTCAGTCCTGGAGTACTCCCTTGCCAGTCAGGTTTTCAGGATACCCACAATGAATATGCATGAAAGAAATTTGTATATAATGGAGGCAGACTATGCAAATCAAGTTTATGCACATTCATTGTGAATATCCTGAAAACCTGACTGGAAGGGGGTACTCCAGGACCGAGATGAGGAACACTGTTCAAGAGGAGAGGAGGGATAAGGGAGATATGATACAGACATTTAAATTCTTGAAAGATATTAATATAGAACCAAATCTTTTCCAGAGAAGGGAAAATAGTAAAACTAGAGGGCATAACTTGAGGTTACAGGGACTTAGGAGCAATGTTAGGAAATTCTTCTTCACGGAGAGGGTAGTAAATGCCTGGAATGCCCTCCCTAGAGAAGTGGTGGAGAGGAAAATGGTGATGGAATTCAAAAAACTGTGGGATAAACACAGAAGACCTCTAATTGGAAAACAAATGGTATAAATTAAAGAACTAAGGTCGGTATTGAACAGACTTGTACGGTTTGTGTCCCATATATGTTGATTTGGTGTAGGATAGGCCTGGGAGGGCTTCAATGGGAATTCCTCTAACTTGGAGGATGTTACTGGCCAGAGTTTACATTAGATATTCTGCAAACAAAGGGATGGTTGGATAGGCTGTAGTGAGCTTAAATGGCAACTTCAACATTTGGAACCTAGGACAATACCCAGGTGGACTTTAGTCTATGGCCCAGAAATATCAAAGAAGAGACAAGTTAATTTAATCATGTATTTTTAATGAGAATAACTAATGGGCAGACTGGATGGACTATTCAGGTCTTTATCTACTGTTATTTACTATGTTACTATGAAATGATAGCAGCGCTGCATGGAAGGCTTTCTAGAGGCTTCAATGATGGCTGACACTGGTGCTGATAGTGCAAAGGCATTATTGGCTGGGACAGAGATACCATGCTGTGATAGCTAATAAATGTAGATTGGTATGGAGGAGAGAGCCATCGTTCTGTATCAGCAACATTGGAAAGATTTGAAGTGTGATCGGTTCTCAAACGTTGAGTTGAAGAAGGAGAGGGTGGACCCATAGTTGATGTAGCCACCGAGGTGCTATGATAATCATGATGGCTTGTCCTTGGCAAAGTGTGAGTAGAGTTTTCCCGAGTAGAGGAATTGGAGGGAAAGCATAAAGGAACTTATTTTGCCAATCGAGGAGAAAGGCTTCCGTCTCTAGACAATTGGGAGTGTAGAGTCTGGAACATATATATGGTGCACAGATCCCAGCTATATTCTTGTAGCCTATACCCCCAACTCATATCCCCCACTTAAAACCGAAATTCTGCCCATGTCTTTTACTCAGTTCTAATTTTTCTTTTTCTTTTTTTGGGTGGGGGTGGGGGTTACTCAACATGCAAGTTCTACCTTTTGTCAGCCTGATGGAGGTTTTACTGAAAATAAAAACTAATTTAGGGCATTACATAAGAAAGCTAGCTATAAATCAGTATATCTAACTTTTAGAAATGATTATATTTTTAGTGCCCCTGCAATTATTCCAAAATACCTATATACCTGTGGTATCAAAATACCATATAAACTAAATTGTGTTTAAAAGCAACATATGAAGCAAATGTTTTTCCTCAGGCTTCAGCCACTCTCACTTTTCAAAAGTTCAAACACAAATCTTTGTCTATAGTCAGCACCTCCTCCAATCTGCCTTTCTGTCAGTCATGATTAATATGATTTACAGATGTGGTACTACAGTTAATTTGTTGATACTTAAGCTACAAATAGCTTTAGTTTTGTAAGAAGTTTTGCCTGATTTCAAAGTCTAGGTGGTCTCAAAATTCAGATGACTCTAAGAAAGTCATCCTTGTACTCATCCTTTATTATAACATCCAGCATGGTCACCCTTGGAAATTCAATCACGTATTGTTGCTAGGAGTCTGTTGCTGTGCAACCTAAAAGGGTATGCTGTGCATTCTGGACAAGTGGTGTTAATAAACCTGTAGGCCTCGTTTTTGCTTCTGACCTAGCTGTTTAAACAGTGTCATGCTTTTTAACAATGCCCAATTTCAAAAATATTGCAATTAAAGGCATTGTGGAGCTTTCATAAATAGCAAAGAAAGATACAAAACTTTTCAAACAGAATAGCTAGCTACAATTCCTGATTGCAGAGTCAAACCAGTGTGGAGTATCTCAAATTGAAAAAAAGAAAGAATGATGAATGATGGTGCAGCATTTCAATACAATTTGAGTTCATATTTCATGTTAAAGAAGGGCTAATCAAAGCTTATCAAGATAAACCAAGCCTTACAAAAAAAGTGATTCACCTTGAAGAAATTCACTCATTGCCTTCATGGCTCCAAAAACCAAACTTGTGCTGAAGAAACTCTTTAGCTCATGTTTCACAACACAATGCACAGTTAACAAACCACACTGTGAGATACTATAGCTATGCACAAAACACATACTGCATGAGCAAAAAACTGAACTCACTTCCCATTCAATAAGATGACTTAGAAAAAACCAAACAAAAAGCCGCTGTATACAGGGACAGTGCCCACTTTTGATCCAGTAGAGACAAGACACTGTCCCTGCATACAGCAGATTGGATTAAAAAAAAAAAAAAAGAGTCATCTTATTGAATCCCTCATCACTGAATCAGATATTGTTTGTATATTATAAGAGGACAATTACAGACAGCATTCTACATTGAGGAAAAGACCCCTGAGGTAGGTCAAAACACATACGTGTCGGGTCAAAACACATACGTGTCGGGTCTTGAGTGAATTAAAAGATTGAGCACCACAGGTCTCCCCCTTTGTTTTTTTCTTAAAAGGAATGGCACTCATGAGATTTCATATGTTCATTGGTATCCCCCTAGAGCAATTAGTGACTGTCAGAATATAAATTTCCTGTCCAAACTTCATTCTATGAATATCTTCTTTTGTTGGGACATCTGATTTTTCACAACCAGGACTGAGAGCAACCAAATTAAAAGGTCTCTAAGACACGATCTAATGGTGCTATAAACTTGACTTTAGGAAAGCCCAATTATTCAAGCCTCCCCATGTATCCTAGAGTAGCTTTGCAGGTCCCACACAATCTAGAATAAACCTAGAACTAAGACAAGAGAAGCTTAGAAGGAGGCCCTTATACCAGTCTTTCATAACTCACAAAGAGCTATGAGCAGTAGTTTTAAATATTTGGTTCCAATTTCAGAGTCACACTACCCAAATCCATGGCTTTATATGCTCAATCTCCTCATGAGGAGGTGAAATACTTTTAGTTCAGCTGCATAACTTCTAGTACTGTCATAAGCCCTTGCCTGCCTTGCCTGTACCTGACCTTGTATAAGTTTCAAGCACCCACCTCCCCCCCCCCCAAATGTCTCTCCATGGCCCTCTTCTGTCTTCCCCCCAGAGCAAAGCTGTCTGTCCCCTTTCCCTATCTCTCCATGGCCCCTTCTGTCTCACCCCAGCACACCCCTCCCCCCAAAGCAGCCCCCTATTCCTCTCCCTGTCTCTCCATGGCCCCTTCTGTCTTCCCCCCCCCCCCAGAGCAAAGCTGTTTGCCCCAAGCACACCCCTCCCCCCAAAGCAGCCCCCTTTCCCTCTCCCACTGACTCTCTCTCTGGCCCCCTTTCTCTGTCTGTCTTTCTGTCCCTCTCCCTGCCCCTGTGTTTTTCTTTCTTTTTGTCTCCCTCCCTCCCGTTGTCTGTCTGTTATTTTTCCCCATTTCCCTGTGCAGCACCAAGTCTGACCATGCCTCCCCACTCCTTGCCAAACTTCATTGTCTCCCAATAATCTCCAGAATCCATTTCAAATGTTCCTGCCTGGCTTTCAAGATCATTCACGGAATCCTGCCTCCTCTTATCCCACTGTCTTTCAACTCCTCCAGTCCCGACTCCTCCAAAACTGCCCAAAGGCTTAAACTAGCCTTCCCCTCTCCACGCGGCATCCACTATTCAGGCAAACTGGGAAAATCCCTTCTCTTCAAAATCACAGGTCTTTGGAACGACCTCACCACCCCGCTGCGGAACCTGAGCTCCCTTCAGTTATTCCGCAAACAACTGAAAACCTGGCTTTTCAGCAAATTGTAGCTCTATCCTTCCCCCCTTTCTCTCCCCCCTTCTACACACAAGTTCATGTAATCCTTTTTCTTCTTCTCTACCCACTATTTTAAGTTCTTGTAAACCGTGTCAAGTTCCATTCTCATGGAGATGATGCGGTATATAAACTTAAGGTTTAGATTAGATTAGATTATTTGAGTTTGATGAATCGCTTATTTAGTTTTACTAAGCGAGGTACAAAATCGATAAAAATATATTTAGACGAAGGAAGGATCCAAGATGGCCGCGGACACGGTTTGCTGAGCAACTGCCCGCAAGTCTCATCTCTTAAATTTACTTACCGGCGTTTTTTTCCTTCGGCAATTAGCAGCTTTGCCAAAAAGGAGAGGAAAGGGTGCCCCTGGAACCCCGCGGCGCTCTGGAGTGCTCTCCTCTGGTAATATTGAAGACTTGTTGAGGCGGATGCAGGGCGCCATGGGAACGTTGGTATTGCCACAGCCCCAGACGCTTCCGGGAGACGGAATGGAGGCGTCGTATTGGGTGCACGAGATCTCGTTGAGCCCCGACGTGAGAGTTCCTCCTCCTAATCCCTGTGCCGCTAGTTCCCCGGGGGTAGAGAGGCAGTCGGAAGTCGGCATGCGCTCTCTCCCCCAGGTTCCCGGGGACAGCGAGAGAATCAACGACTCAGGTTCTTCTGACCTACAGCAGAGCCTGAATGCCCACGGGGATACAACAGCATTGGACCTAGTACCGACCCAGGAGGAACAAGGAAGAGAGAAGCCTTTGATTGAGAAGCCTTTGATTGGTGAGCTAAACTTTTCATTACCAGATTTGCAGACTTTTAACATTGTAAAGCCCCAGGAAGTGACTTTGGAGGCTCTGTGGGATCTGACTGCCAATTTGGTCAGAACAGTGAATACTAACTATTTTCAAATTGATGCTAAAATAAAATCTCAGGATAAAGAAGTTTTCCAGATAAAACAAGATCTGGGTGAATCAAAATTAGATATCCAGGATATTAAGGACCAACTTAAGTCTTCCAAATTACTTCAAGAGACTTTAATTAAAGACAATGTTAATTTAAGAAGGAAGATAGAGACACTTGAAAATTTCTCTAGGAATAATAATCTTAGATTGATTAATTTTCCTCGAATCCTAACAGTTACTCCAAGAGAAATGTTAAAACGTTATTTGCTGGAGATATTAGAAGTTCCGAAAGATTCAATGCCTCCTTTCACCCAGGTCTATTATTTGCCGAATAAAAATCAACTTCATCAGGAAAAGAATCAAGATCCAATCGATGTGTCTGCTTTACTTGAGATGTCAGATAAAGAAAGCGCAACACCTACAACATTGATTGTGACTTTAGCTATTGCATTGGACAAAAATTGGCTTCTGAGATTATTCTTTAAAAATAAGGAGAAAAAGTTTCTTGATCTTAAAATACAAATGTTCCCAGATTTGGCAAAGGACACACAGAGGCGTAGAAGAGAGTTCTTACTACTAAAACCTGGAGTCTTAGCTCTTGGAGGCACTTTTTATCTTCACCATCCTTGCAAATGCATAGTACAATATAATTCTCAGAAATATGTTTTCTTTGAGCCATTTCAGCTAACGGCTTTTCTATCTATGTCCCCCCTGGAAAGGGAAAAGAAATGAGGACCTTAATATATTAGATGCCTGATAGTTAACCATGTTCCACGTATCCTAAGTTTAATATTCTTCTTGTATTCCGTTTGTGTTATATCATGGATCTTATTGTGGACTTGAGTGGTTTAGTAATATTTGTTCTTCAAAATGGATTAAATGTTAAGTTTTCTTTTGCTGTAATCACTTTCTGTACAAGTGTATCTTGATTTGTTATTTGAAATTATAAATAAATAATAAAATATATATATATATATATATTTAGACACACAATTTTAAATTTAAAATAATGGGTTAGACAAATAGACTTACAGACCAACTAATACAAAAGGTAAGAGGGAACAGAATTATAATTCAGTATTTTTAAAGTACAGAGGAGAACCATATACGGAAAAAACAATAGGAAGGGAAGAGTGCAATCAAAGAAAGAAACAAATTTAACGATTAAACATAATTTAAAGGTTAAAAGCGTCTTTAAAAAGAAAACTTTTTAAATTACTTTTAAAACGACTCAAATCATTTTCCACTCTTAAATGCTGTGGCATGACGTTCCAAAGCTGCGGTGCCATCACTGAAAACATATTGTGTCGTTGTGTCCCAATAACTTTCAAAGAGGAGACTACTATATGCTTTTGATTAGTAGACCAGAGAGAATGTGAAATGCTATAAGGGATGAGTAATTTATCAATAAATTGAGGTTCATTAGTAGAGAGGGTTTTGAATACTAAAAGTAAAATTTTGAAGGTGATATGATTGTTAATTGGAAGCCAATGAAATTTAGTAAGAAAAGGTGTTACATGATCATATTTTTTACCGTTGTGGATGAGTTTAATGGCAGTTTTCTGAATTATCTAAGGGATAATCTTTTTTCCAACCTGGGTCAAAATTTCACTATCATAAACAAGCTCATCCCTGGCACCAAGCTGTAAGATTCTCTGCTCCCTGTCCTGGGCCCATAGAGACAAGATTAGATTTCAGGCCAGAAGAGTAAAGACAAAGCTAGATCGTGGAAAGCACTAGACATGGTATATTTTAGATTTCAGGTAACTACAAGTGTAAATCAAAAAGTAAACACAAAATACATTGAACAGCTTTAATAGAAGTAACTGTGAGCATTTTGAGCGTATCACTTTTCCACATAGTCCCCATGCAAAACAATGCATTTGCTGTATTGTTCAACTAGCTTTTACATTCCAGCAAAAAAGAAGTTTTTTGGCTGCTCCAGAAGCCAGGTGAGCACTGCTTTTCTTTATTTCATCATGCTTTGTCTTTTGCTCTCCAGGTCACAGTGATACACCCATGTCTTGTCAGAATACTCAGATCTTCTTCATACCATCTCAGGAAATGGGTTGCAACCCCAAAACACTGTTGCTGTGCAAATCAGTAAGCTGTTTGGGAACCCATCGTGCACAGACTTTCCTGTATCCCAAGTCATCATGCATTATGGCAAATGCAGATACATAGCTGATATCCAAATTTGGAGCCAATCGAGACACAGTTTTCTGTCAGTCTTCTCTAATCAAGGCATCCGCCTTGTCAATGTGCTCTTGTGTGCACGATGCTGATGGGCGACCTGAATGACCTGGAGATCAGTTACACCTGTTCTTCCCGCTTTAAATCTTTTTTTACTCACTCATAAACCTTTCACTGATTCATGGTTCTATGTCCATTCTGAATCAATAAGAGACAATGAATTTCCATAGGTTTCATGCCCTCTGCCTAAAGAAAGTGCGCTACTGCACGTTGTTCTTTGAAGGTGCAATCTTGCAATAGAGCATCCATGTTTCTGATCTTGTGACTGCCACACGACTAAAGGCCAAGTACGAGTACATTATGTTGCATTTTGCTACCTATTTTCAGATTATTACATAATTTAACAATTGCCTTTAATTTTTGATTTGCCCTCTAATAAACAAACTGAGCACTAGCAGACTGGAGGCTAGACACACAAACACAGTCATTAAGACCGTGTGAATTGCTGTTGGCCGATTCAGGAACAGGGACTGATGTACCAACAAACCTTCATGAAAATTATTTGAACAGATGGTTGTGATAATCTCCATCTGATCAGTCGCTCTAAGAGTGACTGACATATGTGCAGAGCCGGTTTAGAGCAGTCCTAACAGCCGAGTGGCAGGGAAGCCCCTCAGCTATTGGGGCTTTTTCCTTTTTTTAATGGCACAGATGTTGTGCATGTTACACAGACACACATACATACAATATCTGTCCATTTAAAAAAATGCTGTGCTAGCCCCCCCCAGCTGATGAAGGTCCTCCCCAAAGACCTCCCCCCATGAGCTGGCACTGAGAGATCACCTCCCCCCCAGGGCAGCGAAAATGGCAGGAGGGATACCCATTCCCTCCTGCCAACGGAGCTCCCCATGAACCATCCCCTAAACTCCCTTCCCCCCAAAAAGGGCAGGAGGGATGCCCACTACCTCCTGCCACCAGATGTTCCCCCTGAACCTACCCCACCCTCCAAACCCTCCCCATAACTTTATGAGAAGTTGAGAGCAGGAGGGATGCATGGCCCTTACTGCTCCAAGGCCCGCCAGTCCAAAATGGCTGAAGGAGGGGCCTAAGGCCCTGATTAGTCTGACATCCTTAGTCAGACTAATTAGTCAGACTGATTAGTCAGTCAGGCCTTAGGCTTCTCCCTCTGTATCCTGGGATACAGAGGCAGGAGCCTAAGGCCCTGATGGACTTGCCTGATTCATTCAGGGCCTTAGGCCCCCTCCCTGCACAATATCTGTGCCATTAAAAAAAAAAGGGAAAAAAAACCAAGGCAGACCTGTCTATTTTCAGGTCGGTAGGAGCGATTGCTATTTTTTGTGGGATGTTAGAGCATCAATCGGTGGGCTAGTTTGCATGGAATTTTAATATTAATAGCCCATTGGCATGGCCGGATCGGAGAATGAGCGATCGCATGGTAAAACACGTGGTGGGCCATTTTGGGCATCAGGTCAGCAAATACGATCAGTCGCTAAACCAATCAAACTAGTTTAGTGACGATCGGTGAATTTTGTGCATCTAGGCCTGAGTTAGGAACTGGCAAAGTGGGAAGCAACAAAGGGCATAACAAAATGGAGTTCACTCTGAGGGCATGGGTGTTACCAGTGGTATATTATAAGGATTAGTCCTTGGTCCAGTTCTTTTCAATGTTGTTGCAAGCAATACTGTAGAAAGGCTATCAGGAAAGCTTTACTTATTTGCAAATGATAACAAAACCAATAACAGGCATGGACAACATAATGAGGGATCAGAAAGGCTTGAGAATAGTCAAGAATTTGGTAGCTAAGACTTACTACCTACTACTAATAATAATCATAATTTCTATAGCGCAACTAGATATATCCAGCACTGTACACATTATATATAGATACTCTGTCCCTAGTATGCTCACAATCTGTTTTGTACCTGTGGCAATAGAGGGTTAGATGACTTGCCCAGGATCACAAGGAGCTGCAGTGAGAATCAAATCTAATTCCCCAGGATCTTAGTCCACTGTACTAACCATTAGGCTTTTAAAAAATGCAGAGTTATGCATTTGGGCTCCAAAACACCAAGAGAACAGTATAGAATAGGAGTCATGTACTTCTGTTCACAAAAGAAGAGCAGGATTTAGGGTGATTATATCTGATGATCTTAAGGTGGCCAAACAGGTAGAAAAGGCAACAGCTAAAGCTACGATGGCACTTGGTTGCATATGGAGAGAAATAGCAAGCAGGAAAAAGTTGTATATGGTGAGACTTCATTTGAAGTATTGTATGAAATTCTAGAGATAGCATCTTCAAGATAATATGAACATGATGGAGTTGGTCCAGAGGGCAGCTATTATAATGGCCAGTGATCTTCATTATAAAATATATGGGAGCACACTTAAAGATCTAAACAGGCATAATTTGGAAGAAAAGGGAGAGAGAAGAGATACAATTAAAACATTTAAGGTTTGTGGGGAAAGTTCCTTCTCTGTGCCCCAGCAACACTAATTAGCCTCCAGGTACTAACCTGCTCAAGCTGTGGACTGCTAAATGTAGAGGGACTACAGCACTAAGCCCCACAACAGATGATCACCATAGCCTATGTAACCAGGCAAACCATCCTTCATAACTTAGTGCTAGACCCAGCGAGAGATATGGAAAAATGCATTAAAAGTGCCCAAAATTCAGGACAAGGCTTGTGCTGAACCAGGTTGTTCACCAGCGGATGTATAGCTTCTTGATGTAGTGAGCTCATAGGATTTCTTGTAGCTGTAGTCCTTAGGGCTCTGAATTAGTAGTACACAGGTGGAGTTAATTAAACACCTGGTCCTGATTTGAGAAATTGTTTAGTTTGAAAGACTAGTCTGCCTTTACAGAGGCAGACAGAGACTAAGGTTCTCAGCAACAGGAACTAATGCTTTCCGTTCTCCCTTTTTTCTCTTTTTGCACTTTTAGAGACACTAAGCATCTCATGACCTGTGTGATCCCTCCCCGGATATTAGACAGGTTAGATACTCTCTAGCTTCTATATTATTGCTACAATGAAGTCTTCCTCAATCAGTGCAAGTAGGCAACTGTCAAGGGGGAAAACCTCTCTGATGTGCTCAAAATTTAATAAACAACTCCCTTTATTTGATATTGATAGCATCAAGAACTGTTGGGAGCTGAAATCTGTTCCTCCTGGTTGCAAACTGTATCTCTATGCACTGTGTTAAAGTGGGCTCGTAAGACTAAAGGGGACCAAGACTGTATTTTTACAGTGTTTTGTTCCTCTCCCAATCAACAACATAGGAAAAGCTCATTCCCTGAGCTCCTATCTACATCTAGATCAGTGTTTCTCAACACGCGGTACGCATACCCTTAGGGGTACGCGGGCCGCTTGTTGGGGGTACACAGCCTGGCCGCCCCAGAGGATATTCCCTGCCCACCCATCCAAGCCGCAACCATGCCAGGGATCCCTCCTTGCTGCCCACTTAACTCACTGCTGGAGATCCCTGCCCACTCTCCCTGCCCGTCCCTCAATCTGCCTACATCACATCTCTGACTCCTTGCTGCCCGCCCTGCCTGCTACCATTTATTATTTAGGTACAACCTAGGAATAGACAGTATAATCTAATATAATAAAATGCTAGGCCGCGCAAGCGCACTCAAAAGTCGTGTTCCCTGATCCGTCGCGGAAACACGAGTGCGCATGCGCGCGTTTTACGTCACCACCTGCTCTCCACCTCGCGTCGCTGCTTTCAAAATAGCCACTGATCTCTGTTCCTCCTGCACCATGGCACGCCAGGCACACCTGGCCCTACAAAACGCTGAGGCCCCGTCTTCCGAAGAAGCCACGGTCCGGCCCAGCCCGTTGAGAGGGAGAGCGGCGCTGGCACCAGGGAGGGGGGGGACACACGAGGGCTCTGCCGCCCGCTCAGCTCGGCCACTCCGTCTCTGCTGGGGCTAACAGCAGCAGCCCCCGAAGCTCCTCACCGGCGTGTCCCGCCCCCTCGAGAAGGGTTGAAAAGCTGGCCTCGCGCGCTCTGCAATCAACTGCCGCTCGCCTACCTGTGCCAGGGTGATACGCAGGCGCGGGGGCTCCCGCAGTGTCCAGAAGCGGCGATGGCGGTGCTGCTGCTGGTGACGCTGCTCCCGCTGCTGTGCGCGAGCGACGCACTGGAGCTGGACCCAGCCTGTCGGCAGCGGCTCGATGAGATGGCAAACGGCAGTGGCTGACAGGAGGAGACAGAGGGGAGATGCTTGATTGATGGGAGATAGAGAGAAGGGATATGTTGGACTGTTGGAGGGAAAGAGAAAGGGGAGATTCTGGTCTGGTGGGGGGGAGGAAGGGAGGCCTACTGCTGGACAGGGGGAGCAAGAAGAGGTGCTGATGAACTGGGGGGGAAAAAAAAGGAAGGGAGAGCAGCCAAGGAGACAGACAACAAAAAAAAATACAGACATACTTTTAAAGAAGAGGAGCCGCATGCTGGACAGGGGGAGCAGGTAAGGAGTGCTGCTGGACAGGGGGAGCAGGGAAGAGGGTCAGGGGGAGAAAGTAAGAAGTGCTGCTGGGCAGGGGGAGCAGGGAAGAGGGTCAGGGGAGAAAAGAAGGAGTGCTGCTGGACAGGGGAAGGTAAAAGGAAGGGATAAGGCCTACGGCTGGACAGGTGGAACAGGCAAGGGGTGATGGTTGACAGCCGAGGAAAGAGAGAGACAGAAAGCGGTCAAGGGGAGAGAGAGAGAAAGAAAGAATGAAAGACAGACATATATATTCTAGCACCCGTTAATGTAACGGGCTTAAAGACTAGTTTTAAATATAAATAAATAGACCTAGTCCTGTCCACAACACAGCCAGACTAAACCCCCCTGGCATATGGATGATCTTCAGTTTTATATAGTCATATGCACCTAAAACAAGGATTTGGTCTTTCTTGCACTACGGATACCTAAATTCCAGTTTATGAGCATCTAAAACATGGTCTGCTGTTTGTTTTTGTGCACTGCCTAGAATTTAAGCTAGAATGGTATATAAACTGTGCAGTAACTAATTAAACTGTGCTTCCAAACTAAGCACCATTATGTTCCAAAATTGCATCATATAATTGACTTGTAGCAGCATGAGCAAGGGCAGGGCTGGAGCCTTGAAATCGCAGCCACACAGAAGCTTAGATGTAAAATACTATTTATTTATATGCAGAAAAATGGGTAACCTGTTTCTTTCACAGGTCTGAAAAAAATAAAAACACATCAAAAATGAATTTTTATGTTCAGAAAGTTCTCTCCTATGGCCTCCTCTGCAGGGCCACAGCATGCTCTAGTTTGTTTTTCAAAAGACAACAAAAACAGTTTGTCTCTGGCCTGGAGTTCCATAGTTAAAGTTTCTGTCTTCACAATTCATCACAAATGGGCGGACTTGGCCCTGAGTTCCAAAGAAGCAGTTTCAACAGGGTTCCAAGATAAACTTAGCTTACCTGAGCAGACCTTCTGCAGCTTACATTTCTTTGGTTGAGGCATAGAGTAGATGGCTTCTCTTCTCTCCTCTTTGATTGAGCTAGTCACACCCATCCAGCTCTACCTTGCTTAGTCACATTTTTCTTGGACTGAAGTGAGAGTCTTAAGATAATATTGCACCTGAGAGGTACTTTGAGGGCGTGCTGGTGAGGGTAGGGTTACCACCTCACCCCCTACCCCATTCTGCCCCAATCCTGCCCCCCACAGAACTCATCTCCTCTCCTTCCCTGAGCTCAGAGCCACGTCTAGTTTCAAGTTTCAAGTTTTATTTATATTTGATTAATCGCTTAATTAAAATTGTTTCTAAGCGAATCTAGAGGGTTTCCGAGTATGCGCAAATGCATATGATGTCATTGCATCACATCCACACATGCTTGAAGACCCTCCAGATGTGGCCCTGAGTTCTGGCAGAACTGGGGCCTTCCAAAACTCGGACAAACTGCCAGGTTTTCAAAATTCATCCGGGCACCCGGATAGTCTTCTAAAAGACATCTGGTAGCCCTAGTTGAGAAGAAACAATAACTATAGTTGCCCTCATATGTCTTTATGTAGTAGACATGGGGGTAAACTACTGCATTGTTTGCAATGCCAGATTTTAATTCATGAAGGTGTGTAACCTGGACCACTTGTTGGAAAGATCGGATGTATCATGCAAGTCTTTATCTTCCATCAATTACTATAAAATGTCTCTTACAAAATTAAGTAACATCTAAAGCTACACACGAGGCAATGTAGCCTAGAGAAGGTATGCTCAGGACCAGAGTTGGGGCATAGCATAGGCCAATGTTCTTCAATGCAAGACCCGTCTTGGTATATAGTGAATACCTCCATCTTTGGATGTAGAGCAAGAATCCATCTTAGAATGTGGAGCACAACTAGAGTGCAGCTCCAGCTCCATTGCTAGATGCAGACTCAACCCCATTTCTAGATGTTATGTGCAACTTCTTCTTGGGGTATAGTGCTCTTTGCAAAAATCTAATCTCCTCCCATTCTTCAGTATTCTGTCCCTCTCTTTCCTCTTAGTCCCTCTCCTTTAACCCTTATTGTAGTTCCTTTCCTCTTAACTCTGTAAACCGTGCTGAGCTCTGCGCTTGCAGAGATGGCGCGGTATACAAACCTAAGGTTTAGTTTAGTTTAGTTTAGTGGGATGTTGAGCACAATTCTTTCTCAGTTTGTCAAGTTCAATACTGCCTCTGGATGTCATGCACACTGCCATCTCTGGATGAAGGTTATAGTTCAATTGCTGGATGAGGGAGACAGCTTCATCTCCGAGAGTAGAGCTCTACTCCTTTTTTCAGAATGTAGAGTACTTTTTTAGCTCTAATTGTAGAGTACTCCATCTCAAAATGGGCAGCTCAAGTTTATGTTTATTTCAAAAGCTTGATATACTGCCCAGCCTAATTGGATCAGGGTGGTTTACAATTAAAACATATTATATTTAGTTAAAAAGAACTCCAATAATTAGATAGGAAATCCTAACCCACACATTCTTAAAAGAATTACATAAAAATAGACACCCATTGACACATTCAACCTAGCAGAAAATCAGTATACCTAAGTCATATTTAATAATATTTAGCCACACTTATTGAAAAATTATGTTCAATTCTCTAAGCCTGCTTAAAATAATATGCTTTCAACAAAATTTTAAATGTTTTATAGCTCATTTCAGACCTTATTTCTTTCGGGAGATTATCGCAAAAAATCACAAGCCAGAAAAATACTCTCTTTCTCGAGTAATGGTCCAATGGGCCATTTTAAAATGAGGCAATGCTAATTGAAAATCTTGAAGGGATCTTGGACATATGGAAGGTGTATATAGAATCATCTGGTTCTTGATTCCAAAGAGCCTTGTGAGCTAAACAAAATAATTTAAATTTATTTCTAAAGAGCACAAGAAGCCAATGATACTTTATATACAAAGGGGTAACATGATCAAATTTCATGGCATTTCCCATTAGCCTAATACCCGAGTTTTGTAAAGTTTGTAATCTTTTAGGATCCCAATGAAGAAAATAAGAAGATACATAAGCAATCGCAAATTAGATGCAAAGCATTGATAAAGAAAGCTAAACAAGAATATGAAGAACAACTTGCCAAAACAGTGAAAACTCATAGTAACAATTTTTTTTAGGTACCTCAAAATCAGAAAACCTGTGAGGGAATCACTGGGTGACCAAGGAGTAAAAGGTGCTGAGCCATAGCGGAAAGATTGAATAAATTATTTGCTTCAGTCTTTACGGAAGAACTGGAAATGGTTTTCAAGGGTGATGAGGTGAAGGAATTGAAAGAAATCTCGGTGAACCTGGAAGATGTACTAAGTCAAATTGACATGTTAAAGAGTGATAAATCACCTGGACCGAATGGTATACAACCCAGGGTAATGAAAGAACTCTAACATGAAATTGCTGATCTGCTGTTAGTGATCTGTAACCTGTCGCTAAAATATTTTATAGAACTTGTAGATTGGAGGGTAGCCAATTAGCCAATGTTACACCGATTTTAAAAAATAGTTCCGGGGAGATCTGGGAAATTACAGACCGGTAAGCCTGGCCTCGATGCCAGGCAAAATAGTGGAAACAATTATAAAAAATAAAATTGTGAAACACATAGACAAACATGATTTAATGAGACAGAGTCAGCATGGGTTTAGCCGAGGGAAGTCTTGCTTCACCAATTTGCTTGACTTCTTTGAAGGTGTGAATAAACATGCGGATAAAAGGTGAGTTGGTTGATGTAGCATATCTAGATTTCCAGAAAGCTTTTGACAAAGTTTCTCATGAGAGGCTCCTAAGAAAATTAAAATCATGGGATAGGAGGCAATGTTCAATTGTGGATTAAGAACTGGTTGTCGGTCAGAAAACAGAGGGTAGGGTTGAATGGCCATTTTTCTCAGTGGAGGAGGGAAAATAATGGCATGTTGCAGGGATCTGTGCTAGGACCGGTGCTATTTAACTTATTTATAAATGATCTATAAATTGGAACTATGAGCAAGGTGATTAAATTTGCAGATGACACTAAACTGTTCAAAGTTGTTAAAACACATGCCTAGGTACAGTATAGATAATAAAATATTAGCTGATACATGGAAAACACTGCATTATGTAAGTAATTTAACAACTATTCCAATTTGCAAATCTACAAATCAACCTATATGGCTAAACTCCAAGATTCAAATTGGCAGAGAAAAGGTCGCCTGGAAGCATTGGATGAGAGCAGGAATACGTTTATTGGATGATGTTATCTCTAATGGTAAACTGCTTGAGTTTTCACATTTGCAATATAAATATGGCCTTAATAAATCTGAAAGTTTTAGATGGTTGTAATTGAAGCAGGCCATTCAGGCTGGGTTCCCTGAGTGGAAAAATCTTAAATATCAATATAGTATGGAGTTCTTATGCTTTCAGGCGGACTTCCTGGGTCACCAGGCTGCCCAGTGGTATAAATTATTATCTGGACTTCTTAAAAAGAAGCCAAACACTGGTCTGAAAGACATTTGGAGCACTGAGATCAAGCATCAAATTTCTGTGTCTCAATGGACACAAATTTGGACTTGGAGGATGAGATATACAGTGTCAGCATCTATGAGACAAACATGGTTTTTCTGTTGCATAGAGCATTATGGACCCCTGTTTGGTTACAAAAATTGGACAGCTCTAAGTCTAATAAATGTTGGCACTGTCATCTTGAAGCAGGGACTTTAGATCATTTGTTATTCTACTGTCCATTTATTATGACATTTTGGAAATCAATTTGGGACCAAATTAATTGTTTATTAGACAACCCAGTGGCATTATCATATGATACTGTGCTGTTTGGTATGGCAATGAGAGCAAAAAGTCAGATTTCTTCAAATAATAAATTGTTACTTATAATGACTGGGGTTGCCATTCAACAAATTGTGTATAATTGGAAGAACTGGAGTAGACTAAATTATAATTTTTGGTGGAATTCCCTATGTTACATATATAAAATGGAAAGATTTATTGCAATACAGCGAGGGTGTTTTAGGAAATTTCAAGATGTGTGGGAGCCATTAACAAAATATTGTACTGATTAGATGACAATTTTTCCTTTAATTTTACAGGTTCAATTATGAGGGGGGTGGGGGGATAATTTTATGATTTTATTATTATATATTGTACAATGTATTTGATTATATAATAGAAAGAGGTGGAAAGGGTAGAAGATAATAGCATATTATTTGTACTACTGATGATTATTAAGTGATATATTTATGATTAATTTATTTTAACATATTGATATACTTATTGTATGTTTGAAAATGAATAAAGATTAAAAAAAAAAAAAAAAAAAAACCCCCATGGAGTCTGTGAAAAACTGCAGGAAGACCTTAGGAAATTGGAAGACTGAGGGTCCAAATGGAAGATGAAATTCAATGTGGACAAATGCAAAGTGATGCACATTGAGAAGAATAATCCAAACCAGTTATCAGATACTAGGGACCATCTTAGGGGTCAGCACTCAAGAAAAGGATCTGGGTGTCATCATAGACAATACGCTGAAACCTTCCAGCCAATGTGTGGTGGTGGCCAAGAAGGCAAATAGGATGCTAGGAATTATTAGCAAAGGGATGGTTAACAAGACTAAGAACGTTATAATGCTTCTGTATTGCTTAACGGTACGACCTCACCTTGAGTATTGCACTCATGTCTGGTCTCCTTATCTCAAAAAAGATATAGTGGCACTATAAAAAGTTCAAAGAAGAGCAACCAAGATGATAAAGGGGATGAAACTCCCCTCGTATAAGTAGACTAAAAAGGTTAGGGCTCTTCAGCTTGGAAAAAAGCCAGCTAAGGGGAGATATGATTGAAGTTTACAAAATCCTAAATGGTGTAGAACGGATACAAGTGGATCGATTTTTTACTGCATCAAGATTTACAAAGATTAGGGGACACTCGAAGTTACAGAGTAATACGTACTTTTAAAACAAATAGGAGGAAATTTTTTTTTCACTCAGAGAATAGTTAAATTCTGCAATGCACTGCCAGGGGATGTGGTAAGAACAGTTAATGTAGCTGGCTTTTAAAAAAGGTTTGGATAAATTTGCTGGAGGAAAAATCCATAGTCTGCTGTTGAGACAGACATGGGACAATAGCATGGAATGCTGCTGCTACTATTTGGGTTTTTGCCAGGTACCTGCAACTTGGATTGGCCTCCACGAAGACAGGATACTAGGCCAGATGGACCACTGGTCTGGCCCAGTAAGGATATTCTTATGTTCTTATACTCTTAGATTATAGCCCAGTATAACAGTATCCCATTCCTGGTTCTCTGTGTACCATGTCTTTGCGATCGCCCCTTTATCCAACTCAGCCTCTTCCATCACAGCCTTGTTTCTCATACTTCGAGCATTAGTATATACTACTTTCCAGACATTGCCCCCTTTTCCCATTTGTGTAGAGGTATTTAGTGATTTACTTACCTGAGGACTTATACTCACCTGGGGGTTTTGATTACCCTGCCCCAGTAATTCTAGTTTAAAGCCCTCTTCAGTAGGTTAGCCAGTCTGCTGCTGAAGACACTTCTTCCCTTGTTTGATAGATGCACACCATCCCTGCTCAGCAGCTCTTGGAAAATCATCCCATGGTCCAAGAAGCCGAAACACTCTCAATGACACCATCCACACAGCTATGCATTCATCTCCAGGATGTGAGCATCTCTGCCCTGGCCTTTACCCATGAGATGAGGATTAACGAGAATACCACCTGCGCACCTGACTGCTTCACCATCTCTCAGAGATGCAAAGTCTCTTTTGATACATTTGGTGTACATCTAGCAGTATCATTAGTGCCAACATGGATGAAAAGCACCGGACAATAGTGATTAGGCTTGAGTCTCGGCATCTTGGATTTTGACACCAGGCAGACAGCATACCTCCTGGGACATCATGTCTGGTCTACAGATGGATGCCTCACTAATAACTACTACCTTACACCTCCTAGTGGTCATAGATCCAGCAACTTTTGGGATTTTGAGCTTTGGTCTTTCCTCTCCTTAGGATGCTCTCATCTCCTCTGCTTCCAGTGCTGCATACTGGTTCTTCATTTCAAGTGCAGGTGAAGATACAATATTGATCCTGGAGGGTCCTGTAATTCAGCGCGGCTCTTTGTGCTCTCTCTGCGCTAAAAAACACTAGTGCAGTTTCGTAGAAAAGGGGGATATTCTTTTACTTTGCTTATTTCTGAATGATTGTTAATGTCATCATGTAAAATACAAACTTCAATAAACATAAAATTAAAAAAACAGAAAACGCATTGGCTAGAGCAACTTTTTCTCTACCAGATATCAAATTTTCAGGATGGTGGGTTTTTTTGTATAGGGAAGAAATTTGCAATTGAATTCTGATAGTCACAACAGCGTAACTATTTAAAAGTATTAATTGTATTTGTCATTGAAGGGTTCTTCAAATATTCAAGTTGAACTATGAAGAACTTTACACCACACATAATTTACTGTTTATTTTAAAGCTTAATTGTGATGACATTGCATAATTATTATAGTGCTGAATCAAACCTGTAGAATAATTTGTGAATAAGAGCAGTTGATTTTGTTTGATGTTTTTGTTACTATGGGCCTCTTCTATCAAACTGTGCTAGCAGTTTGTAGCGTGGAGTTCCTATGAGCATTGGGAGCAGCGCGAGCCTTTCAGCGCGGCTCTCTATGCTAAAACTTGCTAGCGCAGTTTATAGAAGAAGCTCCATGTGTTTCATGTTACACCATTGTTATTGATATGAGTAAATTTGCTTGTGAATACCAGGCATGTTAGTAATGTAATCTTTTGCTTTTGTTTTCACATGTTTTATTTCCAGAGCTTGAAAAAGTGAGTTTATTTTTTGAACATTTGGATAATAAGCAAAGGATCCAGAAACTATTGATACAATCAATGCTTGCACCATTGGCAAAATCAATGAATCACAATGCCATTTAACAGCCTACAGGGCAGAGAGAGCCTTAAAACTCATAAAAGACCTTCACACAAGTCATCAGAAATTATTGACTCAACGAACATCTCAAAGTTTCGATGAAGTTCAACTATCTGTCTCCATCATGAGGCAGTGTTTTTAACGCAATTTGATTTTTTACAAAGGTCGTGCTACAATCCATTCTTGAAACCTAATCATCAGGTTAGAAAGAGTCTGAAGCTTATCAGTGACAGTGTTGCAGAGCAATTAAAGACTCAGTTCACACCTGGTTAAAAGTTGTACATAACTTGTCAAAAAAACACCAGAATGACTGCTCAAGCTTCATTATCTGATCCATCATCTGATGAAGAACCAAAAATTGAAAAAGTTAATATTAGCTTAGTGGCACTTGCGGAGTCTCCTTTAAAGCTGAAGAAAGTGAGTAAACGCGACTCCAGAGGTTATATGAAATGTAAAATTGCTCAACCACAAACCTCACTGAGTTGAGCGTTGAGCTGACAGCGTCTTTTGGCAGTTATGCTGACAGTGGGCTCTGAGCTTGATGCTTGTCCAGTGTGGAGCTTTCATTGATGTTTGAAAAGAATGTGAGTGTTTGAATTGTTTGAAGTAGTTTTTTCAGGACATTTATTATAGTATTTTTAAAGTGAATATTTTGATGCTGAAACAATATTCCTTTTTCAACAGTGCTGGTTATCCTTCCTCCTGAAGACGCGATTGGAGAAACACATGCAGTGTTGAGGAAGATTGTAGTATGCAGGCTGTGGATATTGAGGATTATTTTGGGATTAAAAAACTATGGGGTCCTTTTACTATGGCGCATTAGCCATTTTAGCGCGCCTAAACGCTAACGTGTCCATTATAGTCTATGAACACATTAGTGTTTAGCACACGCTAAAACAGCTAGAGCACCTTAGTAAAAGGACCCCCTATATCACATGGATTATTATTGTTTTATGATTTTGATTTTGAGTTTGAACTTGACTTTGGATTACAACACAGAATTGGGGAGCACATTAAGCACGTTGAGAATTTGGAGTATTGTGAGCGACGAATGGAGTAAATTCTCAGCTGTTAAAGATAAGTAACCCTTTCATTTATTTAGATATATTTTTTATGCTATGTCTAATAACACATATATTAATAATAATAATAGCTTTATTTATATCCCTTCATACCTTTCAGTTCAAGACGGTTTACAACAAGAGAGGCTGCATGAATGCAGCAAAGCTACATCATGAGCATGAAATAGGAGGAAACAAACAGACGTGTAACGTAATTATATATAACAGGAGGAAGGTGAAGAAAATGCCCCAAAGATGAAGCCAAAAATTAGCTAATTGAGTTTTTGGTCAACTTTGGCATTGGGGCATTAGTAGAGCACTTAGCCTAGACTTTTGAAAATCTAAAAGCTTATTAAGTACAAAAAGTTATACATGTAGATTAAATTTCAGGCTGATGTTAGCAATATTCTCTGTACAGGAGGTCCTTGAAGTTGCCCATTTGTTTCGTATAACACACACAAAAATTTTAGGGCCTCTCCTTAGGCACCTCTTACTACATGAATTTCTTTTTTTTTTTTTGAGTTTGAAACGTTACAGGGCTTAGTTTTTCAAGCCAGAGCATCTATGTGCTAAGTTCCATTGAAATTGGAGATGGTAAGGTGGGGATCATGCTGAAAATTTGTACAGTTGGTGTGGAATGACCCAGAATACTGACTGACCAAGGAGCATGCCATCCTGTGTGACTGAGTTCAGTTTAATATTTTCATATCTCCACCTGCTGGTTGATTATCATAACCTACAAGTCTCTGGATTAATCTGCTGCTGATGACAAGGAATTTGAATTCTATCCCATAATTTACAGGATGCCAGTGATATTGAATATAGACGGGACTTAAATGAACATTTATCTGGCTTCATAAAGGAGCTTAATAGCAGTATATTAAACTGCTTTAAGATCAGATCAGATAACATACATCTTTTGGAATGTCCGCTCTATCTCCAACAAGCTCTCTTACATCCACAACTTCTTTTCTCTCACAAATCGGTTTCAGTCGCTGCCCTATGTCATGAAGGCTACCATTTCTCCCACACACCTTGGCAACTCTGTCACGGAGGAGGGGTTGGGCTATTACTCTCACCCTCCTTTAGATTTGAATCTCTTCTCCTACCTCAGTCTCATTGCTTCTCCTCTTTTGAAGTATACTCCATCCATCTATTCGCTCCCCTACTTTTCCGTACAGCAGTCAACCTCCCCTCCCTTACAAATCCTTATCTTCCTTTCTCACTGACCTTGGCTCCTGGCTCTCCATCTTTCTCAAACCTTCATTTTCTTCCCTCATCCTTTGCGATTTTAACATTCATGCTGATGACACCTCTGACTCCTATACCTCAAAGCTTCTTGCTCCAATATCTTCATTCAGTCTTCAGCTGTGCTCCAGTACTCCCATGCACCAGAATGGTCACTGCCTTGATCTTATCCTCTTCTCCAGCTGCTCAATTGCCAATTTCTTCCCCACTCTGACCATCATCTAATAATCTTCACAACTCATCACTCTCCCCCCAGACACAACCAATCCTCATCAATTTGTTCAGGAATCTTGAGGCTAATGATCCTTGCATTCTCTCCACCACTTGTTTTCCCCCTCCTCTCAAACACTACACTATGTAAGTCAGTCAATGAGGCTGTTTCCTTATAACACCATTCTCTCTTGATACCCTTACTCCTCCCCTGTCACATTCTGTAAGACATGCCCAAATCCAGCCCCGGCTGACCTCTAAGATCCGCTAAGATTACTGTTCCTGTGCCTGATCTGCGGAATGTCACTGGCTGAAATCCCACACTCATGCTGACTTTGTGCAGATTCCTACTGACCTCTTTCCAATCTGCCCTTTCGCTTATGAAACGAGGCTCTGACACCAGCTTGACTGATTCTCTTGGATCCAATCCTCACTGTCTCTTTCCCATGCTCAACTCTACTCAAAGTCCCTTCCTTCTTCGCTTTCTCCCCAGACTATGACTGAATACTTCAACAAAAAGGTTCACAAGATTAATCTTGAGTTCTCAACTGAATCGCCTCCACCTCTCCTCTCCTCTGATCCACCCTGACGAAGCTCTGTCAACCCCTGCTGCCTTGTCTTCGTTCTCTGAAATCACTAAAGAGGAAACTGTGCTCTTTCTTGCCTCCTTCAAACTTACAACCTGTTCCTCTGATACCATGCCCAACCATCCACTAGTCACCATTTCTTCTACTGTCATTCCCTATATCTACCACATTCTCAACCTTTCACTTTCTACTGTGACTGCACCCGATGCTTAAAACATGCCATAGTTATGTCACTCCTCAAAAAACCCTCGCTGGTCCCTACTTGTCCCTCCAATTATTGCCTCATCTTCCTCCACCACTTCTTATCCAAGCTACTTGAATGTGCTATTCACCGCCATTGTCTTGACTTTCTTTCCTCTCCAGCTATCCTTAACCCGCTTCATTCGGGCTTTTGACCCCTCATCCTATGGAAACTGCCCTTACTAGAGTTTCTAATGACCTACTCCTGGCCAAATCCAAAGGCCTCTACTCCAACCTCATTCTCCTTGATCTATCTCTAGCATTAGACAATGTAGACCACCACCTATTCATTGATACGCTCTGCTCGCTTGGGTTCAAAGTTCTGTTATCTCATGGTTTTCTTCCTACCTTTCCCATTGCACTTTTACTTTGTGTAGCGCTGCATGCGACTGGTAGCGCTATAAATAATTAATAGTAGTAGTAGTAGTAGCAGCAGCAGCGTAAGCTCTGGAGGATCCTCCTCCAGCACAATTCCGCTATCAGTTGGTATACCTCAGGGCTCTGGAACCACTTCTTCCCTGCATCTACATTTCTTCCTTTGATGCTCTAATCTCCTCCCCTAGCTTCCAGTATCACCTCTATACTGACAACTCACAAATCTATCTCTCTACACCTGAAATTTCTACAGAAATCCAGGCCCAACTCAATCTGCCTATCTGATATTGCTACCTGGATATCTTATCACCATCTAAAATTAAACATGGCCAAGACCGAACTCCTTATCTTTCCTCCTAATCCTACCTCTCCCCTTCCTTTGTTCTGTATCTCAGTGGAAAACACTTTCATCCTTATCTCATTCGTTTGCAACCTTTGGGTCATCTTTGACTCATCTCTTTCCTTCTCTTCACATATACAACAGACTGTAAAACCTGTCTGTCATTTATTTCTCTACAACGTCATTAAAATCTGGTTTTCCTTTCAGAACACACTGCCAAAACCCTCATCCATGCTTCTCACAAGTCTTCCATTAAGCTATCTCCCTCTCCTTCAATCTGTTCAAATTTCTGCTGCATGCCTCATATTACACCAGTATCATTATGTGCACATTACCCCTCTCCTCAAGTTGCTTCACTGGCTCCCTGTCCATTTCCGCATACGATTCAAACTCCTCTTATTAATCTACAAGTGTATTCACTCTATAGCTCCCCAGTATCTCTCCTCTCTTATCTCTCCCTATACCCCACCCCCATGAACTCTGTTCATTGGGTTAATCTCTCTTGTCAGTACCCTTCTCCTCTACTGCCAACTCCATCTCTTCTACCTCTCTGCATCATATGTCTGGAACAACCCGCCTGACTCAGTACGTCAGACTCCATCTTTGGTAGTATTCAAATCCATGTGGAAAACCTGCTTTTTTGAAACTGCATTTAAGTCCTAACCCAACCAACTTGTAAAGCACCCATATCTGCATGTAATTCCCTCTATAGTCCCCTACCCAATCCGCCTCATCAGTCCCCCTCCAATTCCCTACCTGAGCAGCATGTATAGATATACCCTTTTATCTTGTGTGTCTGTCATAAGCTCTTTTGGGCAGGGACTGTCTCTTGCATGTTTGATGTGCAATGTCGCATGTGTCTGGTAGCGCTATAGAAATGATAAATAGTAGTAGTAGGTATCCCATACAGATCAAAATACAAAACTGATCCATGCAACAGAGGAGGAAGACACAGTTGGAGACATTGTACTACCATAGTCTTTATCCCCTTAGCAAGCAAGATGACTATAGGAGCTAAGACTGAGAGAACTGGGGGGGGGGGAGAGAATGAGTGAGGGGAAGTGTGGGGATGAGAGATAATTTCCACTATAAGCAAAACTTTAAAAACTCTGTATTTGGTCATTATTTTAGAAACATCCATGCACAAATAGTGGTAACAGTGGTATTTACACATGCATATTGCAAATACATGTATAAATAGCAATTTCATAAAACCACTATTTACACATGGAAAAAGAAAACATAGAAACATAATAGCAGATAAAGGCCAAATGGCCTATCCAGTCTGTCCATCTATAGCATCCACTATCTCCTCCTCTTCCTAACAGATCCCATGTGTCTGTCTCACGCTTTCTTGAATTCAGGCACAGTCTTTGACTCCACCATCTCTATTGGGAAACTATTCCACACATCTATCTATCTGTCTGTAAAAAAGTATTTCCTTAGATTACACCTGAGCCTATCACCTCTTAACTTCATCCTATGTCCTCTCACTGTGGGAGTTTCCATACAATTCACAGAGACTCACCTCATGCATATATACAGTATGCCACATAGGTATTTAAACACCTTTATCATATCACCCCTCTCCCGCCTTTCCTCCAAAGTATCTAATCTAATCTGAATTTCTGTATTATACTTATCAGTACAGGTTCAAGGCGATTTACAAGTTACGAAGCCCTAACTAAGAATGGGGAATAGTGGGTATATCACATCAATGAAAAGGATACAATGTTGCAAGTAGATAGGGAAGCAGGGAGGGTCTAGTACCACATAGAAGAGAGTAAAAAAAAAACAACCAACATTGCATGGGAAGCAAATCATGGATTACAAATAGAGAAAGGGGGTATAAACAATGAATCAGAAGAGGTAACAGTCACCGATGGATTTTAGCATCAAAGGGGGAGCTGAGTCACTGAATAGTAAGGAATTTTTCAAACAAGAATGTTTTCAGCCTTTTCCTGAAGTTGAGATAACTTGTCTCTGTTCTTATTTGGGGTATTGAATATCAGTTTGTACTTCTATCCCTTGGATGATGAGAGGAGCAGTTGGTGTGTGTTGCTGATTCTGAATAATTTGAAGAATGAATTGGAGAAAAAGTGGATTATTTGTTCAGGAGCGCTGGTGTCAAGGGCATGGTAGACAATGGAGGACAATGCAGTGAAGTTGTCGGTAGCAGGCAGAGAAGGGGTCAAATTTCTTTGATTTTTTGGCTTAATCTGATTACAGTGTTTTGAAGAGGTTAAGCTGGCATACAGGGAGTTGCAATAATTGAGTTGCATTAGGGTAAGGTTTGACTAGACTTAGTTGTCTTAAGCTATAGGAGGTTTTTTCCAAAGTTTTGGGATTTGGGGTTCATAGAGGAGAGTGAAGTCCATGTTTAGTGTTGTGCCTGAGGGCAGCAATAGGGTAGTGGAGACAGTCTGTGTGGGTCAGTGGAACCAAAGTAGTTTTGTTTTGGTGGTGTTTAGTTTGAGTTTATTAGAGAGTGCCTAAGAGTAGATTTTCTGATGCCATTGGAAACTTTTGTAGAAGCATCCTTAGAATTAGAATTGAAAGGAATTTGGAGAAAAATACCATATGTGTAGGATAGACATTCACTAGTGCTGAAGGAGAGGTTGCCTAGGTTGCTCATAAATATGTTGAATAGTGCTAGAGAAAGTAGGGGATCCTTGGGACATGCCACAGAAAGTTTTCCAGATCAATATCATTTGGCTATGGTGTAAAGGGTGTTAAAATTTCACAATATACCAATTATCCCCTCATATCTAATTCTTAACTTTAATAATTACTTTAAATATTTCATAGATCCTCAGCTGGCTCTTCCATAGATTTTCATGCGTCTGTCGCATGAGCCGCTGTCGTCATCAGATCTTCCCTTCTTCAATATTTTATCTTTTAATTTTTTTCTATTTTGTACTCTATATTTATATTTAAATAATGTAACTTATCTGTATTAGAATCATTTCATGGAGCGCCTCTCCCGACATGTCCATGTTTCAATTATACTTCTTCAGGGTCGAGGCTCCTCCAGCATCTATAACTGAAAGGGATATATCTCTGTAAAAAACTGCAGTAAAGCAAACTACAGCCAAAAAGATATTATGCCCAAGGCCATTTCCTACTGAGGATACTTGATTCTTATTGTAAAACCTATTTTTCTTACGCTAACCAGACACTGCAATCGTCTTTAAAGACTTATATATATATTCTTATTTACTTTTATACTCACAGCGCTGTTGAGCTTAATGGGATCACAGCTATGCTCCATGATTCTTTAGTATTAATAACGTTATAGCGTTCTGACCGCATCTGACGTCAGTTCTGCATAGTTGTAACTTCAAACCACCGGACAGGACTCTTTATGTGATGTATGGATTGCTTTTGCTTCACCATTTGAAATATTTGTGAAGAATTATTGAAATAAACTTCGACATCAAGTACCTCAAATCAACAGTTTTGTTTTGGTTTTCCCTTGGTATCCTGTGGAACTTGTTGGTGTTCTTTTTGTTGTGTAGTACTACTACTACATCTACTCTCTTGTTATCTGCGAGAAAAATCAACAGTACCAGACTGTATAGTGAATATAAATGTTCATTTTTATCTGACCCTCACGAACCCCTGAAATCCGTCCACAAATCCCAGGTTCAGAACCTCTGGTTTAGTCAGTAGAAGTTCATGATTGACAGAGTCAAACGCAGCAAATATGTTAGATTGTACGAGAATTGACTGTCGTCCCATTCTCAACATCTGTTTGATTTTGGTGGTTAGAGTTAGTAGTAACAATTCAGTGCTACATTGGGCTCTGAAGCCATTCTGAAAGGTGTAGGCAAGAAAATTTATCTATGTAGGCTGTGAGTTTTGTACAAACTAGAGCCTCAAGTAACTTTGAGAGCAGAGGTATTCTGAAATTAGATAGTGAGGTTAGGTCTGCTCCCTGATTTTTTTGAATTGGAGGTAAGTGGAATATGGCCCATTCGTGTGGGTAGTCAACTTGCTTTTAGGAGGTTGTTCAGTAGTGAAACCAACCAGGGAATAAGCTCATTTGGGATGTGGGAGTATAGGTGCAGAGGGCATTTGTCCAGTATGCAGCTTTTGGTGGTCAGTTTATTAAGTTGGGAGAGTACTTCACTTTGGGTGAGAGGTTCAAAAGTGTCCCAGATTTTATCTACTGTACAGTGGTCAGTAGTGCTAGGGACAGATTGGGCCTCAAAGTTTGTGGTGTGTGCTGTGTTAATTTCTAGTTGTATGCCTTTGATCTTGTCAAGGAAGTAGTTTCCTAATTTTTGGGTACTGAGTTGGAAGGTAGCACTAGCTAGGCCTGGTTTTGGGGGAGCAGTGGTTGTGTACATTAACTGGAATAGTATCTTGATATCAAAGGTATGATTGTCTATTTCTGAGCCATAATATGTTTTCTTGGCTTTGGCTACATGGTGTTTATAGGATTTCATAGCTAATTTCCATTCGTGTTTGTGATTGTCGGGGCTAGATTTCTGCCATTGCCTTTCCAGGCGGTGGTAAGTTTGCTTTTCTACCTTCAGGCTATCACTGTACCAAAGGAGGAAAGGTTTGGAGATCTGTACTTATCAGGTGTGTACAGGTGTGATAGTGTCTAGTGTTTGCAGAATTGCATTGTCTCAGTTGCTTAGTTGATCTACACTATCAACTTTGGACCTGGGTTCAGCTGATTGGATGCAATGGACCAAAATTGATCTGGGTCAATTTTACCTCTGCGTGGTACTTTCTGTTTGACTGGTTTGTGAGTAGTGCTGCCCATGTAGAGGTGATGTGTAAAGGATAATACAGAGTGATCAGACCATGGGATTGAAGTCCAGACTGGGACCCTAGTTGTAATGAAGTCAGTGGCGTGGCCTTTATCATGTGTCGGGCCAAATGGAATCGGTTCTAGGTGACTGTTTGACAAGAATGATTTGAAGTCACACACCATTTTAGTAGTCTTCCTCTAGACCGACTCCATCCTGTTCATATCTTTTTGAAGGAAAGCTCTCCAGAATTGTACACAATATTCTAAATGAGGTCTCACCAGAAAGCATAATTTGGGTGAGGCTTTGGCTAGAATACAATCTACAAGTGTATTCCCCAATTTATATAGGGAATTCATGTGTAAGGAGAGATAAATCTACATTGGGTTTTTACACTAGTTCAAAAGCATGCATAGGTCATTTAAAAAACGAATTTCAGTCAAGGCTTTAAGGGAGTAATTCTCCTTAATCCAGTGTGGTTATTTCTACTTGGAAAGTGAGACCAAGTTATAGTGACCTCACTTCTTAACTGGCAGCCCTTATATGTGTAGGTTTCTAAAATAGGACAGTTACATATGGAAGTGTTGGCCTTACATGTGTGTGACAGGCCAAGGGCTATGGCTCACTGGTAGAACTGTTGCCTCTGCACCCAGAAGTTGTGAGATCAAATCCGGGTGCTACTCCTTGTGACCCTGGACAAGTCACTTAATCCTCCAGTGCCCACTGCATTGAACGTCAGCTTTGAAATGCCAAAGCCAGAAAAAAAATGGTATACAAGTTTCCATTCCTTTCCCCTTTCACCACTAGGCTCCTCTGGACACTACCCCGGTCAATCTGGACACCACAGCTCATGCCAGTCTCTACTGGTCCCCTCTGGTCACCACCAGTAACTATCCATCACTGGAAGGGATCTTCTGGCTGCTTCCGGTACCATTAGCAGTCTCTCCACTGGTCACCACCAGTCACTCACCAACATTCTTCCCCCTTAAGGATCGCCTAAGCTCCAGAAGGAGCTCTACTTTTCCAGGTTTTGTGCTCTGGAAGCCTTGTTTTCTAACCCCTTTTCCATTCAGGGCGAGTAGGGAACTCCCAGGTATCTTTGCAGTATTTATATGCAAATGAGATCCTTCTTCTGTTACTGAGTCTTCCCTCTGCTTGCCGGTGACAGGACATACACTCCATCACAATATCGAACTTCTAAAAGTGTTGCATCCATGTGTAACTGCAAATGGAAGCTGTCAGATTTATGCCATTTTTAAAAAATATTTGTGCTTGTGTAAATTGGCTGCCTCCACTGCGTATACGGTGTTGTATAGTAACTAAGTAAATTTAACTGATTATTGTACTTAAGTAAACATTTTGTTACTTTTACTTGTAAAGTACAGGGTAACATTTGTTATTTTTAATGAAGTAATAATTTCACTAATTTTACCTAGTTACATCTGATGCTTACAGTTAAAAGTGAAAAAGTAAAAGCGGAAGCAAAGTGTAAATGATGACTCCTCAGTAAACCAAATCAAACAGCAAACCCTCATTATGTAGTAAATTATTTCATCCTAAATTTTGCTGTTCAGAGAATATAGCACCGTGTGGAAGTGGTTGCAGTCCTTTCTTTCTAATAGATCCTATTCTGTATTTATTTCCCAAAGCAGATCCAATGAAACTCCTCAAGGTTCTGTCCTTTCACCCATTCTATTCATTTTTTTACTGTCACTCTGTAAACTGCTTATGCGCCTTGGTATTGTCTTATGCTGATAACATTCAATTCTTGCTCAAGGTAAAAAGAAACATTAATGAGACAATTTTAGCACTGCAATCACACCTGAACCTGATAGAACATTGGTTACAATGTTGGGAACAATCTATTCTGGTCCAAATTCCTCAACCAACTCTCCTCCAACCCTAGACCTACAGACTCCGAATCCCATTTGCGCAATGGACCCCCCTCTCCGAATCCACCTACCACTCCCTTGCTCTAATATCCACTAAATCCATCTCCTACCCCCAAAAGGCCCCCTGGTACTTACCTCTTCACAGAGAACTGAAACAGAAATGTCGCGCTTTGGAGTGCAAATGGAAAAAATCTAAATCCCCCTCTGATAGACAGACCTGGAGGGTCAATATTAATCTTTACAATTCAACACTAAAAAAAGCCAGGAAGAACTTCTTCGGAGACAAGATCTCTAGATCCAACAATCAGATCAGTGCGCTGTTTAACATCCGGCGCTCCCTAACTACAAAAAAAGACCCACCCTTGCTCCCACCGTCTCTATCAGCCGATGCCCTTGCAAACTTCTTCAATGAAAAGGTTACCACCCTAAGATGCTCCTTCCCATCCACAGTCTCCTACAACTCCCTGGCCTCTACTGACCCCAACCCCACCTTGCCTGTCTCCACCCCCATTCCAGCCGACAGATCCTGGACCGTCTTCGAACCTGTTTCCGAATCGCAAGTCTCCAAACTTTGCCTCAAACTAAAAACTTGCAAGTGCACCTTGGATCCTTTCCCCTCCTACCTATTCGAGAATATTTCTACACAGGCCATCGCTTCCCTCACCGAACTTATAAACTCAGCCCTAACATCGGGCCTTTTCTCCTCCGACATGGGACATATTTCATTGACCCCCCTACTGAAAAAGGCCGACCTTGACCCCTCCATACCATCAAATTACCGCCCAATAGCAAATATCCCTCTCCTAACCAAGTTATTAGAATCCATCATATCCACTCAACTCTCATCCTACCTAGAAAGATTCTCTATTCTCTTACCCCACCAATTCGGCTTCAGACCCAACTTCAGCACCAAATCCCTTCTGGCCTCACTAATCTCTAAGGTGCAACAACTCCATTCTCGCAACAAATTCGCTGTTCTCCTACAATTCGACCTCTCCGCAGCTTTCGACGTCGTCCATCACGATATCCTAATCTTCCAACTCTCCGAAATAGGCATAAGCTCCACAGTCCTAGATTGGTTCTCAAAATTCCTATGTCTCCGTTCCTACACTGTTAACATAAATGGTACCTCATCCCCCCCCTGGAAACCGAAATGTGGAGTCCCGCAAGGCTCACCCCTCTCTCCTATCCTTTTCAACATCTACATGTCCTCTCTGAAACTCCTTCTTCTATCCCCCCTAGAAACTCTCTACACCTACGTTGATGACATCCTCATCCTCCTCGAGACCAACTCGAACCTCTCTAACCTCACTGAGAATATATCCACATGTATAACGAATCTCCAATCCTGGGCCCAATCTGTACAAATGAAACTGAATGAGTCCAAAACAAAACTACTTTGGCTCGGCCCAACATTAGATCATTTACCCACCTCCATCCCATTACCTTCTGGCCCCACTCTTCAGCTTGAGGTCGCCGTACTTTAAGAAGGATATGGCGTTACTTGAGAGGGTTCAGAGGAGAGCGACAAATCTGATAAAAGGGATGGAAAACTTTTCATACGCTGAGAGATTGGAGAAACTGGGACTCTTTTCCCTGGAGAAGAGGAGACTTAGGGGGGATATGATAGAGACTTACAAGATCATGAAGGGCATAGAGAAAGTAGAGAGGGACAGATTATTCAAACTTTCAAATAATAAAAGAACAAGAGGGCATTCGGAAAAGTTGAAAGGGGACAGATTCAAAACGAATGCTAGGAAGTTCTTCTTTACCCAACGTGTGGTGGACACCTGGAATGCACTTCCAGATTGCGTAATAGGGCAGAGTACGGTACTGGGGTTCAAGAAAGGATTGGACAATTTCCAGCTGGAAAAGGGGATAGAGGGGTATAGATAGAGGATTACTTCACAGGTCCCGGACCTGTTGGGCCGCCGCGTGAGCGGACTGCTGGGCACGATGGACCTCAGGTCTGACCCAGCGGAGGCATTGCTTATGTTCTTATGTTCAAGCAAAGTCCTAGGCATCGTCATAGACTCCTCTCTCTCCTTCAATGATCACCTCAACTCCTTGGTAAAAAAATGCTTCTTTTGCCTTCATATGTTGAGGAAAGTGAGATCCTGCTTTCACCATTCTCATTTTACCGTCCTCGTTCAATCTGCCATCCTCTCTAGACTGGACTACTGCAACTCCATCTATATAAGCCTAACTAAGAAAAACCTCCATAGACTTCAGCTAATTCAGAACGCCGCAGCTAAGCTTATTTTCACAAAAGACAAGTTCGATCACGTCTCCCCACTCCTCTCCAAGCTTCACTGGCTCCCAGTATACTCCAGAGTCCTCTTTAAATGTGCCTGCTTAGCCTTCAAGATCCTACATGGCGTCCTTCCTCACGTTATCCCACTCTTTTGGAATTCCTCAAATCCACACTCCACCAGACCCTCCCAAAAACTGAAACTATCATTCCCCTCAATAAAAGGTATATCCCGCGCAGGAAAACTTGGAACATCCCTCCCCTTTAGAACCACAGAACTCTGGAACAACCTCTCATCCCCACTCAGAAATTCAAGCTCCTTCCAATCCTTCCGCAAACACTTGAAAACTTGGCTCCTTTCAAAAATCTAATCACCTCCCATTCTCTAGTATTCTGTCCCTCTTTATCTTCTTAGTCCCTCTCCTATATCCTTTCATTGTAGTTCCTTTCCTCTTAATTCTTTAAACTGTGCCAAGCTCTGCGCTTGCGAGATGGCGCGGTATACAAACCTAAGGTTTGGTTTAGTTTAGTTTAGCTACATGATAACTTCTTGAAGATAAATGTTGCCAAAACTTGTATCATGTTTCTATCTCATCTCCCTTCTGATATTCCAAAATCCCTAAGGATTGGCAATTTCAGTATTGCTATAGTGGATACAATGCGCAATCTTGAGAGTCATTCTAGATTCCAGCCTCTCCATGAAGAACCATATTTCGAGAGTAGTTTCTGTGATTTTCCTTAAGTTAAGGATTGTGAGATGTTTATGTGAGGTCCTACCCTTTTCTAACTTTTGCTCAGTAGCTCAGGCCTGCATTTTTCTCTGCTTTGAACTACTGTAATAGACTTTTAGTAGGAACCTCGAAAAAGCATCCAAGGGCTCAACAAATTGCTCAAAATGCCACAGTTAGAATCATCTCTAGTACTGGGAAATTTGACCATATAACTCCGACTTTAATCTCACTTCACTGGCTTCCAATTGAACAGAGAATCATCTTTAAGCTTCTCTGCCGCATTGTTGCAAGGTTGCCAGTCTACCAGGATGCTACGTTCCTCTGGTGATCTTCTTCTGGTAGTTCCCTCGATACGATTGGTCCAGCTAGAAACTTAGAGAAGATCTCTCTTCAGTGTCATGGGACCTAAACTTTGGAAAACTATGCCTTCAACTCTCCATACATTGTCCAGCTTTGGATCTTTCAAGAAAAAGCTGAAGACTATTCTTTTCCTTCCTGCCTATAAGGTCTTCATGAGTGTACCCACTGTCTAACCGTCTTGGGCCCAGATTCACTAAAGATAGCGACTCAGTCGCTGTTGGCTGATTCTCTGGCCAATTTTCAAACAGCGATTGAGTCACACTATCAAGTCATGCAAATGATTTGCACGAAGGTTCAAATCATTTCCATGCATACCCACCGACTCAATCGTTCAGTGAGTGATTGAGACATGTGCAGAGCCTTGACAGTAGTTACAGGAGAAGCAGCCTCCTGTCACTGCTGTCAGGGCTTCTGCTTTTTTTAATGGGACAGTTGGTCTGCAAGAATTAAACGCGCACCATCTGTCCCATTAAAAAAGCCGACAACTGCCCCCACTGAATGACCGTTCCCCCGTGCGCTTGCCCACTCCCTTGAAAAAGCCGGCAGGAGGGATGCCCACTCCCTCCTGCCATGATTCCCGTCAGCCCACCCACTTCCCCGAAAATACTGGCAGGAGGGATGCCCACTCCCTCCTGCCATGACTCTCACTGGCCCACCCACTTCTACAAAAAAAGCAGCAGGAGAGATGCCCACTTCCTCCTGCCATCGGCCCCATCAGCATCAGCACACTCCCTGAACCAACCCCCCGCCGAACCCTCCCTTGCCAAAATGGTAGAAGGGATGCCCCCTCCCTCCTGCCACTGCAATGCCCCCTCCCCTCCCCTGTGCCTATACCTTTAGCGTTGGAAGCAAGAGGAACCGCAAACACCTCCTGCTCCTTCACCCGGCTTGTTATGCCACTGGGCCTTAGGCCCTTCCCTGGTGTATCATATGATGCATGGGGAGGGCCCTAAGGCCCTGATTGGCTCAGACACCTCAGGCCCCTCCCAATGGAGGAGCATGAGGCATCTGAGCCAATCAGGGACCTCCTTAGGAAGGAGCCTAAGGGGAGAGCTTAAGGCCCAGTGGCGTAGCAGGCCAGGCAGAGAAGCAGGAGGTGTTTGCGGTTTCTCCTGCTCCCAATACCAAAGGTATGGACGCAGGGGAGGGGGCATTGCGGTGGCAGGAGGGAGTGGGCATCCCTCCAGTCATTTCAGCACAGGGGGGGTGCCAATTCCGATGCTGATGGGGCTGATGGCAGGAGGTAGTAGGCATCTCTACTGCCATATTAAAGTGCAGTGCGGGGGGGAGCAGGCATCCCTCCTGCTAGTTTTGGAGAAGTGGGTGGGCAGGCGGGCATCATGGCAGGAGGGATTGAGCATTCCTCCTGCCATTTGTGGGTGGCTGTGTGCCAAGGAAGTGTGGATTGTCAGGAGGGCACAATTGTTGGGGGTCACTGGGGGAGTGGAGGGGATTTTTTTATGGGGGCAGATATTGTGCGTGTGTAATACACGTAAAATATCTGTGCCATGGAAAAAAAACAATGAAAAAACAAACAAACCATGCAGAACTGTCAAAAAACCAGCAGACCTGTTTATCCGATGCAAAATAGCCAAGCAAATGTTAGGGAATCAATTGCTTGGCTATTTTACATGGGGTTTTACAAATTTGCATGGCCTGCTCGGAAAATAGGTGATCGAAGGGAAAACACGTGGTGGGCCGTTTTGTGAATCGGGTCGGTTAGTAGTGATCATCGCTAAACCTGTGAAAGTATTATAGATTAGGCAATTACTTTTTCATTTTCACTTAAGTAAATTTTAAATGTGTTCTTCACTGTAACTTTTACTTAAGTTATTAAAAGATAAATTTATTTTTACTTCAAGTACTTTAAGGACTGTTCCTATAGCTATTTTAGGAAAGGCATTTTCTAAAATATCACTAGGATTGAATACGTCCCCAACTTGGGGGGAAGGGGTAAAACGCGGACCTCATGTACTTTATGGACCTCACGGATCTAAAACCAAACGTCCTTAAAAATCTGAGGTCTGTGCATTGACAAGTCTGCCTTTTAGCTTATTCCACCGCTTTCCCTGCACGATCAGCTCAGGCCTCCGGCTCTGCCTTCCCTAATGGCTAAGGAGGGAGGAGGCGCACCGTGGTTTTTGCTAATTAGCCCGATCATCCCTTCCTCCAGATCTCTCCCTCCTCGCTGATTCCGAGAGCCCCCGCGATATGACACTGGATGGCAAATAGCTGGGTTGGGGGGGGTAAAAATGTGTGCAATGTGTAATGTGTGCAGTACATCTGACCTCGAAGACCTCAAGGATCTGAACTGCACATCCTTAAAAATCTGAGGTGTGTGCCACTTTTAGTTTCTGGCTCTGACAGACCTCTATGCCATTTTAGTCACTGACAGATCCTAATGCTTTTCCTTCCCTATGCTGAGACTAAAAATTGCACAGACCTCAGGGCAAAAGTTTTGCCAATAGTCTCAACATTGGGAGGGAAAAGCATTAGGAATCGTCAGAGCTAAATTGTCATACAGGTCTGTCAGAGCCAGAAACTACAAGTGGCACGGACCTCAGATTTTTAAGGACGTGCGGTTTTAGATCTGCGAGGTCCATAACGTCCGCATTTTACCCCTTCCCCCCCAAGTTGAACTTCTCATTTCTGATCTCAATACTCTATGTAAAATGAGGCTGTAAAGGCATAGAGAGAGGTAACCTGCATAGATTGAATGATACAATCCTAACAAAAAATGGGGTTGGTAGTCTGTTTGGAGCAGGATAGATTGACCACACTGTCCTTTAACTGTCATCCTTTATGAAGTTATTATGGAGCCTTTTTACTAAAGTGTTGTGCATGGTAACAAACATTAGTATGCACTAACCTCTATGTGGCACATCAGTAAACAAATAGGATGCTCAGCATTTAGGGCCTGCTTCTATAAACAGTATCTAACTCGGTAGGTGCCTAGGAAAACGGCACCTGCAGTATGTCGTTCAAAGTTAGGCACCATTTGTAGAATTGTACCTAAATCAAGATAGGCACTGATATATTAGGCCAGATTATTCATGGCCTAAAGTACTGGAGCCTAACTTAATCTATACCCAAACTCTGCCCCTAACCATACCTACTTTTTCGGTTTAGATGCCTACATCTCGTCTACAGAGTTAGGTGCCTACTGGCAAATTATATACAGTGGTGCCTCACACAACGAACTTAATTGGTTCCAGGAGCAAGTTTGTTATGTGAAACGTTCGTTATGTGAAACGCGTTTTCCCATAGGAATACATGTAAAAAAAAATAATTCGTTCTGCAGCATAAAATATACTAAGATGACATAAAAAAGATAAATTTTTGGTTATTATTTTTATTTAGATACATCTAAAAACATAATTGTTTTTTAAAACAACACACATTTTTTAAATTTAAAGACAGACTAAGTAGAGTCTAATTTTACAGTGAGAGGGCAGAGTCTCAGCGGCAAAAACTGGGACTTAACTGTTCATTTTTTTTTTTTTTCTACCGTGTTTCCCCGATGATAAGGCAGGGCCATCAAATAAGACAGCCCCCCCTTTTTAGAAAAAAATGTAAAATAAGGCACCCCCCCGCAAATAAGCCACCCACCGATACCTGCGCTTACCCGAATCGGGTGGTACGGTGGGTGACTCCGTGTAGTCCCTGGCACCCCCCGACACGATTGGGGCAAGAGGGAGCTCAAGCCCTCTTGCCCCCCCGACTCCCCGACACGATCGGGGCAAGAGGGAGCTCAAGCCCTCTTGCCCCCCCCGACTCCCCGACACGATCGGGGCAAGAGGGAGCTCAAGCCCTCTTGCCCCCCCGACTCCCCGACACGATCGGGGCAAGAGGGAGCTCAAGCCCTCTTGCCCCCCCCGACTCCCCGACACGATCGGGGCAAGAGGTAGCTCAAGCCCTCTTGCCCCCCCCGACTCCCCGACACGATCGGGGCAAGAGGGAGCTCAAGCCCTCTTGCCCCCCCCCCGACTCCCCGACACGATCGGGGCAAGAGGGAGCTCAAGCCCTCTTGCCCCCCCGACTCCTCGACACGATCGGGGCAAGAGGGAGCTCAAGCCCTCTTGCCCCCCCGACTCCCCGACACGATCGGGGCAAAAGGGAGCCCAAGCCCTCTTGCCCCGCCGATTCCCCAACTCCCCGACAATATCGGGCCAGGAGGGAGCCCAAGTCCTCCTGGCCACGGCGACCCCCTAACCCCACCCTGCACTACATTACGGGCAGGAGGGATCCCAGGCCCTCCTGCCCTCGACGCAAACCCCCCCTCCCCCCAACGACCGCCCCCCCCCCAAGAACCTCCGACCGACCCCCAGCCGACCCGCAACCCCCCTGGCCGACCCCCACGACACCCCCAACCCCCTTCCCCGTACCTTTCTGTAGTTGGCCGGACAGACGGGAGCCAAACCCGCCTGTCCGGCAGGCAGCCATCGACGGAATGAGGCCGGATTGGCCCATCCGTCCCAAAGCTCCGCCTACTGGTGGGGCCTAAGGCGCCTGGGCCAATCAGAATAGGCCCAGGAGCCTTAGGTCCCTCCTGGGGGCAGGGCCTGAGGCACATGGTCGGGTTGGGCCCATGTGCCTCAGGCCCCGCCCCCAGGAGGGACCTAAGGCTCCCGGGCCTATTCTGATTGGCCCAGGCGCCTTAGGCCCCACCAGTAGGCGGAGCTTTGGGACGGATGGGCCAATCCGGCCTCATTCCGTCGATGGCTGCCTGCCGGACAGGCGGGTTTGGCTCCCGTCTGTCCGGCCAACTACAGAAAGGTACGGGGAAGGGGGTTGGGGGTGTCGTGGGGGTCGGCCAGGGGGGTCGCGGGTCGGCTGGGGGTCGGTCGGAGGTTCTTGGGGGGGGGCGGTCGTTGGGGGGAGGGGGGGTTTGCGTCGAGGGCAGGAGGGCCTGGGATCCCTCCTGCCCGTAATGTAGTGCAGGGTGGGGTTAGGGGGTCGCCGTGGCCAGGAGGACTTGGGCTCCCTCCTGGCCCGATATTGTCGGGGAGTTGGGGAATCGGCGGGGCAAGAGGGCTTGGGCTCCCTTTTGCCCCGATCGTGTCGGGGAATCGGCGGGGCAAGAGGGCTTGGGCTCCCTTTTGCCCCGATCGTGTCGGGGAGTCGGGGGGGCAAGAGGGCTTGAGCTCCCTCTTGCCCCGATCGTGTCGGGGAGTCGGGGGGGCAAGAGGGCTTGAGCTCCCTCTTGCCCCGATCGTGTCGGGGAGTCGGGGGGGCAAGAGGGAACCAGGCGGAGAGAGGGCAGTTAAGCGCAGTGCCTGCGCGGAAGGATGCAGCTCGGGCGACTTCGTTGTGTGAAACGAAGTTCGTTGTACGGATCAAGACATAAAGTTCGTTGTGCGCAGCATTCGCTGTGCGAGGCGTCCGTTATGCGAGGCACCACTGTACTTTTAAATTGCTTAGTTTTAATGGCTTTTTTCAATTAACAGTGCTGATTGAACCAATTAAAAAATTAAGTTAGGTGCCTATATATATAGGCGTGCCAATCTAGGTGCCTAATGGTAGGTGCTTTTTATAGCATCAGGGCCTTAGTGCATACTAATGTCCATTAGCAGGCACTAAGCTTTTGAAAAAGGGCTGCTATGTTTTCCCCCTTCCTCTATTTTTTATCCCCTTCCTCCCTTGTCAGAACCCATCACTAATATCTCTTCCCCCCAAAAAAAGTGTACCAAATAAATTAGCTTGATAAAATAAAAGGTCAGTAAATGATTATTTAAAAGTATAAAATTAAACTGTATATAAAAGTAAATGTATTTTACCTCATTACAAGGTCAGTTTAAAATGCATTTTCCCCCTAATACAGCCCAACTTTGAAATGAGATTTCTTTTCTTCAGTCTTTAATAAGGAGTGTGTTAGAGTTAAATTCACACAATAAACTATTTTTGATAGTGACTCAGAGGAACTAAAGGGTGGAAACACAAAGCAAGGCAATGGCCTCAGGAATAATCCAAGGAATTTTCTGTTTTTTTTACAGAAAGGGTGGTAGCTGCATGGAATAGCCTCCCAGTAGAAGTGGTAGAGAAAAAGATTGTGTATGAATTCAAGAAAGTGGGGGACAGATATGTGGGATCTCTTAGGAGAAAAGAAGGAGAAAGTGGATGCTATGGATGGGCAGACCGGATGGGCCATTTGGCCTTTATCTGCATTCATGTTTCTGTGTTTCTTTCTGTGCTGTTTAACATATGTATTCATTGATGAACTGCAAATAGGTATGACAAAAGAGGTGATCATATTGGCAGATGACTCAAAATTACTCAAAGTCATTTAAATGGCAGACAACTGCAAGGATTTGCAGAAGGATAAGGTAGATTAGAAGACTGGGTAACTGAATGCCAGATGAGGTTTAACATGAACACATGCAAAAGGATACAGAAAGGTAAAAATAATCCCAACTATAGGTATAAAATGCTGGTTTTTAGCTAAGAGACACCACCCAAGAAATGATTTGGTAGTCATTGTGGCCTGTATGCTGAAATTTTCAGTACACTATGCTGCAACTTCCAAAACAGTCAACGGGATGCTTGAAAAGGAACATAAGAATAGCCTTACTGGGTCAGATCAATGGTCCATCAAGCCCAGTAGCCCGTTCTCACAATGGTCAATCCAAGTCACTAGTACCTGGCCAAAACCCAAGGTGTAGCAGTATTCCATGCTACCAATACATAGCAAGCAGTGGCTTCCCCCATGTCTTTCTCAATAACAGACCATGGACTTTTCCTCCAGGAACTTGTCAAACCTTTCTTAAAACCAGCTACACTAGCCGCTCTTACCACATCCTCTGGCAAAGCGTTCCAGAGCTTAACTATTCTCTGAGTGAAAAAAATTTCCTCCTATTGGTTTTAAGAGAACTTCCCTGTAACTTCATTGAGTGTCCCCTAGTCTTTGTAATTTTTGACGGAGTGAAAAATCGTTGTACCCGTTCTACTCAGGATTTTGTAGACTTCAATCATATCTCCCCTCAGCCATCTCTTTTCCAAGCTGAAGAGCCCTAACCGTTTTAGTCTTTCCTCATACGAGAGGAGTTTCAGCCCCTTTACCATCTGGGTCGCTCTTCTTTGAATCTTTTCTAGCGCCACTATATCTTTCTTACGATAAGGAGACCAGAATTGAATGCAATACTCCAAATGAGGTCGCACCATGGAGTGATACAGGGGCATTATAACATTCTTAGTCTTGATAACCATCCCTTTTTTAAATAATTTCCAGCATCCTGTTTGCTTTTTTGGCCACCGCCGCACATTGGGCGGAAGGTTTCATCATATTATCTACAATGATACCCAGATCCTTTTCTTGGGCGCTAAAACCCAAGGTGGACCCTAGCATCTGGTAACTGTGATTCAGGTTATTCTTCCCAATGTGCATCACTTTGTATTTGTCCACATTAAATTTCATGTGTCACTTGGATGCCCAGTCTTCCAATTTCCTAAGGTCCGCCTGCAATTTTTCACAATCCGCATGCATTTTAATATCAAAACTAAGAATACCATACGTCTGTGTATAGGTCTACACTGCAATCGTACCATGAGTACAGTATGCATTTCTGGTCATTCCATCTCAAACAGGACATAATAGACCTACCAAAGGCTCAGAGTATGGTAATAACAATGACAGGAGATATAACGCCTTCCTTACAGAGTAAACAGGCTGGGGCTCTTCAGCTTAGAAAAGAGATGACCAAGACAAGATTATGAGCTGTCACCAGTTTCTACATGGCTTGATTCCAGAATTCTTTAAGAGTAAGATGCCTAGTTATCAACCAACAACCGCGTTCGGAAAATTCTGCATTGTTGAAAACAAATGTCAACCCCAAATATGCGGAAACCAATGCAATGACATTTGAATGTGCAGGGGTAAAACTATGGAATGCCCTTGTTTGCCAAATTCGGAAATGAAGTGATAGGAGCTCATTTAGAAAACTGTTATAAACACAATTATTTGTTGATGCATATTTCTGAGTACCGATTGTTATTAAAATTAATGCTGTGTTTCTACTTGTCCAGATTTAACATTTTATGTATGTAATCATTTTATCGACCGTTTTGATATAAAACGGTATCGAAATTTTTAAAAGAAATAAATAAAAAAGAAATATGAACGAAATTTATAAAATCATGTGGAGACTGAACAGTTAAATAGGGAAATATGTGTTAACAGGCATTTTCAGTTTTCACATTTAATGCCAAAATGTTCTATATTTATAAATAATTACATTGAAGTAGATAATTTTGTATAAATTGTCTGTTATATGGACACTTACATTCATGTGTGCAAGATAACCCTAGTAGTTTAGGAAAGGTGTAGCAAATTCACACTTTTTTCTGAAGTATATATAGTGCCACCAAACAAGTATATTTATTTTGCACAATACACAACTGGAACAGCCATTTTACTGAAGAAGAAAAAACCCGAAACAGAACATCATCACTTGGGGTTTTGCATTTTTAAGTACAGGCACAAGATCTTTTATCCTAAATTCCAAAAACCAAAAAGCTCTGAAAAACTGAAATTTGACGTGTGTTTCTCTTGTTCTCTGCACAATTCTAGTCAAAGGGCTAGAAATATGGCAGAGAGCTGCAGATTCCACTCAGGGTGACAGGGAGAAGCAGAAAAGGAAGCATTTATCGCTGTCAATGGCACACAAAGTTGAGGTATTGCAGAATCTTGATTATGATGAAAAGTTTGGTGGCAATTTTATGGTCTGACATTTCAAAAACTGAACTATTCCAAAAAACAAAATATGCCTGGTCCCGAGGATTTCAGATAAGGGATCGTGTACCTGTACCTTAACATTTATTTATTTATGTTATTTAACAAATTTTGATTCTGCTTTAGAACCTAAGCGGTTTACAGCACTTACATAAATAACTTAAGTTATTACATCAACAATACGTGACAAACTATCACAAATCTTCAGGCCTAAATCATGCACATATAAATGACAATTTTGCTACTTAATGGGGTAATTTTACAACTGGATTTTGTTTATGTAAAGTCTAATTTACATAAAGAAAAACGACATAAAATTATGTGGCCAAACACGCGCTTGTAAGATCCCCAATAAGTTCAAATATATTTACACTAGTATATGAGGTACATAATAATAATAAAGTTATTGTTATTATTATTATTATTATGTACCTCAGGTAGCTGCTCCCAGAAACTTAGGGCTCCTTTTATGAAGGTGCGCAAGCATTTTTAGCATATGCACTGGATTAGCGCGCGCTAGCCAAAATACTACCATCTGCTCAAGAGGAGGCCGTAGCGGGTAGCAGAGGTTAAGGCCGTAATGCGCCTTCGTAAAAGGAGCCCTTAGTGCTGGTGAAGCAGAAGCTGAATTGCAATGAATGCACACACACATTTGTATCTCCTTCAGAGTATGGGCTTTTATGCACTAGAGGGGCAGGTTCTGAGTGCTATTTTATAAGCATCTATGTTACCTTTATAAAATAGGCTTAAAACAGGCATCTTTTTGGACTTTCAAATAGGTGCCCTGTTATAAAATTAACCCCCCCCCCCTTCTCTTAATAAACCTGTAACAAAATTTGGGAAATCTGAATATCCTCAGAAAACTGATGAAGGAGCCATCACTCAAAAGTGAACATTTTTGCAAAGAGATAAGTACAACTTCTCCCTCAAGCTCTCCTACAAACCTCAGGTACAAATATGAAGTTTGTCAAGAGTTGTGGGTGACTTTAAGCAGGTATGGGGAAATTCTTCAAGGCATATGTGTACCGTATTTTCACGCAAATAACACGCACCCGTATAAAACGCGCACACGGATATAGCGCGCAGAAATCACGATGATTTGCACAAAAACTTTGATATACCGCGCTCACGGGTATACCGCGCATGCTGCCCGACGCTCCTTTCGCCCGCCCTGACTTTCCGTGCGCTGTCCCGACTCTCCGTTCACCCCCCCTGACTTCCGTGCACTGTCCCCCCTTGAAGGTCTGTCCCCATCCTGAAAGCCTGATGCCCCCCCCCCCGACGTCCGATACATCCCCCCCCCCCCCCCCCGAAGGACCGCCGACTCCCCAACAATATCGGGCCAGGAGGGAGCCCAAATCCTCCTGGCCACGGCGACCCCCTAACCCCACCCCGCACTACATTACGGGCAGGAGGGATCCCAGGCCCTCCTGCCCTCGATGCAAACCCCCCTCCCCCCAAGAACCTCCGACCGCCCCCCAGCCGACCCGCGATCCCCCTGGCGACCCCCACGACCCCCCCACCCCCCTTCCCCGTACCTTTGGTAGTTGGGCCAGAAGGGAGCCCAAACCCTCCTGGCCACGGCGACCCCCTAACCCCACCCCGCACTACATTACGGGCAGGAGGGATCCCAGGCCCTCCTGCCCTCGACGCAAACCCCCCTCCCCCCCAAGAACCTCCGACCGCCCCCCAGCCGACCCGCGATCCCCCTGGCGACCCCCACGACCCCCCCACCCCCCTTCCCCGTACCTTTAGTAGTTGGCCGGACAGACGGGAGCCAAACCCGCCTGTCCGGCAGGCAGCCAACGAAGGAATGAGGCCGGATTGGCCCATCCATCCTAAAGCTCCGCCTACTGGTGGGACCTAAGGCGCGTGGGCCAATCAGAATAGGCCCTGGAGCCTTAGGTCCCACCTGGGGGCGCGGCCTGAGGCACATGGTCGGGTTGGGCCCATGTGCCTCAGGCCGCGCCCCCAGGTGGGACCTAAGGCTCCAGGGCCTATTCTGATTGGCCCACGCGCCTTAGGCCCCACCAGTAGGCGGAGCTTTAGGATGGATGGGCCAATCCGGCCTCATTCCTTCGTTGGCTGCCTGCCGGACAGGCGGGTTTGGCTCCCGTCTGTCCGGCCAACTACTAAAGGTACGGGGAAGGGGGGTGGGGGGGTCGTGGGGGGCGCCAGGGGGATCGCGGGTCGGCTGGGAGGCGGTCGGAGGGTCTTGGGGGGGAGGGGGGTTTGCGTCGAGGGCAGGAGGGCCTGGGATCCCTCCTGCCCGTAATGTAGTGCGGGGTGGGGTTAGGGGGTCGCCGTGGCCAGGAGGGTTTGGGCTCCCTTCTGGCCCGATATTGTCGGGAAGTCGGCGGTCGTTCGGGGTGGGGGTGCGAGTGGTCCTGCCGGGGGGGGGGATGTATCGGACGTCGGGGAGTCGGCCGGGCAAGAGGGCTTGGGCTCCCTCTTGCTCCGATCGTGGGTGCGGGTGTGGGTGGGAGCGCGTGCGAGCGGTCGTTCGGGGTGGGGGTGCGAGTGGTCCTGCCGGGGGGGGGGGATGTATCGGACGTCGGGGAGTCGGCCGGGCAAGAGGGCTTGGGCTCCCTCTTGCTCCGATCGTGGATGCGGGTGCGGATGGGAGCGCGTGCGAGCGGTCGTTCGGGGTGGGGGTGCGAGCGGTCCTGCTGGGGGGGTGAATCGGGCGTCGGGCGGGGTGGGAACTATGTTTTAAAACTTTGGTATACCGCGCTCACGCATATAACGCGCGAGGGGTATGCGCGGTAGGTAAAAACGCGTATAACGCGCGCGTTATATGCGTGAAAATACGGTAATTGCAGTTCAAAAATGTTTAATGCACAAATACTTTGTAAGACCGGGCCCCCTTTACAATTCTGCATGCTTTGGCATATAGACCTATTCTAACATCACAACTTATTTATATGTGCGTAAATATGCTTTTTATATGTACAAACAGAACACACCGTCTCTAAAATCTTCAGTCGTTTTCATTTCCTAAGTAAATAGTATATTAAAATCTCACCTAAAGTTCCAATTATAAAACCAAGTACAGTAAGTACATTCAAGTGAGTGTAAAAACCTTCAACAATTAGCCTAAATTGCTAGTCATTGGTTTACCACTAAGCTGGAAGAAAGCATCAACTCAGAGGAAAACAATAGGAAACTGAAAATTTGACCCTTCATAAGATTAAAGAGACAGAACTTTTCTGCACCACATGCAAGAGCCAACAACTGTTTCATCATGTCACTGTTTACTGCTCTGTGCTTTCTTTTGGAAGTGAAGGATGAATCTAGTGGGACTGATGCTTAAAAAAAAAGATGCTTAAAAAAAACGCAATGTCCTTCAGGGGTTTGCCTAGTTAAAAGTAAATGAGAAAAGTGCATGCTCAAGGAAAAGCTTTATCATAAAAGTCAGAATTTAATGTGCAAAATTTAGGAAAGGTATCTGCATTTTCCCAACCCCCAACTAAATAACATTTTCAAAATCAAAGAGCAACACATAGGGCTCCTTTTACGAAACCGCTTTAGCGGTTTAACGCGCGTAATAGCGTGCACTAATTTGCCGGCCGCGCTAGCCGCTACCGCCTCCTCTTGAGCAGGCGGTAGTTTTTCGGCTAGCGCGGGGGTTAGCGAACGTTAAAAAGCTACGTGCGACAAAGCCTCCAACGCGGCTTCGTAAAATGAGCCCATAGGCTCAGCCAATATGTTATTTTCATCTCAGGCCACAGAATATTTAGCAATACTATATTTAGGTCTCCTAGGCTTTTCCTCTTTCTTTTTCTACTCTAATCTAATATTTGTGCGTCGCACAAACCTAAACAGGCTCTAGGCGACTCAAAGAACGAAAAAGGTAGCTGGGGTATAGAGGGGAGGGCAGGAGAGGAAGGACGGGGGAAAGGAGAAGAAGAGCCTAATCGTATTAGCAAAACAGGTGTCCATAGAGATCTTAGTTGTACTAAGCTTGGACAGGTGCCTATAAGAGTCTTGTAGGTATTAATTGTCAAACAGTAGAGTTTTCAGTTTCTTCCGGAAAAGAGCGTTTAAACCAGATTTAAGTAAGCATAAACTCTAAATATGTAACTGTATTCAATGGTTATCAAAAACTCAGAAAACATTGTTCTATGAACATCTTCATGCTAATCTAAATCAATAAATTATAATAAGAATGCCTGATTGGGAAAAGTAACAATGATAGACCATTGCTGCATATCCTCGCTTGTTGCTATGCAATGAGGGGTACTCGTTTCATAAGGTGAATTCTCTCATTACTTAACTGAGCTGCAACACCTTAAAAAGGTATTGACCTAGGCAAGCCTCAGCTTGCTTTGTTTGATTTTGCTGCCTATATATATTTTTGTTGTTGTTGTACTTGTATGACTTACATGGACAATTGTTTCAATTTATTTTCCTAAATATCTGTTTGTTCCATCTCCTAAAAGCACAGGTGCATGTGTGGGCCTGTGGATCTCTTTCATTAATCATAATAGCTATGGCATATATCAAGAGTGCTAAGTGGAAAAACTGAGATCTAATCTAATCTACAATTTATGAGTCGCTCCATGTCTAACTAGGTTTAAGGCGATGCACAATTCAAGAGATATACAATAATTGAAACAGAAATACATCTAAAAACCCGCCCAAATCGGCACTTGGACGACCTAAAAGACAGTCCTACAGGGATAATCAAAAGTTGTGGGTTTTTAAAATTTTTTTTATTTACAACAAATTCAGTTTTACAATCAAGTATAATAATTACAACTTGAATCACATCAAAGCTTGATAACAGTAAAAGAAAAAAAAAAAAAAGGAAATAGTATCTCAAGTATTTAGCCCACAATATTGAGAGAGATCATCAGGAAATATAAATTTGTTATAAAGAAAAAATAAATGTATCACACAAGTGGCAGCAATATTCTACACAGTCGGTACATGCATTATATGGCACGTCACACATCTTTAGTTAGTTACCAACCCTTCTTTTGACTCAAGAAATTCTGACAGCTGTTTTAGCTCAAAAAAGAAAATTCTTATTTTGATAAGTAATATAACATTTTGCAGGAAATTTCAATAAAAATACACCTCCCAAGGCTAGGATTCTTGGTCTAAACGCCAAGAATTCTTTCCTTCGCCTCTGAGATTTCTGAGATATCAAGAAAAATGTGAACATAAGAGTCTAAAAACTGATCATTCATACGACGGAAATAAAGATATTCTCTATCACTTTTCAAAGCAAAAGTTATCAACATGGTTGTTCTATCCGTAATAATTTCCAAGGAATTCTCCAGAAAAGTCGACAAATTCATTTCCACAGCTTTACCTCTAGAGTCTCATTAGGAATAGAAACCCCGAGGGGTTTCTTTATATGCAAGTAATTTACTCGTACAACCAAAGGAGGCTTGATTGGGGGTTTAGCGTGTAATAGTCCTTTCATAAATCTGGAAACCAGTGGGTGTATAGCCAGAGGTTTATCATGAAGAAAAAGGTGAAAGGCACTAATGGCATTGAGGTGCACTCTCACCAAAGTGGTCTTTAGACCAGAGTGTTTGAGAGATGTAAGAGGTAGTCCAATACTGATGACAGAGGGTGAATCAGGTCCATTGGAACTGGTAACAGCACTGTTTGGACAGTTTCCAGGCAGCATCTATAATAGCTGATACTGGAGCAGAGAGATGGAAATCATTTACTTGCTGGAAAAGAGGTACCAGGCTGTGAGAGCTAGTGAATGTAGATTGGGGTGAAGGAGTGATAAGAGTTGGAAAAATCTACAGAGGAATGGGTGACTTGACACTGAGTTAAAGTAGAAGAGGGTATCAGGGCTGTCTTGGCCATCTCGGAGCCTGAGTTTGAAAAGAAGTTTCCCTATTAAGGGTACTGGAGGAAACGCGTAGAGAAATTTGTTTACCCAGTCCAGCAGGAAAGCATCGGATTCCAGACGGTAGGGCGAGTGGAGCAAAACTGTGGAAATTTGTGATTAATGGAATGACATCACCCATCTGTGAGAATATGCTGCCTACTTGTCCTGGGATAAATTATGTAAACCACTTTGATTTTTAAAGGCTGTATATAAAGTCCATCCTCTTTCCCCTTAGCACCTGAACTCCCTTCAAAAATGTACAAAAAAAATTACTATAGTTAGTGTGCATACATTCAAAAACTACAACATGATGTCATAGCACTTTCCATGATAATCCATTTTTTGTTGTGTTAGCATGCATGCATTAGCAACTACCGGTAACACACCTTAGTAGAAGGGCTTCTATGTATACTATCCAGGCTTTTCCTTTCGCTTTCCTTCATGTTTCCCCACATTCATTTCCTAATATTTTTTAATTTCTCTCATTCAAAAAAACAAGCAAAAACTAAAACACTTATTCTGTGTGTGCTATAAAATTCTGGGTCTTGTGCAGCCAGCTGCTTGATAAACCCCCCTGCTGAGAATGTACAATTCCACAACAGACTTGAATAAGCACCAGATAATGAACAAAGAATACAACCCAAGTTAGGAATGGGTTTCAATTTTATTTCTGAGCATATATTTATAGTATTTGTTACGTGCCTTACTCCGCAATAAAATGCAACTCAAGCAAAACAAACTAGGCAGCACATAGCAACAGCAAAGTGAAACAAAATAATAATGAGATACTGACCTAAGTTAATGAACAACCAATTTAAAGTAATAAGTCTTTAAAAGAAAGTGGGTAGAGATGGTAAGTCCTGCATTTCAGTCAGTCACTTATTCTATAAGATGAAATCAAACCAAGAAAAAGAATTAAAACGAGACATAGTTTAATTTGCATAAGGTATATTGAGGAAGATGTGAAGCTAACAGCATTTTAATGCTGCATGAGAGAAGAGAGCTAAAGAGGAACTCAACACATGTAGATATCTGAAGGCAATTTGGGAGCAATACTAAACAGGAAGCTAGGGAGGAGAGACAAGAAAAGAAGCAGCATGAAGATACAAAGGGGGTGCTTAAAAGTTCTCAGCCCAACAATCCGTGCCCTTCTCTTCAACTGCCAATTCCAGACTCTGTCCCTTTTGCCTTGCTGTGCCTTATGCTTGGAACAAGCTGCCCGAATCCCTATGGTGGGCTCCATCTCTGGCAGTGTTCAAGGCACAGTTAAAAGCCCACCTCTTTGAGAGTGCTTTTGACTCATAACTCAAGTTTCAAGTTTAATTAAAAATTTGATAAATCGCAATATCATGAATCAAAGCGATGTACAATTTAAAAATGGGGAAAACCAACTACATTCAGATTGCAATAAGAAGTGGACAAAAACCCTATATGTCATGTCTGTCTTTCCAAATTAGACTGTAAGCTCTTCCGAGCAGAGGGACCAACTATAAATGTAAAAATGTACAGCATTGTGTATGCCTTTCAGTGCTATATAAATGATAAGTAGTAGTAGTAGTAGTATTTTGCCACTATAGCTGAAGAGAGTTATTTTACTTTGCAAAGTGCCAATTTGCAGAATTGTAATGCTATGTTTTGACATTGTTTCAGATCATTGATTGAACCATGCCAATGAAAAGTGTGGAATTTTCAAGTTTAGAACTCTGAGCCATCATGAAGTTCCTATTCTTGCAGAAGAAAACTCCAATGGGAATTCATGAATGTATGATGAAAACATTGAGTAACAAATGCCCATCATATTCCACAGTGAAGAAGTAGTGTGCAAACTTTCAGGGTGGAGATTTTGATACCAAAGATGCAGCAAGGTCTGGGAAACCTCAAACGGTGTCAACTCCTGTAATTATTGACCATGTCCATGACCTGATTTTGGCAGATTGGCAAATATCAGCTAAAACAATTGTTGACACTACAGACATCCAAGAAACATGCTGGGTGTATAATCCACAAGCAGCTGGGTATGCAGAAGCTGCTAGCCAAGTGGGTGCCCAAATGTTTGAATGCTGATGAGAAATGGCATCAAATCGACACTTGCAAGTTGATTTTGCAGCGTTTTCAATGAGCTGATACCAACTTTTTGGAACGACTAGTACTGTTGATGAAACATGGTTATACCACTATGATCCTGAGACAAAACAATAGTCCATGCAATGGCGGCACTCAGGTTCTCCAAGACCAAGGAAATTCAAGACCCAAATGTCAGCAGGGAATGCCATGGCCACAGTGTTTTGGGATCAGGAAAGCGTTGTAAAGACTGACTATCTTTCAAGGGGCCAAACAGTTAATGCAGAATATTACTGTAACTTGCTGTGCCATTTAAAGGAGGCATTAAAAGGAGAGGGAAGCTGCAGAGAGGAGTTCTTTTTTTGCAAGTCAATGTACCTGCTTGCAAGGCTGGGAAAATGATGGATGTTTTGACACAGTTGCATAAACCATCCACCCTATTTATCAGACCTTGCTCCATCTAACTATTTTCTGTTTCCAAGTTTGAAAGGGTGACAATTTTCAAGTGATTCCGACGTGATTGCAGCAGTGGAGCAGTATTCCAGTGACCAGACATCAGAGTATTTTTGGAAGGTGTTATGCCTATGGCCAGGGGGGTAACTGAAACTCAGCATACTACTGACATGTCTCCACAAGTCTGCTTATCTTCTATCCTGACCTCCTTGACCTGGGTGCTGCCAAAACAACAACAAAAGGACAGTAAAACCAGATGGAAAGCTGGTTTCTGCAGCAAGTCTGCTTATCTTCTACCCTGACCTCCTTGACCTGGGTGCTGCCAAAACAACAACAAAAGGACAGTAAAACCAGATGGAAAGCTGGTTTCTGCAGCAAGTCTACTTATCTTCTATCCTGACCTCCTTGACCTGGGTGCTGCCAAAACAACAACAAAAGGACAGTAAAACCAGATGGAAAGCTGGTTTCTGCAACAAGTCTGCTTATCTTCTATCTTGACCTCCTTGACCTGGGTGCTGCCAAAACAAAGAACAAAAGACCAGGACCGGGTGTGCCTGAATCGTAGGGAAGGACGCTGGTTACTCCAGGACCAGCTGTTTTAACTATGAATTCAGCAGCTTTCATCCTATATAAGGAAGGGACTCGGCCCCTAACATTAGAATCCATTTTCGTTGCAACCAAGGGACAGCCCGTGTCTACCCACCTATCAATTGCAGGGATTCCCGATTGTGAAGGATGGTGTTGCCCAGGATCACGGTGAAGTTATTCTATTTTTATATTCATCTATATATATAAGTATATTAAAGGGTTATTGTTTATGCTTTATATTGTCTGTGTGCTTTTCTGAGTGTCACTGATCATCCCATTTGACAGAAATAAGTGGCGGAACAGAAGGGTTACAGAAACTTCAGACACAATGTGCCAAATGTGTTGAACTTAGATGTGAACATATGTCAAATAACTTATAAGTTTCATGGCTCCATGTCATTCCCTTCTTGGTTAGGTTGAGAACTTTTCATCAACTCTGCGTAATGAGTTAACTAGAAAAGGAAATCAAACTGTCAATCAGCTTGGTCAGATTTCCAAAGGGAAGGCTGGCAGCCAGCAAGACAGAAAATCAAGCAATGTCAGTGCTGGTTTGCCACTCCTCTTCCACCTCCTCCAGCCATACCTCTGTGGGACCTGCAGTAGCGGTGCAAGTTTAGAAAACAGGAAGCAAGCACAAGGCATGCAGATGGGATCTGACAGTACTGCCTTAGCACACACATGGGTTCAAAAAGCTGGCCCTCAGATTATTTTCTGTTTTTTGTACTGGCACCACTGCTGCAGATCCTGGACCCAGGATAACCATGGAAGCAGCTGGCCCACTGGTGGAGAAAATATATGCTGAGCATGGTGGGGCCAGGGAAGGGGGTATTCATTAACTCCCAAATTCTGTATATGGCACCTTAAGTTATGTGTGCAAATTGGTGCTAAAATCCTATTCACATGCATAATGTTATTGTTAAATAACCCTAACTGGTACTGATAATTAGCAAATAATACCTCATAACTGACACTAATTGGCACTAATTAAAAGTTGCACGCTCAACTTGGTTGGCGTATTCTATAAAGTGCTGTGTGCCAGTTCTAATGTGCAAATAAATAAATTAAAACCAAATCTGAAAAGGGGTAGTGGCCAGGGGAGGAGCATAGGCAGATCGTGGGCATTCGTAGAATTTATTTGCAGCTCTTAAGGCCTGGCTTTCCCTAGCCAAAATGGATGCATCCAAAAGTTAAGCAGCACACTGTTGATTAGCGCGATTTTATAAGGTGTGCGTACCTTTTATAGAATCACACTAAGCGCTGTTCTGGTCAGTACCATATATTACATTACATTACTGATTTCTATTCCGCCTCAACCTTGCAGTTCTGGGCGGATTACAAAAGAGACTTCTGGACATTTCCAGAAGAGTTACAAGAAGAATGGTGCAGTACAGTTTAGGGAATGGGATACAGCAGGGAAGATTGGGCTATTCCTGTGGGTTTACAATTCGGGATGCTGTACAAATAGGAGATAGTGCAATTCCAGTATATATACAGTTAGGGAAGCAGTTGACATGCTTGAGGCTTTGAAGAGAAGGGTAACTGGTGAAGGGGGGAGGATGGGGGAGTTACGCTGAGGGGAATCCAGTTTTGAGTTATGACGTCTGTATAAATTTTTTGAATAGATGGGTTTTGATTTCTTTGCGAAAAGTTTTAAAGTCGCTTGTTGTTATCATCAGGTTGGAGATGGTATGGTCCAGTTTCGCTGCTTGCGTCGTTAGAAGACTGTCAAATATCTTCTTGCGCTGGGTGCCTTTGAGTGGGGGGTAGGTGAAAGGAGTCTTAGAATGTGACAGAAAGGAATTTCTACAGACACACATGGTTGAGGGGGGAATATGGATATGGGTAGGAGTAACAGAGCGGTAAGATGCTGGATCAGAGGAAGATAGGTACACAGAAGGAATATGCTGGTCCTGGGGTATCAAGAAGATATTGGATGGGGAAGAGAGAAAGGAGAGATACTGGATACGGAGGGGAAAATAGGGAGATACTTGACATGGAGAGGATAGTGAAATACTGAAGAATAAGAGGTTAGGGAAGGAGAATAAGATGGGAAATGGGAGAGCTAGAGTGGGGCAAGGAGATATAACAAAAAAGAGAAAATTTTGAGTAGTTAGTAAGATAATATGAAATCTGGATAGAAAAATAAATGGAAGAATGCTATTAGGATAACACAAGGAAGGGCCTAGCAAAGCTTGAAGAATAGTCCGGAATTTGGCAGCTAAGATTTAATGCTAAGAAACGAAAGGTCATACATTTGAGCTGAGAAAACCAGAGGGATTGGTACAGTTTAGAAAGTAAAGAACTTTTGTGCATGAAAAAGGAATGGGACTTGGGTGTGATAAGTACATGATGATCTTAAGGTGGCCAAAAAGGTTGACTATGAAAGCTAGAAGGATGCTTGGGTGCATATGGAGAGGAATGGCCAGTAGGAAAAAGAAGGTATTATGCCCCTGTATTAGAGGCTCTGGTGAGGCCTCATTTATTATATTGTGTACAATTCTGGAGCCCTGACCTTCAAAAAAATATAAACAGGTTGGAGTAGGTCCAGAGGAAGGCTACTAAAATGGTTGGTTGTCTTTGTCATAAAGTGTATGGGGACAGACTGAAATATCTCAATATGCATACTTTAGAGGAAAGGCTGGAGAACGGAGATATGATTGAGATGTTAAAACACCACATGGCATATATGCGCAAGGGGCGAGTCTCTTTCAATTGAAAAGAAACTCTGAAATGAGGGGGCATAGGATGAAGGTGAAAGGGGATAAATTCAAAAGTAATCTCAGAAAATACTTTTCAAGGAAAGGGTGGTGAATGCATGAAATGGCCACCTGGTGGAGATAGTGGAGACAAAAAGTGTATCTGAATTCAAGAAAGCTTGGGACAACTACATTGGATCTCTAAGGGAAAAGAGGGGATAGTAGATGGCATGGTTAGGCAGACTAGATGGAAAAATGAAGGCAGATAAACATGGCCTATGATGAGATCAATATTAGATATCAATGTGTAGGAGAACATGAAGACAGAAGAAAATGCAAATAGAAGGTCAGGAGATATCAGAAACAGTTACACAAAGATGGATGGAGGAAAGTAAAAACAATAGATTGGAACAATACAATCAGAAAAATGAAATGGCCAGAAAAGAAAGGTAGAAAAAAATATATTTTCTGTTTAGCGATTGAGTCAACTTATGGAATATAATACATTAGAGCCAAAGCTAGTGCAAAAGGCAGAAATGTGTGGGGGAGAAGGTGACCCCAAAGCCTACTAGAAGGCTGTGCCTTTTTCAGCTTCATGGAGGCTTGGCACCCTTTTGCCTGGGGAACCATTGGCTGTTACTCTGGTTGCCCATCTAATACCAGCCATGACATCTGCAATTCATATATTTTATGCAATAAAGAGGAAAACATTCTCTCTATTTCTCTGGTATTCTACTAGCTGCAAACTCTGGCTTCTTGCAGTTTTGATTTTTGTCTAAATATTTCTATTGTTTAGTTTGCGGTAAATAATTGTATATTTGGTGAGGGTCTGTCTCTCTTATGGATGTAACCAAGGCCAGGTATTTTTTTAGCATGAAATATCTATGTAATTATCTTGGTATTCTGGCTTGTTCATTTTTCTCAATAGTTGCACTGATGTTCTAGGGTCCACTGCAATATTTATGGCTTTGCCTTTCCCTAGATAGGGTCTTTGTTGGATGAGTTTTAGAAGTTAGCACAGTTAGTACGATAGATTTTCTCTAGGCCTTACAGGATTTTTTTGGTTGAACTTTGTATTACTTCACAATATACATAGTCTTTAGTCAAGGACAGAATAACATTGGGGCCTTTTTACTAAAGCCACATCAAAAGTGGCCTTAGTACACCCCTTACAGGGTTCTTTCCTGTACAGTACAATAAGGCCATTTTGCCATGGCCAGAAAATGGCAAAGTTACCTACTTTATGAATTAATGGCCTTGCACTAATTTTGTACAACAGAAGAAAGAGAAGGTGGATGTCTTGATCAACCAAAATGGGTCTTTATTTTAATTGTACAAAACGTTACTTTCATTTTTGCAGCGATTAGCACAGACCACCTAGCTATTTTGCCACAGCACATGCCTGTACATCCTACTAACAGTGTCCCCTGAAGAAGGCGTTACCAGTAGTGCCGAAACAGGGATCCTTGTTGGGACTTTTTTAAGGTTTTGTACAATTAAAATAAGGACCTATTTTGATTGATCGAGACATGCACCTTGTCTTTCATCAGTTTGTGCATCTTCATCCCAAGACGAAAGGTTTTTCTTTTGTGCCTACTTGCACTAATTTTGCCATTAGCGCATGGCAATTTAAAAACTTCTCACTATAATGGGAGTAACAATTAATTACATCCAATTCTTTAAAAATTTCCTAAAACTTCAACTAAAAAGAATTGCTAATCTTAAATATTCTTTAATCCTAAATATTTTTTATATAAATACACACAGTCAGTATACAATATATTAAACATATAAGCACAGGATACCAATTCATCACATAATAAATTATCAAAATGCTCCTTTGAAAAACCAGTCAATCCATAATGGATTGACTGGTTTTTCAAAGGATTGACTGGTTTTTCAAAGGAGCATTTTGATGAGATAAATGTGCATCTCAAGGAGGCAGTGCATGCAAATCCATCTCATACATATTTGTTGTCGATATCCTGAAAACCTGACCTGGTCCGGCTCTCGAGGTCCGGAATTGCCTACCCCTGAGCTAGAATGTCGATGCGAAGATTGATGCCTGGAGATAGAATGTCATCGAGATGGGGAGTGACAATGCCTCGTAGAAGATCCATGAGAAGTAGCTCAATGCTCCGTTGAATAGCTGACATCAGTATCTTGAGGCCTCGTAGTGCTATGCTTAGGCTGAGCCAATAACGAGGGAGTTGATGTTAGCACTGGCATGCAGTACAATTTTAATATATTACCAAGCTCCCTCTGGAAGAACTCATCGAATTTCTCCCTGAAAGTATGCAACGGTACTGTTCGCTCATCAGCTGGTACCATCGGTGCAACAGGTTGTCTCAGAGCAGGTGACCTCGATGAGGATGCACCCCGTGAAGGAGAGACAACCTGCAAAGCTGTAGAATGATAGCTGTTGAGAATTGCAATGCTTGCTGGGCAGTGGATGGCTTCTTAGCTGGCTTCCCTGATGCTGTAAGATCTTCCAATGTCGATGTAAGAGTTTTTGATGTGAACGGCTCTGAAGATTTGGCGGTGCCCATGACTGAGCCAAACAGCTTTTCCTGTTGAATGCGAAGGGCCTTGATAAAGTGCTTTTGAAGCACAAGATTCGACTCAGTGTTCAGGGCCTAAACATTGTAGACACCAACTATGAGGGTCAGTGATGGAAATAGGCCGCTGTCACCTACAGCACTTCTTAAAACCCATCAAAGGGTTCGGCATATATGGAAAAATTTCATCGGTGAGATTAAACTCAATTTTGAAAGGAAACGAGAGACCTGCCGAAGGAAAAACCCCAAGGCCGAAGCCCAAGTTTGAATGAAAAGGAAAAATAATAAATATTTTTTTTTACTGTACAGAAGAACAAAAGAAAATATATTAAAAGAAAAAAAACACTAAAGTGGGAAAGCAATGTAGACTGAACTGAATCCAGTCAAAAAAGTACTTCTATTCTTCATTCTGCAGAAAACGAAGAACGGAGATGCCATGAGCAGGTGTCAGGCGGGAAGGCATTTGCGCATGCACGGTGTGGGCCATCATAAAATTTCTCAAAACTTAAAGTGACAGTTCTCTTTTTAAACTGTCTGTACCAGGGCTCTGTGGATGGTGTCACCCACATGTGAGAATATACTGCCTGCTTGTCCTAGGATAATGCCAGTTCTGGCGTTAGCCATGCCCACAGTAGAGTTAAGCGGCCTAAAGTGCCTACAGAGGCGCAATTCGGTGCTGATATTTTAGGCGATGGTAGGTGCCTTGAAATTCAGTTAAAAACATAATTTACTGAGCTTGGGCACCTAAAGGAGCCTAAAAAAACTGATGCCGGTTAGAGAATCCAGGCCTTAGTGCATAAATTCAGTATACATGACTCCAGAATCTATAGTTTCTACCTGACTCCATTTTTTCCAAACTATTCTAGGTCTGAGCCATTACATATTATAGTTGCAAATTCTCATAAAAAGCAGAGCTGCTTGTCTATGGATGCACTAGGCAAAACAAGAATAGATAAGCCTGTCTAAAAAATGAAGACAGCTGGCAACCTGCTTACAGGTCACTCATATTGCAACACTGGGCACTTACACAACAAACTGTACTTACTGTCTATTTTAAGACTGTTCCCTCCAGAATAATCACACTACAAAGTTCAGACCCTCAACTGTGCCAAAGCTTTTCAGAGCTGTTAAAAAGGATTACACATGTCTTTATGGACTATATGATTATTCTTTTACCTCTAAGGCTTGGTAAAAATCCCATGCTAGCTGCTTAATGTGGATATGAGTAGGTTTTGAGTCCTCCCCCAAGGTCTACCTTAAAGATGCACTAGTAGTCTAGGGCAGGGCAGGCAGGCTATGGCCACCATTTTGAAGCTAGAGTCCTTAAGGGGCCCAAAGAGGCCTACAGGGAGTGTAGGGGAGTGGATGTTCTGCCAAAGGAGCTTTGGGAAGAAGTGGGTACTTCAGGGGTTTATTTATTTATTTATTTAAAATTTTATATCCCGTGGGGCCAAGAAGGCGTTGGAGACAAGATGCATAAGCATTACTCTCTCCCAGTCAGGTGAAAACGCGGTGCTTTTACCTTGTTTTTTCTCTTATGGCTTTCTTGATTTTCCAATGGGGAAATGAAAAGGTGTCCTGCGGACTGGTTCTTCAGTGTCTGTGACGCCTCGGTATCTGATTCAAACCACCATACTGAGAGTTGTGACGCAACCTGTGAAAGAAGTGCAGCCAGTTACAGGAGGTGCGCCAGATTTCACGGCAGACCTTAGCGAATGTCGGGCTTCACTGAGCCCGGAACTCAGACAGGCACCGCTCCAGCCCAGAAGCTTCAGTTTTGCTCTTCCAAAAGGAATTAGCAATTTCTAGCCCTGGAGGAACAGCAGCAGAACCTCTGCAGAAACCTTGACAATGGTAACCTGAATGGAAATTTCAAAAATCTGCATTCAGGAATGAGACCTTACAATTTAGAGAAATGGTTAAGCCTGCAATTTTAAATATGGAAGCTCTGTGGAAGGCTATTGAAACTATGGACTCCAATCTCAAAAGGGCTGTTTCTGAATTAAGGACTGATTATAGTAATACCCAAAGTGATACCTTAAGGGAGCATGGTGAGAGTATTAAAAAGCATGAAGAACAACTTAAGCAATTTAAGGAACTGGAAGTGGATATTGTTACAGAGAGGTCTTTTTTACCCCCAAAAAGTTGGAGTACATGGAAAACCCAGCCTCGCACCTAGCCCTGTACCCTCAGCCTGCTCATCACGGACGGGAGGGCATCTGCTCATGCACAGATGTGACGTGGTGACATCACCACATTGCATCCGCATTGCCCTTCCCAACGCGATTTGCTTTTCAAAACCCAGACAAAATGCCGAATTTTAGCTGTTGGAAAAAGCCTTCAGTTTAGACCTGTCAGTAACTGTTACTATATAGAAAGGCCTTAACCATATATCAACCCTATAAATGTACACAAAAATAGATAGAGGGAAGATAAATATATAAAGTAATCAAATCATCAAAACTAGCACCATTCATGACTAACATAAAAGCCATAATAGCATCTAATGTGATAAATCTAGATCAAAATATGATCATGAATGTTCAAAATATGATTGAAATTAAATCATAATCCTTATTGAGTATTTTAATTTCAATCATATTTTGAACATTCATGATCATATTTTGATCTAGATTTATCACATTAGACGCTATTATGGCTTTTATGTTAGTCATGAATGGTGCTAGTTTTGATGATTTGATTACTTTATATATTTATTAAATTATCTTCCCTCTATCTATTTTGGTAACTGTGTTACTGGCAGGTCAGCCTGGTGTTTTGTTTTGTTTTTTCCAATGGCACAGATATTTTGCATGTGTTACATTTGAAAATTTCTTGCCCCCCCCCTCCACAAAAGATGGCCTTCCCTCCCTGACAAACCGGCACCATGAAATGGCCCCCTGCGCCAGCGAAAATGGCAGGAGGAATAGTCACTTCCTCCTGCTATGACGAACACCCCCCATGCAAAAGAAAACAGGCAGGAGGGATGCCCACTCCCTTCTGCCAAAGCGACTCCCCCCAGCTATGACAGCGATATGGCAGGAGGGATGCCCACTCCCTACTGGCACCAAAGACCCACTCCTGTGCCAGGTGCCCCCCAAAACATCCTCTACCCTCCCCCTGAAAAAAGGCAGGAGAGATGCCTACTCCCTCCTGCCACCAGAGGTCCCCTGCCACCCCCTGAACTCCCCCCCCCCCTCGTGCCTTCTCAGATTCATTAGAGCAGGATGGAAGCTCAGTCCATCCTGCTCTTAGGCTTGCCACTTACAAATGGTGGCATTTTCCCTACCTGGTGCATCATGTGATGCATGGGGAGGAGCTTAAGGCCCTGATTGGCCCTAAGTAGGAGGGACCATGGACACCTGGGCCAATCATGGCCTTAGGCATCTCCCAGTGCTTCCTAGGGAGCACTGGATAGGGGAAGGTCTGTTATTTTGAAGAGGTGAGCCTGCCGGCAAGAGAGAAGAGATCCCATTGATGGTCTTCATTCCAGAGTGACTCCACTCAAAGTGTTGGGAGGGGGGCGAGGTTCATGGTCATTCAGGCAGGGGAGGCTTAGGGGGGGTATCGTTCAGGTAGGAAGGAATGGGCATTCCTCCTGCTGATTTCGGGTGTGGAGGTCATCGAAGGGTGTTGTGAGGCAGGAGGGATTAGGGAATCCCTCCTGCCGGTCTTCTGTTGATCCGTTAAGGTGAAGAGGTAGGTAGGGTCGTTTAGCAGTAGGGAGTGGACATCCCCCCTACCAATTTCGGGTGTGGAGGGCACCAGGGGTGGGGGGTTGATGTGAGGCAGGAGGGAGTATTAGGCATCCTTCCTGCCAATGGGGGTGTCTTTGCGCCGGCTGAGCTGATCGCAAGGGAAGAGGACAGCCCGCCATTTTGAAGAGGCAGGTCTGCCGGCAAGTCTTCCATTGATCTCCAACTTCCAGTTAAGTTGGGGGTGGGGAGGGTCACTGTTAAATCTTAGCAGTTAACGTGCTCTGACTGACTCCATTAGTGCACAACCTGCATAAAACATTCCCCCAAAAAGATAAGTGTTAGATTTGTAGGGGTTTTTTTTGGGGGGTTGCAATAATTTTTTTTATTAAGGATGCACCCGCTGATATCCTTGTTGGTGGATATTACTAATGGTAGAATGTTTTGTATACTCCAAAGTTTTTGTAGTTTAATTAACATACCATCAATAAACTTAAAAGTATCCTCAGGGCATCATTGATCTGTGTACCAACTGTTTTTCTGTTTTAAATGTGGACAGTCTGTGTATCAGTTGCTAATGAATGCACACTGTTTGGTTACAACAAATGAGTCGTAAGGATGAGATGTCAATAATTCAGCCACAGGTGTAAAGTTCAAAATTCACTTTATTGATAGAAGTATTGCGAGGACTCAAATACTCAACACTGACAGTGTTTCGGCATCTATGCCTTTGTCAAGAGTATTTAGAAGGAACAGGAAAATATCTGGTGTCCAAAGCAAAGCTGAGGGTCACGAGTTTGGTTACAACATTGTAATAGTTTCCCTCTGCTTAAGTAAGTTACATTGTGATCACTTCTCAAGGATAGCACCATGGATTAAAAAATCAAGACAGTTAAAAGTACAGGTTGTGTTTGTATAGGCTGGGATAGTTAACTTGTAAAGAATGTTATAGCACTGTCGTTTCCTTTGTATATGTTAATAAAGACTAGCGTATAAAATCATACCTGTTTGAGACTTGTATTGATGCTGCCGAGGGATGGAGCGGGGACGGGGCGGAGATGGGGATGGAACTCGCGGGGACGGGGCGGGGTAGGGACAGGGATGCGATTGGGAAGAAGGGGCGGGGATGGGGACAAATTTTTCCCTGTGTCAGTCTCTACTCAAGGCTATAAAGTTGCAATGGATGGGTAGAGGTAAGTTAATGGATTGTTGATTACTTTGGCTTGTTGATTCTTTTCTGCTAAATTAGAAGTAGACACATTCTGAATTCTTTCTCAATGCCCTTCCTCAGGCACACAATAATAGAATCATGAAAGAGGGAGCTATACGTGGTATAGCATTTTCAAATAGGAAAAATGTTTCTAATATTCAAGGTACAGTAGATGCTCACCTGAGCTCAAAAGATCATTAGTTGGTGTTGTTTAACATAAACAAAGGCAGAGGGACGTCAAGAATGTAAGTCAGAACTGTGGACTCCAGTTGTACAAATGATGTTATAATAAGGTCATATTTTTAAAATGTAAAGATTTAAACTAATCAGTAAATTCATGTGATTTTGCTGCGCCAACACAATAGCTAAGCCTGTGTGGAAATGAATATACTTTTGAAATACTAATGCCTGAAAATCAGTACATCCTTGTGAATTTCAAATCAGATTCAATAATTACTGAATTTATTTATCCCTATGGGTTAGGGGTATCAGTTTAAAAACATGGCATTGTGAAGATAGCAGAGAAATAATATATCCATTGTGAGCAGGTATCTCTGAAGAGATCTGGAATTTTGCACTGTGCAGTTTTCTATTTAGAAGGCTTTATATTACATAAACAGGACTCGTGTTAATGTTCATTCATTTTTCACTGTGACACACAATGGGAAAAAGGAAGTTAACGTCTGACTTATCTAGAATGCCAACTTTGATGGATCAATCCAGGCCTAAACAGTGATTAGAGTTGGACAGTCTGACCTGGAAGCTAGATATGTATTGTAATGTAATTGTTGAACATAAACTACAATATTTAACATGATTCAGTTTGGGAGCAATCAAACTGTCCTTAGGAGCTAATCAGTGGTTAGAAATAAAGCTTGGCAAATATTCAGAACTAAATCACCAAATCTCAGTATTCTTCTAAGATTGATAATATGATTAAAAATCTGAAATGGATCTATGCATATTATTGTGATATCTGTTTTAATTAATATTAATTTTTCAGAAACAAAATAAGAACTGGATAAATAGAAAGACTAGGATATGTTTTAATTGGAACTGTGAGAGAAAAAAGTGACAACCTTATTAGTTCAGGACATAGAAATTGCATTTCATCATTTATTGCAAACAAACTATATGGAATCAGCAGTGCTAAAAGCAGTCTCCCTTGAGCAATTATGTTCTCTCAGAGGCAAGTTACTGACAGTATCATGAAAACCAAAGTCATACAGATTCTAATATGTTGATAGCTGAAGTAATACTGTGGCTTCCTTTTAGGAAGGGGCCAATAAAGTCCTTATGATGAACATAACTAAAGAGAAAAATATGTTACTTATGCTGATCACAGGGTGCATATAATTCCAAGACTTGTCTAAATTACTCAAAATATACATAAGAAAGCTACATCTTTGAAAGATTTTTGTAGAATAAAAGTTGATATTGCAGTGGTATACTTTACAAAGGTGAAAGTAATTTTGGTCCTAAAGAAAAAAATAGAGATGTAGCAGGTGGTCTCCAAGGACAGCAGGCATATATTCTCACATGTGAGTGACATCATCCACAGAACTCGGTGCAGACACTGCCAAGTATACTGTCACTTTAAATCTTAGAGGCAGTGCCCCATTGTGTGCATGCAGGTGCTGTGCGATGTCGATGCGCAGGACAATCAGTAAAAAGGTTAAGAAGATAACTAGGGGAGGTGGGCAGGTTGTAAGACTATATGCTTGATGTCCTCAGAGAACACCTGCTACAAAGTATCTCTGTTTTCTCCATGGACAAGCAGGCATATTCACACATGTGGGACTCACTAGCTTCCAAAAAAAACCCACCAAAACAAGAAGTCCTGTGTCACATAGTAATATTTAAAGCGAACTAATGGGATAATCTGAAACCAGTGCTCTGGTTATAAAAAAGTGGAGAGAAGTATTTGAAAGAAGTTTTGAAAGTTCCCGAAATCTCTTATCCGCCTCTCACAAAAATATATTATTTACCAACTAGACCGCCTGCTCAGAAACCAAACCAGCAGAATTTATCTGCTGATAGTTTGGGCTTGACAAATTTCCTTGAGAGGTCTGACAATGAGACACCGGCAACTGCTACGCTGCTCGTACAATTTGCTATCGATTCTGACAGAGAATGGATGCTTAAGTTGTTAAGTTTAAGGATACACCATTTATGACTAAAATATTGAGAATGTATCCAGATGTGTCACGAATGACCCAAAAGAGAAGAAAACAGTTTCTTATTTTGAGACCAAGGGTCCTGCAGTTAGGTGTGACGGTCGTACTCAGATTCTCCTGTAAATGTGTAATGACCTACCAAGGGAATAGATTTGGGGGTTTTTTGAACCTCAGCAGTTGATAAAATTTATTTCTGCTAAAGAGCAAATTTAGTATTCTTGAGAGAATCTCTGTTTCAAGCTAGCTCAGTTTAATAAGGTTCTTGTTCCCTCTCAGCTACCATCTTTTATTTTCCTTATATTGTTAGATTAGAAAATTCAGCGAATGTATTGCCTTCTCCCCCTTTAATTGAGGTCTAATTTTACAATCCAGTATGCTATATATATTGGTTTAATTTTTTTTTTTTTGCCTTTAAGTTGAGAAAAAGAAGTCTTTTTGTTTCTCTTATGTAAATTCTTATTATAGATTATTGTGTTATCTCAATGTTGGAACTGGTATTGTATTATTTCTTGGTTTTGACTTATAATTATGTCAAAAGTATAAAATGAAATAAAGATTATTAAAAAAAAAAAAGACTGAGATATGACTGTACCCTCCCAGTACCAAAATAATATAAGGGCATGGGCAAAAATGCCATCATACATCAGAAAAAAACCCTCCACAAAACTCAGTGTAACCAGCCAGATATAAACCCCGCTCTCAAGCAGGAATTGACCAAAAACAAGAGAAAAAAATAGAAACTTATCTTGACCGTTGTATCAGACACTCCTCATTCTCATACTTTGTCAAAATACCCCAGGGAAATCCCTGTTTTGTCTCTGCTGCTGCCTTGCACCATTTCTTCCAGAGCAGAGCCATTACAAGGAAGCAGGACACCCTTCTGAAGCAGCAGACAAAACAGGGATTTCCCTGTCAAGGTTATTTTGGCAAAGTATGAGAATGAGGAGCGTCTGATACAATGGTCAAGATAAGTTTCTATTTTTTTCCCCTTGTTTTTTTGGTCAATTCCTGCTTGAGAGCACGGTTTATATCTGTAGCTGGTTGCAGTGTTTCATGGAGTTTTTTTTTTCTGACGTATAATGGTATTTTTACCCCTGCCCTTATATTACTTTGGCAATGGGAGGGTGCAGTCATATCTGAGTCTTTTTTCTTAACCAGAGCACCAGTTTCAGATTATCCCATTTCTTCGCTCTAAATATTACTGTGTGATATATGGGACTCACTAGTTGCCAGGGTCATGACTCTACAGAGTATTGATTAAACTTGATCTTGGTGTAATCCCATTGCTCAGCAACTAGTAAAGTGATGTCCAGGTGCACGGGAAAAAAGGTCTGAGCATTTGTGCCACTCATGACTATGCATTGTAAGGTCAATGGGTGTTGTGGTTCCCTTCAATTCCCTGAGCACATCTGCAATAATATGAGGCATGGTAGCCAACTTAAAAAGCTGCTGCACAGAGGGTTCATCTCCCTGGTTGAGGACTATCACCACCTGACTTCCGATCCTTGCAAGGGAACCAGAGTCCTCCAGACAAGAAACTGCACTATGGGACAGTAAAGGCATGGAATCTGATCAACAATCCTCCCAGTCCTGGTCTGCCTGATCACTCAGGCTGGGCATCTGATTTCTAATTGGTGGGGAGGTCTCCTAGAACGAAATCTCTCTCCAATCCAAAGCCAGTGCATTTGCAAGAAGCGCAGAGCACCCCAGACCCATCAAACAGGCTTTGTATGAAAACATAAAAATCCAGAGTAAACCACTGCAGGACCTAAGACTGGGCTCTGCCACTTCCACGCACTTGTGTTTTGCATATTCACTATTCGGGATTTCCGGGAGGCATTTCCTTCCTGCCACCCAGACCTCATGTGGTTCACAAGCCCTAGAGGACTCGGAGGCGGCTAAACCTAAGGCTACTCCTCTCTTGTATACCCCATGGCATATAGTACACAGACACTCCTCTGCTGACCATCCGGCAAAAAACTGGCATGATATAGGGACAGAACAGCCTGAGGAGTCCATTCCAGTTGATTTTGAGCTAAATTGAGGGGGTTTGAGGCAGATGAAGGCTTTAGAAAAAAAAAAAAAAAAGATTGTTTAAAATCCAAGATGGTTGTTGCCAGCAAATTTATGCCAAAATCAGCCTGTGGGGGCTCCCCCAATTTTCACCATAGGGAATAATAGGCAGTACTCACGGTGCTGTGTTGGTGCCTCCCTGTGTCAGCTTTCCTGCAGCCTGACTGAAGGGATCCAAAACTGGAGATCTTCGGACTGCCAGTCGGGCCAGTACTGACTGTGACCTCAATCCCCATGGATCCTTGCATGCAACAGGGGGAGCAAAAAATGCAGCTAGGTCTCTGAAGCCCAAAGGGACTAACACAGGAGCCCCACAGTCTGCACTAAAGCCTCTGATAAATCAGATGAGCTAGCTCCCAGGGGAATGGTACCCAAGCTTCCAAAATGCACAAAGGCTGGCTCAGCAGGTACACCTGGAGGTTGCCCTGCGAGTTGCAGTCTTCCTATGTGGAATCTACATCCTCTCCCAAGCAGAACTTCCTCACAAGAGGACCTCTAGGCACCAAAGTCTCATGAAAAAGATAAAAATATCCAAACATAATAAAAACCAAACTGAACAGATAAGAACACATCTTCTTAGTTTGCTTGCAGAAGGAAAACTGAAGAGGGCACTATACTCCACTGGTGGACTGCTGGGCACAATGGACCACTGGTCTGATCTAGCAGCAGCAATTCTTATGTTCTACCTCTGGCTCCTGTCCCATCATCTCTCTTCTCCTTCCTTTGTGTAATCTCCTTGGCCCTCTCCTCCTCCATCTTCCATCCCACAATCCAGCATTGCCCTCTTCATCCCCTACAAACTAACATCTCACTGGCCTTCTCCAGCATTTCCCTGCCCCCTCTCTTCCCCATAGTATCATACAGCAAACCCCGTGCCCCCCTTCTCTACCAATTCAACATCTCACCCTTCTCTTTCTTGAACTCCTCACTGCAGAAAAGTTGTGCATAGGGAAAAGTACAGTAGTTCATGCCACCAAACATTAGAGAGAATACAAGTTAATCACCTGAGGAGATATTGAAACCTCTTGCAAGCAGCCTGATTCCTCATGAAGAAACTTTAACTGATGTTTGAACAATTGTCTCAAGGACAGAGGCCATGTTATGTGAATATTTCCCAGTTATACATAAGTAATAGAGATACCATAGTCAGACTGGAGGACCAGCAAGGAAGACTGCTGGAGAACCAATGAGCTGGATGGTGACAGCAGACTGCAAACCTTCAGGCATATTAGAGCTTCTGCATTTTTTGTTTTAACTGATAAACGGCAATAAAACACTCCGGTGTACTCTCTCACTCCTCCTCTTGCCTGCTTTGGATCCTCCACTCTTCGTTTGTACCTTTCCCTTGTGCTGATGTACTCCTCAGCTGCACAAATGAATGGATTTGATTCCATCAGAAAAGATACCCAGCAATAGCACCTGTGCAGTGAAAATACTGAAATAGTACTAATGAAGGACCCCACCCAAAGAAAATTAAATATCTAAATTTACAAATCTATAAATACTTAAGAATAATTTCTCTACTCATATTACTTAAGCCAATGGTCCTCAACCCTGTCCTGGAGGACCACTACCCAGTTGGGTTTTCGGGATAGTCCTAATGAATATGCATAGATCAGATCTACATTCTTATCATCTTCATTACATGCATTACGCTTTCATGCATATTCATTAGGGCTATCCTGAAAACTTGACTGCCTGGTGGTCCTCCAGGACAGGGTTGGGAACCACTGACTTAAGCAACAATATCACCAGGTGGAAAGGAAAACTAACTCTCCAATCAATCAACGCTTTACATCTTGAAATACATCGTCATTAAAACTTTCATTTAAAAACAGCCAAATGCTTATGCTAAATGCTGCATCTTTAAAGGCTTGATACACCCTTGATGTCTGATGTCAATAAGGACTACGATGCAGATGTTGGTACCGAGCGGATGAAGATGTCGAAGATGGTGAATGACGTTTAGTGTTTTGATCTAGACTTACGTTGGGGAGAATGGGATTCGGTAGATAGATTTCGACGCTCTCTTGGTACTGGCTTTAACAGGAGGAGCTCAAGGAGATGTACCTTCTGGCCTCAATGTGCTATGCTCAAACTGGGCCAGTACTGAGGGAGACTGTGAATGCACCGATGCCGTTTGCGTTTGTAACATCATAGCAAGCTCTCTATGCAACAGCTGTTTTAGTTGGTCCTGAATTGATGGCACTGGTACAGTCTGATGCACCGGTACAAGAGTTGCCTCAGGATGGAGACCCCAATGAAGAAGTAGCATGCACCGATGATAGTGCTCATACCGATGGGAATTTATGGCATTGACACTTAGCCTGTATCAATTGTTGGTTTGATGCAATAGAGGCTTGTGATACTGACTTGGAGGGTGATCCTGGCAGAACTTCTTTGCTCCATGGAGAAAGAAGTACCGCGAGCTGATGTCAGGCGGGAAGCCACTCACGCATGCACAGTGCAGACGATCCAGAAGCTTTGTTAAAGACTGAAGTGATCTACACTTTCAGCATCTGTACTAGGTTCCGTGGATGACATCACCCACATGTGAGAATATGCTTCTTGCTTGTCCTAGGATAATCCTCTTTACCTGCTCAATATAGACCCATTTCTAATCTCTGCTTTGTTTCAAAAGTTGTGGAGAATGTGGCCTTCTTACAATTAAATCAGTTTGGAGAACAAATTCATTTCCCATCCTCATCAATTTAAATTTCACTCTCATGTGATTCTGAAACGATTTTAGCCTCAGTTCTTAGTGAAACTTATTCTTTTTTGGACAAACATCAAGTAACATTAACTGTTTCATTAGACCTTTCTGCTGCATTTGTTTAGTAAATCATGACTTACTGTTTTCCCGCTTACAAGACACAGAATTATCACATGCATTCCTAGCCTGGTTTAAATCATTTTTATCTGGTTGTACTTATCAGGTCTCTTTTAACCAAATAACTTCTAAGACAAAACATCTTCTCTGTGGAGTATCCCAAGGATCCATTTTAATCGCCCTTTTCAACCTCTTCATCAGTCCACTTGCATCTATTCTTCAGAACTGCAGCGTCTTTCCACATATTCAATGATGATATTCTTCTATTGCACTGCACTGATGCTTTTTCTCCAGACATCTCTCCTTATCAAAACTGTCTTGAAAATGTTGCCCACTGGCTATTTTCTAATCAACTAGTACTGAACCATGATAAAACCGTAGCCTGTTGGCATACAAGTAATCTCTCAGTTCTACTGATCCCATTACCCTCTTAGGGACCACCATTACTCCTGTACCTCAGTTCTATTATTTGGGAGTTATATTAGATACAAAGTTAACATTTAATTTGCAAGTCTCAGCTCTATGTAAGACTAGAGGCTCCTTTTACAAAGGTGCGCTAGTGGTTTTAGTGCGCGCGCTAGCCGCTACTGCTAGCCGCTATTGCCTCCTTTTAAGCATGCGCTATAGCGCGCGCTAATCTTGTGCGTGCGCTAAAAACGCTAGCGCACTTTAGTAAAAGGAGCCCTAGATTTTTCATACTTAGAAAACTTCATACTGTTTATTCATTTTTTTGATTAAAATTATTGTCACACACTGTTGAAAACGCAGATGGACTATTGTAACATAGTACTTCTTGGTACAAATAATTATTTTAATCAAAAGATTGCAAACTTTACAAAACACAGCTATTCATCTTTTACGGTAATTTATTCACGTTCTATAGATCATGTCACATCCTTAATAAAACAATATCACTGGCTTCCAGTAGCCTATAATTCTACTTGCGTTTAAAGCTTTCGAACAGGATTCACCGGATGAATTATCTCTCACAATACCCAAAATTCCACTGCTCGATTCCTTAGGTCTTTAAATGATTATAGGATGGATTTGCCTAGACCACGATTAGCATAACTAGAATCAACACGCAACTTGTGCTTTCTTTTTTGCTGCTCCATATTTTTGGAATTTATTACCATTAAGTTTGTGTGCAGAAGGATCACTTTAAAAATTGGAAACCTGGTTTTTTGATCAGGCATTTTCGCTTTCACTGTAATTCAGAAGTTGTGAGTCTGGCATCCGGCAGTCCACCTGTTTCCCTAGATCGGGGGTCGGCAACCTGCGGCTCCAGAGCCGCATGCGGCTCTTTTCCACCTTTGCTGCAGCTCCGGTAGTGTGTCACGCAGGCATGCAGTTACAAGTCCGGCGTCGCGGCGGGAAATAGCCATGCTGAGCAGTGAGCTCAGCACATACACAGATGAAAGCCTTGCTTGCTGATTGGTCCGGCGGCCGTGCCGCCGGACCAATCAGCAAGCAAGGCTTTCATCTGTGTAGTGCTGAGCTCACTGCTCAGCATGGCTATTTCCCGCCGCGACGCTGGACTTGTAAGGTGCACGCTGAAAAAGAAATCATCCTGGCCGGGGTCGGTGTCATGCTCCGGAGATCTACAGCCTTCCTATCTCCCTCTCCCATCTACCTGCTTCCGGCCACATCCCCTGCTCCGCGGCTCTCTTCGGCAACTCAGCAGCAGCGATCGACACAAGCTTCTGACGTCGGGGCCTACCCTCTGCGAGTCCCGCTTGTTTCAACTTCATTTTTCCACAAAGGCGGGACTCGTAGAGGGAAGGCCTCGATGTCGGCAGCTTGTCTTGATCACTGCTGCTGACAAGTTGCTGAAGAGAGCCGCGGAGCAGGGGGGTTTTGCCAGGTGCAGGTAGAAGGGAGAGGGCCAGATGCAGGACTCGTGGGTTAGGGAGCAGAAGAGAGAGAGAAAGAGAGAGGGGAGGGAAACAAAAGGAAATATTTCATACTGGGCTGGGCCGGAGTGGAGGGAGGGTGGATAGATTCTAGCTACAGGGTGCAGTAACAAAGGAAAAGGGGGGAAAGCTGAAAATGGAGATAGTGACACAAAGAAGAGAAAGGGTAAGCAGGACCTACTGAATAAGGATAGAGATACAGAGGGGACATGAAGAGGAGGTGAAATAGAGACATAGAAGTAATGCTGAAAAAGTGTGTGGGGGGAGATAAAAACATTGAAAGGGCAAATGGTGAACATGGCGTAAAGATAAGGACAGAGACAAATGAAGCTTCTGAAAAAGTGGTGAGATAGGGATATAGGTGAGATGGACACAAAGAAGGGTGATGCTGGAAAATAGGTGGAATGGTAATTCTGACAGACACAGAAGGGAAATGCTGGATCAAGGAGAGATGGGGCTCAGGCTGGATGGAATGAGGAGAAATGCCTTGTTGGCCCGGAACTTCCTCTCCTACGTCAGAATTGACGTCAGGGAGCGGAATGCTGGTCAGCGCAACACTTCTGCAGGGAAAGCTTGGGACGGTGGTGGCTTGGGGGCTGTTCCCCGATTGCGGTGGCAGCAAACTGAGTGGCTTGGGGGACGGCACGGAGACAGAAAGAAGGGGGAACAGGGAGACAGAAAGAAAAAGTTGGGGGAGAGAATGAGGTCTGGAGGAGAGGAAACATACAGGAGGCTGAAAGAAAGGAAGAAAGATTGGATGCACAGTCAGAAGAAGAAAGTGCAACCAGAGACTCATGAAATCACCAAATAGCAAAGGTAGGAAAAATGATTTTATTTTCAATTTAGTGATCCTGTATATAGCATTAAGATAAGAAACAATATATGCAGTGTTAGATTTGTTTTATAATGGTTTTGCGGCTCCAAGTTTTTTTTTTCTTTTCGAAAACGGGTCCAAGTGGCTCTTTATGTCTTAAAGGTTGCAGACCCCTGCCCTAGATGTATGTCTCTTTTGTTGTTATGAATGTCTTCTTTCCTTACTATTAAGAACTGAAGTTCTTTTCATTTTACTGCTTTTAGTATTGTAAACTTCATAATTCTGCGTGTCAGTTTTGCAGCAGCATCGCAAGTGAATGAAATGAAGACTCTCTAGTTACTCATCATAAATTGAAGATTTTAAGAAAACTAACTAATGACAGGAATCTAAGAATTGGCTGTTTACAAGTTAGTTTACAACAGTGATGCACTGTTTTGGAATCAGAATATTCTGATATGTACAATGTCAGAGGAAAGCTTTCTTTCAGCTTCAGATCTTGCCCTTGCATTGGGAGCTACTTTTCTCTTAAAGTTTCCACACAAGTACCTGATTAGTCTTTCTGATTCCTTTACATTTAGAAAAGAGAGAGAGTGAGCGCGAGACACCTGGCAATCACAAAATGAAGGACTCCATAGTATTTTTAGCATGACACAGTAGTGGTTTGGCATTTACTATCCATGCCTCAGTCAGGAGAAGACAAGTGCTTTGCCCAAACCATAAGGAACTGCTGTGGGATTTGAACTTGAGCCCTTCTGGTTCAAAGCCTACTGTTCTAATCATTAAGCTGCTCCTCTTCTGTTACATTGTGGACTACTAACAAGTTGATTTTATTCCTGGTATGTTGTTTCACTTAACATAGTAGATGACGGCAGATAAAGACCCGAATGGTCCATCCAGTCTGTCCAACCTGATTCAATTTAATTTTTTTTCTTAGCTATTTGGGATCTGGATTAATTCTATGTGTGTTTTCATAGGGCCCTTTTACTAAAGTGTGCTAAATCTACATTCAATAACTTATCCCATTGCTACTATAGTCTTCTTGCTCTATCAAAAATACTAGAAATGTATAAAAACCTTAGAATGCTCCTTATACCAAAAGTTTATATCAATTCTAAAAACAGATGTTTGAAAAATCACTTTTATAGCTGTATTTACTGGAGCAAGCCAAGAGATTAACAGAGGAATTATTTATGCAAATAGCATGATGGCTCATCAGCATGTCCTAATTCCTGTGCTAACTGCTTAATGCAGAATGCTGAAGGGATTGCGCCATTCAGTTAAGTACAGCTAATGTACTGCAACAATCTGCGATGCAGTTCATGCATGGAATGTGTATAGTGTGTTAAATGAATAGCAAACTGCTGGGAAACACCCCAACAGTTAACACAGGGCTTCTGCAGTTACTGCACATTAACTTTGGCAATTAACAAGCAATAACTGCAAAACCTTTTCATACTTTAGTAAATGAGGTCTGATGCATCCAAGGATATTAATTTTCAAGAGCTATTAAAAGAATGGTAAAATTAGGACCTACCTGATAATTTGCTTTTTCCCTTAGTTACAGCAGACAAATCCAGAAGGATAGGTTATGTCCATCTACCAGCAGGTGGTGATAGAGAGCACTGAATTGCTTGTTAGATACCACATGGCATGCTCCCTGGCACTTCAGTATTACTCAGGAAAAGAAATCTTCCCCAGTTGAATCCTCGACTCCCTCCTTTCAAACATATGTGGCATAAAATGAGAAAAGGGCAGTGAAATGATTGTCCCATACAAATCCTCTCGTCCGTTAAGATCCTCCTCATTGCAATTACTTTCAATCCCTTCGCTAAGAATCATAGGTACAAGACGAAATGATATGTTTTCTGTGAAAGCCCCTACATTATGGAATTCTCTTCCAAACTATATTAAAAGCGAAACAGACCTTGTCACATTTAAGAAAATTTTAAAAACATATCTATTTCAAGATGCATACGACTCATAGAACATAACTTTTCAAGTTTTCACATTTTTTTTATTAGATTTTCTTAACCCATTATTACCTAATGTGCTTTCCTTTTGATGTTAATTTCTATTGTAAAACAACATTGTAACTTTTTCCCTTTTTTCCCAACCCCTCGTGTCAGTCCAATACTGTCTGTCTTTTAATTGACTTTTGTTATCTAAATGTATTACCACAATCTGATGGTTTTTATATTGTACATCGCTTAGATATTATTATAAGCGATTTATCAAATAAAGATTAAACTTGAAACTTGAAACTTGAAATCAACTGTACCGAAGATAACCTACAAAAAATTATGCTAATGAACAAACAAATAACACCACCAACAACAGCACTTCAGTTAGATATCAGGGTGGGACCCTGGGTTCATCTGCTGTGACTAAGAGAAAGAAAATTATCAGGCAAGTCCTAATTTTACCTTCCCTGTCATCTACAGCAGACAAATCCAGACAGAAGGGATGTAGTAGAGCAATCCTTAATTAGAAATGGGAAGATGACGAAGCAACAGAGAGTACTGACGCCCCCAAAGCAGCCTCTGTCTGAGCTGCCACATCCACTCTATGCTTCAAAAAGAGGTGTAAGGATGCCCAAATAGCCACCCTACAAATTTCTTCCAAAGAAAACAGCCTCAACTCCGCCCAGGATATAGCCAGGGATCTAGTAGAGTGCACTCACAATGCTTATGGAAATTTCCATACCGTCAGATACGCTGATAGAATTGCTTTTCAAATCCATTGAGCAATGGAAGCGTTAGAAGCTGCCAGCCTCTGAGATGGCCCTCCAAGGAACACAAACAGTTGGACCGTCGAAACTCATTCTTAGCCTGCAGATATCGCTTCAAAATCCTGCACACATCCAACAGATGAAGGTAATGAAAATCCTCTGGACAGTCGACATTCCGAAGGAAGAAACAAAGGCTGATTTAGATGAAAAGCGGAAACCACCTTGGGTAGAAACAAAGGAACCATACACAGTGTCACTCTAGCCTCAGAAAAAAACAACAACACAGAAACGGGTCTCTACATGAAACAACCTGAAGCTCCGAGACTTGCCTTACTGAAGAGATTACTACCAAGAACACCAATTTCAGAGTGAGATCCTTAATTGTAGTCCTGCAGAGAGATTATAATCCTGTGAGATAGGCTATTAGAGACTATAAGAGAGGGGACCTCCTCTTTGTGAAATATTTGCACTACAGTCAGGTCATCCCACTCCCCAGCCAGGAGCTCCCCCTCTTCCAGAACATCCAAGAGAGAGGATGCCATAGATGCTACGGAATCCGCTGTCTCTAAGCTAACAGAGAGGCCAATATGGTGATCTCTTCCAGAGGAGGCTACTGAACCCAGTGTTTGTTGATAACCAATTCCTCTAGTATCTCTTGAGGCAAAGCAGCCCCTTGCCAGGCTACCTGAACCTTTTTAACAGAAAGGCCTGATGCATCAATACAACAAATTCTGTGGAAAAGGCAATGAGAATCACCTGCTTCCCCTGAGAAGTCATTTCATCAACAGCCCGCTGAGCCTGTTGCAATGAAGAATCGACCTCCTCGACACTTCCCAATGTCCCGATGAGCCCCTCTGCTAAGGACAAATTTGCAGAGAAAACCACCATTATGAACCCTCCAGCATCTCTTCACAAGTACTGTTTAGGAACTCACTGAGTCAACCGTCTCTTGTATGGGAAGTCCCTCCGAAACCGCATCACAACTGAAGCATGCACCGGATGCTGCTCTCTGCTTCCCACAGTGGGAGCAGCATTTGATGAGTTCAGTCACCATCGGCCCAAATCCTCACACTTCTCCAGAGAGGAGCGCTCTGAACACTGACACCACGAGGTAGGCCTCGGGATTGACTAAAATGGCACCAGCAAAGAGAAGGGAGGTTACAATGCTCCAATAACAGCTAAATTGCGGAGTAAAAAACCACCTCGTGCTGCTGGGAACCCCCACAGTCAACTTTCCCCAGAGTCTCTACATCTCCTCCCACCCACGAACCCCAATGGCTCAACCTGGAGGGGAAAAGGGAAGCCACTCACAACTCTGCAATACTGATTGCCAGCACTTTGTCTGTGGATGCTGATTCTCTTCTTCACTCCAGCACTCTTTCTCTCACTGGGTTTAATCATTCGTGTGTGTGTGTGTGTGTGGTTTTGTTTTGTTTTTAATGAGAGGATGGAGTCCAAGAGAACAGAGGAGATTAAGCAGGCATGGTGGAACGTGCAGGGAGCTAGAGCATCCAGCTGTGCCCTCAACAGATACTCAGCCACCTGACACACATTCCACTAATTTGGGAGCAAGCCCAAGGCTACAATACCCCAATACAACCACAAAGCCAGGAGCTAGGAATGGCCATTCACACACCTGCTGGAGATAAGAGTACACTGAAGTGCCAGGGAGTGTGCCATCTGGTATCTAGCAAGCAATTCAGTACCCTATCTCTGCCTGCTGGTAGATGGACATAACCTATCCATCTACATTCATCTGCTGCAGATGACAGGAAAAAGCACATTTATCTGTGTAAAACGGGCTTCTGTAAACTGCTAATAATAAGTATGGAGAAATGGGACACAATTAGAGGGTAGATGTCAGGTGCATGAAAGCAAGCACAGAAGTTTGACTGTCAGATATCCATGTGTAGTTTCCCATAGAACTGACCCATACAAACAGGTCCAAAGTTTGCTGGTACATCTGTACCGAAAGGCCTGTAATATTGCTATGAGGGACTATGAATATTACTCTCAAAGAATTATAATATCACTACCTTTAGAATTACAAAGTTCAGTAGCAGCCAACCCATACTCAATGACATATTTTATCAAAACACAAGAACCACAGAATTCTTATTTTGTTTTTAATTTATATTGCTTCCTAAGTTATAACAATTCGCACTCTCTTTGACACGGACCTAACAAAAAAAAATCTGATGTACTTATCTCCATGGAAACCATGGCTCTGGTTATCATATATAATTTTCCCATATTTCTGGCATTCTTTACAGCTTATCAAGTTGCTTTGATAGTCATTTCTTATACCTTTTGGTATCCTTCTGATTGTTACAAAACCTCCACGACAATTATGAGGATGTACAAATATCCTTCTTCAAATTCTCTCTTAAATTTTAAATAATGTATATTATGAAATCTTCTTTTTCTTAAAAATTGAATTGTCCCATCAAAGGTTCAAGAAAACATAACCAAGTCATTCATTTCCAAATTTGGGATTTCTTTTTAGATAAGTGAAAAATAGGTAGAAATTAATTTTGATATTACTATGAAGTGTCTTATCATTTTTGCAAAATACACCTTGTTTATTTTAAAATTTATTGATGTGCTTTCCTGCATGCTCCTGACCTCAAGACAAAAGTATAATTGTGAATTTTTAAAAAATATTTATGTATTTTATCCAGATATGTCAACAAAAACAAAAATAGAAGATGCTGTTCATAGCCAAGTCTAAATGAGCAGTATCTTGCCAGGTCAAATGAGTATTTCCAGAATGTACCTGACAAAGCTGTAATAAAAGGGAAGATTCAGGGGTGACAGATATTAAACTGGTTAGACTAAAGCATTTTTGCAAAGCATCTGGAGGATGAAAACCTTCTGGAAAAAGCTGCATTTCTCACCAGAGGGTGGCTTCCTGTAACTGGCAATTACTGGAAAAAAAAATACCAAAAAGTAGTTATTTGGTGTATTTTAGATCTTGAGTGCAAAAGACAGAGCTTCCAAAAAATGTAAAGCTATGCTAACAGTCAAAACAGATGGATTTAAAAGGGGTTTTGACAAATTTCTAGTGGAGAAGCCCATAAATACTTATTATCCAAGTAGATATCAGAATGTCACTGCTCATCCATAAAAGGAAACTACAAGAAATGGATCTATTCCTTTGGATCTGCCAGATTCGTCTTAGTGACCCAGTTTGGTCACTAGTATATATAAGGGTACAGTCGTATATATCCAACAAAAAAACAAAAAACACGTACTGTATATTTAGTTTAGCAGAGGGACTTCATTCATATCATATCAAAAGACACCACAGACAAAAAAAATAATAATAAATAACAAAACGGAGAAAAACAAACCTCATACACAGGCAGCCAGGACTATGGAAGTGGCCTAAGCCACCTGTATCATCACTAGTTTGAAAAAAACTCCGTACATAAATATCTTTTCATTCACTTCAAAAGCTTATTTTTCAAAATTCTTTTTTTTCTCATGCATCATAATATATAGAGAGAAATCCAATCTTTCTAAAACCGGTTATAATGGCAACAGCCTGGTATAAATGTAAATATTAACATTTCTAAGTAACGTGAAAACAAATAAAAAAATTAGATCAAGCTTGGAAAAACTTATTTCAAAATTGCGGCAGCACGTTTTCATCCAAATTACCACTTCCCGACAGAAAACACTTCTGTTTCGCCTCATAAGGCCACTTCAGGGGAAAAAAAAGAAGTTCTGTAATTGTATAAGTAATATTTTTTCCAAATGCTCCCACGTAACACACTAGTAGGGCTGGCTCCTTTCAAAATGGCAGCGGGACTGAGAGACGGGCCCGGCTCATTAAAAAAAAAGGAAGGAGCCGGGCGTCATGACATCACCACCGTGATGCGCGATTCACTAAACATCATCAGGTGGCTTAGGGCAGTATTCTTCAACCTTTTGACACCTATGGACCAGCAGAAATAAAATAATTATTTTGTGGACCGGCAGTTGAAGAACACTGGGCTAAGTCGTGGGCCAGACCCCGCCTCCATAATAGTACTAATTGTAACACCATTTTTTCCATTCATTTTTCATATATATACACACATACAATATAATTGTATTAACAACACATAATGGTTAACCACAAAATTAAACTACACAAAGCGCACTCAATATTCATTCTTACCAGAACACAGATACCATGCAAATACGGAACTAAAAGTATTTATATATACAAACAAACCCTAAGATGCAAGACTCTGCATGCAGTACAACCCCAGAGGAAAAGAAACAAATGCATTTCTTCCTGAACAGTGCAAAATACAGACAGCAGATGAAAATCAATCACTAAATTCAAAAATAAAATCATTCCCCCTACCGTTATCTCCCGCCCTCCATTCTGTGCCTTGCCTTCTGGCCTGCTCCCACCTGGCCATTTTATGCCGCCCCCCCCCCCCCCTTGGTGTTATCTTCGGGCCGGCTCCCTCTTCCTCAGTGCTGCAGTGCACAAAGCCTTGGGCAGCAGCTCCTCACACGTCCCATCTGGAAGCCTTCCCTCTGATGTAGCGATGTCAGAGAGAAGGCTTCTGGTTCAGGCGCAGGACGCGCGTAGGAGCCTCTGCCCACGGCTTTGTGCACTGCAGCACTGAGGAAGTGGGAGCCAGCCTGAAGACAACGCCGCATCGATCACACCGTGGACCGTGGATGAACACTATCTCGGCCCAATGCACATGCCAGCCCTGTGGACTGGCAGGAAATTTCCATGGACCGGTGGTTGAAGAACACTGGCTTAGGGCACTTGCATTGTATGAGGTTTGTTTTTCTCTGTTTTGTTATTTATTATTATTTTTTTTGTCTGTGGTGTCTTTTGATATGATATGAATGAAGTCCCTCTGCTAAACTAAATATACAATGCGTGTTTTTTGGTTCCAGTTTGGTCACTGTCAGATACAAGATGCTAGATTTGATGGATCCTCAGTCTAGTCTAGCTGAACATTCATTTCTTATTATCCATGCTTACTACAAATAAAGCTGCACTTCTAATGCCTTAAAACCTTATACATCCCAGCAACTAAATATAAAATAATCTCAAGTTCCATTTGTCATTTTCATCCTTCAATTACCTTTTTCTATCCACTAGGACAGAGGTTCTCAACACGCGGGACATGTCCCGCAGGGGGTATGCATATTATTGTCAGGAGGCATGCGGCACTGCGTGTCTCACACCCTCTTTCTGCCAACACATATATCCCGCTTTTCTTCTGTCACAATCACCGTCGTCATCTTCTCGCCCCAGTCTCCCCTGACTGCTTTTAACTTCCCCACACAGCTGCCAATAGCATTAGTTTAGCGATTCCATCAGGCTGCCATAGAGCCTTCGCAAGGTCATGCCGTCTCCGAGGAAAGAAAAAGTTGCATCATTGGAGGCAGGCCAGCCTAGGGGGAGGAGAGGTGCTGCTGGACCTAGGGAAGGGGAAGGTAGGAGGAGAGGTGCTGCTGGATCTGGGGAAAGGAGATGAGAGGAGGAAAGGTGCTGCTGGACCTGGGGAAAGGAGATGAGAGGAGGAGAGGTGCTGTTGGACCTGGGGAAAGGAGATGAGAGGAGGAGAGGTGCTGCTGGACCAGGGGAAAGGAGATGAGAGGAGGAGAGGTGCTGCTGGGTCTGGGGAAAGGAGATGAGAGGAAAAGACTGGATTAGGGGGAAGGGGGTACACTGGACTCGAAGAGCTAGAGATGCGAACTACAGGGGGAGAGCAAGGCATCGAAAGGGAGACATGGAAGCCACAGGATGGGAGGTATGGGCAAAAAAGAATAGAAAGGTGATGCATAGAGAAGAGATGCTAGGCATGGAGGGAGAATAGGGGCAGACACAGGGAATGCTGGATGGAGAGGGGATGGGGACACAGAAGGGCAATTCTGATTACAGGGTGACAAAGGGTCAAGGACACAGAGGGTAGATGCTGGACAGAATAGATAAGAATGCAGAGAGAATATTATGGAGAGTGAGGATATATCAAATGGACAGGACACCCTGCAAAGACAGAAGAAAAAAATATAGAAACACCAAAGAGACACTGCTAGCGAAGCAAATGGGAAAATAAAGTAGTCAGAGAACAAAGGTAGAAAAAAGTATTTCTTTCTGAATTTATTAATTGGAATGTTTCTGTGTAGAAATCTTGCAACTGTTCCATTTTTCTGTTTTCTCACTAGGTGTTGTATTAGTGTTTCAGGACCTGGTGTAATATTTATGGTGCATTTTTTTCGCACATAAGGTTGTTGCTCTTTGAATCCTGGGAGTCAGAGCAGTAAGGATCCAACTCTTTTTTTTTTTTTTTTTTTTTTTGCACAACACAGAACTGGCCAAGTAGATCCTTTCTGTCCACACTGCTAAGGATACTTTCCAGCTGGCAGCCATTGTACATAATCACTGCCTTTTCTAATACAGTTCTGCATAGTCATCAATTGAATTCTATCTTCCTGGGTAGCTGAGCATGCAAGAGTCCCTTTTTAACTCATAGCCAGCCCCCTTGAATGCCCAACCATTAGGTCCTACAATAAATCAAACAGTCATTAAAAGCAGTGCAGCGGTTATCTAAACATCTCGCCACCAGGAAGTGCTCTGCCAGCACCAAAGCTGGTCCACATGAGGATAATATAATCTAGGTTTACTACCTGACTCAATGTCACAAGAAGAGACTAAACTAGTCCAGTTTTACTCTATTGCATTGGTTTTCTTATGATAACCCAATACGACAATCAGAACTACAAGTCCACATATGCAACAGGGTGAGCACAGAACTGGACTAGCCTACTCCTTATGACATGATGTCAGGTGGCAACTCTAACGAAGCCTGCCAGACACACTCAACTCTGCATTTCCACTAGGACTTCTAGTTCTAATTATTTCTAAAAAAAAAAAAAAAAATTCTGCAGACTACGCATAATACAAGACGTGGCTGTGCGTTTAATCTTTAATTTGAAGAAGACAGACCATGTGACACCTTATTACCAAAGATTGCAGGGTACAGATAGAGGGTTATTTACAGGACATTAAGCAAATAAGGTATGAACGTTTTAGGTTAGAAGCACTTACAGGCCATGGACCTGGGGGGCCGCCGCAGGAGCGGACTGCCGGGCACGATGGACCCCTGGTCTGACCCGGCAGGGGCAATGCTTATGTTCTTATGTACACTGGCTTCCCTGTTGAGGCAAGAGTGATCTTTAATTTTGGATGTATATGTTATAAGGTATCACATGGTCTTGCACCTAGTTATTTTGTGGAGCATTTTATATTTGCCAATTTAAAACATTTGTTGCATACTTCTGCTTTTTTGTTTTTCCATCTGTAAAAGGTTGTTTATATATGAGATATTTTCAACGACTACTGCAAGTTGGTACACTGGCTTCCGTCAGATACTAGCCAGCTCAACCTCTTATTTGCATTATAGGAAGTTACTGAAATCTTATTTGTTTGTAAAATTTTTGGAAGATTAATGCTATGTATTTAACAACATTGAACTGCAAGGTATTGCAGAATACAATTAAATTTTTATGTTATGTTCTTTACTCATATCCTCCTGAGAGAATAAAAAGGAGTAATAAATTCCACAGAACATAGGCAAGGCTGCAAAAGAGTGGAACCAACCAAGAAGAAGGTGTGAAGTCACAACAGTTTATTGAAATGGTGACCTGGCACAGCCATGCTTCAGAAAGAAATGCCTACATCAGGAGTCTAACACCTAATGAAGAAAGTATGTTTGGTTATAACTTCTCTTAAAAACAAACAAGCCCCCACAATGGAAGCATTAAACATTGATGAACAAAAACCTTCCAAGATTTGGTAATCAACAATCTAACAGTGTCTTTACATACAGAATGTCAACAATTTTTACCCATTTCACACATTCTTCTTGGTTGGTTTCACTCTTTGCATGCGTAGCTATACACTTCTCCCTCGATATTCGCAGTGGTTGGGTGCACAGCCGGACCACAAAGTGTGAAAAATTGTGAATAAGTTTTCAGCTGGCTCTGACCCATCATGGGATGCATCAGGGACGGGCTTAAAGCTCCGATTGGCCCAGACGTCTAAGGCTGGGATTGCCTGACGATGGCACCCCTCCTGTCGTTCTTCGATTTGAGGTCTTTTAAAAAAAAATGTTTTCATTTTCGGGTGTATTCTGCTCATGTACCAATCGCTATCGCCATCCCATGCAAATTTAGCGACCCTCCAAGAACCTCATTTGCAAGTGTGTTTTTTAAAAGAATGACTCATCTTTTTGAAATCATTACAACAGCAGCCCGTCAGATTTTACCACGAACATTAGAGAATCCTATGCAAATTCAATACAAGCAACTCATTAGTATTATAATGAGTACTCTATGTAAATGCACAGCAAAACAAGCAGCTGTTTGCCGAGCAAACTTTAACAGCAGGGTCTGAAATGTCATAGCCTTACTTTCCTGTCAGTATCTGAGCACCGATTGGATCAAACACTGACAGGAGAATAAGGCTAGAGCAGACTACCGTATTTTCGCGGATATAACGCGCGCGTTATACGTGATTTTACGTACCGCGCATACCCCTCGCGCGTTATATGCCTGAGCGCGGTATACAAAAGTTTTTAAACATAGTTCCCACCCCGCCCGACGCCCGATTCACCCCCCCAGCAGGACCGCTCGCACCCCCACCCCGAACGACCGCTCGCACGCGCTCCCACCCGCACCCGCATCCACGATCGGAGCAAGAGGGAGCCCAAGCCCTCTTGCCCGGCCGACTCCCCGACGTCCGATACATCCCCCCCCCCCCGGCAGGACCACTCGCACCCTCACCCCGAAGGACCGCCGACTCCCCAACAATATCGGGCCAGGAGGGAGCCCAAACCCTCCTGGCCACGGCGACCCCCTAACCCCACCCCGCCCTACATTACGGGCAGGAGGGATCCCAGGCCCTCCTGCCCTCGACGCAAACCCCCTCCCCCCAACGACCGCCCCCCCCCCAAGAACCTCCGCCCGTCCCCCAGCCGACCCGCGACCCCCCCTGGCCGACCCCCACGACACTCCCACCCGCCTTCCCCGTACTTTGTGTAGTTGGGCCAGAAGGGAGCCCAAACCCTCCTGGCCACGGCGACCCCCTAACCCCACCCCGCACTACATTACGGGCAGGAGGGATCCCAGGCCTTCCTGCCCTCGACGCAAACCCCCCTCCCTCCAACGACCGCCCCCCCCCAAGAACCTCCGACCGACCCGCGACCCCCCTGGCCGACCCCCCCACCCCCCTTCCCCGTACCTTTGGAAGTTGGCCGGACAGACGGGAGCCAAACCCGCCTGTCCGGCAGGCAGCCAACGAAGGAATGAGGCCGGATTGGCCCATCCGTCCTAAAGCTCCGCCTACTGGTGGGGCCTAAGGCGCGTGGGCCAATCAGAATAGGCCCTGGAGCCTTAGGTCCCACCTGGGGGCGCGGCCTGAGACACATGGTCGGGTTTGGCCCATGTGCCTCAGGCCGCGCCCCCAGGTGGGACCTAAGGCTCCAGGGCCTATTCTGATTGGCCCACGCGCCTTAGGCCCCACCAGTAGGCGGAGCTTTAGGACGGATGGGCCAATCCGGCCTCATTCCTTCGTTGGCTGCCTGCCGGACAGGCGGGTTTGGCTCCCGTCTGTCCGGCCAACTTCCAAAGGTACGGGGAAGGGGGGTGGGGGGGTCGGCCAGGGGGTTCGCGGGTCGGTCGGAGGTTCTTGGGGGGGGGGCGGTCGTTGGAGGGGGGGGGGTTTGCGTCGAGGGCAGGAGGGCCTGGGATCCCTCCTGCCCGTAATGTAGTGCGGGGTGGGGTTAGGGGGTCGCCGTGGCCAGGAGGGTTTGGGCTCCCTTCTGGCCCAACTACACAAAGTACGGGGAAGGCGGGTGGGGGTGTCGTGGGGGTCGGCCAGGGGGGTCGCGGGTCGGCTGGGGGACGGGCGGAGGTTCTTGGGGGGGGGCGGTCGTTGGGGGGAGGGGGTTTGCGTCGAGGGCAGGAGGGCCTGGGATCCCTCCTGCCCGTAATGTAGTGCGGGGTGGGGTTAGGGGGTCGCCGTGGCCAGGAGGATTTGGGCTCCCTCCTGGCCCAATATTGTCGGGGAGTCGGCGGTCCTTCGGGGTGGGGGTGCGAGTGGTCCTGCCGAGGGGGGAGAAGAATCGGACGTCGAGGGGGGGGCATCAGGCTTTCAGGATGGGGACAGGACTTCAAGGGGGGACAGGCAGATCTTCAAGGGGGACAGGCAGACCTTCAAGGGGGACAGGACTTCAAGGGGGGACAGGCAGACCTTCAAGGGGGGACAGGCAGACCTTCAAGGGGGGACAGGACTTCAAGGGGGACAGGCACGGAGAGGCGGGGCAGTGCACCGAAAGTCAGGGCGGGTGAACGGTGAGTCGGGGCAACCAGAGGAGAGTCGGGGCAGTGCACCGAAAGTCAGGGTGAGTCGGGGCAACCAGATGAGAGTCGGGGAGGGCGAAAGGAGAGTCGGGGTGGCCAGAGGAGAGTCGGGGAGAGCGAAAGGAGAGTCGGGGTGGCCAGAGGAGAGTCGGGCAGCATGCGCGTTATATGCCTGAGCGCGGTATAGAAAAGTTTTTGTACAAATCATCGTGATTTCTGCGCGCTATACCCCTGTGCGCGTTTTACAATGGTGCGCGTTATATCCGCGAAAATACGGTAGATCCTGCCATTAATGTTTTGCCCTCCGGCCAAGCAAGTCAAGCACCTCCCTCCCCCAAAAGAAGGATGGATTCCTCAATGCCGGGACCCCCAGTTCCCCCATACATCAGAGGATTGGCAGGAGGGATGCCAACTCCCTCCTGCCAAAAGGGCCTCCCACCCTGTTTGTCTAGTGGCACCCTTGACAGCCTGATACCTTCCACCCCATACCTTCTTAAGAAAACTGGCAGGAGGGATGCCCACTCCCTTTTTCCGCTGCCCCCCCCCCCATACCTCTAAATTATATCAGCAGGAGGGATGCCTATTACCTCCTGCCATTAGTCTCACGTACCCCCCATCATATCTCTAAATTAAATTGGCAGGAGGGATGCCCATTCCCTCCTGCTGGCAGGCCCACCTCTTCAAAATGGTGAGTCTTCCCTTTCCTGGTGCATTATGGAATGTACTGGGAGAGGCCTAAGGCTGCTGAACCAATGAGGTCCTTAGGCCCCTCCCAGTGCATTCCAGAATGCCCTGGGAAAGGAAGGCCTACCATTTTGAAGAGGTGGGCCTGCCAGCAGAAGGGAGCAGGCATCCCTTCTACTGTTCTTTAATTTAAAGGTAGGGATTTCAGGAGGCCATGGAGGGTCCTGCACCCATGGCAAGAGGGAGTGAACAATCCTCCTGCCAATTGATTTTTTATTTTTAAAGTATGGGGTCGGGGTGGTCGGGTCCTTGCACTACTATTGTTTTTTAAGGAAATAGATGTGCATAACACACGCATAACACATGCACAACAGCTGGGCCCATTTAAAAAAAATAAAAAAACAGCCCCTGTTCTCCCTGCCTGCCGGTTCAACTGATTTGGGGCAGGTGAATCTCCGATCAGTTGAATCTGAAAGGGAGTTCTGCTGGCTCAGCTGATTGGGGATTTCCCTGCTGTGATCAGCTGAACTGGCAGGCAGGAAAAGCAGGGGCTGGTTTTTTTTTTTATAGGCAGTCAGGAGGAGGACCTCGGCTAGCGATTGCTCTGCCAAACACAGTTCTTCTTCCTTTAACCGGCAATGTGCTGCACCAATAGCGTGGATATAATTTTACTCCTGGCAGAATTCTGTACAAATCTTCCCTTCTTCCCCTGTTCCCGTCCCCTCCTCCTCCCCCCGCAGGTCTGATCTCTCTCCCTCTGACCGATCTCCCCCCCTTCCCCCAGTTATATATGATATACCTATAAGCTTTCCAAAGACACAGCAGCAGTGCCGGCTGGCAGAGGCAGCGCTGTGAACAAGCAGTGTGTGGCCAGTCCTATCGGAGCCCTCCCTCTGTCACATCACTTCCTGTAGATGGATGATGTGGCAGAGGGAAGGCCCCAGTAGGGCTGGGTGTGAGCAGCATATTCACAGCACTGTCTCTGCCACCGCTACTGCTGCTCTGGGAGGCCCTTAGGTATGTCGAATCTCATAGAGTGGGGGTTCAGTCAGTCAGAGAGAGGCCAGACCTGTGCAGAGGAGGGGGAATGGATGCTAGACCACAACTAGGGGAGGAGGGGAAGGAGGGAACATGGATGCTAGGTCTGTGGGAGGGGAAAGGAAGAAGAGGGAACATGGATCTTGGGCTGCAAGTGGATGGGGGGGAGAGGAGGAGACATGGATGCTTGACTGCAAATGGGGGGAGGAAGAGGAGACATGAATGCCAAGACACATTATATTTTAATTTGCAGATCATTTATGGCAAACACTGCCAACCATAAATGAATTGAGATTACCTCCAAGCAGCTACGCTTGGGGATAATGAACATAATGCATTTTCCACCTCCTTTTACAAAGCCACGCTAGCATTTTTAGTGCCAGCTATGGAAGTAACAGCTCGGACGCTCTTAGGAATTCTATGAGCTTCAGAGCTGTTACCTCAGTGGCTGGTGCTAAAAACGCTAATGCAGCTTGGTAAAGGAGAGGGGTATATCTGTAAAAAAAAATGAATACAAAAATAAAAAAAAAAAAAAAAAATATATAAATATATATATATATGTGTGTGTACGTTTTCAGAATCTGGTAGAACAACAATTTCATTTTTGTTGAAATGCAAACATGTAGGAAAATGGATGGTTCAGTAGACTGGCATAAATATACAACCTTCTCTAGGTCGCTGTTCTAGGGACAAAATAATAAAAGGCTTATTGAGCAGCAATTAGATGCATTCTAGCTTCCAGTATATGCTTAATTAAGCACACCTGTGTTTCTTACCAGTAGAGGGACCATCTAATTAAGTTTCCAGCAAAAACTGGACCAGCTCAAAGCATACACACACTAAGAGCCTATGAATCTGGGTCACATTAGTGGTACCTGAAAAGTCACCATCATACTTATGAAAATTGTTTTATAGCATTTGTGAAAAGAGTTGATGGCCTCCATCTTGCTCCCAGCAAACAGGTATGAGCTGTGCTAAACCCATAATAAACAATTAGCACTAGAGCAGCAAGTCACTACCATGAATTTGTCCATGGGGAACATCTTAACTCCCTTATCTCCATCTACAACAGTGATTTTCAGCATGCACTCAGTTGAAGTTACAGGATACCCATGATGAATATGAACAAGATAGATTTGCAAATGACTGAAGGCGATGGGTACCTCTACATCAGAGCCGAGGTGCATTGGGCAGGGCAGTTTGGTAAAGCTTACACCACTGTTGCCTGCCTGTACCACCATAAAAATCAAGAGAGACCACTGTATGAAGAGAAACTTGCAAACGAGGCAAAAACTCATAGCAAATTTTTTAGGTACATCAGAAGCAGAAAACCTGTGAGGGAATCTGTGAGACCGTTGAATGATCAAGGAGCAAAAGGGGTGCTCAGGGAGGATAAGGCCATAGTGAATGAATTCTTTACTTCGGTCTTTACGGAAGAAGATGTAAAGGTGATGATGTGGAGGAACTGAAAGAAATCTTGGTGTATCTGGAAGATGTACTAAGCCAAATCGACAGGTTAAAAAGTGATAAATTGCCAGGACCGGATGGTATACATCCCAGGGTACTAAAAAAACTCAAACATGAAATTGCTGACCTGCTGTTAGTGATCTGTAACCTGTCGCTAAAATCGTCAGCAGTACCTGAAGATTGGAGGATAGCCAATGTTACGCAGATTTTTAAAAGGGCTCCAAGGGAGATTGGGAAATTACAGACCAGTAAGCCTCACTTCAGTGCCGGGCAAAATGGTGGAAACAATTATAAAAAATAAAATTGTGGAACACATAGATACACATGATTTAATGAGACGGAGTCAGCATGGGTTCAGCCAGCGGGGATCTTGCCTCACAAATTTGCTTGCCTTCTTTGAAGGTGTGAATACAAAATCCTGAGTGGAGTAGAACAGGTACAAGTGGATCGATTTTTCACTCCGTCAAAAATTACAAAGACTAAGGGACACTTGATGAAGTTACATGGAAATACTTTTAAAACCAATAGGAGGAAATTTTTTTTCACTCAGAGAATAGTTAAGCTCTGGAATGCATTGCCAGATGATGTGGTAAGAGTGGATAGCTGGTTTTAAGAAAGGTTTGGACAAGTTTCTGGAGGAAAAGTCCATAGTCTATTATTGAGAAAGACATGTGGGAAGTCAATGCTTGCCTTGTATCAGTAGCATAGAATATTGCTATTCCTTGGGTTTTGGCCACATACTAGTGACCTAGATTGGCTACTGTGAGAACCGGCTACTGGGCTTGATGGACCATTTGTTTGGTTTGACCCAGTAAGGCATCCAATAAATAAAACATATCTGAAAATGTAAAGTAGTGGTTCCCTAACCTGTCCTGGAGGAACTTTCACCAGTCAGGTTTTCAGGATATCCAGAATGAATGTTCATGAGATTGATTTGCATACACTGCCTCTTTGATGTGCAAATTTCTCTTATGCATATTCAGAAAATCTGACTGGCTGGGGTTTCCTCTGGACAGGGTTAGACATCACTGATATAAGAAGCTCTCAGATCAGTGTTTCACCCAAAAATCAACCACTCCAAAAGGAAACTTTTGTGCAGGGTGATTGTTTAAAGTTATCCACCTGCATTGTGGAAAAAGGAGACATTCAGTTGTAATTTTGTAATAAATATCCTGTCAATTTAATCAATGTCTTTCACGGACTCTAAATTCAACAAGAACTTACACACACAGAAGCTTTCTACCTCAGACAATACAAGTGCTCTTAAAGCACTTATTATCATGTTTAGGGCCACAGCAGAAACTACATGTAAATATTTTCTTCCATATGCCCATTTGGAAGTTCATCTTTTTATCCTTTGCTCATTTGGAGTAATAAACACAATGGAGGCGGAGCAGGTGTCAGCATGGCAGTAAGCACAAGAAATGAGCTTGAGCCAGCAAGAGCAAACAACAGCTTTTTGAGAGAAATAACAGACTGAGAATCTTAGGATAAAAAGTAAAAAATATCACCACAGTCTTTCTAAACAGCACAGAGGTAGGCAGACAAGCTAATTATGTTACAATGACCCTCTTATGCTAAGTAATGTTTCCACAAACACTTTCTAATCATGAACCCTCTCTGTAAGGGTATATTATCTAATTGTATCATATTCTACACAGAGAGCTGCCACAATGCTCAGTTCTGAGAGGGAGATTTGGGGCCAGTCCTAGATTTCTGACAACTCCATCCTGATGCATTTAGGGCTCTGACTTCAAATACCACAGACTGAGCAACCTGTTAGCTTTGTGTACAGACATCCTATTCTATCCAAAGAAACATCTGACATCACAGCATTTATGTAAAAGTAAGATACCACCCTGTAACAACCCTCCAGGATCTGGGTGGAACAAGAAGCACTAGATGGTATGGGTTATTCTATAGTTTGGCACTTATACACTACTCATGCACACCAGAGGCACCAAAATTAGCCCTAAAGTGCATAAGTGAACTAGGTGCTATATTGAGTAAGGGGGTAGAGCATTGGCATGTCTCCAACTTAAACACATAGGGGAGAATTCTATAAATGGAGCTGAAAAATGGGAACTTGAAAACATTGCTGTTTAAGTGCTATTCTGTGAAGGGTATGTGCTCTTTATACAATTGCACGTAACATCAGCTCCCACACCCAATTCTGGGCGCCACGCATACCTGTTGAAAATTGGTGTAAATGTCGGTGCCCAAGTTGTGCACAAAGGCCAATTATTCTATAACACTGCAACCATTTGGAATGCCTGACATACCCATAACCCTCCCATGGTTACACTCCCTTTCTGAGTTGCGTACTATGGGATTTCGGCACCGAGTATTACAGAATAGCATGCAGCCAGATGCACATGCAAATCCTAAATTGTTCAAATTAATGTTAATTGGTTGTTTGTATCCAATTATTTCTCATTATCGGCTCATTGGCCAAATAAGATTTGCATGCATCGTGAAAGTTTGGGTGCCATATGTACAAAGCAGGTGATGACTTACAGAATAAATAAAGAGATTAGGTTATTATACTGCTAATATCTTTTCTAGAAGATGTGTCATTCTGGACAGTACAGAATACTGCCCAAGTGCCCATGCCTGTGAGCATAGGGAGAATACACTAATACACTTCAGGTTTTCAACTCCTTCTCCTTAAGGGCCTGCTGCCCCCTTCAGTTTGTACCAAAACAGGCAATGGTCCTCCTATATAGGAACAGATAAAGAAGAAGAGGTACAGGGAGACTCACCAAACTACAAATCTGTTCTGCTCTGAAAATATAACAAACAAGTTAAGAATTTTAACTGAACAATCAAAACATCAAAATTACCACACCAATCAGGAACATTTATGGAGCTCAAACATCCCCTACCCCCCACCCCACCCAATGAATCATAACAACAGATTATTCCTCATTTTGTGTTGCATAGACCATCAAGAGAAACTAGAAACTTCTACTTATTTGCTTATCCAAAAATTAATGGGTGTAGATATAAGACCTTCTTAGATAGGACCCTAGCATTTCAAGCTGGTAGGCAACAATCTTGGTTAGGTAAATGTATTAAGCAAGCTATGTTATCCTATTGCAGTTTTTGGAAATTAATTAAGACCACTTTGTTCGATAAGTTTATTACTTAGTGAGTTTTATTATTGAAATTCTATTTTACAAATACTTGTATTTTTACTGTATTATTATATTTCGCGGATTGTCCAGCTCTTTTTAGTGTAAACCACTTAGAACTTTTGGTTATGGCGGTATAAAACAATAAAGTTATTATTATTATTCATACCCTTAAGGTTTGACTGACATCAAAATCTCAGGTTTTGACTTGAACTTCTGATTGAAAAAGTAAGCAATAACAGACAGGGCATGGTTCCAGAATGATACACCTATCTACTAAAAAAGATATTTGCAAGGTAAGAACCTAATCTCTTTTTCTAGTACAATATGTATATCATTCTGGACAGTAGGGACATACTTCAGAAGTCTCAGAAATCTAGGGCAGGACCTCTGCACCTGCTCGTAACACTGAGAAACCAAAGATGGTGTCTTTCCATCCTGCCATGTCCACTCTGTAGAACTTGGAGAATGTGTGCAAAGTAGATCAGGATACTAATCAACAAATCTCTCTGGGCATAATCGTCTGAGCTTCCATACACGAAGAGGCTACACTATTCTTGTGGAATGCGCTTTCAAGGAGACTAGCGATTGCCTGCCATAGGCACTATATGCTGATGAGATAACCATTTGTATCCATTTTGAAATGGTAGCTTTAGACACTGGTCTACTGCATCTAGTCTGACTGGTGAGCACAATAGATCCATTGGTGAGCTCTAGATAAAATAGGAGGACTCGCCTCACATTCTGTACTCTCAGAATCCAATTCTTATTCTTTGACCCTGTGGTCTGGAACACTACATTACATTACATTACATTAGGGACTTCTATTCTGCCTATACCTTGCAGTTCAAAGCGGATAACAAAAGAGCTAACTGGACATTTCCAGTGAAGTTACAACAGTTTTGGAGGTAATCTTACCTCTTGACTGACATGAAATGCCAAAATGGCTTTCAGCAAAAAGGATGAAACCGTGCACAAGGACACTCCCGCCTCCATGATTATGAGAAAGGGTAACTTGGGATACAGACCCCAAGCTCCACAAAGTTTTCTGCAGGCTGTCCAAACAGGTCCCCAAGGGATTAACCTACTGGCTGAAGACCCAAGTCTGCTTTTTCTCCAGGCAAGCAGAGCTTTCCCCTGCACTGGAGAGCTCTGTTGTACCGAAGCCACAAAAAAACATGAAAATACTAAAATGAATAAAGAAATATACAGAGCAGATCAGAAAGATACCTTCCTGCTCGCATGCACAAGGAAAAAACTGAAGGGAGCAGCAGAGTCCTCTGGCAAAGGAGATGAAGTTGAAAACCTGGAGTGGATTCCTTCTGCAGGGCTTGTGGGCATGGGAAGAATTCGCTACTGTTCAGAATGACACACCTATTGCACTAGAATGACCATTTATGACTGAAATGGTCACACCTAAATTTAAGTGAGCAGATTCAGGTTTACACTAGTCTTCTATATTGGCACCTTTGCACACAGATGCTGTTATAGAATTGGTGCTTAATGAGCAGCATTAGGATAACTAAATGGACATACCAAGTTATAGAGTTGTCCTCAGCATGTTTAGTTGCTAGTCGTGGCCGAGTGGTTAAGGTAATGGACTTGAAATCCATTGGGGGTCTCCCCCCCAGGCTCAAATCTTGTTGACTATGAGGCAGCTCACTTGTCTAGCACGGAGGAGTAGCCTAATGGGTCCTGTAGTCGCCTAAGAACCAGGTTCAGTTCCCACAGTAGCTCCTTGTGATGCTGGGCAAGTCACTTAACCCTCCATTACTCCAGGTACAAAATAAGAACCTGTAGTTAAATGTAAACCACTTTGACTGCAACCACAGAAAGGTCGTATACCAATTTCCATCCTCTTTCCCGTAGTTTACATTTTATAAATATGACATCCAATTTTAGCTTGAAACTGATAAAAACACCCTCGGTGCATAAAAGTACAATAGGTGTTTATTGAATATCAGAAGCCCTGCACATCCCGCTGGTACTCTCTCACCTGCACTTCAATCTACCACTCTATGCCTTTTCTGCACTGCTGAGTTGTAGAAGTTTACATATTTAGTTGAAATGAAAATGGTAATTGGAAATAGTACTTGAATCATGTAAACACCAAATTTTTTGTGCCCTGAAAAAAGATCTCTCATTTTCCTGCTAAACACCTAAAAGCATATGTTAATGTCAAATAATTTATTTGAATTCTGTAGGTTAAACAGACATTTCATCAACTAAAAAGGGGCCTTGGTCAAAATGTACTAAAGTCACTAGCCACAAAATTAGGAACAAATAGGAGATTCAGAGGCCCATATAATAAGCAACACAAAATGGGAAAAGTCCTTTAGGACATCAGCCCTTTGAAAGCAGGTGTTCTTTGTGCACAGGAACTAGTAAACAAATGTCATTTTAATTGAGCCTGAAGAAAGGAGGGTGTGCTAGGCAAGTCCCTTTGTGAACAGGTGGTCTTAAATACAGGTTTCTAGGCACTCTTTCTGAAAACACATTTATCCCTCAAAAATAGCACAAATGTGGTGCCAAATATAAAGCACCTGTTCTAGGCACAGTCTTCTTTACCCCAGCGTGCTTTGCATTCCCTTTAATGATGTGACTAGGTGGGACTGGTCCCTGATAATTGGACAGGCTACAAACACTGGTGCGAATCGCCTGCCTTGTCAAAGAGAACTATAAAAGAGATACGGCTCTGCCAAGCATTGTCAACAATAATTCAAAGAACATCACACGGAAAGAAATGGCAAAAATCTTTCCAACATTGGCATGAATGCTTTTTGTGTGGTACTTAACCCTTTCAGGACCATAAGGATCGTAGGCCAATTTTTGTGGTTTTGACGACATTTGTATGGTAAAAAGGGCTTGCAGATGCCAAAAAATTGATTTTTTTTGTGAAATATCATTATTTTTTTTTTTAAAAATCAAACTTCTGGCTTATGGACAGTGTGGCAAGTGAATCTTCTCGTCAATCTGGCAACGACGCTAATGAATGAATGTCGGAACCAGTTTGTTTACATAAAGGCAGTATCATATGGAATCCGTACATATCAAATTTAGAACTGTAGACTATCCCAATCAAAATTTATAGGATTTTAAAGTTATGGGACAAATATGTCCCTTGGTCCTGAAAGGGTTAATTGTCCAACTGAGTCTGGGGAGAACTGAGAGACAGAGAGTTTTCTAAGTAAGTGATGTTTGGACAGTTTGGTTCAATTTGGTGCTACACAACACAGGGCGTGCTCAGGTATCGAAGCTCCACAGATAGGAAAGGTCAAACTGTGGCCTCAAAGCAGAAATCTTGCGCTAGACTTGCGAGCTAAACCTTTGCGCAAGTTTCCTAATGCACACAAAAGAATTGCATTTGATGTAGTTTGCAAATAGTATGCACTTGAGCAGCATGCGCACATTAATCTGTGCTACCAACAGCTATATTGCACAAAAATTGCATAGGCGCTCAGAGATAACAATGCACATGTGTTGGAATGCTATTGCGTGCATAAATACAAGTATGCACGAATAATATTAGCCAGATGTCTAGCGCTTGGCTGCTTGTTTTGGCACACTTCCCCTCAGTTCCTCATCCCCTGTCATTATTTTTCACCCATCCTTTTCCACCATGCCAGAAAAATGTTGTGGGTCCTTCAGGCTTCTCAGTTAAGAGAACAATTGGAAATTCATTTTTTATTAGACTAACAATGCATTTTTCATTAGCTTTTGAAGGCAATACCTTCTTCAGATCAGAAATGAGCAAAAGATGACATACCACAAAATACGAGTGAAGCATAAAAGCATTTAAATGTCTTGTGCTTTTATGCTTCACTTCTCTATTCTATTTGTCAACATTTGCCCATTTCTGGTCTGAAGGTGGTATTGCCTTTGAAAGTAATCAAAAATGTATTAAGTTAGTCCAGTATAAATGGTATCGTCTTATTTTCTTTTCTATGGTTTGTTTTTATTTCAACTGGATGAATATGGCTACCACTCCACTTTACTCAGCAAAAAGCAGCAGGCATGACATCCTCATTAATGCTTACTGCAGAAGAAACTAGCCTTTTACTCCTCAGACATGTACTAAAGCCCCAGCATTAAGAAAACCCTGCCCTCAACCTTCAAGTCTTCTACACACACACTGAATACCCAATGCCTTCATTACCATGGGATTTCCATGAGCTGTGTGCTGTGGTGCACTATTTTAAATGGATAAAGCGCTTATACAACAAGACATTCAGGAAAAAAAATCAAGTTTGTCAGGCAAGGTTAAGCCTTTTATATTGCAAAATGGAAAATAATAATGTATACAAAGATAACATCACAAAATACCTATACACTTATAAGCTGAATTCTGAGGATTTATTAATCTACTGTATGTGTATCTGCATGGCAAGTAAAGAAGGGAAGCAAACACTCTTATTTGCTTCAACATATATATTTAAGTATTTATATACCACTTACATAGAAACATAGAAGATGACGGCAGATAAGGGCCATAGCCCATCAGGTCTGCCCACTCTACTGACCCACTCCCAAGTCTACTATCCTAGGGATCCCACTCCTGGTGACAGGTTCCCTTGGCTTAACCCTCTAAGGGATCCCACATGGGCATCCCATTTGCTCTTAAATTCTTGCACGCTGTTTGCCTCGATCACCTGCTCCGGGAGCTCGTTCCAAGGATCAACCACTCTCTCGGTGAAGAAATATTTCCTGGTGTCGCCATGAAATTTCCTGCCTCTGAGTTTGAGCGGATGCTCTCTTGTGGCTGAGGGTCCTTTGAGAAAGAGAATCTCTTCTTCCATCTCGATACGGCCAGTAATATACTTAAACGTCTCGATCATGTCTCCTCTTTCCCTACGTTTCTCGAGTGAGTACAGCCGCAAATTTTTCAGCCTTTCCTCGTACGATAGATCCTTGAGCCCCGAGACCATCCTGGTGGCCATCCGTTGCACCGACTCTACTCTCAGCACATCTTTTCGGCAGTGTTGCCTCCAGAATTGCACAAAGTATTCCAAATGAGGTCTCACCATGGTTCTGTATAATGGCATTATGACTTCAGGCTTCCGGCTGATGAAACTCCTGCAGATGCAACCTAACAACTGTCTTGCCTTAGATGAAGCCTTCTCCACATGATCAGCAGTTTTCATGTCTGCGATGATGATCACTCCCAAGTCTCGTTCTGTTGAAGTTCTAGCTAAGGTCTCGCCATTCAAGGTGTAAGTTCTGCACGGATTTCTGCTGCCGAGGTGCATGATCTTGCATTTCTTAGTGTTGAAGCCCAGCTGCCAGGTCGAGGACCAAAGCTCCAACAAATGTAGGTCCTGTGTCATACTATCGGGTGAATTGTCGTCTCTCACTATATTGCATAGTTTGGCGTCGTCAGCGAATAACGTTATCTTACCTTGAAGCCCCTGAGTTAGGTCCCCTATGAATATGTTGAAAAGGAGCGGGCCCAAGACTGAGCCCTGCGGTACTCCACTGGTCACCTCCGATGTTTTAGAGAGGGTACCGTTAACTACCACCCTCTGAAGTCTGCCACTCAGCCAGTCTAAGTGGTTTACATTTAGCTACTCAAAGCATTTTTCCCCTATCTGTCCTGTACCTGGGGCAATGGGGGATTAAATGACTTGCCCAGTGTCACAAGAAGCAGTGTGGGATTTGAACCCACAACCTCAGGGTGCTGAGGCTGTAGCTCTAACCACTGTGCCACATACATGAAGGTATCCAGACAATATATCAAGGTAATCAGACCAAAAAAAAAAACCCCAAATACAAATTTAAAAAAAGCATCTTCTTGCTCTTTCGAATTTCCCAAAGAATTCTTGCAAACCTGTAGAATATTTCAGTTGGAAATTATTTTCACCCTAGTTTTAAAAACATTTACAGGCACATGATGCTCTCCAACATCACCAACTTCCCTACCCCCAAAGACTGACAAGAATCAGGTATGAGAAATATGTAAGGATCCAGCATGCACATATATGCTGCAGCAATGAATGTCTGCCTGTTTTGTAGGAGGAAAAGTAATTGGTGAAGGAGAGAGACTGGATATCTACTGCTAGAGCTGCCACTGGTATTGCTGCCAAAGACAGAGGCACAAGGAACAGTGTTCTAAGGCAGTGATTCCCAACCCTGTCCTGGAGGAACACCAGGCCAATCGGGTTTTCAGGCTAGCCCTAATGAATATGCATGAGAGAGATTTGCATATGATGGAAGTGATAGGCAGGCAAATTTGCTTCATGCATATTCATTAGGGCTAGCCTGAAAACCCAATTGGCCTGGTGTTCCTCCAGGACAGGGTTGGGAACCACTGTTCTAAGGAAATGCGGAGACTTAGAGGAGACATGATAGAAACCTTCAAGATCATGAAGGGCATAGAAAAAATAGACAGGGACAGATTTTTCAAATTAAGGGGATCAATAAGTACAAGGGGGCACTCAGAGAAATTGAAAGGGGAGAGGTTTAGAACAAACGCCAGGAAGTTCTTTTTCACACAGAGGGTGGTGGATACATGGAACGTGCTACCAGAGGATGTGATAAACAGGAGCACGCTACAGGGGTTCAAAGAAGCTTTGGATAGGTACTTGGAAGACAAAGGGATTGAGGAGTACAGATAAGAGTAAAGGTAGATTATAGGGATGGGATTAGAGGTAAGTTACAAAATTAATCAGGGACCACTGTTCAGGCACTAGGCCTGATGGGCCGCCGCGGGAGCGGACCGCTGAGCAAGATGGACCTCTGGTCTGACTCAGCGGGGGCAACTTCTTATGTTCTTATGAGAGGAAGGCACACCTGAAGGGAAAGGAAAATGCAAACAAGTAACAGGGGGAAGGGGAGGAGGACAAACAAAAGATGTTAGGAGAGAGGTCATTAACAACTTTCATCCAGCCATGATTTGTATATAGCCCTTCACATAAAAAGTTTGGGACCTTTGAAAAGCTGAGTGACCTTCTACAGAGGTTGCCCAGACAATGTCTGAAGCTAAAAAATATTTGTTCATATTGCATTGTACACTAGTGTTGGAATTAGTGCTGGAGATTTAGATCTTAACTTGGATCTTCATTAATATACAGTGGAACCATGGTTTGCGAGTAACCCAGTTTGCGAGTGTTTTGCAAGACGAGCAAAACACTCAGCAAACTTTTGACTCGCAAACCGAGCACTGCCCCAATAAACGAGCACTTACAGTCCAGGAAGCGCCGCTTCGGGGGATTCCTCTTCCGTCTTCCGGCCAGCCTCCCACGTTGGGTGTCTTCCGCAGGTTGGAGAACTGCTGTCTGGGCCTGCGTGGCCAGGTGCCGTCCCGCCGGCATGTTGCGTGTGACGCGCACAGCGTCAATCATCGGCGTTGTGTGTGTCATGCGTGTGGGGCAGCGCTCGGCTGCGTGGGCTCGTATGGGGGCTCTCCAGCATGCGGGGGGCATCTGATGTGGAGGGCTGGCCGGCGGATGGAGGAGGAATCCCTTTGAAGCGGCACTGCGGGGATCTCTGGCGGCTGGCGGACATCAGAGGCATCCCCCCCCGAAGCGGCACTGTGGGGTTCTTCTTCGGATGACGGACAGAGGAGGCGGACGGCGGAGACGGCGCTGCAGCACCCGGCACCCGACAGGTACAGACCCCGGGTTCTGGAACGAATCTTCGGTGTTGCCACTATTTTCTATGGGGAATTTTGCTTTGATAAACAAGCATTTTGGATTACGAGCATGCTCCTGGAACGGATTATGCTTGTAATCCAAGGTACCACTGTATATGTATTTTTTAATATGTCAAGCCTCTGTCCATTAAAATAAAATCTAGTATTTTCTAAAATAATGTTCTCCTATTTTGGGGTTTGTTTGTTTTTAAAATAGATAAAAATTCCCTGAAAAAGGTCCTTATGAACCTAATATGACTCATTCAGTCCTATGCTTTCATCCAATACCACTTGAAACCAGGTGTGCTTAGGTGGCTCTGCTGGAGCACATTGCCAGATGATGTGGTAACAGCAGTTAATGTAGCTGGTTTAAAAAAAGACTTGGGTGAGCTCCTGGAGGAAATGCCCATATTGAGAGACAGACATGGGGGAAGTCACTGATTACTCTGGATCGGCAGCATGGAATATTGCTACTATTTGAGGTTTTGCCAGGTACTAATTAGAGAATGACACGGAGACAAATTTTTCCCCCCTCCCTGCAGGAACTCATTTCCCCATCCTGTCCTAGAGAGTTATTTTCCTGTCCCTGCCCCATTCCTGCAAGCTCTGTCCTCATCTGCACAAGCCTCAAACACTTTAAAATCATAAGTGTTTGAGATTTATGAGGTTAAGGCTGAACTTACAGGAATAGGATAGGGATAGTGATAGTGACAAAACTTGTGGGGATGGGACAGGGAAATTGAGTTCCTATGGGGATGGGGAAAAATTTGTCCCCATGTCATTCTCTAGTTACCTGGATTGGTCACTGTGAAGATGGGATACTGGGCTAGATGGACCATTGGTCAGACCCAGTAAGGCTATTCTTATGTTCTTATATTGATGAGAGTGCTGCAGGAAGTACAGAACTCTACTTACCTCAATGCCATGGTGAGTGAGCTCCAGTGCTGACAATACAATCACAACAAAAACAACCTACCCTACACCAAACAACTAGCCAAGGAAAGTAGCGAGGAAGAAAAATAAATTTTGCATCACATTTATATAATCAAGTACGCAATTAGTTGTTTTAGTTTACAAGGGAAAAGAAGTGACAGACTAGCTAAATAAGGAAAGTGGAACCATGAAATCAGAGGTAAAACCCAGCCTCTCCCACTTCCATGCCTTGTGAACTCAGGCAAGTCACTTTATCTCCTATTGCATCAGGTTCCTATTTGGAATGAAAGCTCTCTGGGGCCCTAGCCCAAGACTCCACATTCATGCCAAAATAAATATAGAACATTATTAAAGACTCATCTCCCCATCGCCACCTACTAGGTTTTCTCTTTTTTTTTTTTTTTTTTATTAAACTCAGTTCAATCATGGGCAACTATTTGGTATATATTATTTACATATATATGTATGTATGTATGTGTCTCGCATGTAAATATTTTTTTTAATGCTGATTATCTGTACTCTACCTGAAGTCTTTCCAGACAGGCAGAAAATAAATTTGATTTAAAAACTGGCCTGTCTTTTTTGCCTGAAAGAGTGGTGCTTCACTGATCTGGAGATGGCAAAAAGCAAGCGCTCCTTTATCATGTCAAGGAAACCATAAAGGGAGGGATCCCTCACTGTATGGTCACTAGGAGGCTGTTTGACTCAAAAGCACATCTGGATCTGGTATATTATCTATGATATTTCTTTATTGAAGAGTATTTCTATAGGGTAATACAGCCCATTCTGAGACAGTTCTAATCTACATGTAAGAAAACAAAATTACATAATTTTTTCTTCCTTTTACTTCTTAACCTTTAAAAGTAGACTGACAACCACCATGCTATTTTACCCACAATCTATATACAGTGCGTTCTCGCTATTCGCAGCAGTATAGTTCCTGAAAATCTTTGCAAACCACAAATTTGTGAATAACAAAACAATGCATCTATGAAAAAAATAGATGTTAGGTTCCAGCCACACATGTAGTTCCTCAAAACCACAGAAAGTGAATAACAGATCCTATAGGAAAAACGAGGTTAGATTCCTGCATGGGACAGACTTGACAAAAACCATATAGAACATTCAGAATGTTGTAAACAGTTTTTGTATTTGCAGTACGGCTTATAAAATAACATTCTTAAATTTAAAAAAAATTGCACAGACCAGTGCTGTAAAATAAATACTGTACAGTACTCTATTGCACAACCACAGTAAGCAATTAGGCTCAGATTCTTAAAATGGTGCCGTCGGGGGGCGTGGCCATGCAGTGAGCGGGGAAGCTGTGTTTTTCATGAGCTCCGTAGCTCTCTCTCTCATACTGCTTAATTGATTCAAATTCTATAGCACATCTTGACCCAATCGTTTACCATATTGTTCCACCTCCTCACATGGACAAGTTTGTCCCAAAAAACGGTACTGATATAGCCACGAAGGGTGGAAAAAAAGAGGGAACCCGTGGCAAAGCCCCGGCAAGTGAGGAGGAGAAAATGGTGGGCCCTGCCGAAGAACTGTAAGTGGTTAGTGACACACTGGTGGCAAAACTTACAGAGGCTGTCATTCTGGCACTGGGATCGCGGAACCCTGACTACCCTCTCGGCTTCCATGACCGAGTTTGCCTCCTGGATGGCAGAGTGGATAACCACATGAGTACAGCGGAGGACTCTCTGACCATTGTGCACGTAGAGCTCACCCGGCTGAAACACAAGCTAGATTCTTATGAGGAAAAGCCGGAGGATTATGAGAATCGCTCCAGGCGAAACAACCTCTGGCTGGTTGGCATACCTGAAGTCATCTCGGATGCCAATTTGGTTGTCGTCCTAGAAAAATGACTCTCAGCGGAACTACTTCCTACTTCCACACTGGGCCCCCTGAAGATTGAGAGAGCACATAGGCTGGGCAAGAAGCAGGCCGGGGCAGTTGTGATCCTTTGTATACTGAACTTTGCTATCAAGGATCTGATTATGAAAGCATACCGGCAACGAAAATATCTCACTTTCCAGAATCAGAAGATTCTCATCTTCCAGGACTAATCTGCGCAGGTGGCCTCCCTTCGTCGGAGTTTTTCGCCTATTTGTAAACAGCTGGCGGACACAAATCTGCGCTTTACCCTGCAATACCCGGCTAAAATGCGGGTTCTATGTAATGGTCAACCTTATGTGTTTGAGACCACTGAAGGGGCAAAGGACCAACTGAGACAATGGTTTCCAGAGTTGGAGCAGCCTGTTTGACTGATTATCTGGTAACACCTGGCTGGTGTGGTTCCTATGACTGCTGGACGGGAGACCTCTGTGCGGGGTGAAAGTGCAGTTTGGAAGGACCTTTGTTGACTTCTCTTGGGGTTTTTCGCCCTCAGCTGCGCATCTCGCTGGGTTTTTGCTCCCATACACCTGGAGGCCTGGTACCATTGGAGCCAGCTCTTGCTTTGATGCTTGGATGATTTTCTCTGCTTCTGAGACAAGGAACTTATTTGTTTGATTTAAGTTCTCTGTTTTCCTGGTTGCCTATGGGTTCTGTTATGGGTCTGGTAATTTGGGCAGTGTGTGTGGGGGGTTATTGGCATGTGGGACCCTCTGTGATGGTTTGGTGGCTTGTGGAGTATAAGATGGGAGGGAGGGGGGTCTTGGGGTGGGGATGGGGATGGGGGCTTTGTGGAGGGGAGGGGATGTGTTGTGTGACCGGCGTGGAAGTGACTGTACGAAGTGTGAATGTTACTATGGAGTCTGACCATCAGGGTGAGGGCTGGGCGCTCTGGCAGTGGTTCTGGCTTGTTCTGCATGTAATCTGTCTTTATCTGTATCTCTGATCCCTAAACGAGGTATATGCTGCATGTCTTGGAATGTCTCTGGGATCAACTTCCCGGATGTTGGGTGGATATATGAAAAACTTTCTGTTGAGCAATGGGTATTGAAACTTTTACTCTTTGTTTTGCACTTGCTCCTTTCCGCGCAGTAGCACCTGAGGACTTATGTTGTTCCTACTTGTAGTGCTGGTTTTATACTTTGGCACACTCTATTGTGTATTTCCTGTGTACTCTATTGTGAGCCTTTTGTACTTATTCTGAGTGCTGTTTTTGACTACTGTTGGTTGTTTCCCTGTTGCTCAATAAAGAGATTATTTTTAAAAAAAAATTGGTGCCATCTATTCGGCGGCAGTAGGCGCCCTGCCACCTGACTTAATTGGTTTAACTGACACAGTAATTGACTGCACAGATTAAAACCCCAATTAAAAAGCTGTTAAAAAAATGAAGGTACCTAATGGCGCCTCCAAAAATGGCGCCATTGTCCTATCTAAGGAGGTAAAATTGGGTCTTCTTTTTTTCTATCTATGGAGGTGCCTTATGGCACTTAAAGCCACTGTAGGCAAGGTTAATGTCAGAAGAGGCCTTAGGCACCATTAGGCATCTCCTTAGGTATGATTCACATGAAAAGTAAGCACCAAAAATGTTGGCATTTAAAACCCTGTCCTACTTTTATGGCGCCTACCTTTCACCTAGCCACGATTCTCAAAACGGCACCATTGCCTGACTGACACGCAATCAGTGCTGATTTTGAAGGAGACTGCTGATAACGGCACCATTTGTGCCGTTTGTGTGCTCATCGACCAACATAATGTACCATAGTTTTCTCACCATTAGGACAAAACAATGCAGTACAGACTGGGAAACGGATATATAGAAGTATCACACAATGTCAACTTCTGTCAAATCAACCACTGGAGAGGGAGAGCCTTGCAGCTCCAGAATATTGATAGAGCATGAAGACGTTGACGCTGGCAGGTTGACTTCAGCCTGATCAACCTCTGGCGCATGAGTCGAGGCTGGCAGGTCGACTTCTGGCACACCAACCTCTGGGGAGGTACGGGCGGCCGGCTCCAGAATGACAGTACCTATAAACAATGAAGACATCGAAACTGATAAGATGACTTCAGCCTGATCAACCTCTAGCGTATGACTCCTGGCTGGCAAGTCGACTTCAGCCTAATAAATCTTTGGCACATAAGTCTCATGACTCATTGACTGAAACAACTGTGTCAGTCTTGAACAATCACATCTAATAGGTTAAACAATGAATCAGACTTGAGTGTGCTTTTATAATCTGTTCTAATGGCCAATCTGTTTTTGACCAATATTTACACCAACTATAATTTTTTATGATCATTTATGCTAATAGTGATATTTGTACTCATTTTATGTATTTATTTAATTATTGTTTATTATTAGTTTTTAAAGTTCAAATTTGATTGGTTCTTAGCTCTTTATTGAACAGATTACACTTTTGTTAAAGTTATTTATTACTTATTTAATCTTTTTCTTTTTAAAAATTGATCTGGACGGTATATTCATATTTTAAGCTACCCTGAGCTTTGCCTGTTGTCCCTCACGACAATGCTGTCTCCAATGTGCTTCATTTACCATTTACAGTTTGTATTATCCACAAATGTAGTTGCCTCTCTATCTTTTCCATTGACTTATCACAAACCATTGATGTTGTTTTGGAACTTTCCAGTGCGGTTTCGCAAACTGTCTGACAAATAGCTTCATCTTTTTGCTGGATAGATTGGAGTGTTGATTTATTAAAATTAAACTTGCAGCTAACAGCAGAAACAGACTTGCTAGAATGAAGTCTAACACACATATGCTAAGGTTTATTCCAGTTGATAATCTCCTTTTTAGATTTAAAGTCTGCTTGTATTTTCTGAATTGATTGCATTTGTGTTTTATCCCAGTTTATAACAGGAACGATTATGATGTTGTTTAGACATGTCTATGTTATATGTGGTAATCGCATGGAAACAAGACTTTATGTATGTGATATGGAAACCGCATAGTTATATGCGGTATGTACATTTTTTAATAAATAAATAAATAAATATTTTATCACTAAGACATATCACGTGTTTCTTTCTTTTAGGAGTTGTTGCTTGCAACTCACTCCCTGGGTGCTTGGTGGCCATTTTCAGAAGCGAAAGTAAAGAAGGCTGATTTTGAAATGTGCAGGTCCATGAATAGCGGTCACAATTCACTCACCCACTGCAAAATCATAAATATTAGATGCATAAATAGAGAAAACACACTGTACAGAGATTAGGCAACTCAGAATCTCCATGCAGTACTTGCAGGAATTACTTTTGGCATTTATCATTTTCTAAGGATTTGATGACTTAAAAAAAAATACAATGTCACAGAGCACACTAAGGGCTCCTTTTATTAAGCTGTGCTAGCGGTTTTAGCGCTAAATTGTTGCGCGCGCTAGATGCTGGCGTTAGTTTCTGGCGCGTAGCACGCGCTAATCTGCAGCGCCCACTAAAACCGCTAGTGCAGCTTAGTAAAAGGAGCCCTAGGTTTTGTTGTTTTTATTTTTTTTGGGGGGGGGGTCTTTTTATTTCTCACACTGAGTAGAAACTATAATCCAGCAATAATTGTACAGGTATGTACCTCGTTAAATCAACTACCCTTGCTTCCAGAAGAGCTCTTTAAAGAAACAATAAATAAATTATAAAAGGTAAGGGGCTACATCAGTGGTCTCAAACTCGCGGCCCGGGGGCCGGTACTATTTGGAGGCCCTCTGTATGTTTATCATAATCACAAAAGTAAAATAAAACAGTTTCTTGACCATGTGTCTCTTTAACTATAAATTACAACATTATTATTAAAACTTAGACAAAAGGAAAGATTTATAAACTATAAAGAGTTTGACCTCATGCAAAATTGTCATTTATTTAATAAGACGTTAACTATTTTTTTTGCGGCCCTTCAAGTACCTACAAATCCAACATGTGACCCTGCAAAGGGTTTGAGTTTGAGACCACTGGGCTACAATGTATGTACGTCTCCTTTGCACCATGCTTCCAAATTCAGCACTCACATCAGAAATAGTGTAAGATGATTTCTTTTTTAAAAGTTTGCTATAGTCAGTAAGCCCTATGCAGACCCAGACAGAACTTAAGCTATAATTCACTGCCCACCAAAGAAGCTTTCTCAACAGCCCATTGGGAAAACGGAGGACTTCTGCCACATTTCAGAGCATGGCTAGATAAGGCTCCTCAATTCTAAATTACGTTTTCAGATTTTAGCATCATCACATGGCTAGTAGCATCACATGCTGCTTTTCAAAACTCTAGGTTATTCAACAGAAGCACTTTGGAACCACTATGCTCATGAGTCTTCTTCCGATAGGAATTTTGTATTACAAAGCTATACCATATGAAGACCAATTTTTTCTATTATGTTTTATCCAAGCACCACCTCCAAATATTGTTCACATACTTTGTTCAACCTGCTGGAATTGGTGGTGCTTGACTGATGGGACCTTCGAATATGTATGATCTACTTTGAGATTATCCACTTGGAGCTTGTGTATGTGTGGTTTATATGAAAGCTTGCGACATCAGTGATTGTTTCCTTTTGAATTGTTGTGGACTGCTTACCATTGAACCTTTTATATTATTATTCTTGCATTGTTTGTATACTTAAATAAATTTTTTAAAAAAAATTTTAAACGATTGATTATGACATTTATGGCCAATTTTATGCCATAGTCAAATAAATTACGTTCCTCACTTTTCTATTATTAGTCCATGTGTGTTGCATTTGTTATGTAAATTTCAAATCTACCACTAATCACCTTAATTTTTTGTACATTTACATAAAAAGGTTCTCCAGCATAAACCCATTCCTCCAGATCACATCAATTATCTAACTACATGATAAGGATCTGTGATGTTATCCACCTACAAAAAGCACCTCTCTCTCTCAACATCAACAAGGAATAAATAAAAGGGGGGAGGGATCAAACAGTTGAACGTTGGGTATAAAACCAGCAGCACAATAACCAAGCTGTCAGCTTCCTAGGGATCTTCCATTTGAGTGCGATCTTAATTCTGATAAGGGGAAGGCCATTCCACTTGCTAGTGATGCCACATAAGGCTATCCATTATATCGAATCAACACAGAAACCTACTCAAATAGCAGCAGGGTACTCTGTGCTCTTGATCATGTTTCTCACCTTCAGCTGCAAAAAACAGCTGACATGTGGCTTAATGAAGGGGTATAAAATGCTGCTACTCTAGAGGACTTGAAGTGAAGTGAGAGGCAATGTGTGCCCTTAGTAATATAACCAGAAAACTAAAAGAGACAGCACTTTTGAATTCAACAAAAAGGATGCAATCTCATTAAAAAAAAAAAAAAACCTGCATAAAGAAATGGAACCCGATACCCCAATTCTGTTGCTAACGGCTTATAAAAATCACAGATATACTTCTACACAGCCCAACAGCCAGTGCAGACAAGCATCACTCTCCGAGAGGACAACACCCTCGCTATCAACAAAACCTCCAAAATCCTAGGCTGCATTCTTTATTCCACACTAACCATGGAAGCTCAAATCTCCAATATCCGGAAAAAGTTCCTATTCACCATGAAACAACTAAGACTCATCAGACCATACTTTCACCAGCATCACTTTGCTCTGATTGTACAGTCGATGATCCTACCACAGCTGGACTATTGTAACTCTGCCTACATGGGAATCAACACCGCACTGATCCATAAAATGCAACTCATACAAAACACAGCTGTAAGACTAATTTTCAACTTGAAAAAATAAGACTCATTATCAGCCTTCATCAAGCAACTACACTGGTTATCCATCCCATCACGAATAAAATTTAAAACTTCACGCATCATATACCAAATAATTCACAGAAACTCAGCAGCTCCACTCATCCAGCTCTTCTCAAAGGCAGGGTCTACCTCCCGCAGAACCCTTAACAGGATACTACTAAACCTGCCATCAACAAAGAATCTCCAATACAAGCAAATTTTTCACTCCTTGCTTACCTTCCTAGGAGTGAAAGCTTGGAATGACCTCACTGAAATGACCAGAATGGAACCCAACTATACCACATTCCAGAAAAAACTGAAAACCTACCTCTTTGACACTTGAACATCTCAGATCTTCCCCTGCCCAAATGTATCCCCCCTTTCTCAACTCCTTCTCTTCCCTGCCTCTCTCCGCTTCCTTTCACTTCTCTTTGTAAGTTACCTTGAGACTGCTTAGGTATGCGTGATGCAGAAATAGAAGATTAGATTAGATATGGTAGAAACCAAGGGCCAGATGCACCAAAATCATTGTTAAAATCCTGTGGATTGCTGTGGGGCCGATTAATTGTCAGATCTGAAAACGGTAATTGATATTGAAACAATTTTGCATGCAAATTAGTTTCCCGGAGTTCTGCCGTAACCCCATCCGATGAGTCATCGTAAAAAGCATCCTGTTCAGGGCAAGAAGAGTAGTTTTGTTTTTTATAATGGGCCCAGATGTGCATGTGTTACATATGCACATCTGTACCTATTTTTTTTTTTTTAAAGTTGTGCCAGGATCCCCTCCTCCCCCGATGATGACCCACATCCCTGTTTAAAAAAAAAACTGGCAGGAAGGAAGTCCAGTCCCTTTTGCCTTGGCCACCCATTCCCTCACAACCCTGACCCCCTCCCCCCCACACACACACACCTTTAAAATTAAAGAGCAGCAGGAGAAATGCCCACTCCCTCCTGCTGCTGGGGCCCTCATGAACCCCCAACACCCCACCTCCACAAACCTGTACTTTAAATGACAATCTGGTAGGAAGGATGCCCACTCCCTCCTGTTGGCAGGCCCAACTCTTCAAAATGGTGGTCCTTCCCTTCTTGGTGCATTCTGGGATGCAAAGGGAGGGACCTAAGGCTCTAATTGGCCTTGGCACCTAAGGCTGCTCCCATAGGAGAGGCCTTGGGTCCCTGGGCCAATCAGAGCTTTAGACCCCTTCCCGGTGCTCCCTGGGATTCACTGGGAGGGGCCTAAGGCTCAGATTGGCCCAGGCACCTAAGACCAATCAGGCCCCTCTCAGTGCATCCCAGGATACACCAGGAAGGGATTGTCATTTAAGGTACAGGGTGGGGGTTTTCGGGGTAGGGTTCAGGGGAGTGTCAGGGGGTTTAAGGTGGGGTGTTAGGGGTTTGCGGGGGCTTCGGTGGCAGGAGGGTGTGGGCATCCAAACTACTGCTTTTTAATTTAAAGGTGGAGGTTTGGGGGTGATCCGGTTGGCTGAGGGAGTAGGCTTCCCTCCTGCTGATTATTATTATTATTTTTTTAATAGTTTTGGGGCCATCACATTTTTTTTTTTTTTATGGGGACAGATATTATGCAAGTGCAACACACACACACACACACACATATATATCTGTGCCTATTAAAAAAAAGAAAAAGCTACCTTTTTAATGCTACTGGCATCTCCAGACCTGTCGGAGATTTTGGAGCATTAAAAACCGGCATTTCTATTTGTGCATAAATGTGGGCATTGATCAGAGTGCTCATTTTAATACTGATGAGCTCATTGCAATGTATTTTACATACAATTATTGGAGGCTGCTACAAACCACAGAAAAGACAGTTACAATTTATTTGATATACCGCATTTCTTAACAACTGTAGTCAAATCAAGGCGGTTAAAAAGTACAAGATTTTTTTAAAAACAGACAGGGGAAAGACCGATACTGTAAACAAATGGGCAAAAGGATATTCAGGGAAGGGATGAGTTCCAATATTTATAAGAGAAAGGGGAAATTAATAAAACAAAGGAAAAACACAAAAGGTTAAGGGGATAAAGATGTTTTTGTTTTGTTTATTCTGGGATAGGAAGCGTCTGTAGGGATTCACAGTCAAAAAGCCTTTCTGAAATAATAAGCCTTTAACTGTGACGTGAAGACTTTAAGAGATTTTTCCGATCAGATAAAGACAGCGGTTTTGCCATTTTTCTGAATCGATAGCTGAAATACTTTGATGCTAGACCAGTTATAACTGGTTTAGCGACAATCGTTAAAATGCAAGGTGAGTTTTGTGCATCCAGGCTCAAGTAAAAGGCTGGTCTTTCTTAATGTTAAATAGGAAATACTGCTGACATCGTGAATCTAATTGTTTGCAAGATTATCTATATCCAGTCAATACCACTGTGTGCGCTACAATGAATTCTTTTTCCATTATGCTACAAGTCAACAGTTAACATATTATGTGCCATATAAATACAACATACAACAAAGCTTTTAGTTAACGCTGCCCTCTACTGCAGGAGTCTCAGGTATCGTTACAAGTGGACTTTGGAGACAGTGTGCTGCTTGAACACACAGAGGTGTTATTTACATAGCATATGGAAACAGGTACTCTTGATGTGCGGCAGTTAATTATTAAATTACACATATGTCTCTATTGTTAGAGCCAGGCTGTCAAGGCAAGCTCTGGGTGCTGCATGGTAGGGCATAAAATGACAAACTGTGTTGCACCTGGCACAGACATCTCAGTCAACTGGTGGGCAAATGCACGCATTTGTTTCTCATAACAATATAGAGCTTCATGGTACGCTACTCTCGTTTCCCAAACTGTGGGGCTGGACCCATTAATGGGTCAAGGGATAAAGCCCCAGGGGGGAAGTTGCTTAACTAGGACAATCTAGCACAGTCTTTTTTCTTTTCGTTCTATTTCAGCAAGATAGTAAACAGCCAGCATGCTTTCAGCACAAAATTTGTTGAGAAGCAAAGTGGCTGGGAAATGTTGATTTGGTCTTAATTTGGGGTATCTTCTGGCAAGAAGGAAAATATTCAACAACAGGCATGCTGCTCTTTTGTTTGAAATACCATTCTTAAGCACTATTGCTTAATATAGCCACTTTTATATTTAACATGGCTCAGAGACACAAACATATTGTACATGTTTGACCAATGTAAAAGGAGTTACACTTGTTGCTCTAACAACCCACATGAAGTCCAGAACGCAAGGCTGACACTAGCACTGATCTAATGGGCATCCATCGCAATTATATATCTCTTTACCCCAATGCTTTTCAGTCCACCAGTGGCACTACTATTGTTCAGTCAAAAATAGATGTACTGTTTCAACTTCAATATACAGTGAAACCTTGGTTTGCGAGCATAATTTGTTCCAGAAGCATGCTTGTAATCCAGAGCACTCGTATATCAAAGCAAATTTCTCCATAGGAAATAATGGAGCCTCAGATGATTCGTTCCACAACCCAAAAACTTTAGAACAGTCACTACACTCTTGCAGCGTAAGAGAGAAGAACCATTGGCTCAGTTGGGATGTGTGTATACTGTATATACTTGTATAGCAAGACATTGCTTGTATATCAAGTTAAGATTTAATAAAATGTTTTGCTTGTCTTGCAAAACACTTGCAAACCAAGTTACTTGCAATCCAAGGTTTTACTGTATATTTCTACAGTCGACTCCGCTTAAGTGCACGCCCCTCGGACCGGGTCGCCACATGCGCATAAACAGAGTGTGCGCTTAGTAGGAATAGGGGGAGGCTGTAGCTAAGCTGGCTCAGTTTAAATATGGCGCGTAGGCTGCTGGAGCCTAAAGTACAGGAAAGCTATGCCCTACAGCCCTTAAGCTGCTGTGTGAAGCCTAGCCATTCCCAGTCAGAACATGATTGCATTTAACTGGAGTGAATGTAAAGTGAACGAATAGAGGTTGGACCTATGACATCAGTGCACATAAGCGGATTGTGTGCTTATCCGAATTGCAAATATGTGGAGTTTATGTCCATTGACGTTAATGTAAAAAAACGGGACCGTGGTGGTAGGGTGAGCTTAACCGACATGCACTTAGGTGGAGTCGACTGTACTGTATTTGGTAAAGAGAAAAAAAAAGTCACCATCAAAATGAAGTCCAATTTCAAATGCTGTTTGCCACAGATGCGGAATAGGAGGAACCCTTTTTGAAAGTAGAATCAACCCTTGATGTTTTGTAAGAATGGTTTAAAATAACCCTGATACAAACATCCTACTTATTAAAATGTTCCTGCTCCCTGGGAAAATAATTAAGTGTGTGGAGTAAAGATCTTGCTAATGACAAAGGCAGAGGATGGCACCTGCTTTAGACAGCCCTTTTGTGAGCCACTGGAAGTCCCAACACAATGCCCCAGGAAGGAAAGTGACACCTGTTAAAAGCAGCCATCTGTCTTTAACAAGCTAGACACAGTCAAAATCATGGTCTATCCACTTAGGCAGGAATTCCTGAAATGTGGGCCCCAGAGTGCACCTGTGAGCAAAGAAAAAGTAAAGCATCCAGCTCACGATCACTAGCATTAATAAACAATTTGACAGCACTGCAGGACATGGCACCCTAGGCATCAGTGGGAAAACAGAACACATTCTTTGAGTATAGTCTAGTTCTTAGCATTATGCTCAGAATTACATGCAATCACTAATGAGTTCCATTCATAACTAAAGGCTGTTCTTTCTTGGTGCACTACTGCACTGCTAATGCTCTTAGTCTGACTCAGAGCCTCTATCCACACAGTCATGCTGAAAGTTAGAGGTTTTGACTGCTTAAAAACTATGATGGTATGACTCTGCAAACTCTTTGCAGCTTTAAGACTCGAAATTAATATGCCTGCATAGTTCATTATATTCCAACTGTTGCTGTAAAATTTCTTGCTCATAATTTCTTGACAACACACTAGATGCCACCCTACATAACATATAGATAGAAAAGTGATACATTGGGTACATTGAATAATTATGAAACAGTTACATGTCAATTTCTAGTAATGAAATCCCCATGACTCCATAAAACCAGGCTCCTACAAAAAACTTTGGATACTAATACTATAAAGGAAAGTCACAACAAAGGATGACGAGAGATCAACCAAGAGAAGCAGACTATAACTAGAAAAAAAGTTATATTTGTAAGACAGAAAGCAACAGCAACATTGTTTATTTCTGCAAACAATTTTCCAGGATAATTTTACTAACACATTGCTTTCTTTAGTGGGTGAAAAAACTGTGTGCTTCATCACAAAATGCTTCCCATCCAAAAGAGCATAAAAAGGATGAAGATTTCAAGTAGTACAAAAGCCATGGTTAATGGATTCCACGGTGGCTTTATTACCGATGAATGCTTCATGAAAGCTGTCGGAACCCTCTGCTACAATGCAGGAGAGCCCATAACTGGCAAACCACAGCATATGTCCCACAATACATAAATGAAACTCTTCAAAGGGGCAGCAGATACACACACAAGCACTCAGTTGTACGATTATAAAACCAGAAACATAAGCTAACTCAGAAATCTGCAGCATTAGAATGTCAAAAAAGAGAGGTGTGCATCACAAACAGCTGCTGTTCTGATAATCAAGGGCACTAGGGAATCCAAATGCATAATGCAGAGCCTATCTAACAAGCATTAAGGGGGTGAGGAGGATGAACTGCTAATAGTGCTGTTCTTTGGAGTATTTTCATAACTTAAAAAGTGCTGCTGTGGTAACAATCCTAGTTTGAATTGGTCTAATCTAATAGCTGACTGAAATGCAAACAAAGTTTTCTCTTTTGGCTAGTACTTTTTTCCTTTTGCCGATTTTTATTATCTATGAGGATTTTATTTACCGCCATTTTGAAGAAATTCACCCAAGGAATTACACAGCAAAAACAAACCTGCCAAACTGTAGACAATAGATAATTAAACCAGTAGAAATTGTCAAATAACAGTACATAGTATGGCATAGTATGCTACTTACAACGTCAACCTAATATGCATTAAAGCATCTCAACAAACAGCAAAGATTGTAAGCAGAGTTGGAACATATAAACAGATGAGATAAGTTAATATACCTCCTATTACTCTGAGGAAATATCATAAGTGGAGTCAGAAAAGGTACATGAAAATATAAGAACTTTCCCCTATGAGGAAGAAAGTTAAGAACAAAATGGGTAAAATCTCAGCATTAATAGTAGTATAAGTAAAAAAAAAACCCAAAAACAAACAAACATGTGACTGATTGCATCACTGGGAAAAAATAAGACATTTACTATATTCTAGATCAGGGGTGGGCAACTCCGGTCATCAAGGGCTGGAATCCAGTCTGGTTTTCAGGATTTCCCTAATGAATATGCATTGAAGGCAGTGCATGCAAATAGATCTCATGCACATTCATTGGGGAAATCCTGAAAACCCGACTGGATTCCGGCCCTCAAGGACCGGAGTTGCCCACCCCTGTTCTAGATAGTTCAGTTTAGCTTAATACACTTATATTCCACCCAACCATCAGTTCAAGGTGGATTATATAATCAAATATTTTAAAAATTTCTCCACATAATAGATATTTAACATGCAAAATTTAAAAATACATCTGACCTAGACAATAATGCTAAACCCCAGCTTTCACCTTTAATAACAACCTTATTATGCAATCAAATACTTTGTAATAAGGCGTGTTTTCAAATTATGACAAACATCACATAATTTATTCTCGCTCTCAAATCAGAACTTGTTATATAGTACTTTAGATGGATCTGGTTATAAATGTTGCTCCAAATTCAGAGGATAAGGTACCATATTGAATATGTATGGTACCTTATCCAACACATAACTAACTATACAAGTATCAGTTCAGTATAATGCAGCTTAGAGTACAACACATTAATATCTCTCTTTGACCAATCTCACGATACGTCTATACTTTGATATCCTGTCTCATTTTCAAAAGTAAAGATGTCACTTTCAACTTAAACAATTTACACACTAAGGGACCCTTTACTAAAGTTAAATTGCATCCTAATAGAATTAACACACACACTATGGCCTGGATTCTAGAAACAGCTGCTGAACGTGTATCAAATATTCGATGTTGCTATTTATACTCACGGCTTTGGAAAACGTAGGTGCCAGAAATGTAGGCCAGGGTTTTCAAGGCCTACATTTTCGGCGCCTACCTTTTATGGGAATCGCACCTATGGAACAATGCCTAAAGCAACTTCTGGCTTAAGCCATACCTATAGTGGTGTTAGGCACCATAAAAGTGCCTCTGTAAGCGGGATACAGGCACCATGTTTTAAAGCACCAGTAGGTACCTACGTTAGTCATTTTTAAAATGTTTGGGGGGGTTAAACAGCATTTTCAATTTGTTAGGCACCGGTAGGGTCCTAACTTAAGGCACCATTTATAGAATATGGGCTTATATGCCAAGAAGTCCATAGGTATAAAATGGTCTTCTTAGCTAGCACGTATGCTAAGCTTTAGTAAAAGGGTCCCTAAGGAACCAAATATACTCTAATATTTTTTTTCTAGATAAAATACAAAGAAGTCAATTACTTTCAGGGGTCAAGCAAGTGTAAGCTGATGCCCAAATACTTTCTTGTATAAATTGAAAACATGTTTAAACAGTTAAACTTGGAAAGAAATCAAGAATCATCTTAGCTCAGAAAACAAGATTAGTACTATAGTAAAGCATTAATGATTAAACTTATTCTGTATTTGACAAATCACTGGAATAATTAATACTGCCACATTCTTCAGTAGCTGCTCTTTCAAATAAATCAATATGTTTTCTCTTGACACTATCAGGTGGAAAAGGAATGAATTTAATCCAGGATTTCATAAACTTATAAAATAAAACAAGACAGAATGCAGTCAATTTTGAACTGTTAATGTATGTGAAAAAAATTATGTACTGTCTAATGGAAAATATCTGGTAGGAAACATAAATCCATGGCTAAATCCAAGAAATAATAAAAGAGCAAAACAGAAAACCAGTAATTAAGAAGAAATGTCTTGTGTTTCAGGCAGAGATAGCTAGGGCAACAAGAAAAAAATAATCCACCTTCTAATTAATAAAGAAGCATCATTATATGGATCTAAAAATCCAAGTATGATCTTTTTTCATTTACTAGGCAGAATTTAAATCCCTGCACATTAATGATCACAAAAAAGAAGAAATATGCAATATAGATTTCAACATCTGAAAGTTCATACATTCTTAAGGAACAATTTGACCTGTATTTCAATTCCTAGAAGTAAAAGCACAAAAGTTATCTTATGAAAGAGATCCATAAGTACAATCCATCTGAAAACAAATGTTATCCTAGTATTTACTTCTTGCCTTTCCCTTCAGTCTGTAATATGTAAAGGTGAGCACCACATTAGGAGGAGTTTAAACATATTGTCCCTTCAAATGAAAGCTGGAAGTCCAGGTCAATATAACTACAATCTGACTGTGAGGCCACACAGCATTGCATCTGGCTTTCAGACAAGGCCAATGCCCTTATTCTATTAAAAAAGGCCACTTGCAGTAAAGAAGAGGAGGAGGGAAAGGGCTCTTTTCCAGCAGTGGTAGCCAGCAAGGCAAAAAGCTGCACCATCCAATCTCCTCAGTTCTTTCCAGCACAAAGAGCACAGGTTTTAAACAACACAGAAACTAAAGAAGAACCAACATTATTTTAAATAAAAGCACCATTCACCTCTCCCCAATAACAAAAGGAAGGGGGGGGGGGGAGGACAAAATTGCCATTTAAATACAGTGCAGGAAATATCCAGCAGTTACAATAATAATTTAAAAAAAAAAAGTACACAGCAAAGGCCCCAGAGTGGCTCTCCCTCTTATTCCTTCCTTCATCTGGGCAGACACAGCACAGAAATCCATACAAAGACTCATTTGAATGCCAGTTTTATTTCCCTTCTCCCCCACCTCCCTTTCCTAAAACGTGATACCAGGAAATCGCCACTATGTCCAGGAAGGATGATGTGAAAAGAACAAACCAGCCTCCTCCTGCCGCCTCTCCATCCACTCCTCCACCCCCCACCAGAGCACGGCAGAGAAAACCCAGCGAGGGCTGAGGATGGAGATACAACCTACAGAGAGAGGGGTAACATCAACATGTTTTGGTGCGGGGTTTTGTTGGTTTTTTTTTTTCCTTTTTGTACACTGACAAAATAAAAGAAAGATTAAAACATTTTAGACAGGAAAGAAGACGCCGAGAAAGAGAGAAGAAGAGCCGGCAATCTGAGAAGAGGAAGAGAGAGTAAAGAGAGAGATGATTATAAATATTCACCTGGGTTGTGGATGGTTGTGTAGTTGCTTGATGTTGTTGTTGTTGTGGTGGTGGTGGTGGTAGTAGTGGTGATGGTGGAGGAGGTGGGTGATGGAGATGGTGAGGAGGAGAAGGAGGAGGATGAAGAGGAGAGGAGTAGTTGTTGTTGATGGGTAACAGTCGCCAGGACTACGGTGACTATGGCGCTTGATTCACAAGGCAACAGTTGCTATAACTCACAAAAGCGGAGGGAGGAGGAGGAGCGGGCAAAACCTAGCCTGACAGCCGGAAAAGGCGGGGCGAAGGAAGGAAAGGCTGGTGCCCGGGACGGCCATTTTGGGTTCGGGCAAAACATTTTCCCAAAAGATATATATAAACAAGGCCTCTGCACCGTTTGCACGGGAAAGCCAAGTGGGTGATTTTTTTTTTTTTTTTCCCCTCCCAAACTGGGATGCGGGTCAAAGTCTGTGGCGGGGCGAAGAACGAGGGCAAGTAGACCTCGGTGCGCGTGTGCGTTACCAACACGCAGACGTCACTTGCAAGCTGCCTTCAGGCCAATGCTCGCGGTCCGGTTGCGCAGTTGCGCATGCTCCTTATAGGTGATCGGTTGTTTCTCTAGTGCCTAAGTTAGACCCAAGTGGCGCGGCAAATGTTAAAAATAAAAAGTAATAAAAGTCCTAATAATATAGAAAGTATATCATCCTTCGGTTTACATCTCCTATGGATATTTTTCGCTGTATTAAAATATATACATATATTACTTGTTGGGCATGGTATTAACACGTTAATATTTGCGGATTTTTTGTTGTTTGGGTTTTTTTCCTCCAGAACTCGAGATGGCACCTGAGATTATCAACTGTTGCCACAACTGAGTGCTGGGATACGCCCATCTCCTGTGCGCACCTGCAGAGAAGCGGAAGAGTGGGAAGAACTAGAGCACTCTTAAGAATGAAGTGCGGTTTGAAAAGAAGAATGGTGTATGATGACACCGTGTTTTTTCTTTCTCCTTGTTCCTAAAGGGGAAATGTGTTTTCTATTCTTGCAGTCAAAAGTATTTCACAATGGCTTAGCTATATATATTAATAGGATTACCATAATTGTGAAGACAAAAAGAGGATACATGACCCCCCCCCACCCATTTCCTTGGTTCCCCTTCCTATCCTCTGTAGTCTTTTAGTGCTTCTCTCTCCCTTCCTCCAACCCTCCTCCCCCACAAGTGTTTCTCCTTCCAACCCCCTCTCCTGTGGCTGCTTCTTTCTTTGTCCTCCTTCCAATCATGCCCCCTCCCCAAGGGTGCCTCTCCTTCCAACTTCCTCTCTTGCTTTTTATATCTCTCCTCTTCCATCCAGCACTAGCCTACTCCATGCTCTTCTCCAGCACTATCTCCATAATGCTTCTCCAGCCCTCTTCTCTACTGCCCTGCTGTTTCTCCAGCCCCTTCCTCCTCCAACACTATTTCACCTCACAGCCTCTCTAGCTCCTGACTTCCCCAACAACCTCCTCCTCAGAGCTGGCTGTTGTAATTGAATCTAATGGCAGCCAGCAGCAGCAACGATGCAAGCCTGCTACCACAATCCTGTCCCGGAAGCTGCCTCTCTGCAGCAACTTCCTGTTCCCACATAGACAGACCTTCCAGGGAGGCAGCTTCTGGCGCAGGCCAGTGGCAGCAGGCTTACTTCGCTGCTGCTGCTGCTGCTGGCTGCCTGAAGATTCAATTACAACAGCCAGGGAGGAGGTTGGTGGGGGAGTCAGGAGAGCCATCTTTTAAACCTGGTCAGACTCCTTCATTTTTTAAAAATGTCTGGGTGTTTTCCCGGATGCCTGGTAATCCTATTTCCAGTGCAATAGATGTGTCGTTCTGGACAATCAGGTGATCTCCCCATGGCCATGAGCCATATGCAGAAGGAATCCACTTTGGATTTTGCTCGCCAAAACATCCAAGTGCTGATTTTCAAAACAAGATATTTTGGGCCTCTAGTCCTGCCGTTCATTTAGAGCTCAAAGGAGCAATGGGTGGAGTTTGGTAAGGCTTATACTTGGATGTTTTGCAGCAATAACAGGCCAACAACAACAACAAAAATATTGGTGCCATGGGTTTTGTTGACCTTTTCCTGGGGTTATTTAAGGCGCTGATTCAGAAAATTGCATTTTAATAGATCGCATCAGTTCTAGATTCTTAGATTTTGTTTTATTCTTGCTTTTTATACCTCTGGGATAGTAGAGCCAAACATGAACACTGAGCACAAAATGATTGACCTCCGAAGGAATATATGGTGGTTGGAGGCAAAATGAAATCAATGAACCTTTGGTAGCACAAGATAGAATCATACTGCTACAAAGCTAGGCTTGATGAAACAATTTGTAAAAGCTTTCATTAAAGATGGTTCATGCATAGAGCATATGTTACCTGGACTTACCATGGAAAAACTAAAGGAAGGCATTTTCGTAGGTCCACAGATCGGTCAACTAATAAATAGCCACATTTCATAGCATCAGTGAATGAAATCGAATCATGTGCCTGGTCTTCATTTGGTCTTGTGAACTTAAGAACATAAGATTTGCTGCTGCTGGGTCAGACCAGTGGTCCATCGTGCCCAGCAGTCCGCTCATGCGGCGGCCCTTAGGTGAAAGACCAGTGGCCTATTTGAGTCTAGCCTTACCAGTAGGAACATATCCAACCTTTTCTTGAATCCCTGAAGGGTACTTTCCCCTATGATAGCCTTCGGAAGAGCGTTCCAGATTTCTACCACTCTCTGAGTGAAGAAGAACTTCCTTACGTTTGTACAGAATCTTTTCCCTTCTAACTTAGTGAGTGCACTCTTGTTCTCTTCACTTTGGAGAGGATGAAAAATCTATTTCTCTACTAAGTCAATTCCCTTCAATATCTTGAATGTTTCGATCATGTCCCTTCTCAGTCTCCTCTTTTCAAGGGAAAAGAGACCCAGTTTCTCTAGCCTCTCATTGTACGGCAACTCCCCCAGTCCCTTAACCATTTTTGTTGCTCTTCTCTGGACCCTTTCGAGTAATACTATGTCCTTTTTCATGTACGGTGACCAATGTTAGACGCAGTATTCCAGGTGGGGCCATACCATGGCCTGGTATAATGGCATGATAACCTTTTCAGATCTGTTTGTGATCCCCTTCTTAATCATTCCTAGCATTCTGTTTGCCCTTTGCACCGCCGCCGCACATTTTGCAGACAGTTTCATTGACTTGTCTACAAATACTCCCAAGTCTCTTTCCTGGGGGCTCTCTCAAAGTTTAGCATCGGACATCCTGTATTTGTGCATATGATTTTTGTTACCGACATGCATCACCTTGTACTTATCCATGTTGAACCTCATTAGCCATTTCGCGGCCCATTCCTCGAGTGTATTTATGTCTCTTTGTAGGTCTTCACAATCCTGTGTCCTCACTACTCTGAATACCTTTGTATCATCTGCAAATTTAATCACCAGTTTCTAGGTCGTTTATAAATATGTTGAAGAGCACAGGCCCAAGCACCGAACCCTGTGGCACTCCACTCGTGACATTTTTCCAGTCCGAGTATTGTCCATTCAACCCCACTCTCTGTTTCCTATCCGCCAACCAGTTTTTAATCCACATTAGTTTATCACCCTCGATTTCATGGCTTGCAATTTTTCGAAGTAGACATTCATGCGGAACCTTGTCGAACGCCTTCTGAAAATCTAGATATACGATGTCGACTCGATCACCCTTGTCTATTTGCCCATTTACTCCTTTGAAGAACTGCAGTAAGTTTGTCAAGCAAGATCTTCCTTTGCTGAAGCCGTGCTGGCTAGTCCTCAGTTTGTGTCCGTCAAGGTGATCAATGATGCGGTCCTTTATTAGCGCCTCTACCATATTTCCTGGTACCAAAATCAGACTCACTGGTCTGTAGTTTCCCGGATCTCCCCTTGAACCTTTCTTGAAGATCGGAGTAACATTCGCCACTTTCCAGTCTTCCAGAATATTTCCTGATTTGATCGACAGATTGGTTATTAGTTGAAGCAGTTCAGATATAACCCCTTTCAGTTCCTTGATTACCCTTGGGTGGATGTCGTCCGGTCCCAGGGATTTATCTTTTTTAAGTATATCACTCTGTCTGCATACCTCTTCTAAACTGACTGTCAGTTTCCCATCTTCATTTCCTGTAGTATAACCTGTTGGCTTTTGGTATATTAGATATATCCTTTTTGGTAAATACAGACACAAAAAATGTGTTGAGTTTGTCGGCAATGGCTTTCTCCTTCTTTAGTACTCTATTCCATGGTCATCTAATGGCCCCACTGCTTCCTTTGCGGGTCGTTTCCCCTTAATATATCGAAAGAACGGCTTAAAGATTTTGGCCTCCTTGGTTATTTTTTCCTCATAGTCTCTTTTGGCCCCTCTTACCGCCTTATGGCACTTGCTTTGATGTTTGTGCTTTTTCCAGTTTTCGTCCGTATTTGTTCTTTTCCATTCCTTAAATGAAGTCTTCTTGTCTCTGATCGCTTCCTTCACTGCTACAGTGAGCCACACTGGTTCCTTGTTCTTCTTCCTCTTGGAACCCTTGTTGATATGCAGTAACAAGAAGGCAGACAACTACACACAATTAGTAGAAGATATGCTTTTTCATTTCAACAGGCTTGGCTGTAACATGAGTGTTAAAGCCCATTATCTGCACAGTCATTTAGATCGCTTTCCAGAGAGCTTTGGTGATTTAAGCGAAGTGCAAGGTAAAATATTTCACTAAGACATAAAAACAATGAAAGCCAGATACCAAGAAAGATGGGATGCACACATGATGGCAGACTATTGTTGGAATCTTATGCAGGATTGTCCTGGCAAATCCCACTCTCAGAAGTCTCACAAAAGTAACTTCTTGTGTGTCAAATGATTGGAAACTTTGTATCATAAACAGCAAGCCTGAGTCCCTAGATGCAGTGCTGTAATAAGGGGAGAAGGGGGGACCACCCTGTGCGCCTTTGGTGAGGGTGCTAGCACCCATCTTCCTCTCCATCACACCACACCACTTCCCTTCCCCCGTACTTCTTTAACGTTCACGGCGCAAGCAGCAACTCCAAGCGTTGGCTCTTCTTCTGACATCATTTCCTGGACCCATGCCTAGGAACTGACATCAGAGGAAGAGCCAAAGCTAGCACCAGCAATAGGGGATTGCTGCTCGCACCATGAATGTTACGGGGGAAGAGAAGGGGCACACACACACGCGGCAGAAAGGGGCGGGGAAGGAGTGGATGTGCTTTTCCTGGTGAAGTTCTGTCAGAATGAACATCCTGAGTTCTGCTCCAAGCAGGAAGCCAGATTCCCTAATGCAGTAGTCTCACTAATTTTTAAGCAAGGGCTGTTTTGGGCCCAAAAGGGCTGACAGGGAACCAACAAATACCTTCCTACATGGGGCCATGATACCAATAACATTTCTTCACAATATTCATTCCTACCAGAACACCTAGCCTTTGTCACATGTGCAGAACACAGTTAAACTCTATGTAAATACAGGACCACAAACTAAGGGCTTCTTTTACTAAAGTGCGTTAGGGCCTTAATGCGTGGAATAGTGTGCGCTAAATTGCCCCATGCGCTAGACCTTAATGCCAGCATTGAGCTGGCGTTATTCTAGAAGTGTACTGCACGGTGTAGCACGCGCTAATTTTGTGCATGCACTAAAAACGCTAGTGCCCCTTAGTAAAAGGAGCCCTAAAAGTTCTAATATATACAAACGAAACCCTAAGATGCCAGACACTGCATGCAGTACAGCACCCAGAAAAATAGAAAGAAATACATTTCTTCCTGAACAATGCAAAATATAGACAGCAGATGTAAATTCTGAAAACTGACACATTTCAATCACTAATTTGAAAATAAAATCACTTTTCCTACCTTTGTTGTCTGGTGATTTTATATTTCTACTCATCTTTTCCCAGTATGTGGTTGCACTTCCTTCTGTCTGTGCTCTTAACTGTTTCCAGGGCCTTCTTATCCATTTGCTGTTTTTCTCTCCTTCACTTTCTGTCCTACATCCATCATTGATCCAAACAGACCGGGGATTTTAAGTTACAAACTACTCGAAAGGGGCAATAAATCTAAAATAGAACAAAATACCCCCCTTTCATAAATGCTGGGCAAGTCTCTCAAACTGGTGTCGCCAAGTAATAAAGGCTTTCTAAATATTAAGTGTGCTCATGAACTCTTCAGCAAGGCGCCCTGGGGCGTCTTTTTTCAACATCGAGTGTATATGTCAAAGGACTCAGGCACTGCACACTGCAAATAAAATCAACATAAAAAGCTCATCCTTCCGGCTTCCTGATGTAACCTAGCGAAACACAGACTGTGTTGGAGCCGTGAACTGACCTTTTCAGATAAGTGGTCTACCATTAAATATCTCTTGTAGAGTTATATCATCTGCCACACCAGCAGAAGCAAGTTTCTTGCTCCATATAATGTGTTATGATTAAAATCTATGTTAGCCTTTGGCACTATTTAAACACACCTAAATGAGGCACCATCAAATACCTATCAATCACCAAAATGTCAGAACTAATCTAACATTTATGCAGCATTTCATTCATCAGGAATATCAACTGTCTTATAATCCTCAGCATGCCACCAGGCACTCATACTTCTTTCATAGTGCTGGACTTTATGCTCCCAATTGTCATCGGATCCAATTTTATTAGATTATTTAAAAACTTTAAGTGTTTATAATTTAATGTTAAGTCTTAAATAAATATGTACTAAAAGTACTTAGATGTGCAAAGACGCTTCATACGGGGGTAGAGTTACCATGTTTCGCCCATAAATTTCAAAGGGCTTTTTCAAGGCTACCACTCCCTTCTTTCAACCATTCAAACTGAATGAAGTGCTGCATAAATGTTAGATTAGTTGGTGATTGATGATTAAAATCTAAGCACTTTCTCAGCGACATCGTATCACTGCTGTAGCGCCTTGCTGAAGAGTTTATGAGCACACTTAATATTTAAAAACCCTTTAAGTGTTACTTGGTGACACCAGTCTAAGAGACATGCCCAGCATTTATGAAAGGGGGTATTTTGTTATTTTGTTCTACATCCATCTTTGGCATTAACTTTTAAAATTCAACTTACTTGCATTTTTCTGCTTCCTCCTCAAATCTATCTACTTTTTTATGTCTTCTCTTGCCATCTATCCATGTGCACTATCTCCTTTCTTCTTCCCTATTCCCGTCTATGCATACACGGCATTTCTTCAATCTCTCTTCCCTTCCCTACCCCTCCCATCCCTGTGCACCATGTCCTCCCTCTCTCTCCCTTGCCCCTCCATCCCTGTACCATCGCCTACCTCTCTTTCCCTCTCCTTTGGTCTGGCATCTGTCTTCCCCTTTTCCCTCTCCTATTGCCTCGAGTTTTTATCCTTTCCTTCCTACAGTCTGGCATCTCCCCTTCTTCCTTTCCTTCCTCCCCCTTTGTGGTCTGGCATCTCTCTGTCTTTCCCTTCACCTCCCCCTGCCTTATTCTAGAATCCTTCCCTCCTTCCTTTCACCAGTCTTACATCTCTGTCCCCCCCCCCCCCCCTTCTTTTCCCATTCAGTGGTCTGACATTTCTCTCCTTCCTTTCCCTCCTCCCATGGTCTGGCATTTCTATCTGCCCCTTCCCATGGAGGTCTGGCATCTTTCCTCCCCATCCCAGTGGTCCAGCATCTCTCATACCCTTCCCATGCTATTCTCCCCCCCCCCCCACCCCCATGGGATCCAGTTATGAGTGGTACTGCTGTAACTCTGTTGCTATTTCCCACCTATGCAGGGACAGGAAGCAGTAGCAGAGGAAAAGCTTCCAGGTCACCGAAGGCTGTGTGTTTATTTCATTCATGCTGCCGGTGGCCTGAGGAATTAGAGCAGTGCTGCTGGGAACAAGAATGGTGAGCAAGCACTGGATCTTGCCAGGGGGAAGGGGACTCCAGATAGGTGTACGAGCACCCAGAAGGTCTCTGCGGGCCACAATTGGCTCATGGGCCTTGCAATGAAGACTACTGCCCTAATGGCACAAGTCCAAAAATTGGGAGGACCTTCTGCCACATCAGCTGAAAACTGGCAGATTGAGGTGCAACTGTGTAAGGAAGAGGAATACTGGTGAGAACAAGAGGAACTTTAACTAGCAGATCTTGCTTGAGAAAATTAAAATGGTGTTGAAGATAGCTCACAACAACAGCTCTAGCTCATCATCTGTGGAGAAGACAGAGATTAGCTCCTTAACCCAGATAGGGCTCAGTTTGCATAGTTTCTTGATCCCACAGGTGAATTTTCAGAAAATTTATAATAAAAAATGAGATACCTGAGAAGGACTGGTGATCAAAATGGAGGTTTACTTGGAGGATCTTCATGATTATATTTATTTATTTAGAAAACTTATAGCCCTCTAGTTCTTTTTTTTTAGTCAAGGTTTGTTTATTAAAGTTTTAAATACAAAGCATGGAGTAAAACAGACATGAAAAACTGTCAATAAGAGACATGTATGCTTGCAGAACATTAATGCTATCATGCTTAAAACCAACAACAGCTCAAATAAGTAACAGTAGTGAGAGCAAAGTATGTCTCCTATAAAAGTAGAGAACATCCGAGTTACAATCATAAGCATGAAAATAACGATGAATAAATGAACATAAGGAAAATATGCAAAAATGTGAAATCTGTAGAGAAAAGAAAAAGAAAATTAAGAAGGAAGTGAAAAGCGGAGGGTAGGGAGCGGTCTACTCAGGGAGAAGAAACAGAGTGTAGGTAGGTTTTTAGTCGTAACCATTTCTTTTGAAAGGAAAGATATCTGTTGGAGGATTTTGCCAGGTAAGCTTCCGTTCTGTAAGTAAGACACACTAAATTCCACCATTGGCAGTGAGAGGCCTTGGATAAATCTTTCCAATGTGTGAGTAGGATTTTTAAAGCCAAGGAAAGTAGTTTGTCAAACAGAAAATGATCTGGCTCAGGTATCAGTGGGGAAACCTGGAAGGATTTCAACAAAAGCATTTGGTATGTTAGAGGGACGTTAATGCTGAAGACAGAGCAAATGGTATCCCATGTGGAGGACCAGTATGAGGAAATTGAAGGACAGGAGAAAAGAAGGTGTTTTAAGGAGCCTATTTCTGATTGACAGGTCCAACATTTGTTGGAGAAGGAAGCGTTAATTTTATGTGATCTAATCGGGGTCCATATCGCTCTATGTAGCAAAAAGACCATAGGTTGGAGGATCGATGCAGAGCGAGATGTATGGAAGGTGGAATGAAATATGTGGGACCATGCGTCATCAGAAATGGAGATCTCAAGGTCTGACTCCTAGGAGGTGTGAAGGTGGGGTGATGGTACGCATAATAGGGATTTGAGAAGTTTATAAAAATGAGAAGCGGAATGGCCTAAAGCTAGGAATTGACGAGAAAACGTGTGTAAAGATGGAGCGGACATAGAAGCAACAGGAAGGAGACCAGATTTTTTAAGGGAGGATCTTAATTGAAGCCATTTATAAAAATGCGATGCATCAATGGAGAAAGCTTCCATGAGCTCATTGAATGTGAGAAAGGTGCCATCAGGGTGGCACACAGAACCTATGTCCCAAATATGATGGGAAGACCAGTGGGGCCAGAATATGGGTTTTTTATCAATGGAAATCTTTTTATTATACCATAAAGGGCATAGAGATGATTGACTCCATGGAACGTCAAGGAGGGAGTCAATCATTGTAAGAGCCCTATGGGTGGACGATATAATGGGGTTATTGAGAAGATTGGGGAAGCCCGAAGCGCCCATAAGGCGAAGAAGGGGGAGTGGGTTAGCAAAGGACGACTCCAAGTGAAGCCAATTGGGCGTATCCTGCAAGGTAGGAGGGGAGAGCCACATCGCCCCTTGTTTCAATATGAAAGCTCTGTGGTAACATAGAAGGTCTGGAAAATTAACACCACCCTGACAAGTGGGGGCCTTTAGTTTGCAGAGAGAGATTCTGTGAGGCTTATCATTCCATAGGAATCTAGACATTTTCGATTCGAGTTGTTTGTATATCGAGGCCGGGAACAGAAGAGGAAACATAGTGAAGATATAGGTGATCTTAGGGACCACCATCATTTTTATGGTATCTAATCTACCCCACCATGAGAGATGTAAAGGTGACCAGGAGGAGAGAGTATGCGAAAGTTGGGTAAGAATCTTAGAAGTGATTAAATGTATGGATGAGCGGATGTCTCTGCCAAATGTAAGACCCAAATATTTGATCCCTTCAGTGACCCAGGTAAGAGGTTGACTGGAGATGGTGAAAGGAGTGCATGACTCAGTTAGTGGCATAATTTCGGTTTTATCCCAGTTGATTTTATAGCCTGAAATTAGGGAAAAAGAAGATATAAGTTGCATTAAAGAGGACAGTGATGACTCTGGATCAGAGAGGTATAATAAAATGTCGTCTGCATAAGCTGAAATTTTAAATTCAATGCCCGCTATTGAGATGCCCTTAATGGATGATGTTGATCTGATAGCTACGAGGAGGGGCTCCAAGGCTAGGTTAAACAGAAGGGGGGATATGGGGCATCCTTGACGGGTCCCTCTGTGTAAAGTGAAAGGGGAAGAGGCTTCATCATTTACAATTAGTCTAGCTATGGGGTCATGATAGAGAAGGGAGATCATATGAATGAAGGAGGGAGGCAGACCAAATTTAGAGAGAACAGCAAAAAGATAATGCCACTCCACCCTATCGAACGCCTTTTCAGCATCCAGTGAAACAAGAGCTTTAGGGTCAGGGTTCGATATGGTGGAGTGGAGTATATGACACAATAATCTTGTATTGTCTGCTCCAAAGCGACCCTTCATGAATCCTACTTGGTCTCTGTGAATCAGACAAGGCAGAACTTTTTCTAAACGAAACACTAAAATTTTAGCAAAAATTTTATAGTCCAAATTCAACAGTGAGATAGGTCGGTAATTTTTCACAAGTTGAGGGTCTCTGTTAGGTTTTGGAAGAACAATAATGTTCGCCTCAAGGAAACGATGAAGACCCTGAGGGTTCGAGATTAGGCCTTGGAAGTAAGAGAGTAAGTGCGGAGTCAGGAGGGTGGAGAATGACTTGAAGAATTCTGAGGTCAATCCATCTGGGCCCGGAGCCTTGGCAGAAGGTAAAGAGGCAATGGCACGCTGAATTTCTTCTGAAGAAAGTGATTGTTGTAGAAATTGACGTTGAGGGTCAGTGAGAGTAGGTAAGTCCAGAGAACGAAAGAAGTCAGGAATTGAGTTGCTAATTGAAGAGGTTTCAGACGTATAAAGGTCTTCGTAGAATGCGTGGAAGTCATTCAGAATATCCTTAGTGGAAGTGTGGAGAAGACCATTGGAGGTTTTGATGTGGGTGATTCTTTGCTTGGAATGTTTTCCTTTAAGGTATGTAGCCAATAAGTGGCCTGCTTTATTAGCTGAAGAGTAGTATGTAGCTGAACGTCGAAAGATTGAAGCTGAGGCAAGAGAACTGAATATTTCATTATATTGGAATTTAAGAAGTTGTAGTTTTTTATATGTGGAGGAGTCATGGCGTTGATATAGCGAGGTTTCATAAGAGTGAATGTCAGTCTCAAGTTGGGATAGAGTGGATTTGCGCTTTTTAAGCTGAAAAGCAGAATAGCTGATTATTTCCCCTCTGAGCCAGGCCTTGTAAGACTCCCAGACAATGGAGAAATCCGAAACTGAGTTAATGTTTGTGTCAAAGAAGGATTGAGATTCTTTATTGATATGTGAGATGAAGTCAGAATCATGAAGAAGAAAATTGTTTAGTCTCCATTGACGAGAGGAGGAGGCCGCTGACCACTGAAACGAACAGGAAACAGCTGCATGATCCGAAATTGTAATATCATGGATTTGAGACGATGAAACAAGGTTCAAAACATCCTTGGATCCCAAAATGTAATCGATCCTTGAGTGAGACTGGTGTGGAGCAGAGTAGAAGGTGTAATCCTTCGTGGATGGGTGGAAGATTCTCCAGATGTCAGACCACCCGAAATGATCCATTAATTTGAGAACTGCGTTTCGAGCACCCAGTTTAGCTGGACGACAGGTGGAGGATCTGTCAATGAAAGGATCAATGGGAAAGTTGAAGTCCCCAGCGAAGATTGTGTGAGACGTTAGTGGAGTTGTACTCACGGTCTGGAAGGTGAGAAAAAAGGAGGGATCATCAGTATTTGGTGCATAGATGTTGAAGATATTGATGGGATGTCCTGCAATAGAGCCTTCTACCAGAGACCATCGGCCGTTAGAGTCAAATTTGTGAGAGTTAAGTTGGAAATTGAGGGATTTTTTCATTAGAGTAATGACACCATTTTTTTTGCCCTGGGCAGGTGCAGCAAAGCAGTGTTGGACCCAACCTCCGGAAAGCTTCTGTGCTTCCTCAAGAGATAGGTGGGTTTCTTGAAGGAGACAAATGTCCGCATCCAAATGTTTGAAGTAATGTAAGATCTTTTTTCTCTTGATTGGGTTGTTTATCCCTTTAACATTAAGAGATACAAGGTGGATTTTAACCATAAGGTATGGCGAAGATTGATGGAGTCCAAGTGTAATTGGCGGCAGTTAATTGAGACAGGCAAGAAAAAAGAGATGGTAGACCACTGTGCAAAAATAAATTAAAAAAGAAAAAGGAAGGAAAAACAGCAGCTTCATGCGTATTGGAAACTGGAATAATATAACAAACGAAGCTCATAAGATGGGGTCGCACGATGACTAGAGGAGCTCAGCTAGCCACGCCACAGCCCGCCACATGTTGAGTCAGGAAACTGATAAAATACAGCCCTTCAGTGTAATGAGAATGGAGTTTCAAGGCTGGTGATGCAGGTCATTGCATTGCACCCACTGATTCATCCAAGTATTTTTGTAAATCAGTTGGAGAGTCAAAGTTTTTGGTAACATTATGGTAGGTCACTCTCATCCGGGCAGGATAAAAGAGCCCGTATTTCGCACTAATGCTCTTGAGTTGAGGGCGCATGGACAAAAAGGCCTTTCTTTTTTGTGCCGTGGCTTTGGAGACGTCAGGGACAAACATGATGCGCTTGCCATCCATATTTAGATCAGAGATGGATTTTGCAGATTGCAGGATTTGAATAGCCTGTGGGTAGCGTAGAAGTTTCATTACAACAGGTCTTGGAGGTTTGGATGGTTAGGGAGGGCCCGAAGGGACCCTGTGCGCTCGTTCTATCTCCAGCAGAGGAGAAAATTGTGTATTCAGAACTTTTGGGATAAAAGAGTGCAGAAATGACATCATGTCTGACCCCTCCGAAGATTCTGGAAGACCAATTAGGCGCACATTGCTCCGGCGCATACGGTTGGAAATATCCTCAAGTTCAATTTGTAAGGAGGAGATTTTTAAGAGGTCACGTTGCACCGATAGGTATTGGGTGTCATGAGCTGCTAACCTTTCTTCCACGAGGTCTATGCGAGCGTTGTGCTGTTTGAGCTGCAGCATGATGGTACTCATTTCATTTTTTATGTCGGCGGTGGCAGCAAGGTTTTCTTGCATGAGTTCACGCAAGATTTGTAGGTCGCCCGAAATAGAAGCGCCGTGATCGATGGCTCCGGCGGGTGGGGCCTTGGCGGGAGACGGAGGCTCGTGCTTGGAGCGTTTGGATGTGGGGTGTGAGGAGACGGAGGCTGTGGCGGGCGCGGGGTCCGACTTACTGTTTTTAGAAGCCATTCCGGCATGTGTTGGTGGCGATCGCTGCCTTAAAATCGTGCTCTGCAGGGCTGTAATGGCGCGAAACCGGCGGTGCTGGAGCGGAGCGTGAGAGCTAAGCAGCCATCTTGGTCGCGCGCATGCGACGCCCCCTCATAGCCCTCTAGTTCTGTGCAGGGTATAATTAAACATATACAGTAATATACAGTAATACAGTAAGGGCTCCTTTTACAAAGGCACTCGCTAAAATGTTATGCGCGCTAGCCGCTACCGCCTCCTTTTAAGCAGGCGGTAATTTTTTAGCTTGCACACGCTATAGCAGGTGCTAATCTTGTGCGTGCGCTAAAAACGCTAGCACACTTTAGTAAAAGGAGCCCTAAATTTCATGACAAGACCTAATAAATACAGATATAAAATTTTACTGATAGCTACGCTCAAAAAGGACTGTTTTCAAGAGTTTTCTAAATTGCAAAAGCCCAGAAAGTGATCTAACTTCCAAAGGTAAAGCATTCCATAAATAAATGTCTTGGACTAAGAACATTGATTGATGATTTAGTAAAAGTTTAACAAGCTTAAAGGATTTTACTTCCAGTAGCATATCTATTCATTGGTTGTAGTTTGGGAGGAGTTTTGTGGAAATGGCTTTTACAGCTTATCTACTGCTGCTTACCATCAACATCCTGTACCTTAGCTTTCTTCCATCATGGTAAATCAAAAGCAGTCCCTGTGGTAAGTTAACACTAGTGGTGCAAGATATGTTTACCTTATGAATGAGCTAGTTTACTACTCTGCAGGCCATATATTAAGTTAACCTGATTGAGGCCAAGAAAGGTTATTATACTAGAAGGATACAGTTTTCATTGAATCACCCTTTGAATTGTTCTCCATCATTCAAGATCTGTTACCTGTTTCAATTCCAATGTCAGAGTAGTCTTTGGCCAATCCACAGCATCTTTCTGAGAAGCTAGTGCAGAAAGATACCACAAGCAGAAGCTTGCAGTTGCTGTGAGATATGCATGCAGGTTACGAGGGGCATAATGCACAAATGGGTTTAGCATAGAAGTTAACTTGCTGATACACCTGAGCACATGATAGTATATTAAAATAAATGGCAAATGCTATTAGGTATTCCTCTGCAATGAACAGAAGTAAATGGATTTCTAATACACACACCCTGCAATAAATTTACCTCCAGCTGCAGGGAAGCATAGAAGGGTTAGTTGAGAGAATTTTGTGCCAGTTTTGGGAATTTACTGCCATTTTATTCATTTTTTTCCCCCCTATGACCATAGTACTTACCTACAACTTGAAAAAGAAGAGCGGGAAGGCAACAGCTCTATGGGCATGTCCAAAGAAAACAAATGTACCAGCATGCATCTGTGCATGAACTGGAATGTTAATGTTAGTCTTGCAAAAAATTTATGTGCAAGAAATTTTGCTGAGGCTAATATAAATATGCTGAACAATATTCTGGTTCATAGTGAAGCTACCCTTATGGCAGAATCAATGTGCGCATGTCTTTGGCAGGTTTTCCCTGATTAGACTGGGTTTTGGATTTCCTTGTTATTAGCTTGCTGCATCACCACAGAGTATTTTCTCGTTAATCTCACAGTAGAAGATGTATGCTCTGCCATGTGGCTTTCTGCATCGACCTCTGACTCTGGTAGAGATGCATATCCGATGTTGTTTTTAAATACCTAGTAGGTTTTGATACTACTATAGAAATGATTCAACTAGCTGCTCTGCAGAGGTTTACTGCTTTGCTTACAGATCGTACTCAGTAAATTAGGGTAGTACATAACACCCTCCATCATTTCCAGAGTCCCACAAGATTATTCTGTCCTCGCTACTGTTCAACATCTGCTTACATCCATCATTCTCTGTTTTTCATGAGTTAGATGTGGACTATAAGTTGTATGCTTTTTCCTGATTTATATGAACCCCTGTGTTTCTTGCCCTGCAGTTTTGCATTGTTTGAGGATAGATTTTGATTGGTTGTCTGTGAATAGTTTATTATTAAATCTGAGGCACTGCTTATCTCTAATGACCTTATATCAGGGTTACCATCTACATTAATTTTTCAAGATGTTACCATCCCTCTCTGATGTGAGGTACATTATTAATTGGGTGGTGTGTTGATTTTCCAGCGGACATTGAAGCTTGGGAGAGTACTCACTTCTGTCTTTTTTTTTTTTTTAAGTTGCTGTTGCTGCATAGACTTAAACCATTGCTGGAGCCATCTGATTTCTGGACTGTTATTCAAGTTATCATTTTATCTCGTTGATTACTGTAATTGCTCTTATCTAGGGTTGTCTGCAGTGTTTGTGAATGTATCACAGCTGATTCAGAATGCAGCTGCTTGCCTGCAGACTAGTTGTCCTCTGTATGATCGTATCGCCCCAAGTCTCTGCTAGAGAGTGACAGGAGGACAAAGATCCCCATGTCCTCCCCGCAGCAAACATTATTTTCTTGTTTTTGCCCCATCTCCATAGTGAAGCACTCTTTGTAATCCCATCCCCTCACTGTCCCTGCATTCTTCATCCCCGTCTCCCCACCATCCTCATAGTCTTAATTTTCTTCCCTGCATCTTCCTGCTCAAAGCAGAAAGGAAAATTTTATGGGCCTAACAGGCATTGCAAATACATATTTTAGGCCTATGGATTTTTTTTTTTTTTGAGGGGGTTGTAAAAGCAACAGAAAATATTTACCCTTTATTGGTCCCTCTTAATGGAGGCAATGATATAATAGTTTTCAAAAGAATTTTCTGAGGTAACCAGTTACCTGAGTAAATTTCCTTGGTGGAAAACTTCCGACCACTTAACGCACATAACTACATTTATATCAGTGGACTTCTCTACTTCAGCCCAGGTTTTCAAAGGAAAACTCTGTTTATACTGTATGACACCCTTTCCAAACACAAAACCATTTCTCTCCCCCTCCAAATTTTAAGACACACTGTCCATCAACCAGTTCACCACTTTTGGTCCTAAATTCAGCCCATCAAGTTTATTCAGGAGCCTCCTATGAGGAACTGTGTCAAAGGCTTTGCTGAAATCTAAGTAAATTACATCTAGCGCACATCCTCTATCCAATTCTTTGGTCGCCCAGTAAAATAATTCAATCAGATTTGGTTGGCACGATCTACCTTTAATAAACCCATGTTGCCTCGGAACTCGTAACCCATTAGATTCTAGGAAATTCAATATCCTTTCCTTCAGCAACACTTCCATTATTTTTCCACTAACAGAAGTGAGGCTTACTGGCATATAGCTTCCCGCTTCATCTCTGTGACCACTTTTGTGAAGAGGGACCATATCTGCTCTTCTCCAATCCCACGGAACTTCTCCCGTCTCCAAGGATTTATTGATCAGATCTTTAACGGAGCTTGCCAGAACCTCTTTGAGCTCCTTCAGTATCCTGGGATGGATCATATCTGGTCCCATCGCATTGTTCACCATTATTTGTTCTAGTTGTTCATAAACACTTTCCTCTGTGAACGGTATGGTATCCACTCCCTTCTCATGTGTAACTTTGCCAGACAATTGTGGTCCTTCTCCAGGGTTTTCATCCATGAATACAGAACAGAAGTACTTGACTTGTTTAGCACATTTGCTTTTTCCTCATCACTCTCCACATAGCGTTCCATAGCTTCTTTCAGTTTTGCAATTCCATTTTTTGTTTTCCTCCTTTCACTAATATACCAGAAAAATTTTTGTCTCCCTTTTTTACATTTCCAGCTATTTGTTCTGCCTGCACTTTCGCCAGAAGTATCTCTCTCTTGGCTTCCTTCAGGTTCATCTGGTAACCCTTTCTCTATTCCTCTTGATTTTTTTTTTAATATTTCAGGAACACCAACTGTTTATTTTCGCTGCCACTAGTTTAGAGAACCTTTTTTACTTGTTTTTGTTTTCCTCACATTTTTATTGCTCCTTTCAGTTTGGACCACTGTTTTTCCATTTCTCTTATGCCTTCCCATCCTATCAACTCTTTCTTTAGGTACAACCCATTTTTCTAAAGTCCCCATGTTTGAAATCTAGGACTTTGAGATTTGTGCGGCCAACCTCCTCGTTAGTAGTTACATCAAACCAAACCATTTGATGATCACTATTTCCCACGTGGGCACCCAGTCAGACATTAGAGAAACTCTCCCTATTTGTGAGGACCAGATCCAGTTTCATTTTTTCTCTGGTGTGTTCTGTCACCATTTGTCTTAGTGGAACCCCTTTAAAGGCATCCATGATTTCTCTACTTCTTTCTGACTCTGCTGACAGAACTTTATAGTATGCATCTAGCAGGTTGAAGTCACCCAACAGCAGCATCTCCCCTTTCTTTACCAACTTCCGTATATCTGCCACTACATCTTTATCAGTTTGCTGTGATTGAGCTGGAGGTCTGTAGACAACACCCACGTGGATAGATGACCCATCTTCTCTTTTCAAAGCAATCCGTGTTGCTGCTTCCTTTCCCAAGTTCCCCTGCATTTCAGTCTCTTGGATATTAGTCTGTACATAGAGAGCTACTTCTCCACCATTTTCCCATCTCTGTCCTTCCTAAAAAGATTATCATCCGGTATGTTTGTGTCCCATCCATGGGAATCGCTGAATCATATCTCTGTGATAGCAACAATATCCAAATCTGCCCTTAACATCAGGGCTTGCAGATCATGAACTTTGATGCTTAGACTGCGAGCATTTGTGGCCATTGCTTTCCAGCTACCTTTCAACAGTAAACTAATTTTTTCTATAGTTTTTAAAAATTAATTTCACTTCCTGTTGCATTGTTAAGTAGTGATTTGCTATGATTGTTGTTTACATTGCGACCTATACTACTGTTAAATCTTGTCATTTGCTGGGGGTTGCCACCAAAATTGTCCTGTATACCAACATGTCACCTGGTATTGACGGTATTCCAATTGAATTAATCAAAGGCTCAGAAGGTGCTATCATGGCCCTCATTCTACTGTATCAACAGATTTGGAAGAAAAAAACATGGCCAACCGAGTGGAGAAGATCATTGTTCATACCACTATGTCATTTTATTTTTATACTCCATAGTATCGGTTTTTCTAGGATAGTTCCTACTTTTTATCCTCTAAAGCAGGGTTTTCCAAACTTTTCATCACGAGGGCCACATTGCGTACTTCAGCACTTTTCAGCAGGCCGTAGTAAAAAGAAAAAAAAAAGAAAAATAAATAACTCTAAGAACGTAAGAACATAAGAATAGCCATACTGTGTCAGACCAATGGTCCATCAAGCCCAGTAGCCCGTTCTTATGGTGGCCAATCCAAGTCACTAGTACCTGGCCAAAACCAAGTGGTAGCAATAGTCCATGCTACCAATACAGGGCAAACAGTGGCTTCCCCCATGTCTTTCTAAATCAGTGGTTCCCAACCCTGTCCTGGAGGACCACCAGGCCAATCGGGTTTTCAGGCTAGCCCTAATGAATATGCATGAGAGAGATTTGCATATAATGGAAGTGACAGGCATGCAAATCTGCTTCATGCATATTCATTAGGGCTAGCCTGAAAACCCGATTGGCCTAGTGGTCCTCCAGGACTGGGTTGGGAACCACTGTTCTAAATAACAGAAAGTTATTGAGAAAGACATGTATTTCCTCCAGGAACTTGCCAAACCTTTCTTAAAACCAGCTATGCTATCCACTCTTACCACATCCTCTGGCTACACGTTCCAGAGCTTAACTATTCTCTGAGTGAAAAAAAATTTCCTCCTTTTGGTTTTTAAAGTATTTCCCTGTAACTTCATCGAGTGTCTCCTAGTCTGTAATTTGTGACGGAGCGAAAAATCGATCCACTTGTACCTGTTCTACTCCACTCAGGATTTTGTAGACTTCAATCATATCTCCCCCTCCGCCGTCTCTTTTCCAAGCTGAAGATCCCTAACCGTTTTAGTCTTTCCTCATATGAGAGGAGTTTCATCCCCTCTGCCATCTTGGTCACTCTTCTTTGAACCTTTTCTAGCGCCACTATATCTTTCTTGAGATAAGGAGACCAGAATTGAATGCAAAACTCCAAATGAGGTCGCACCATGGAGCAATACAGGAGCATTATAACATTCTTAGTCTTGTTAATCATCCCTTTCTTAATAATTCCCAGCAACCTGTTTGCTTTTTTGGCCACCGTCGCACATTGGGCGGAAGGTTTCATCATATTGTCTACAATGATACCCAGATCCTTTTCTTGGGCGCTTACCCCCAAGGTGGACCCTAGCATCCGGTAACTGTGATTCAAGCTGTCTTAAATGGAAAGATAGACTATTCCAGATTTTAGGTCCCTGAAAAGTAAAGGCAGACTGAAACAAGTTATGTCAAATAAATGAAGTACTGTAGAGGGAAGATTCAACTTACAGAGCTGCACAATTCTTGCACAATTAAATGATTTTGGAATATTCTTAATGGAAATCACACTGCCGGAATTTAATCCATATATAGCCTTATGGACCCAACAAGAAATCTTACACCGCACTCCTTCTCACAGGCAACCAATGTAACTCAATAAAGGTGTAACTCTCTCAAATTTACCCAACTGAAAACCATTCTGGCCGCAGTGTATCGCAACAACTGCAATCTCTTGTACTCCTTCTCTGTAATACCACAATAGAGAGAGTTAGAGTAATCTAAATAAGGGAGTAGAGTAGTATGTAGAATGCTCCTCAGTTGTCTCTTTCTGAATAAGAACTTCTTAACTAAAGCATCAAAAAGATGTTCAAAAGTAAGATTAGATTCAACAATGACTCCAAGAATTTTAGTAGTTATTCTCAATCTGAAGTGCTTCACCAGAAATTGTTAACTCTGAACCTGGGAGCAAATTGTAAGCTCCGAAGCACAGTACCTTTGTTTTTAACTTGATTAACCTCAAAAAATTTGTATGATCCCAAATACCCAATTATTCTATATATTTTCCCAAAAAGTATCATCAAAACAATCTATAGCCAGACAAAGCAATAAAATATCATCTCCATAGTGGTATATATGTACATTTGGGCTTAATAGGTAGCCAAGGGGCCAAATGCTATTGAGATATATAGACAGAACAAAGGCCCAGATTCACTAAGGGCATGGATCGGATCTGCGCATGCTTAAAGAGCAGCAACCTTTTTTTTTTTTTGCTCTAACTTTTAACTTTTTAAATTTTTGCGAGCCCAGCGAGCCTGTGGTTAAAACCACAGGCTCGCACTGCGAGGGAAGGCTGGGGCAGAAGCAGGGCAGCATTCGGGGCAGAGAACACAGGAGAGTCGGGGGCAGAGAGCACAGAAGAATCGCGGCAGAAGCAGAGCAGCGCTCGGGGCAGAGAGTGCAGGAGAGTCGGGAGCAGAGAGCTGGAAAGTTGGGGCAGAGCGAGCAGGAGAAGAGAGCTGGAAAGCTGGAGCAGACAGCAGGAAAGTCGGGGCAGAGAACAGGAGATGCAGTCAGAAAGCAGTGAACGAGTGGTCCCCAGCAGTCGCTTGTTTGTTGATCGGCCAGCCCATTCGCTGTTGCAGTTTTTGGTTAGTGACTCGTTGCCTGCCTACATTTGAATGCTGTTCCCCCTCATTTGCATGCGTGGATCAGAGGATGATCGGGACAGAGGTTAGTGAATTGGGTTGGAGGGAAATCGGGTCGTAAAGGTGTCGCAAACCGATCGGTACACGATCGGTTTGCTTAGTGAATCTAGCCCAAAGTCATTAGGATAAATAGATGGGTGGCTAAACTGAATGCAAATTATATATTATTTGAATAAGATATGAGGAACTGGTCTAAGTTATAGGGTTAGTTAGTTTGCAGATTTCAGAAGAGTCTTATGCGATGAATTATAGATGAATTATCAAGAGATAATAGATTCAGGCAATCAATACCATTATCCATGACATTTAGATATGGCATTGAAACCATGGGAAAGATGTTCAGGTAAAATGGGGATCAGCGTTACAGGATAACTCTGTTATTAAGTAATCCAATTATGGCATAGATATGTCCTATTGGGTTGAAATGACATTTTGAGAATCAGCTAAGTGGAATAGAATTACACAAATGGTACATTTGTAAAATATTTAAGAATAAAAAGAATTCCAAGATCTTTCTGTATTTTGAAAGAACCTAGGTTTATTAATAAAACTAAATGCTAGCTTTTATAAAGCTGTGGTAGAGGTTTCTACTGTGGCTGGCGAGGTAAATGCTCTGACGCTCATAGAATTCCTTTGCGTGTAAGAACATTCACCTCATCGGCCCATAGTAGAAACTTCTACCACAGCTCTGTAAAAGGAGCCCTAAGAGTTTACTAAAAAGAAAGAAACTATTAGTCTGATTGTAAGCCCACTGGGACAGATGGGGAGAAATACTTGAATACTTGAATATAAACTACTTAGGCTATAAGTGGTCTATAAATACTAAAAATAAATAACAAACAAGTACTTGCTTATTATAACAGCTTCCAAAAGAGGTGTTGACGGTTGTGAGAGTAAAAAATGGATGAGCAGATGATCAAATTAAAACAACATGGTAACTGTTATCAGAATATCTTGATATAATTCAATGAAAGAAAATAAATTAAGAAAATTAAATATGAGAACAGAAATGTGGCCAATTGTACAAGAGGATCAATCTTCCCATGAGATTAAAAAAATAACTTTTCACAAAAGTTAGAAATGGGGTTATTTTGATTTTACCACAGTTGAATCTTCCAATAGCAGTGAAGAAAGTGGTGGTAGGAAGATGGACGAGATGAATTAAGCCGAGTTAAGCTGAATTAAGCTTTACTTTGACTGCTGTTGCGTCGCACACTCGGCTTAAAACCTATCTACACAGGCGCTTGTTTTATACCTTTTTATTGTGGTTTATTTTAGACCTTATCTACCGTGGACCCCTGAAGAAGGCGTGTTCTCCGAAACACCGGACTGTGTCGGGTCCCTTGGTTTGTAATAAGGTGGTATCATTAACTGCATTAAATATTGGGTATAATAAACATTGCCTTGGTTCTTGTTTTTTCGCTTGTTGCTTGGTATACTGCAGACTTTGTTGGATTTCTTTGGTGTTGTTTCCTCATATGGCCACGCCCACTTTTGGAACTGTATATAAAATTTATGCTGGATCCCAGAGCTTAAAAATGTATGTGCACATTTTAATCAATGCCAATTAGTATTGATAATTGATTATTAGCATAACTGGCTTGTTCAATTAAATTTCATGTGGAAATTGGGCACATGGGGGATTCTGGTATTTTGAGCCACCTTTTGCTTTTGATTCCTTGTCTTAAGGTCAGTCTTGCAATATGAACTGCACAGATGTCAGGACTTACACTGCAAGAATGGCCTCACACCAAAAGAGAAGCTGCTATTATACCTTAAATGCCATTGCTTACTCATTGTTTGGACTAAAAGTAAACCATGCATTTAGATCCCAGAGCTTCTTCCATCCATAAATGAATACTTTCTGAGCTTCTGGTGCTGCTTTCACGTTCTGTCTTCCTATCTGTCAATGCATGTGCAGACTCTGTAACCTACCTCTGAAACTCATTTTAGTCCAGTGAGTCCAGCGTCATCTTCCAGCTAGTACCAGCCACAGATAATATGAAGAGAAGAAGCAGTGCAGGATATTAAATCTCCTGAAGTGGAAATACAAACTCAGCTCTCTCTGGCCATTTCTGATTATATTCCAGCCCTCAGACAGTTTTAGTCATCCACTAAATGTAGCATTACAATTGAACTTAGGGAAGTTGTGGCAGCTTTGCTGGTTGACCTTTTTGATGCTTCTCTAGAGTTGGGAGTGGTACCAAGGACTGGAGAAGGGTAGATGTGGTCCCTCTCCACAAAAATGGAAGTAAGGAAGAAATAGGAAACTACAGGCCTGTAAGTCTGACTTTTGTGGTTAAGTAAATTAATGGAAACTGTTTTAAAACAGAGAATAGTGAAGTTTCTGGAATCCAGTGGATTACAGGACCGGAGGCAACATGGATTCACTTGAAGCAGATCTTATCAGACAAATCTGATCAATTTCTTTGACTGGGTGACCAGAGAATTGGATAGAGGGAGTATGCTAGATGTGGTGTTTTTAGATCTGAGCAAAGCCTTTGACAGTATTCCACACATGCATCTAATAAATAAACTTTGTGCTCTTGGTATGAGCTCCAAAGTGATGGACTGGATCAGGGACTGTTTAAGTGGAAGCTAACAGAGGGTAGTAGTCAATGAAAATCACTCTGAGGAAAGGAATGTTACCAGTGGTGTGCCTCAAGGTTCAGTTCTTGGGCCTTGCCTTTTTAACATTTTTATAAGCGATATTGCTGAAGGGCTATCTGGTAAGTCTTCCCTCTTTGTGGATGATGCCAAAATCTGCAATAGACACTTCTGATGGTGTAGATAACATGAGGAAGGACCTAGCAAAGCTTGAGGAATGATCCAAAATTTGGCAGCTAAGATTTAATGCTAAGAAATGCAAGGTCATGAATTTGTGCTGCAAAACCTGAGGGAACAGTACATTTTAGGGGTGAAGAACTTATGTGCACAAAACAGGAGCGGGACTTGGGTGTGATAGAATGTGATATCCTTAAGGTGGTCAAACATGTTAAAAAGGTGATGGTGAAAGCTAGAAGGATGCTTGATTGCATAGGGAGAGGTATGGCCAGTAGGAAAAAGGAGGTATTGATGTCCCTGTATAAGACTCTTTTGAGACCTCATTTAGAATATTGTGTACAGTTCTGAAGACTGCACCTTCAAAAAGATCTAAACAGGATGGAGATGGTCCAGAGGAAAACTACTAAAATGATTGGTGGTCTTTATCATAAAAGGTGCAGGGACAAACTTAGAGATCTCAATACTTGGAATTGCCTCCCGGCAGAGATGGTAGAGACAAAATGTATATCTGAATGCAAGAAAGCTTGAGACAAGTACTCTGGATCTCTATGGGAGAGGAGGGGATAATAGATGACATGCCTTCATTTTCAATGTTTCTATACAAGGAGAGCAATTCTAGAAACTACTGCTTAGAGAAGGGATGGGAACCATGATTCTCGAGGGTCCCAATCTATTTGGGTTTTCAATATTTCCACAATGAATATGCATGAGATCTATTTGCACATAATGGAAACTGTACATGCAAATCAACCTTATGCATATTCATTGTGGAGATCTTGAAAGCCTAACTGAATTGTGCCCCTCAAGGACCATATTTGCCCACCCTGGCCTTGAGATACAAGACATTTAGGCATTTCAATGGCACCATTGGATGACAGGTGCCTGCTGTATGTGCAATAGGTGCTATTCGATATGTGCCTTGGTGCTTAACTGCAACAAGGACCAACATGTGGATGGAGCATGGATGGGCAATTGGATGTTTCCCAGTTAAGTGTATACTTTAAGATATGCAGATATCAGGGCCATTTTGATTGCTAAATGGGCAAATATCCATATATATGTGGGCTGTGTTAGCAAAAGCATGAGGAGGGGCTTAAACATTTTGGATAGCAGTGATATACAGCAGCTATGCACATACATTTTGTGGTTACTTTAGAAACATAGACACATGACAGCAGATAAAGTCCAAATGGATCATCCAGTTTGCCCATCCACAGCATCTACTATCTCCTCCTCTCCCTCATACCTATCCCACACTCTCTTGAATTCAGACACAGTCTTTGTCTTCACAACCTCTACTGGGAGACTATTCCACTCATCCACCACCCCAGAGGCATAATAAGGGAGGGGGGGTATACCCCAGGCGCCATCTTGGTGAGTGTGCCAGCATCCATCCTCTTATCCCCCCCCCCACTCATTCCTGACTCCCCATGCTGTACGTGTGCGCCCATACCCTTCCCAGCATCACAAACTTGCTGCCTGTTTCGGTGTTGGCTTTCTCTCTGATGTCACTTCCGGGTACCATGTCTAGGAAGTGATGTCAGAGGGAGAGCAGACACCAATGCAGGCAGAAAGTTCATGATGCTGCTCGTGCCGTGAAAATTAAAGAGGTATGGAGAATGAAAGGAGTGTGCGTGCGGCAGGAGGGGGTGGAGAAGAGGGTAGTGGATGGGTGCTACCACCCTGGGAACAACTCAGCCTTTCTATGCCACTGCACCACCCTTCCTGTAAAAAAGATTTTTCCTCAGATTTCTCCTGAACCTATGACATCTTAAATTCATCCCATGCCTTTCACTTTGGATTTTCCTTTCAACTGAAAAAGACTTGCCTCGTGTATTTATGCTACAAAGGTATTTAATTTTTTTTAATGATTTACATTCTGCATATCCTACATTTCTATGTGGATTACAAATTATTCAGGTACTCTAGCATTATTCCATAGCTGTCCTGGCAGGCTCCCACTCTTATCTAAGGTACCTGGGGCAATGGGGATTAAGTAACTTGCCCAGGGTCTCAAGGAGCAGTGCAGGAGTCAAACCCACAACCTCAGGATACTGAGGCTGTAGCTCTAACCACTGCAACACACACTCCCACTCTATCATATCTCTCCACTTTTGCCTTTCCTCCAAAGTATACATATTGAAATTGTTGAATCTGTCACCATATGCCTTATGATGTAATCCACTGGCCATTTTAGTAGCTTTCTTATGGACTGATTCCATCCTGTTTATATTTTTTGAAGATGAGGTCTCCAGAATTGCACACGATATTCTAAATGAGATCTCACCAGAGTCTTATACAGGGGCATCAATACTCCTTTTTCTTACTGGCCATTTTTCTCTCTATGCACCCAAGAATCCTTCTAGCTTCCACCATTGTCTTTTCAACCTGTTTGGCCATCTTAAGATCATCACATACTATCACACCTAAGTCCCGCTCCTCTTTCACACACAAAAGTTCTTCACCCCCTAAACTGTACTGTTCCCTCAGGTTTTTGCAACCCAAATGCATGACCTTGCATTTCTTAGGATTAAATCTTAGCTGCCAAATTTCAGACCATCCCTCAAGCTTCACTAGGCCTTTCCTCATGTTATCCACATTCTCAAGGATGTCTATTGTAGATTTTGATTTCTTCTACAAAGAGGCAAATCTTACCATTCAGCCCTTCAGCAATATTGCTTCCAAAATATTAAAAAGAATAGGCCCAAGAACCGAACTTTGAGGCATACCACTGGTAACATCCCTTTCCTCAGAGTAATCTCCACTAATTACTACCCTCTGTCGCCTTCCACTCAATCAGTTCCTGACCCAATCTGTCAATTTGAGGCCCATACCGAGGGCACCACGTTTATTTATTAGATGCCTATGTGGAACACTGTCAAAGGCTTTGCTAAAATCTAAATATACCACTATTCTCTCAGTGAAAACATATTTCCTGCTATTGGTTTAAGAAATATTACTCTGTAACTTCATAGAGTGTCCCTTAATCTTTGTAAATCTTGATGCAATAAAAATCTATCCACTTGTACCCATTCTATACCACTCAGAATTTTGTAAACTTCAATCATATCTCCTCTCATTCATCTCTTTTCCACGCTGAAGAGCCCTAACCTTTTCCAGGATTTCTCTACTTCTAGGAAATCCTGCAATATGGATACTCCAATCAACATCTGGCATATTAAAATCACCTATTAGTAGTGCTTCCCCTTTTACAGCTATATTTTGAATGTCTTCTATTAAATCTCTTCTTTCATCTATGAAGGAGACCTGTATATCACACCAGTGTAAATATATTTCCATTCCCTCTTTCCAGTTTCACCCTAGTTACTGGCATGGTCACTGCACTATATGTATATTAGATGCTGAGAACTGCTATGTGGAAAGTGATGAGGAAAAAACAGACGTGTTAAACAAATGTTTCTGTTCATAGTAGAAAAGTCGGGAGAAGGACTATTATTGGCTGCAAAGTTATACATGAAAATGGAGAAGATAATGTGCTATTCATGGAATTAAAGTGTTTATGAACAACTTTAAAAATTGAAGGTGGACAAAGGTATGGGACCGGATGGGATCCATCCCAGAATACTGAAGGAGTTCAGAGGTTCTGGAGGGTCTTCTTAAAGATTTGTTCAGTTGGGACTGGAGAGGAGCGGATGTAGTTCCTCTTTACAAAATTGGTCGCAGAGATGAAGCGGGAAACTACAGGCAAGCCTCACTTCTGCTATTGAAAAAATAATGGAAGTATTGCTGAAGGAAAAGATAATGAATTTCCTATAGTCTAATAGGTTACAAGATGTGAGGCAACATGGTTTTACTAAGAGTATGTTAGATAGATTGTGAGCCCACTGGGACAGATACGGAAAATGCTTGAGTACCTGATTGTAAAACCGCTTAGATAACCTTGATAGGCAGTATATAAAAAACCTAATAAACTTGAAACTTGAGTAAATCGTGCCAAACGAATCTGATCAAATTATTTGGGCAACCAGAGAATTGGATCGAGGAAGTGTGCTAGATGTAATTTACTTAGATTTCAGCAAAGCCTTGACACAGTTCCTCATAGGAGGCTCTTGAATAAACTTGATGGATTGAAGTTAGGACCTAAGGTGGTAAACTGGATTAAAAACTGGTTGACAGACAGATGCCAGAGGGTGATGGTTAATGGAATTCACTTGGGAGGAAGGAAATGTGAATAGTGGAGTGCCTCAAGGATAAGATATGGGGCAGATTCTGTTCAATATATTTGTGAGTGATATTGCTGAAGGGTTAGAAGGTAAGATTTGCATTTTTGTAGATGATACCAAAATATGTATCACAGTGGCTACCCTGGAGGGAGTCGAAAACATGAAAAAAGATCTGAAAAAGTTGGAAGAATGGTCTAAGGTTTGGCAACTGAATTCAATGCAAAGAAGTTCAGAGTGATGTAATTTGGAAGTCAAAATCTGAGGGAGCCATATGTGCTGGGTGGTGAGAGACTAATAAGAATGGATGAGGAAAGAGACCTTGGAATGATAGTGTCTAAGGATCTGAAGGCACAAAACAGTGTGACAAGGTGGTGGCTGTATCCAGAAGGATGCTAGGCTGTGTAGATAGAGACATAACCAGCAGAAGAAAGGAAATGTTGATGTCCCTGCATAAGTCATTGATGTGGCCCCACTTGCAGTATTGTGTTCACTTTTGGAGGCCATATCTAGCTAAGTATATAAGACGACTTGAAGCAGTCCAGAGGAAGGCAATGAAAACGGTAAGGCAGGGGTGTCCAACATTTTTGCTTCCCTGGGCTGCACTGTCCGAAAAAAATGTTTCTGGGGTCGCACAAATGCGCAAACACTGCAACAAGACAGAGAAGGGAGTCGGCAAGGCGGTAAAATCCCAGGAGCAGCGGAGGAAAACACTGCATCGCCCTCGACCGGAGCCACACAAAATATTTCACAGGGCGCATGTGGCCCTCAGGCCGCAGGTTGGACACCCCTGTGGTAAGGGGTTTGCACTAAAAGATGTATGAGAAGAGATTGGAAGACCTGAATATGTATACTCAAGAGGATAGGAGGAATAGGGATGATATGATACAGACATTTAAGTATTTGAAAAGTATTAATATCGAACCAAATCTTTTCCAGAGAAGGGAAAATGGTAAAACTAGAGGACATAAATTGAGGTTACAGGGTGGTAGACTTAGGTGTAATTTTAGGAAATGCCCTCCTGAGAGAGGTGGTGGGGATGAAGACGTTGACGGAATTCAGAAAAGTGTGGGTTGAATACAGTGGATCTCTAATTACAAAATGAATGGAATAAATTAAAGAACCAGGGCTGGTATTAGGCAGACTTGCATGGTCAGTGCCCCTGTATAAGACAATTTGGTTTAGGATAGGCTGGGCTTCAACAGGAACTCCAGTAATATGAAACATGATTAATTTCAAAGAAAAGAGACAATTCAATTTAATCATTAATTTATGGTGAGTGTAACTATGGGCAGACTGGTTGGACCATTCAGGTATTTATTTGTCATCCTTTAATATGAAAGTACAAAGTAAAACACAAGTCTCTGGATGTCCAAGAAAAATTGTTTATTCAAATAGTCAGATTGAATTCAAATAAAAGCAACCTCAGGATTTATTTAGGTACAGAATATGTCAGTGATGGTATATGCTCATAAAAGTGAGACTCGGACCCTACACGGTCTGTGTTTCGGTGAGTAATCAGCCTTCTTCATGGGTCCTTAAAAATAAATTGACATCAAAATGAAAATAAAACATAGAAATAAAATGAAAATATGAAAATATAACGTGAAGAGTGGGGTAACTCAAAGATGAAAATAAACGTGAGGAATGGAGTGACTGAAAGAATGAAAATAAAAAGAATGAGAATAAAAGAAAGGGTGCTATTTTGTGGTGGGCTTATGTAGAAAGTGAAGAAACCATACTGAATGGGAATACACAAGAGGATGTGATTTTGTGAGGATGAAAATACTCTATTCAGAGTGTGTGTAAAATAGTGTGGCACTTTAATCAAAAGAAGCCAGTCTTAATGGTTGAGTTACCAAATTGAAAATGCTAAAGTGCCAAAGTAGGGAAGAAGAACAATGCCATAAACTGGTCTAACCTAAATTGATTGACACAAATTGTGTGGTACCTAATACCTCAGATGAACCTAAGTGGAGAAGCATAAGCAACATAAAAAAATATACAGTATGATATAAAAAATATATATAATATGAAACATTACATATCCGTAGTAAAAACTAAAATGTAAACAGCCAAATATCACTTTAAAAGGGTACATAAGAACATAAGAAGTTGCCTCCACTGAGTCAGACCAGAGGTCCATCTCGCCCAGCAGTCTGCTCCCATGGTGGTCCACTTTTATAACCTACCTTCTAGTTCTATCTGTACCCCTCAATCCCCCTATCCTCTAGGAACCTATCCAAACCTTCCTTGAACCCCTGTAAAGTGCTCTGGCCTATCACCTCCTCCGGAAGCGTGTTCCATGTGTCCACCACCCTTTGGGTAAAAAATAACTTCCTAGCATTTGTTCTAAACCTGTCCCCTTTCAATTTCTCCGAGTGACCCCTAGTGGTTGTGGGTCCCAACAGTTTGAAGAATCTGTCCTTATTCACTTTCTCTATGCCCTTCTCTATGCCCTTCATTTTTACCCCTTTAGGGTAAAAATGAAGCAAAAGGCATACAAGAGCTGAAACCAATGTAACGGTGTTAACACCTTTTTATATCAAAATGTATTTTAGATGAATGAGGTCATGCAGGTCTTCGCATAAAACAACCGCTAGAACCAAGGAAATCGAACCTTAAGAAACATTAGAACCAACATAATTATGAAAACTCAAGCTGGAAACTAAATCTGAAATTAAAGATGAAATTGAAAACAAAAGAGGGTGCTGGATTGGCCCTGCATATCCGTTAGATTGTGAACAGGCAGCCGCCAAACGTATAAACATTCACAAGTGAAACTGTATGGGTACTGATAATGGTGAGTAAAGAAAAATGGCAAGGAAATTAATGTGGACTGGGGCCGCTGGACCAAATTCAATCACCCATAAACAAAGTATCTAAATACCACCGGGACGGAGAACTACGTGACTGAGAACAACACATCTTTAAAAAATGTTTAAAAACATGTCGGGATGAAAGAGATTTGGAATGCGACGAACCTGCTTTGAGATAGAGAAAACACCGGTGTGCTTACATTGGAGACGAATAGTGTTGGGAGCTAACCTTCCAAGTGAAAATGAAACCGAGTGAGTTAGGCACAACAGCCCTGATTCTATAAAGGGTGCCTAAGTCATGCCTAAACTTAGGCATACTTTAGTCGTCCAATCTAAGTGGTTAATGAGCCAATTAAGGGTCTTAACAAGCGATAATTGGTACTTAGGCATCCAAAGGACGTAGATACCACTTTGTAGACGCAGCCACAATTTTATGGACACCCATATTTGAAACGCACGCCTAACTCAATAGGCATGGACATAGAATGGGCATGGTTTGGGCAATGGCTCACTTTGGGCATCCTTTGATTAATTTACATAACACTGAGCAACCTAGAGCGTCCTTATGATGCCTATATTGTAAGTGAATGAAAGCCAGGTCTACTTTTGAGCTTAGTTTGGGCTTCAAATAGATCTGAGTTCTATGGATGGAACTTAGGCACTCTTTGGACATTCTTAATGCGATTTGCTAAATAGCTCTCTGGGATTTATTTTTGCTTTATTAAGCTCATAATACATTTAATAATGCACCACATAAACAGGGTACATCAAAACCGATATATGGCATGCAAAACCTTCTATTTTTGTGGACAAACAGCAATGCTATTTGCTAATTAGAGGAAAAGATCCATTAACTGAAGCACAGCACATGAAAAACATAGCTTTAGGTTTCTTGCTAAAAAGCTACCCCTTTTTTCTGACTAAACAGTGCTCCAATCAGCTCATTATAGTAAAGCAAAGAAAGCACATGACAAAAATATATAGATTGCATACATAACTTCATTTGCAAAAAGTTAAAAACAGAAAAAAACAGATACAGACCTTAGCATGGCTTCTACTTCTTTGCAAATGGAGGTTTGCAGCTGCACAATGGTGACCTCATTGTGAGATCATCAAGGTGCACCTGCAAGGTAGAATGCCACAATTAAAATATATGCTGGGGAAGCTGGTTGAGATTCAAACCCATGACCTCTGGAAGCAGAGCACAGGGCTTTTACTTATTGAGCTATAGCAGCTTCCAGGCAGGTGTCTCTGACTGCCCTGTGATATGATAGCTTTGCATTTTGCAGGGCCAACGTGCCTCCCTTTAACAGATGTATTATGTGACAGACGAAATAAGTATTTTTTTTTAAGTTCTTCTGTTTCCTGTTGTCATAGATCTACCTGGCTTTTCTACTAACTGAGCATGACAGGAAATTCCTGGGCAGGTAGCCCAAAGGGGAGGGATCAGGTTTTAGTAGCCCTGTAGCAGAAGCTACCAGACCTACTTGCAGACATGTAATGTGACATGGGCGCCATATCGTGATGCCGTAAAAAAAAAAAAAGAATGAAGAGTGGTATAAGATGAATTTGAAAAATGTTTTTAGAAAATGAAGAATGGGTGGGAGGGAGGGAGGTGGTGGGGTTGGTTGCTTTCAAGTTGTAACAGTTGATTGTCTTTATAAAAGCACATATTGCATCTGTTTGCTGTTAAATTTTGAACCTTTAATTAAAAAAAAAAGATTTAAACATAAAAAATGAAGAATATTGCTAGAAAGTGATGAATGTGAGGCAACGTGAGCTTTTGTGAGCATGTTCCATCAGTGACATATTCCGTACCTAAATTAATCCCGAGGCTGCTTTTATTTGATTGTAATCCAACTATTTGAATAAACAATTTTTCCTGGACATCCAGAGACTTCTGTTCTACTTTGTGCTTTTGTATTTCGATTTTGTCTGTGGAACACCGATCCTTCTTTGTTTGTGTTTATCCTTTACTATAATACTTATACAGATATTGTGCTGAATAAATGGATTAAGATAAAACACCTACACCAGCATTTAACTTTATGCTGGTGACTCTACTGACTGAAAATATAACCTTATCTGCACAGCTCATAGCACAAGATAGGCCCAAAGATGGGAACACTGAAGCAAAGTTGGCTCAGAGAGCCACGTCCCCCTCAAGCTGGTCTAATATGCATGAGATCAATTTGCATGCAGTGGGTTCCAATATATCAAGTATGCAAACTCATTTGATGCATTTTCATTGTGGGCATCCTCAGATCCTGACAGGCTGTCAGCCCTTAGGACAAATTTGGAAGCCCTGAACTAAATACTGGAAGAAACGTTGAAGCTTTCAGAAACTGAGTTACATTGCAGCTGGAAGAACAGTATTAGCTGAGCTTACAGGGAGTGTCTCCTGCAGTTTGTAAATATATTTTTCTAGTATCATGAACTATCTATGTCTTATCAATTATAAGTAAACAAGAATATTTTACAATTAAAATGTCTTTAACTTTCTACCTCATAGTACCAGGAAATTACTATTGAATGCCATCAGGTAATCCTACAGTTCATATACATTTTCTTGACTTGCCTACTTGTTTTTCTTTAAAGTGGAAATCATAGCTGAGGTGGAGCATACTTGCTGAGTGAGTACAGAAGCCTCCTCTAAATTTTCTCAATAAAAGATTATGCACACTTCACAATTTATCCATGCAATTTAATCTTCTTTTCTAACAGATCTCTATGTATATCTCTGCTTAGTTAATAAAGGTCCTCTTTTACTAAGCCACAGTAGAGGTCTCGACCACAGCCCAGAGTGCTAAATGTTCCAGGCTGCAGTAAAAACCTCTACCACAGCTTAGTAAAAGTGGGGGAAAGCTCGTTCCAGATTTATAGCCATTTAAAAATTTAAAAAAAACAGGAGAGGCTTTAAGACCAGCATACTTCAAAAAGCCAGTGAGGGAAAGAGAAGGGTAATCAGCTTGAGTTCTCAAAATAATGGATGTTATATGGTAATGTACCATGGGCTGAATTTAAGAAACATTTTATCCTATAACTATCAGTTGTATTATTGTTTACACCAGCAGCATGGTATTCTTCCAACACAGGACTCTGTCCAATCATTCCCTGTGTCTGCACTCACCACAAGAGCCACTGCATAAGAACATAAGAATTGTCATACTGTGACAGACCAAAGGTTCATCTAGCCCAGTATTCTGCTCTCAGTTGTGGCCAAGCCAGGTTACAAGTACTGGGTAAAATCCCCCCAAATAACAAGATTTCATGGTACCCTACTCCTCTGTGTAAGTAGTGGTTTTACCTAGGTCTACATTAATAATGGTTTATAGACTTTACCTCCAGAAATTTATCCAAATCTTTTGAAAACTCAGATATGTTAACTACATTTACCATATCATCTCGCAACAAGTTCCAGAGCTTAACTGTGTGTTAACTGAGTGAAAGAATATTTTCTCCAAGCATTACTATGCATCTTTTTTATTTAGTTATTTTATGGCAGTGTATCTTCATGGAGTGCCTCCTAATCTTTGCACTTTCCCCTGGATTCTATATATGGTGTTGAAATTTGCATATGGATCAAAGATAATGCATGGAAATTATTAGTTAACGAGCCATTAACTTGCAATAAATTGATGTTAATAATTAGTGCAGTTAATTGGTTGTAATTGGAATTTGCACACTATTCTGTAACACTAGACGCTCAAATCCACTACTGTGTAATTCAGAAGGGAACATAGCCAGGGGCAGGAGTGATTACAAAATTTCACACAATGTTATAGAATAGTGCCATTGCCATGCCCAAATGCTAAGAATTGGGCACTGGCATATACTACTACTACTATTAATTATTTCTATAGCACTACCAGATGCACACAGCACTGTACAGAGTCACAAAAAGTAAGAAAACAGTCCCTGCTCGAAAGAGCTTACAATCTAAACAAGCAAGACAGACAAACAGGATGTCATGGATACATTTAAGGCTGGGTTGGAGGGCAGAGGAGTAGGGTTAAGGATTGAAAGCTATCAAAAAGGTGGGTTTTCAGTCTGCTTTTAAACAAGGGAAGGGAAGGGGCTTGACAGGCAAATTCGGGTAATTTATTCCAGGCATAGGGGGCAGCGAGATGAAAGGGACGAAGTCTGGAATTGGTAGTGGAGGAGAAGGGTAACATTAAGAGTGACTTATCTGAGGAGGTCTATAAGGAGAGAGTTTTTATACCGAGTCTTCTCCAAAAAAAGAGGCTCGACTCGGTTTACAGATTGAGTGCAATAGAAGAGAAACTCAGAATAAATTAAAAAGTTCCGAGTTAAACAACCTACCATAATACTTATTATACAGACCACAATTTCAACAGTCATTCAAAGACTGTTGAAAAAAAGATGTTTGTAAAGATTTTCTAATGGTTTGAAGGGAAAGGAGTGTCCTAATCTCAGAAGGAAGGTCGTTCCAGATAGTTGCGAATATATATGTAAAAGACCGAGAAATACAGCCTACAACTTTGGTACCTTTGAAAGAAGGGAAAGAAAGTTTAAACATATGAAAAATTCTTGGTTTTGCAGCCCACATAGAATTGAATAAAATAACTACTAATGGTATGTAAATTCCATATAAGATTTTGAATATTGTACTAGCACACTTAAACTTGATTCTGAAATGGGCTGGTAGCCAGTGGAGCACTTTTAACAGAGGGGAAGCATGGTCAAACTTTCTTTTGCCAAAGATCAGTTTGGTGGCTGTGTTTTGGATGAGTTGCAACCTTTTTAGGTTACCCTTACTCAAGCAAATGTACAGAGAGTTACAATAATCTAATTGAACCAATATAATAGCTTGTACCAATGTGGCAAAGTGCTGTTGATAAAATAAAAGACAAACCCTTCTCAACATTTGAAGACTGAAAAAGCATTTTTTTTTTTTGACAGATTATGGACCTGAGATTGAAGAGAAAGTGAAGAATCAAGCAAGAAACCCAGTATCTTAGAAGAAAATTAAATCTTCACATGTTTTCCAGATAACATAGTCACCGGAGGAAGAAGATCTACTGTAAATTAGGACCAAACCATAATAATTTGGTTTTTTATGTACTGAACTTCATCCAAATGGAAGTAGCCCAAGTTGAGTCTAGAGATACATGAATTTATGTTCGTTGTTAGATTAGTTAGTGTTGGATCCACCTTCAGTAAGATGAAAATATCTGTGTAAGTTAAAATTGTTTCTAAGCTCGTTAACCTGAATTTCTTTAAAGTAGTCATGTAAATATTAAAAAGAAGAGGAGATAGAGGAGATCTTTGCGGTACTCCACAAACTGATCTCCACATAAAAGATGATTTACCCTCAGCATATACCTGATAAGACTGCATAGTAAGAAATCCTTTAAACCAATTTAATACTTTTTGATCTAACCCAATGTCTGACAAAGTCATATTAAGGTGTCATGATGAACCACATCAAAGGCCGCTGAAAGATCAAATTGCAACAATATTGCATAACAATTCTGAGACAGCAGACTTTTTAGAAACTAAAAGAAATTAATAAGGTTTCTGTACTAAAACTGGAATGAAAACCATGCTGAAAAGGAAGAAGAATAGAAAATTTGTCCAAATAAACTGAAAGTTGTTTAGAAACAATAGATTTGATTAATTTAGTCAAAATGGGTATATTTGCTATTGGATGATAATGAGATGCAACAGGATCTAAATCTGGTCCTTTTAACAATGGAGTTAATGCAATGTGACCCATATCACTTGAAAAATATCCATTTACAAAAAAGTGATTTATTAGTGCAGTTAGCCATAAAATGGCTTGAGAAGGGATACTACAAAAAAAAAATGTAGGATGGAAAAAGATCTAATAAACTATTTTTATGTCCAAGTCTGTCACATAAGTTCAGCAGCTGATTGTCATCTACTGAATCAAAAGTATGCCAGATTCAAATTATCTATTTTATTTCCATAATTAATTTTACAAGTTTTATTGAGTTCATAATTATGGTATGCTCTTATTTTTTCTCTCCAATTTGTCTTGTCCACCTCTAAATTACTTCCCCCCCTCCCCCCATTTTTGCTCTAACCTTCTCAGTCCTGTTTAAGTTTACAATGATTTGAAGTATACCAGGGCGCTTGTCTGGTCTCTTAAAAAAGTCAGTGATCTTGTATATAAGAGAGGAAAAGGATCTCAGAAACCCTATAGACCTGTTGGATAATAAAGTCTGTTTTTTGATGGGGTTCTGGTCAGTGCTCCCTCTAAGCGGGCGGGTGTTGTGAGCAAACTTTTTTCGCTGTGAGCTAAAAATATCGGGCGCCAGCAAGTTATGAGCCAACTCGCCCGATTCTCCTCTCGCCGCCCTGCCATCTGCCGTACGCCGTGCGCTGTGACGAGAAACTTGTGCGCTGCGATGTAATATTTTGTGCGCCTGCGCACGCCAGCGCAGCTTAGCGGGAACACTGGTTCTGGTCTCTTTCATTGATCCTCAAAAAATCTCTCTTATTTGGGGCCTATCCGGTTGTCTGTAATTTATATATTTTTTTTATTTTTTCAATTTTTCACAACCTGGCCTCAATATAATCAATATGATATGTTGTATAGTTTAGATAAACAACAGAAATCTAACACTACAGATACATTTCCCCCTATGAATTGACCCTTGAAAAAGCCAGAAAGTAAGGCAAAATGGGTCCCGTTGGGGAGACAGACTAATTATCAATTGTCTGTTGATTTGTGAGGAAAAATTATATGGCAAGTTTCAAGTTTTATTTTAGTTTGATGAATCGCTAAGTGGCATTTTTTTTGTTTTTTTCTAAGCTACACAACGTATCGTATTGATTATAGTGAGGCCAGGTTCTGAAAAATTAAAATAAAATAATAAAAAATATGTTACAGACAATCAGGTAGGCCTCAAATAAGAGAGGTTTTTGAGGATCGATGAAAGAGACCAGAACCCTGTCAAAAACAGACTTTATTATCCAACATCTTTATTATCTGTAGGGTTACTGACTCTTTTAAGAGACCAGACTATTGGGTTATTTCACTGGCATATACACCAGGTTTCTGATGGTATAAATACCAGTTCCCAACTTTGGGCATGGAAATCAGCTGTAAGCGCTATTCTATAATATGACAGGGACCCCGATAAACAAACCCTTGAACCCCAAGAGGAAGAATTTAGTCCTACCAGTGCTCCTGAGGTTAAAGTTGGGAGAACCCTAGGCAGGAGAAAGGGACAGGCTAATAAACCTATGCTTAAGTCTACCCTGTTAAAAGTTGCCAGGGAAAGTCTTCCATTTAGAAGTACAGGTCCCTTTAAGAGCCAGCCTGTTCCAGCTTGGGGGAGGGGGTGGAGCCCTGTATCCCATTACTCTTTAAAGAAGCCTTCATCACTAAGCAAGAGAGCTGACCAGGAGTCCAGTATCAGAGCTCAGCATAGGAGAAAGCAGGAATGGCATCTTGAAATGCTGAATGAGGAGGAAAATGTAAAGGCAGAGCCACAAGACTAGGATATGGGATAGAGCAGTGGTCTCAAACTTCGCCAGGTACTATTTTGAGGCCCTCGGTACGTTTATCATAATCACAAAAGTAAAATTAAACAGTTTCTTGATCATATGTCTCTTTAGCTGTAAATTACAGTATTATTATTAAGACTTAGCTAAAAGAAAAGATTTATAAACTATAAAGAGTTTTACCTCATGCAAAATTGTCATTTCTTTAATAAGACATTAACTATTTTTTTGAGGCCCTCCAAGTACCTACAGATCTAAAATGTGGCCCTGCAAACAGTTTGAGTTTGAGACCACTGGGATAGAGTGAACCCAATGTGGGAAGATGTGTGCCTGAATCTCCAGCTGAGGCTGTGGCTGTGGAGTGGGAGCCATTCTCTATTTCACCTGAACTACCAGAAGAGATAATGGAATGTGAGTAATGCCTCTGGGCAGTGAAACGCTTTAAAGTTATTTTTTTGTTGTTGTTTGGACAATATTTAAAAACTGTTTGTGCAAAGGGACTGCTATAAAAGTGAAAGGCCCATGGTTGAAGCATAGGCTGAAAACTACTTTTATTTTCCTTCTTATGAGGTTTCTTTTTTCTGTGGCTTGACCTGGTTAAGGAAGCCGGATTGCTAGGGAAAGGAACACTGATTGTCTTGAACTTTGGGAAGGGTGGTCAAGATCTGTGGGTACAAGGCACACCTTCCAACTAACCTGGAATTTTGGTCTGTTCCAGACTTAGCTTTGGCCAAGACCAGAGCTACCAAAAGGGTAAAGCAATAATGGACAAGTGGACTTCCCCCCCCCCTTTTGTTTGTTGACTTCAGAAGAAGAGTGGAGCACCCCAGGAGGGGGAGGGTCATGGCTGAGAGAAGCTACTGCTGAGTGGGAAGAAAACCTCTGGGGGGGGGGGGGGTCTGTTTTTGGTTTGGGCCAGTGACTGAACTGTGCAATTTTTCATAGAGGATTGTTGGCCCTGAATGAAGAGCTCACTAGGAGTGTGTTTTAGAGTTTATTCTGAGAGCACTAAGTGGATTCTGCTAGAAAGAAAGGGGGTGGGGGAGGGGGGGTAGAACTAGAATTCTGAGCCAGGCTCAGGTTGTGAAGGAGTTTTGTGTGAAACCAGAAAAGGACTGTGCCACCTGTGGGAACTGGGAAGGACTGCTTGAGCAGAAAGACAGTGAACATCCTGACAATTGGATCCTGAAAACTAAAGGGAATCTTTTTGTTTATCCTTGGTGGAGTTTGTAACCAATAAATACTGGCTCTTTGAAAGTGAACTGGGAGACACTGGGAAAAGCTAGCTGTCGTGAACCAGTGATTTTTTTTCTAACATGCTTTCCCCCAGGTCGCTTCGGCCTGCATGGGCCCCTGTCACAATAAACAGCACTCAGCTTTTTACAGCACTGATTTTCAGTGTCATTTATAGAATTTACCCCTTTTTTGAATGAGTAAACAATCAATTCACATTTTCCCTTTCCACTCCATTCAGAATTTTGTAGACCTTAACTATATCCTTGCTGAACCATTTGTTTTTTTCGTACTGAAGAGCCCCTCACATCATTAGCCTATCCTTATATGAAAGTTGTTCCTTTCCCTTAATCATTTTGGCTGCTCTTTGTAACTTTTCTAACTACACTATGGGTCTCATTAAAAAATAAAAATAAAAAATAAAAAAAGTCCAAAAAGTTTTCTTGCCAAACCCTTCCAATTTGCTATTTTCAAAACCTATTTTCTAGACAGATATCTATGCTTTTGATCAATAGTTCATCTAAATCTCAAGGAGGGGGTATGAGAGGCTTGGTGTGGATGGGACTATGGCAGGCTTATGACTTGGAATATGTCCAGCGCACAAATTAGATATCTGGGGCTAAACCTGTTTTAATAATGAATAAGTGCCAAAAAGGTGATCATACGTGACCAGATGATCACTGGAGGGATGTCACACTTCACCAGTGGTTACTGATCCCTCCCCCACCCCCACCCCCCAGGATGTAAATGAAACAGTACATACTTGCCTCAATGACAGCTTCAATTGTTATGGCTAGTCCTAGAAAAGCAACAAGCAGGTTCATGGAGTAGCCTGGTAGACAGTGTAGTCAATCAAAGAGATGGGGATTCAGGTTCATACCCTACTCTAATCACCACGCTTATTTATAAATAAAAAAAAATTATATTCTGCTTATAAATTAAGCAGATTACAATTCACATACATAAATCCAATTGACAAAGCAACAATGAATTACAAACTGCACCCAAATCCCACTTGTGAAGTGTCACCTGTAGGCATAAGAGCTATTGCTGTGGTGTACCGTTGGGTCCAGTAGGTTTTGGGTGAGTTTTAGTTGGCTCACCATACACCATAAAGTTATGATGAGATGTGTACCTGGGACCTTTTATGTGAAGTTCACTACAGTGCTGGGATATCTGTTTGGCCAGTCTGGGATATCTGTGTGGCCAGTCTAGTACAAATGTTGGCCCCTTCTACATTCTAATGGCTTTTTCTATGCATTTTTCATTTGGATTTGGGTAAAAAAAAAAAAAAAAGGTTCAAGAAGGTAGATGCACAGAGACAAGCACATCCATTTTCGAAAAAAACACAAGATAAGACATTCTGCAATTTTGAAAATGGGCATGTTTGATAGTGGATTTGTGTGTGTCTTCTGCAAAATGTCTAAACATCATATTGAAAATGCCTCTCCACATCTTTTTTTTTTTTAGATGCAATGATCATGATGGCACACAATACTCAAGGTGCAGTCACACCATAGAGCTAATGCAGATGCATTATAATATGCTATGTTGTTTTCTGTATCTTTTCTAATAATCTTTAACATTGTATTTGCTTTTATTGGCAATTGCTACACACTGAGCAGAAGATTTCAACATACTGTCCACAATAACACTTAGATCTTTTTCCTGGGTGGTGACTCCTAATATGGAACCAAGCATCATGTAGCTGTAACTTGTTTTATTCTTCCTAATGTGCATCACTTTGCCTGCATTAAAGTTCACCGGTCCTTTTGACGCACCATCCTCCTGCAATAATTCGCAGTCTGGATGTGATTTAACAATCTTGAATAGTTTTGTATCATCTGCAAATCTAATCACCTCAATCATCGTTCTCATTTCCAGATCATTTATATACAAGGTTAAAAGAAAAGTAATGCCCCCCACCTTCATAATTCTTCAAAACATGGGCGCACTGACCTTCCAGATGTGTTCACTTGTTCTTTGAAATCCCTTCACCTCATTTGGCAAGAAGTATCTGTCTGAAGTGGCCATTTTGCTGTTGCTTGTGAAATGGAAGCATGCACTGAGCACTCAGTACAATATAAACAATGTGCCATAATAGAATTTCTGACTGTTGAATGGGCACTACCCAAATGGAATACATTGCCACATGCAGGTTGTTTAAGTTGATGACTGTGTTAATGTGAGCACTTTGCATCACTGGGCTAAAATATATAACAGTTGTGGGCCAGGAAGCACTGATTTCTGTGATCAAAAAAGAAGTAGGCGACCCGTGACAGCAATGAAAGAGTCTCACACAAGAAAGGTTGACAAACTCATACAGGACAATTGGAGGATCACTCAGAGTATTATATTGCAACCCTGAAAATTTTGAAAGAATGATTGAGAAGAGTTTGGAAAAACAAGAAGGAAATTTTGTTGCAATATGATAACACTAGACTTCATGCAACACAAAACACCACAGAGGCAATTTCAAAGGCTCACTCCATCACTTCTTTCCACCATACAGCCTAGACTTGGTGCCATGCCATTTTCATCTCTTTCCAAAATTATCGTAAAAATTTTAGGGCATCTGTCGGATGTGAATGAAGAGGTGGAAAGGACTGCAAGCAACTGGTTAGGAGACAAGATATGCATTTCTTTTGTGTTGGCTTTCAAAAACTTGTCCATTGTTAGTAGAAATATGTAGTGAATGGTGGTAACTATGGAGAAAAGTAAATGCATGTAATAAAAGAGCAAGTGTTGAACATTATTATTGGGTTTTATTCATTACAATATTTTCATTTAAACAAATGTTATAGAGGTAGAGGCATTACTTTTCATTTAACCCTCATGTATATGAGGGGGTGCTGAAACATGCTCAGTCCAACCAACTTCCTAAATTCTGAGCGTTATTTTGCCACTGTACCTGAAAAAATATTATTTTATTTTGTAAAGTGCCAATTTGCAGAATTGTAATGCTATATTTTGACATTGTTTCAGATCATTGATTGAATCATGTCAATGAAAAGCATGGAATTTTCAAGTGTGGAACTCTGAGCCATCATAAAGTTCCTATGCCTGCAGAAGAAAGCTCCAAAAGAAATCCATGAATGTATAATGCAAACATTGAGTGACAATTGTCCACAGTGATGTCCAAACTTTCAGCATAGAGATTGTGAGGCCTCAAACGGTGTCAACGCCTAAAATTGTTGACCATGTCCATGACCTGATTTTGGCAGATTTGTCGAATATCAGCTAAAACAATTGCCAAGACACCTCAGATGCCCAGGCAATGTGATGGGTGTATAATCCACGAGCAACTGGGTATGCAGAAGCTGTCAGCCAAGTAGGTGCCCAAATGTTTGAATGATGATGAGAAAAAACATTGAGTGAACACTTCAAAATTGATTTTGTAGCATTTTCAGTGAACTGATGCCAACCTTTTAGAATGACTAGTTAGTTTTGATGAAACTGGTTACACCACTATGATCCTGAGATAAAACGTCCATGCAATGGTGCTTCAAGACCAGGAAAATTCAAGACCCGAAAGTCAGCAGGAAAGGTAATGGCCAGTGTTTTGGGATCAGGAGGGTGTTGTAACGACTGACTGTCATCAAAGGGGTCAAAACAGTTAATGCAGAATATTACTGTAACTTGCTATGCTGATTAAAGAAGGCATTGAGAGAAAAAAGGAGAGGGAAGCTGTGGAAAGGAGTTCTCTTTTTGCAAGATCATGCACCTGCTTAAAAGGCTGGCATAACAATGAATGCTTTGATGCAGCTGGGGTTTCAGTGCACAGACCATCCACCCTACTCACCAGATCTTGCTCCATCTGACTATTTTCTGTTTCCAAACCTTAAAAAGAGTTTGAAAGGGTGACATTTTTCGAGTGATTCGGAGGTGATTGCAACAGCGGAGAAGTAGCTCAGTGACCAGACAGCGGAGTATTTCTTGGAAGGGTTACAGAAACTTTAGACACGATGTGCCAAGTGTGTTGAACTTAGCGGTGAATATGTGGAATGACGTGTAAGTTTTATGGCTCCAAGCCATTCCCTTCTTGGTTGGGCCGAGAGCTTTTCAGCACCCCCTCATACTCTCTTTTCAAAAGAAGTATAAATGTGTGTCTAAGAATTTGTGCAATACTGGGGATCTTTGTAGGAGACATTTATGAAGGCACATAGGTGCCTATTTTACCCTTATAGAAAAACCATCAGTCACCACTTTTGGTATTTTGCATAGGTGCATTATTATGAAATTACCCCCCTGTTTGTCTAGCAACCATGCATGGTAAGCATTGATTGTCTCTAAGTAAAAAGCTGCATTACATAGGACAATCTCCTTAATAGTTATGAATGTGAATATCTTCTGCACAGGACCCTGGTCTTCTGAGCAGTCCTTAATTTTGAGAGATATAATGAATAAAGACTTGGAAATATGGAAGAGATGTGTGGGATTCGTTTGTAGATACTAAATAAAAACATGACTCAGTACAGACAGATGGTATCTGAGAGCTGCTAGACACATTTGGAGTAGCTAGAAAGATTATCAGCCTGTTAAAAGACATGTACAAGACAAAAAAATATTGATATGCATATTCATTGTAAAATGTCAGAATACTTTGAAATGAAGACAGGATCCAGGGCTATGTTTCTAGCTCAGGGCTCAACTCACCCAAATTCAGGACTAAAAAAAAACTTTCCCATAGACAGACATTTATTGTTTTTATTCAGTAAGAATAATCAGATCCTATTTAAAACACAAACAACTCCTCAGTACTGTGTACAGTGTAAACACTTCATTAATTCCCTTTAGATGGGATGTTTATATTAGCCTCTGTTCTGACTAGCATACATCATCAGCTTTTTTTATCATATGTATCACCCTCGTTATCTCAATTTGGATATGGAGAGTTGCCTTCATAATGTCACCAAACTATGGAGTTTTAGGGAGGAAAGGCCCTTACTGAAAATTCTTAGACTGTAATAATACTGCAAAGAAAGCATGAACAACACTTTATATGAATGATTTCTGAAGGACTTATGGATGTCAACTCCACAGGATAAAAAAATGAAATACTTTCTCATTGCACTTATTCCCTTATATTCAGCACTGCATATCAGGAAGGAGCATTGCTTTCCAAAATATATCTGTGCTTGGTACATCTCTGAAGCCTCCCCTACATTTCTCCTAGAATAGTAAGCACTGACATCCTTAAGCTGCACAGTACAGACAGTACTATCTTAAAGGGGAAGCAGATTCTTGGTATGAGAAAAAAGTGGCCTACAGAAGATATTGCACACATCTCAGTGGCGGATATGAATAATCTGAACTGGAAGACTGGAGGGTGGCCAACTTGACGTCGATTTTTAAAAGGGGTTCCAGAGGTGATCCGAGAAATTATAGACCAGTAAGTCTGATGTCGGTGCTGGGCAAAATGGTAGAGATTATTATAAAGAACAAAATGACAGAACATATACGAAAATACGAATTAATGAGAGAAAGCCAGCATGGATTTAGTCAAAGGAAATCTTGCCTCACTAATCTACTGCATTTCTTTTAGGGGCGAATGAACGTGGATAAAGATGAATTGGTTGATAGTGTATTTGGATTTTCAAAAGGCATTTGACAAATACCTCAAAAAAGGCTTCTGAGGAAATTAGAAAAGTCATGGGATAGGAGGAAATGGCCTATAATGGATTAAGAACTGGTTGAAAAACAGAGAGTAGGTTTAAATGATCAATATTATGAATGGAGAAGGGTAAATAGTAGGATTCCCCAGGGGTCTGTGCTGGGACTGCTGGGTTTTTCTGTTTGTTTGTTTTTTTTAACATATTTATTAATGATCTAGAGATGGAAATAACTAGTGAGATAATTAAATTTGCTGATGACGCAAAGTTGTTAAATCACAGGAGGATTGTGAAAAATTGCAAGAGGAACTTGTGAGATTTGAAGACTATGCATCCAAATGGCAGATGATGTTTAATGTGAGCAAGTAGAAAGCGGTGCATGTAGGAAAGAGGAACCTGAACTATAGCTATGTGATGCTGGGTTCTATGTTAGGAGTCACTGCCCAGGAAAAGGATCTAGATGTCATTGTTGATGATACATTCAAACCCTCACCTCAATGTAAAGTGGCGGCAGATAAGAACGCAAATAGAATGTTAGGAATAATCAGGAAAGGAATGGAAGACAAAAATAAAAATGTTATAATGTCCTTATATCGCTCTATGATATGGCCGCACCTTAAATACTGAGTGCAGTTCTGGTCACCTTTCTCAAAAAAGATATAGCAGAATTAGAAAAGGTACAGAGAAGGTCAACAAACATGATAAAAGGGATGGGACGAATTTCCTATGAGGAAAGGCTAAAGCAGCTAGGGCTCTTCAGCTTGGAGAAGAGACAGCTCAAGGATGATATGATAGAGGTCTATCAAATACTGAGTGGAGTAGAAAGGATAGATGTGAATCGCTTTTTCACTCTTTCCAAAAATACTAGGACTAGGGGGGCATGCGATGAAGGGGATAGAGGTGGACAGTATATATTTTTTGGGCAGTGGGCTACCAGAGTCCAGGTTTATTGCAATGTGGTTCATGCTTTGATTATGAATCTGGGGATAGGGTGGTTGGGGAGCTGGGGGGCTTGGGGCTGTTCGCTATGTATCATGGTTTTTCTTGTTGTCAGTCCATAGTTGATTGTAATTTGTTGGTTGGATTTTATTATTGGTCCAGAGAAACCCGGACACATGGCTCTGCCCCTAGACCGCCCCCTTTCACCTCCAGCCATGCCCTGTTTCGCCTCTATCCCTCTCCCATTACACCCCTAGCCCTGCCCCCTGCAAAGCCTCATCTTTGTTTTCCAACCTTCAGGTCATGTCTGGAGGTCTCCAAGCATGTGTGGATGCTTGTGACATCATCTGCGCATGCTCAGAGGCCCTTCAGATACGGCCGGGAGGTGGGGGCTTTCCAAAACCCAGACAAACTACCGAGTTTTGGAAAGTCAATCCAGGCACCCAGACAGTGCTCTAAAAAGAGGACATGTCTGGGTTTCCCTGGCCATCTGGTAAACTTATGTACAAATCAAATAAGAAACTGCTAGATTTGGAGCACCGTTCAGTGATAACATTTCTCACAAAAGAAGGGAAAAAGCCAAAGGAGATCCACAAATGCTTGACTGCAGTTTATGGCGAGTCTGCCCCATTACCCTACAAAGTAAAATTTTGGAGCAAGCAGTTTAAGTGGGTTAGAGAGTCCATTGAAGATTGCCCTCACACTGGATGGCCTGTGGAAGCAATTTCCACAGAAATGTGCAAGAAAGCTAAGGATTTAATTTTGTTAGACAGATGAATAGTTGAAAAAATGGGCATCTTGGCAGGTACAGTTTGTAAAATAATTCATGAAAAGCTGGACATATCCAAGGTTAATGCAAGATGAGTTCCAATAATTCTGACACCATGTCAGAAGGCTATGAGACTCCAGTGCTGTCAGGAGAACTCAGAGATGCTTCATGGAGACCAAGTGAATTTTTTTTCATCATTTGATGACTGGAGATGAGAGTATCACAGAGATCTTGAGTCTAAAATGGAATCAATGCAGTGGAAGCACAAGTCATCCCCCACCCCAATAAAATTCATGACAAAAAAATCTGCAGGCAAAATCATGGCAACTATTTTCTGGGATGATGAAGGACTTTTGCTTCTGGAGTTCATGCCACACAAGACAACCATAACTGGGGAGAGTTATGCCAACACAATGAGCACTTTGCGTGAATCAATCAAGGTGAAAAGACAAGGAAAACTCACAGTAGGCATGCTGCTTCTTCACAACAATGCGCTGGTGTACATGTCACAGCAATCACAGGCTGCCATTTGAGAATGTGGGTTTCAGCAGCTGAACCATCCACCACCCTACAGTCCCTGACCCGGCTCCCTCAGATTATGTCCGCTTCTGAGATTTGAAAAAAAATCTCTCCATGGACACCGCCGGTTTTCAAGTGATGAAGATGTCAAGGAAGCTGGTTTGAATGTCAAATAGAAGAATTCTTTTCAAAGGGGTTAAAATCATTGCAGGAAAAGTGGATTGCGTTATCAGGGGACTATATTGAAAAATAAAACAAACATTTTTTTTGAAAACTCTTTTCTTTCCTACTGAGGTAAGTAAATTATTGAACACCCCTTGTACATTGTTGAAACTGAGAACATTGAATGATCCTGTTGGTAGTGACAAAAAAATAGCAAACCCCAAGTCCCTATTTCTGAAGAGGCCAGTTGTGCAATAACATCCACTTCTACCATCCTTGATTCAACCCCTCTCAAATCATGTCATCCTCCTCCCAGTGGCGTACCTAGGGTATGTGGCACCCGGGGCGCATCATTTTTTGACACCCCCCCCCCCCATGTAAAAAAATTTTTTTTTTTTTTTTAAGGTCTGCACCCCCCCCCATGTAAAAAAATTTTTTTTTTTTTTTGAAGGTCTGCACCCCCCCCCCCCGAAGGCCTGTCCCCCCTTGAAGGATGCCTGCCTGTCACCCCCTCCCCCTTGAAAGCCTGCTTGCCTGCCCGCCCGCCCCACCCTGAAGGCCTGATGCCCCGACCCACCCCGAAGGACCGTTCGCCCCCCTGGCCTCCCCGCACCACCTATGAACAGCCGCAGCAGGATCGCGAAGTCAGCGTCAGCGATCCCTGCGCTGCTTCCTGCGCCACGGTCCCGCCCCTCCTCTGACGTCAGGGGAGGGGCGGGATCGCGGCGCAGGAAGCAGCGCAGGGATCGCTGACGCTGACTTCGCTATCCTGCTGCGGCTGTTCATAGGTGGTGCGGGGAGGCCAGGGGGGCGAACGGTCCTTCGGGGGTGGCGGGGGACTGAACGGCAAGGCCGGGAACACCCCCTTAGGGCTGGTACCCGGGGCGGCCCGCCCCCCCCCCGCCCCCCCCCCTAGGAACGCCACTGCCTCCTCCAATCCAAGATTCAAACTCCCCTAATCCAAACCACCCCCAACCTTGATCTGAGATCTAAACTCCCTTGATCCACTGTCCAAACTGTTGTACCCCTGGATCTAATGTCCCCCCCCAACCCCCAACTAACCCCTAATCCCTGATTGTCCAGTATGCAGGAGAAATCCCCAGTCACTCTTGCTACCTGGGTCGAAAATGGCAACCAAGGGCCTGTAACATAGATTCATGGTACTGGGGGTCTTTGGCTACATTACATTATACTTGTTAACTGCATTACCAAAAGTTCTATGCGGTTTACAAATAATTATTAATTATAACATATTACATAGAAAGAATGGATTAATTAGTCAAATATTTAAGGAAAAAATAGGTTTTCAGTTTTCTCCTGAAATGTTTGTAAGAATCCAGGCACTAACAGGAAAGGAATAAATGGAGATTGCTCTTGTCTCCCACTAGCTGCTATGGAGATTCCTAGTAGATGCTGGGGAAGTTGAGGGTGGGGGGCTCATTAAGAAGGGATTTTAGCAGTAATGAGGTTTTCATAAATATGTATTGGAGGTCAGGCAAGTCAGGGATCAGGGGATTTAGATCTTGGACTGCAATGGGTGGGAGTGGTTGGATCCTGAATTGGGGACAGGGAGATTTTTTGGAGGGGTTTATTTGATTCCAAAGCCAGCCTCTTTAGATTGTTTTCAAGGAGCATCAGGACATGCATAATCAGCGTGCTGCTCCTAAGCTGGCACTACCTTTCCTTTAATAAAACAGCCAGTGAGTTCAAATACAAGCAGCATTATTCACGTTGAATAATAATGCCCATATTTGCCCTTTATATGAAGTATTTTACTCCAGGTTCAGTTTTATACAATCAGACTTAGTTATTAATAAGGTCTATTAATAATTAGTATGAGGTAATGTGATAGGGTGTGCTGGTAGCTCTAGCTGATACTCATACATATAGGGTTACCATATGGCTCCAGAAAAAGGAGGATGGATTGAGATATCCAGGTTTTACTTCCATTTTTTTCATTAGAAGTAAAGCGAGGCAGAAACATCTCAAACTTTTTAAGCTCTGGCACACTAAATGGAGCAAATGTTTTTCGCAGCATATTATAATTGAAATTATAAAATGGCAAAATCAACAAAAAAATCTGAGAGTTATATTTATTTAAAACTTTTTAAGCTATGTATGGGTAATTGTAACAACAGTGAAACTAAAGTAGATAGAATAGAATTGCTAATCAATGCGATGAATGTGCTTGGTTTTGAGTGCAAATTAACTCAAAATGCGGCTTGATAGTCGACAAGCAAACATGTATTTCATCATCTACCATTTAGGGCTCCTTTTACTAAGGTGCGCTAGCGTTTTTAGCGCGCGCTAACCACGCGCTAAATGAAAAATACTAATGCCAACTCTATGGAGGCGTTAGCATTTAGTGTGTGCGGTACTGTAGCGCGCGCTAAGGGCGTGCTAAAACCACTAGTGCACCTTAGTAAAAGGAGCCCTTAATTTCTGTCAGAGCTGAAAATCCAAGTTCGCAAAGATAAGATCCAAAAAGTAACAAATCCTTCATTGCTTTGTTGTTCAAGTTAGGATAACTACTGCATTAAAAAAAAAAAAAAAAAATACTTGCTATTAGTTTTCAAGGACCAATCACGTGAATGAATGATGCTTGTCTGGGCGGCTGTATCCTTACACACACACAGACATTCATAACATTGACAGATTCTTGCGTACATGACATAAATGTCACCTATTCTAGTATATACTTATGAAGGGAATTTTTTTTAATTAAAGTACAATTCTGGACTTTCTCATGGTACACCCAAAATCTCTTCGGGGCACACCACTGTGCCTTGGCACACAATCTGAGAGACACTGATCTAGACAGAACATTGATAAGGTACTGCAGGAAACAGGAAATCAACAGATACAATATTTTGAGCTTGTAATGTCATTAGAACATAAGAATAGCCATACTGGTTCAGACCAATTGTCCATCTAACCCAGTATCCTATTTCCACAGTAACCAATCCAGGTCACCTGGCAGGAACCTAAAGAGTAGCAACATTTCATGCTACTGATCCAGGGCAAGCAATGTCTGTCTCAATAGCAGACTATGGACTTTACCTCCAGGAACTTGTCCAAACTTTTTTTAAACCCATCTACGTTAACCGCTGTTACCACATCTTCTGGCATTGAGTTCCAGAGCTTAACTATTCTTTGAGTGAAAAAATATTTCCTCCTATCGGGTTTTATAGGTATTTCCCTGTAACTTCATTTATTGTTCACTAGTCTTTTAATTTTTGATGGAGTAAAAACTTGATGTCATTATTGTAAGGACAGCAGAGCATCGTTTTGCTTGGGACAGCCAAACAAACCAAGCTCTCTCCTGCCCCTGCCCCCCATTTTCCTAGTCATTGAATGGCAAGCAGCATCTTTCCTCTTGTGAAGTAACTTCCTGTTTCTACAATGGCGGGACATGGCAGGAAGAAGAATCCATGGCCAGCAGAGCAGTCTCTATCTTTTTTTGCATGGGGCAAAAAGTTAGTATGGCCAGGCTTCTATGGCCCACCCAATTCCACTGCTTATTTAATTAAAAAAAATTAAAACCCATACTATCTATAAAATTCTAGGCGGGATACATTTCCTTATCCTCCTCCATTTGCCCTCTTTTCCCCTCTTTCCTCCAGATTATTGTAGTTCTGCTTTACTCCCCATCCTATTCCTCTCATACTTCTTTCTCTATTTCTTTTTTTTAAATGACTAATTAGTCCTTTTTAGTTTTGTTTTTTAATGTAAACTGCTCAGACAGCTTTTGATGGGCAATAAGTATATCAAGCACCTAATAAACCTGAAACATGATCATCTGTCAGTTGACTGGCCTTCAGCTTTAGATATTCAATAGATTCAACAGCATTATGCTAATTAGTGGAAGAATTATTCACTGTAATTCTGAAATTTCATAATCCGTTGCTGACTAGTGTCAGCTTATTTAATGATATTTTGGTGCCTGTCTTCGTTCATCTTTGGCATCAAGTACTGTGGCATCTTGATACAACAGCAGAGGTCTGAGTCATTCATTATAAAGGATCTACAATAATTTGTTAGACTATAAGGTTGAGAAGAACCAAAGGCTTTAGTTTAATAAGTTTTGCATAGCACCCCACAGCACCATCAATACTTCCTGAAGCTCCTTTGTTCATTGTTATTCCAAAGTCTGGATTCTTAGGTGGCTCATGTATAACATCAAAAACAGTCTCTCTATTCATGGTCCAGTATGTTAATGTTTATTAAAAATCTTTATATACCGCTTAACTAGCTAAAAAAGGATCAAAGCGGTTAACAACGTAATGAAAAGAACTCCATTTGAATAGTAAAGAAAAAAATATACATTTATAATACTTAATATAACAATCTAAAATACAAAAAATAAAATAAAATTAATTAATTAATTAATTAATGCAGATTGAAGTACTGAATTAAAATCCTATCAATGTAAGAAAGCCAATTGAAAACAATGTGGGGCTCATAATAATAATAATAATAATAAAAAAATCTAAAAAGTGGCCTAAATAGGTACTTGGATGATCAAAAAGCCTAATCGTCCAAGTACCCATAATCAAAGCTGGTTTTAGACATATCTAAAACCAGCTTAGGCCTTTCCCCTGCCTCTAAACGCATAGAGTGAAAAGAGGCGATTTTAGAGGAGGGGAAAGGGCTGGTGGTGGGCGGGAGGTGGGCCAACCTAGACATAGGCGTACTGCAGGTATAACCAAAAGTTTAGGCAGGTTGTCTAGTCGGCCCTTATACATTTTGACTTAGACCAAGTCAAAGCAGGTATAAGTGCTGAAAAAGGGGCTGCTGAGCTGATCGCTGCAGCTCAGCAGCCCCAGCAACCTGCATACCGCCTACTGCAACTATCGCTGCAGGAGAGATGGCTCATCTCTCCTGCCGTGATGGTGATCGCCCATCCCCCTCTGAACTGCGGCACTTCGGGGTGAGCATCGCGGCAGGGCATTACCTAAGCAAATGACAAGTGGAGTGGACGGCAACTCCAGTAGTTGGAATGTAAGGACAGTTCTGGGAAGACTTCTATCAAGGAAAAAAAAAAATGATGTAATCATGACTATATAATGTGTATGACTATTGGGCAGACTGGATGGACCGTAAGCTGCGCTGGCGTGTGCTGGCGCACAAAATATTAGGTCGCAGCGCACAAGTTTCTCGTCACAGCGCAGGACCGGCAAGATTGACTCATTTGAACTTCTGCAAGATCAGCATCGGAAGCGTGCGCTGGGCCGGAGAGATCTTGGGGAGCCTCCGACAGTGGCTTTCTCCCCTCTCTGCAGCTCTCCTTTACTTCCCAGCGCAGCGATTCACGAAGGCAGCCTCGGGGCTTTTGCTGAGTCGCGGCTGCCTCTGATGATGCAACTTCCTCTTTCCTCAGAGGCGGCGCGACACAACAAAGGACCCGAGGCTGCCTTCGTGAATCGCTGCGCTGGGAAGTAAGAAGAGCTGCTGGGAGGGGAGAAAACCACTATCAGTCTGGGAAGCTGCTGGGCAGGGGAAAAAAGGGACAGCTGCTACTGGAAAGGGAGAAGGAGAGATGCTTCTGGGAGGGGAGGAGGGAAAGGAATCTGGGAAGCTGCTGGGCCAGGAAAAAAAAGGGACAGCTGCTACTGGAGAGGGAGAAGGAGAAGGAGAGATGCATCTGGGAGGGGAGGAGGGAAAGGAATCTGGGAAGCTGCTGGGCCAGGAAAAAAAAGGACAGCTGCTACTGGAGAGGGAGAAGAAGGAGAGATGCTTCTGGGAGGGGAGGAGGGAAAGGAATCTGGGAAGCTGCTGGGCTAGGAAAAAAAGGGACAGCTGCTACTGGAGAGGGAGAAGAAGGAGAGATGCTTCTGGGAGGGGAGGAAGGGAAGAGAGTTACTGCTGGACAGGAGGCTGGGAGAAAGAAAGAAAGGGGGCAGGCAGGGAAACAGAAGGAAAGAAGAGAAACAGAAAAAAAGAAAGAAAGGTCAGGGAGAGAGGAAGAAAAAGTTGGGGGAGGGAATGAGGTGTGGAGGAGAGAAAGCATACAGGCTGATAGAAGGGAAGAAAGATTGGATGCACAGTCAGAAGAAGAAAGTGCAACCAGAAATCACCAGACAAGGTAGGAAAAATGATTTTATTTTAAATTTAGCAAAGTGGAGGCAGTATTACCACAGTTTTCAAAGGAATTTGCCCAAATAACTTAATAGTTAACTGGGTAAATTCCCAGAGATGAAAACTTCCCTTCACTTACTATGCACAGTTCTGAATTTATATCTGCTGTCTATATTTTACAATATGGTCCCCTTTTACTAAACCGCAATAGTGGTTTTTAGCGCAGGGAGCCTATGAGCGTCAAGAGCAGTGCTGGGCATTCAGCGCAGCTCCCTGCCCTAAAAACTGCTATTGTGGTTTAATAAAAAGGATGGAGGGTATATTTGTCTATTTTTGTATGCTATAAAAACCAAATACAGAGAGAGACTGAGAGCTGTTGACGAAGAGCTACGTGTGTGTCTTTCTTCCATTCCAGCCAGAATATCAGCTTTGTGTTCAGCCAAACAGGCCCAGGTTTCGCACTGAATAAAGTATTTTATAATTTTTATAATTTTTATTTCATAATAAAGTAATTATAAAATACTTTCTTTGTGTTTATTTGATTCCTATTCAAGAGAATTACTTTATATATAGTCAATATAGGCAGAGAGTTAAATTTTTTAACATTTTCTAATGGTGGTGTGCCTCGTGATTTTTTTCATGAAACAAGTGTGCCTTTGCCCAAAAAAGGTTGAAAAACACTGGTCTAGAAATTGAAAGCATCAAACGTATTGTCTTCTGGACTGTTTTTAATTTACAGTTTACACATATGGATGTAACAGACATAACTACATTTGTTGTAAAACATTTATTAAGATATCATTTCATCCCTACAATTTCTGTGTTCTTAAAAATATTATTTAACGTTATTTAATTTAGCGTGTAGGCCTAAAATTCCTTTGAATACCTCGTCCTCATGTATCAGCAACTTTGACAACATATTTATTTGGCTCATAACTTGCTGGCGCCCGATATTTTTAGCTCACAGTGAAAAAAGTTTGCTCACAACACCTGCCCGCTTAGAGGGAACACTGGTTACCAGATGTTCAGATTCTCCCGGACATGTCCTCCTTTTCAGGGACATGTCCGGGGGGTCCGGATGGCTTTTTAAAACCCGGCACTTTGTCCAGGTTTTGAAAAGCATCCGGTAAAAATCGGGTCAGGAGGGGGCATCCGCGCATGCGTGGACACAACACGGTGACATCACGCGCAACTGATGCCATCGCATTGTGCCCGCGCATGCGCGGATGTTGTCTGGGGGGCGGGGTGGAACTGGGCGGGCCTGTGGGCATGGCCATGGGTACGGATTTTCCTTCAGGAAAATCTGACAACCCTATGTCCAGGTCTTTATCTGCTGTCATTTACCATGTTACAATGTAATACAGTACATACTTATAAATAGCCATTCAATTTTATAAAAGGCCTTTACTTTCCATAAAATCAGCTTTACATGCAGAGAAGGCTTTATAGTTACCTTCTCCCCTCCACAAATCTATACACTTTTAGCTGCCTGAATTTCTCTTTTTTTTTTTTTAGTTCAGAAATTTTATTGAGTTTTATAATATAAGAACAGCATCAACATTAGAAGTGCTCCTAAAAAGGAGACACAAAAAGATAACAAGTACAAGCACCGGTCAGTACAATACAATCAATTGCGAGTTACAGGGCTAAACATTTTGGCCATTCCACTAACACATATCCCTAAAGAATCCTTTGAAAATGTATGTACCCGTCTCTACTCTAGATTTTGAAAATTAAACCTTTAATTCTTGTCACAGAAGGACTATTTACTATTTTTACTATTGTGCCACACTACCATGGTTAACAGCAGCTAAGTGGAAAGGTGAAACATTGTGTGTGCATTTTTAAAAATACTACAGTTTTCTACCAAGAGAGACATTTATTACCTACTGACTGACTAGATTTAACTCTACCTCCATACTCAATTATGCTGAAAATGCAGAAAACACGTTTCCAATTCATTCCATTTAATGAAGAACAAAAAAAAAGGATTCATTTCCTCTTTATTTCATAGCTGTTTTAGTGCACAAGAGCTGAATTTTTTTGCCGAGTGGTTTATCTTTAACATTCCTTTGCAGTGCTTCCTTTCTTCACAAGGGGTCATCAAAGGTCTGATATTTCTTTGTCTCTGTTGACACTGAATTCTTTTCTAAATCCAGGGCTCGACTGTTCTGCTTTTAGATGATCTCCCTGCTCCGAGACTTCACCCCAACAAAACTATATTTGTTCTTAAAGCAACATTTTGAGATTGTGAACACTGAAGAATAAACACAGAAACTGCTAGAGGTGGGTATTTAATCTATGGTTGTGTTTTTGAAAACTCACAGGCAGTTATCATTTTTAGGTGGCTGGTCAAATGCGCGCAAATCACGTGCAGAAAATGGCGTGTAAGACACTCGCGCACAATAGCACGCAAGATAATAGCATGCACAAATGCGTTTAAGGTGTATCCATTTATGGCGTAGCATTTCTGTAGCTGTAGAAGATAACGGCACTGTCACAGTGGAAGAGCACTAATTCTTCCACTAATCATTAGATCTTACAGACTCAGTACCAGGATTTTAGGGGTGTTTTCTAGGAAGAAATATGAACCTTGGGAATAAGCGACAATAAAATGCCAGATCCTAGAAACTTTTCACTTCTGCTTTTGCCCTGCACTGCGCAGGAGCTCTGACGTGTTTGTTTGGCTGACCACGGCCGATTCCAGTTGTTGTCCATCAGGTTTCCTGCATATGATACCAATTAGGACCCCTGAAGGAGTGCTTCTTCGAAACACGGACCATGTCGTGTCCGGGTTCATCAGTCCTTTTGGATTCAAACTTATATGATTATCGATTCTTTATGATTATTTATTAAAGACTATTTTTTAATGATCATTTAATTAAAGACTTGGTATCTTGTACATCATTACTGCAGTTTTTGCCTTTGTTCCTTCACCAGATCCTGGAAACTCTCGTACAGCACCTTTGCAGTTCTGCATATTGATTTAGGTTGCAGATTTAAGGAAGACCAGGGGAATAGTTGCTTCACAGCAACTCCAAAATACCGTATGTTAAAATACCAGAAATTTTTTTTTAAAAAGTTGCATTTTTAAAATAGTACCATACATAGTACCAAGTAGAGCATAGCTGTACTACATTTATTCAATTTTCTATACTGTTCTCCCAAGGGAGCTTAGAATGGTTTACATTAATTTATTCAGTTATTTGAGCATTTTTCCTTGTCTGTCCCGGTGGGCTCACAATCTATCTAATGTACCTGGGGTAATGGGGGGATTAAGTGATTTGCCCAGGGTCACAAGGAGCAGTGTGGGGTTTGAACCCACAACCCCAGGGTGCTGAGGCTGTAGCTTTAACCACTGCACCACACACTCCCCTGAGTTATTTGATTTAAGAGGCCATTTTAGAAACATCTACAGATTTAAACATCAGCATATACATGTCTGTTGGCAACGTGTGTGTCAGCTTCAGAACACCTCAAGTTACAAGAATAGATAGCCTGGCATGCATGGATTCCAAGGGAGCCTAGCGTAGGTATGTTTAGGGTAGGCCCAAAAATATACATCTAGTTTTCATTTTAAGTTCAATATTTTTATTGAAATTTGAATAAAGTTGAAAAAACAGTCAACAAATAACATTCAGGAAGACGACATCATAATCAAAAATTGTCTATCAGGTTAATGCTATCTTTTACATTGGGAAAATTCCTATTTTCTACATAATTTTCCTCATCAGCTTTTGTGCTTCCTCTCAACCATGAATAAATTTCAATAAAGTGCTGTTTCAACCAGGGCTTTAAAGAGGGATACAGCAGGTGATTTTCCTTAATCAAACATTTTTTTGTCTCCATAATTTATATTAAAAAAAAGGGTTTTCATACTTTTCTGGTTAATTTGGTGCCATGTATACCTAGATAGCTTTAAAAAAAAAAAAAAAAAATCAGGCCATTATGGGGTTAAAGCAAAGAATGGTATAACACATCATAAACAATAAATTAAAAAAATAACAACAACAAAAGTATGTTTGTTATTAAATAACCAATTAAAAATACACTAAAAGTTCACTAATCTGTTCTAGTTAAGATCTTTGTATAACTATCAGGGAGGGAAATAAAATTACACAATATGTAGACACACATGGTTTAATAAGACAGAGTCAGCATGGGTTCAGTCACAGGAAGCCTTGATTCAACTAATTTGCTTAATTTCTTTGAAGGTGTGAGTGGATAAAGGTTAACTGGTTGATGTAGTGTATCTAGATTTACAGAAAGCTTTTGACAAATTCCCCCTTTTACAAAACTGTAGCGTGATTTTTAGCATTGGCCACAGCGGTAACAGCTCTGACACTCTTAGGAATTCTATGAGCGTTGGAGCTGTTACCACCAAGGCCAGTGCTAAAAACTGCTCTATGGTTTCATAAAGGGGGGAGGAGGGGAAAGCTTTTCATGAGAGACTCCTGAGAAAATTAAGGAGTCTTGGGATAGGAGATGATGTTCTGTTATGGATTAGATACTGGTTATTGACTAGAAAACAGAGGATATGATTAAATGGTCAGTTTTCTCAATAGAGGAGGGTGAATAGTGGAGTGCCACAGGGATTTAACATATTTATAAATGATCTGGAAATTGGAACAAGTGAGGTAATTAAATCTGCAGATGACACAAAACTATTCAAAGTTGTCAAAACACATGAGGACTGTGAAAAATTGCAGAAAGACCTTAGGAATCTGGAAGAACTTGACATTCAAATGGCAGGTGAAATTTAGGAGTCCAAAAGAAGTGAAAAGGGCCAGGCCTTCAAATGAAACACACTTTAATGGCAGCCAAAAAAGTTTATACAAATGTCATCTAAATAAACATAGGACAACACACGGGCCGTGTTATGGCAAGTGAGCCTGCATCAGGAGTCCAGAATGTTAGTATGTTAGTTAGTCAAAGTCCACAAAACAATGCCATATCACATAATATATCACAGAAGACTGCTTTAGAAAAAAATGCTGTAAAAAGTATAAAGGCCCTCTTTTACTAAGCCATGGTAGAGGTTTCTACTGCAGCCCAAAGCATTAAATACTCTGACGTTGAGCAATCAGTGATACAATAGCATAATTGGTATTTTTCCTAGATAGCATCCAGTGGCATAGCTAAGACTTAATGGCCCTGAGCAGAATAATTAAGATGGGCTTTTACTGATCTAATACAGTGTTCCCCCAGTCGTTCGCGGTCGGCGGTTCGCAGTCCTGGTCATTCACTGTATTTTATGACCGTGAACCGCCAAGGAGAGGGCAGTGGGAGAGGCAGCAGGAGAGCAGCCGGAGCGCCACGAGTGCATGAAATCACCTCTTCCTGCACTAAGTCAGGCCTTATCCAATCAGGAGCTGCTTGCCTTATTACATAGAAACATGATGGCAGATAAAGGCCAAATGGCCCATCTAGTCTGCCCATCCATATTTACCATTATCTCTTTCTCTCTCAGAGAGATCCCACATGCCTATCCCAGGCCCTCTTGAATTCAGACACAGTCTCTGTTTCCACCATCTCTTACAGGAAACTATTCCATGCATCTACCACCCTTTCCATAAAAAAGTATTTCCTCAGGTTACTCTGGAGCCTATCACGTCTTAACTTCATCCTATGTTCTCTCATTGCAGAGTTTCCTTTCAAATGAAAGAGACTTGACTCATGCACATTTATATTATGTAGGTATTTAAATGACTCTATCATATCTCCTCTCTCCCGCCTTTCCTACAAAGTATACAGATTGAGATAATTAAGTCTGTCCCCATACGCCTTATCATGAAGACCACACACTATTTTAGTAGCCTTCCTCTGGACTGACTCCATCCTTTTTATATCTTTTTAAAGGTGCTGCCTCCAGAATTGTACACAATATTCTAAATGAAGTCTTACCAGAGTCTTATACACAGGCATCAATACCTCCTTCTTCCTACTGGCCATACCTCTCCCTATGCAACCTAGCATCCTTTTAGCTTTTGCCGTCACCTTTTCAACCTGTTTGGCCACCTGAAGATCATCACATGCAATCACACCCAAGTCCCGCTCTTCCATCGTGCACATAAGTTCTTCACCCCCTAAACTGTACCATTCCCTCTGGTTTTTGCAGCCCAAATGCATGACCTTGCATTTCTTAGCATTAAATTGTAGCTGCCAAATTTTAGACCATTCTATAAGCTTCGCCAGATCTTTCTTCATGTTATTCACACCATCTGGCGGGTCTACTCTATTGCAGATTTTGGTATCATCCGCAAAGAGGCAAATCTTGCTCGACAACCCTTCAGCAATATCGTTTATAAAAATGTTAAAAAGAACAGGCCCAAGAACAGAATCTTGAGGCACACCACTGGTAACATCCTTTTCCTCAGAACAATCTCCATTGATCACTACCCTCTGTCGCTTTCCACTCAACCAGTTCCTGACCCAGCCTGTCACTTTGGGACCCATCCCAAGGGCACTCAGTTTATTTATCAGACGTCTGTGTAGAACAATGTCAAAGACTTTGCTAAAATCTAAATATATCACATCTAGCGCTCATTCTCTATCCAATTCTCTGGTCACTCAGACAAAGAAATTGATCAGATTTGTTTGACAAGACCTACCTCTAGTGAATCCATGTTGCCTCCAGTCCTGTAATCTACAGGATTCCAGAAATTTGACCATTCTCTGTTTTAAAAGCATTTCCATTAATTTGCTTACCGCAGAAGTCAGACTTACCGGCCTGTAGTTCCACTTTTGTGGATACGGACCACATCCGCCCTTCTCTAGTCCTCCGGTACCACTCCCGACTCTAGAAACTCATTGAAAAGGTCAGTCAGCGGAGCTACCAGAACTTCCCTAAGTTCCTTCAGTACCCTAGGATGTATACCATCTGGCCCCATCGCTTTGTCTACCTTTATTTTAGCTAGCTCTTCACGAACACAACCCTCTGAAAATTGATCAGGGTCTATTACTGCTCCATCCCTATTCATGTTTGTCTTCTGCGGTCCCGCTCCCGGCGCTTCAGCCATGAACACAACAGAAATATTTGTTAAGCAATTCGGCCTTTTCTTTTTCAGCTTCTACATATTCCTCCCCTTCACCTTTGAGTCTCACAATGCCACTTTTGCACTTCTTCCTATCACTAATTTAGCTAAAAAAAATGTCTTGTCTCCCCATTTTACCTAGTCAGCTATTTTTTCTTCCATTTGCATCTTTGCTTTCCTGACTACACGTTCAGCCTCTCTTAACTTTTCCAGATATTTTTGCCTGTCTTCCTTTTTCTGCAATCTTTTGTAGTTTATGAAAGCTAATCTTTTATTCCTTACCTTCTCAGCTACTACTTTTGAGAACCAAAGCGGCCTTCTTTTCCTTTTCCTTTTACTTACTTGCCTCACAAAAAGATTTGTTGCCTCTGAGAACTGTTAATTGTGAGTACTATTGCAATATTTAATCAATAAAGCATAATTCAGAAGATTATAAGGATCCTTGCGTGTGTGTTAGCATATTAGGGGGCTCATAATCGAAACAGAAATACAAATAAAAACAGGCCTAAATCAGCACTTAGACCAGGGGTAGGGAACCGGGTTTTAGATGTATCTAAAAACGACTTAGGCTTTCACAGTACTGCAGTACGCCCAGAGCTAAAAGGGGCATTTTAGGAGGAGTGGTGAGGGCAGCATTTGGGCGGGACATGGGCCGGCCTAGACTTAGTCGTACTGCATGTATAACCGAAAGTTTAACAACACTGCATAGACAATACTTGGACGTTGTGATTTAGGCCATCTAAAACCAGGTCTAAGTCACAAGAAGGTATCCAAAGTGACCAGATAACCACCGCAGGGACAAAGTACAGGCCCCTACACACTCCCCCAGTGATCACTGCCCCCCCCATCCGCCATAAAATTTGTAATAAAAAGTCACATATCTGCCTCCAGAACATCAGCACCTGGCAGCCTGGCATAGGAAAGCCTAGAAGCTCTGCACAGAGGTGGCTTAAGTGGTCTAGGGGGTGGGCTAGTGTACCATGGAGAGGAAGACCCAGGTCCATAAGCAACTCTAATCACTGCATGCATGGTGAAACATGTGCACCCCCAAAACCCTTATGTACTGCCATATAAGTGGCACCTGCAGCCATAAGGGCTATTGGGATGGTAGATAGGTGGATCTAGTAGGTTCTGGGCTTGTTTTGCGGCTCACCATGACCTATAAAGTTGTTGTGGTGAGATGTGTATGTGGCATCCTTTTTGTGAAGTTCACAGCAGTGCCCTGTAAGGTACCCCACTACTCTGGTGCAATGTTTGGGTGACCTGTCCATCACTTTGCTGATCCCGCCCATTTCCAAAAGGTGTCTTTCTAGGCGTTTTTGACTTGGACAAATTTTTGGACAAAAATGGGGTATAAAGATAGACGACTTAGCGGTCTGGACGATCTGACGGCTGGACCTACAGTTAGACCATTTTTGGGAAAAAATATTTTGGACGTATTTTTCAAAAATGGACTTTTTCCATGTCTGACTTTGGGCGACTAGCGACTTAGGCCCAAAACGGACTTAGACGTATCCTTTGATTATGCCCCTCCACGGGTTTAACTTTCTGATAAGTACATCTTTACATCAGGGACATGGATGTATGAGATCAGTAAAAGTGAACAGACATATAATTAAAAGGGGAAAAGCCAGGTTTATGTGTGTCAACAATAACAGTACGAATCATTGCAGTTAAAGCAGGGATATAAGAAATTTAAAAGTACAGCTTCATGCCTTCAGCAACAGTGTGCTAAGACTATTAAAGCTTAAAGAGAAGAATCTGAGAGAGAGTGTGCTTTTCAAACTTCAGATCAGAATCAAAATTCAAGTCTTTGTAAGATGTTGATTTGTTTTGAGAGATATTTCTAAGCCAAAAGGAAAGCAGCATTTTCTGGTTTAAGGAGAATGTTACAGTGCTTGGCAAGATAGCTGAAGTCTTTTTTCCGGGGAAGATTCAAAGGTATCTCTGAAAGGCATTATGGTTTGTTTATTTATAATCCGCCTTTTACAAGGCGAAGTACAACACACACATAATAGTACTTCCCAAACAGTTCAGACATCTTACAAAAAAAAAATAGAAATGTACATCATATTCAGCATAAAATCAAAATAAAATACCAGCCTGACAAAAATAGCAGCACAAAATAAATCACTTCTATACCAAAAATCAGTCTCAAGCAACCTAATACAACTCAGGTTTTCAACAACTAACATCTCATACTGTGTATTTCATACAACAAAACAGATGTCTTTTCAACCATTTTTTAAAGGCATCTGTTAGGTTTGCATTCCTGTGGTCAATATAAGTTAAGTACCACCTATTACTCCCTTCTGCTCTGCTACCAGTAGCCCAAAGCATACAAGGAGGTTAGAAAAATAAAGGTATTTTTAACCTATTCCAATTATTTTTGCCATTGTATTTAAGCTCTCCCATCTCCCACTTTTCTTTTCTTTTTTTTTTCCTTTTTAATTTAAAAATTTTAAAGTTTAGTTTTTAATTTAATTTTAACAATACTCTGATAATTGTAAACCATTTAGGTATGCTTTTTTTTTAACGGTATATCAAAGAACAAATAAACTTGGAAACTTAGAGCAAAAAGAAACTAAAAGAGCTTTTGAACGCTTGAACTGTGTGAAAAGGATCTGGACATTATATTAAATAAGAAAAGCTGGTTTGAACTAACATTGCTATATCTAGAAGTGCAATTTGATGCAACTTTTGTGTTTGGATCTCACACTGTCCAGCAACTGTGGAAATGCCCTGACAGAGCACTTAGGGTAGATGCACTAAAGTCAGTCGGTAATACCGATCGATGCTCAGTAAGCGATTGACACATGTGCAGAGCCCTAACAGCAGTGACAGGAGAAGCAGCCTCCTGTCACTGCTGTTTATGTGTCCTGTGCTATTATAAAAAAAGAAGCCCTATCTGCCCCATTTAAAAAACAGAAAAAAGCCCGCAGCGCTAATGGCCCATCCCAATGACTCCCCTACAAACCGGCACTGCGACCCCCCCCCCCCCATGGCAGCGAAAATTGCAGGAGGGATGTCTACTACCTCCTGCCTGCCCAAATAGCCCTGCGCCAGGCTCCCACCTGGTCCTGGATCCCCCCCCGTGCCACCGCCCCCCCCAACAAATCTTCTACCCTCCCCCTTCCTTCCAAAAATAAAAGCAGGAGGGATTCCCACTTCTTCCTGGCCCCGAACCCCACCCACCCCACTCCTCGAAACCCCTCCTCCCATACCTTTGGTAGATGATGGGAGCTTCAGGGAAGTACGGTTCCTCCAGCTCCAAGGTCCAGCAAATGGAAAATGATGGGCCTTCCCCTCCCCAGTGCACCATGTGATGCACGGGGAGGAGCCTAAGGCCCTGATTGGCTCAGATACCTAAGGCACCTCCCAAGGGCACCTGAGCCAATCAGGGCCTTAGGCTTTTCCCTCTGTATCCCATGTGATGAATAGGGAGGGGCCTAAGGTCTGACATCTGAGCAAATCAGGATCTTAGGCCCTCCACATGCATCACATGCGATACAGAAGGAGGAGCCCAAGGCCCTGATTGGTTCAGACACCCAAGGCTCTGATTGGCTCAGATGCCCTTAGGAGGGGCCTTGGGCATCTGAGCCAATCAGGGTTAGGCTCCTCCCCAAGCATCACATGGTACACTAGGGAGTGGAAGGCCTGTCATTTTCCATGTGTGGGCCTTGGAGCTGGAGGGACTGTGCTCCTTCCATCTTCAAACATCTACCAAAGGTACAGGGGGTTCGGAGAGTAGGGAGGGGATTCGGTGGGGCATCTGGTGGCAGGAAGGAGTGGGCAACCCTCCTGCCTTTTTTGGGGGGAGAAAGGGGAGGGTAGAAGATTGGGGGGGGGGGCGGTAGGTCCAGGCCTGGGTGAGGCACAGAGGGGCATAGTGCAAGGGTATTTGGCCAGGCAGGAGAGAATAGGCATCCCTTCTGCCATTTTCGCTACCAGGGGGGGTCGCGGTGCTGGTTCGGGGGGGGGGGGTTCATTGGGGAGGCCCGTCATAGGTGGTGGGTGACTTTTTAAAAATTTTCTTTTTTATGGGACAGATATTTTGCATGTATAACAACACTCAAAATATCTGTGCCATTGAAAAAAATGAAAAAAACAAACAAACAGGTAGACCTGTCGGTAACACAGGTCTAGACCAGTCGGTTTTTTCTGATTGCTACAACATTTGTTAAGCAAAAAAAAACCCAAAACCAAGGGATTTTAACTATCGCTTGGCTACTTTGCATGGGGTTTTAGCTAATTTGCATGGCCGGTTCAGAAAATGGGCAATCAAGGTCAAAAACACGCTGTGAGCCATTTTGTCCATCAAGTCGGTAAAAGTGATCATCGCTAAAGCTGTGAAAACAGGTTTAGCGACGATCACTAACTTTAGTGCATCTAGCTCTTAGTCACTAAGCAACAGATTGCCTGAACTGTTACTTGAGCTCTACAGGACTGCAAGGGACGGGTAACCACCAGTTGCCATGAGACATACCAGGGAAGGTTTCTGCCTCCGAGCCATCCCCTTTCCTCCTCCCACCTACTCTAACTCTAGTGCCTTGTAATCTGATCCAAAACCATCTTTAACCAGCAGGAAAGGCACATCTCTCTGGCAAGCCCCAGTGAAAGGGAGAAGCTTTGCAAATACACCCTAGCCCAGTGGCGTACCAAGGGAGGGGACCGGGGGGGTGAGGAGGCCGGGGGGCGGTCCGCCCCAGGTGCAGTCTTAGGGGGTGCACAGCCGGCCCGGTCCCTATCGCACTCTCTCCCTCCTTACTGCCGCCCTCCTTTGTGGCGCTTTCACATCCCCCCTTTACCTTCATGGCGCTTTCACCCCTTCCCCAAGGCCCAGTCCGGTCCGGTCCAACAAACCTCCCTGCCCTGTGCGGCAATGTCTAAACTGTCTTCTTATGGCAGCTGCAGTGTTGTAGTTGCATATGGCTGTCGTAAAGGTCATCTCTGATGCAACCGGAAGTTGCATCATAAACGACCTATACGGCAGCCATATGCAACTACAACACTCTGGCTGCCGTAAGAAGGCAGTTTAGACATCGCTGGCCACAGGGCAGGGAGGTTTGTTGGTCTGGGCCTGCTGGGGGTGTGTGGAAATGAAAGCGCCATGAAGGTAAGGGGGGATGAAAGTGCCACGAAGGTAAGAGGCAGGGAGGGAGAAAGGGAGGAAAGGTGGGGTGGAGAAGAAAAGATGCTGAAGGGAAATAGATAAAACAGAGGGGGGGAGAAGGACGCTGAAAGCACATGGGGAAGACAGAGGGGGAGAAGGACGCTGAAAGCACATGGGGAAGACAGAGGGGGGAGAAGGATGCTGAAAGCACATGGGGAAGACAGAGGGGGGAGAAGGACGCTGAAAGCATATGGGGAAGACAGAGGGGGGAGAAGGACGCTGAAAGCATATGGGGAAGACAGAGAGGGAGAAGGACGCTGAAAGCACATGGGGAAGACAGAGAGGGAGAAGGACACTGAAAGCACATGGGGAAGACAGAGAGGGAGAAGGACGCTGAAAGCACATGGGGAAGACAGAGGGGGAGAAGACGCTGAAGGGAAATGGGGAACAGAGAATGGGGAGAAGATGCTGGAAGGGAAGAAGACAGAGATGCCAGACTATGGGGGGGGGAGAGGAAGGAAGAAGATGGGTGCCAGACCAATTTGGAAGGGGGGAGAAAGGGAGAGGCAAAGTAACAGAGCAAATGGAAGACGCAGAGAGAAGAGAGACAGTGGATGGAAGGAATTGAATGAGAAGATAAGGAAAGCAGAAACCAGACAACAAAGGTAGATAAAAAATTATATTTCTTTTTTTTTTTTTTTTGCTTCAGGATAAAGTAGTATATTAGTTGTGTTGATATAAATTTATAAACAAAGCCCTGCCAGCTGAACATCTCTTTCTCCAGTTCAGCAGCCAGAACTTTGATTTATAAGGAAGGAATAAGCTAAATATTGCAGTACTGAGACTTGTATTGATGCTGCGGGGACGGTGACGGGGCGGTGAAGGGAATGGCGGTGACAGAACGGTGAAGGGCATGGTGCACTGATGGGGACAGATTTTTTCCCCGTGTCATTCTCTAGTGCTCACGTCAAAAGCTTCCCTCTGACTCAGCTTCCTGTTTCCGCTTTTGACTGAGCATTGCGTTGCCGATCTGAAGTTCTCTTGATGCCAGGGGTAGAAGGAGGCCCTTTGCCGATCATAAGTGTCATCGCGGGGAAGGGGGGAGGGCGTTGCCGATCTTGTTGCCAAAATCGGAAAGGTGAGGAAGGGAGAAAGATGGGCCTGTGGTGGATGGAGAGATTGAGAGAAGGGGCAGATGATGGAGGTGGGGAGAAAGGGCAGATGATGTAAGTGGGGACAAGGGGTAGATGATGGAAGTGGAGAGAAGGGGGAGGGAGAAGGGGCATATAATGGAAGTGAGGAGAGAGAAGAGGGCAGATGATGGAAGTGGGGGGAAAGAGAGAGAAGGGGCAGATGATGGAAGTGGAGAGAAGGGGGAGAGAGAAGAGGGCAGATGATGGAAGTGGTGATAAGGGAGAGCAGATGCTGAATGGAAGTGGAGAAAGAGAACACATACTGGATGGAAGGAGGGATAAAGAAAAAGGACATATGCTGGATGGGGGAAGAAGATAGAGTTATGTATGTTTTCACCCATAACTAATATTTTTTTTTTTTCATATGTATGTATTTTTATATAATAACAAAAGTTAGTTTAAATATTGACACCAATGTTTTCTTTGTATTTTTTTGTAGCATTGTACATCGCCTAGTAATTTAAAATAGGCGATTCATTAAGAATAAATAAACTTGAAACTTGACTTGAAACTTAGTTAGTGAGATAGTGTAGGGGTGAAGGAAAGGGGTGGCATGGTGTGGGTAGACATAGTGAAAAGAAGAAAACTGAGGACTGCATAGTAAGAAAGAATTTAATTTAGACGGAGGCAGAAAATAAAGAAGGAATACCAGAGAAGGGAAGAGAAAGAGGAGAGAGAGGGATGCCAGAGAACGGGGAAGGAGACAGAGATATCAGATCTGAGTGGAGGAAATGAGAAGAGAGAGATGCTAAAAACTACAGGGGGGAGGGAAATAAAGATGAAAGGAGAAAGATGCCAGACCATGAGGGAACAGAGGGAAGATTATGGATGCCAGATCAAAGGGGGGGGGGTGTAGAGGAGAGATGGCAGGGGGAGACAGACAGTTTCTGGAAGGGACAGACAGTGGATGGAACGGGCAAATGCTGGACTGAAGAGATATGGCAGACGCTGGAAGGAAAAGAGTGAAAAGAAGATAAAAGCAGAAACCAGAGACAACATAAGGTAGAAAAAAATCATTTTATTTCTATTTTGTCATTAGAATATATCAGATTTGAAATATATATCCTGCTAGAGACATTACTGGGGACTGAAAAGCCAAGGCAGTGCTTCTTTAGCTTCTAGCTGGCTTAGGGCTCTCTCGGACTAGGGGGCAGTTGCCTTAGTTGCACTCCCCTAACTCTATTCCTGTCATGTGTGACTGTAGTATTCTGTTAGTATGATATTTCTGTGTAGCATTCTATAATAATTTGGCTTGTTCAGTTTTCTTGATAGTAGAGGGGATATATGTGAAGGGGAGGGGAGACAGGGGTTTTGTTGGTCCTTGCTCTGTATATTTATATTTATAAAATGACAATTGTACAGAATATTGTTTCTTTTTATACTTTAATAAAATATGTTCAATATAAAATCATAACTGTGACTTGTGCGGATAGGATCAGATGGTTTGCAGGGACTGAGCTTGCGGAGATGGGGCGGAAATGTGTTTTTTAAATTTCAGTCTTAGTAGTTTGCCGGTCCACAAAATAATTATTTTATTTCTGTTGGTCCACGGGTGTAAAAAGGTTGAAAAACACTGCTCTAGAGTAGAGTCGGCAGCTGCGCTGAGGTGCAAGAAGGTCCCCCGATGACTCGTCTTCCGGCTTTGCTCCGGAAGAAGTAAGTTATGTCGGAGGGGGTGGACCCGGCAGACGCAGTCATCGCGGGTCCTTGCCGTAATTCCCTGCGTCTGCCGTGTCAACCCCCACCGACGTAACTTACTTCTTCCAGAGCAAAGCCTGGAGTCATTACGGGACCTTCAATCACGTGGCTGCTGACTTTGCTCCATAGCTAGTACGTCGGAGTGGGCTGGACCGGCAGCCGGCAACTACAGTCATCATGAGAAAGGAGCAGGACTGCTGGAATGAAAGAGTGGTGGAGGGAGAGAAAGGGAGCAGGGTGGTATGGAAGGGTAGTGCTGATGGAATTGATGTAGCGGGACCGGGGAGAGAGACATAAGGGGGAAGGATACTGGATGGAACTGGATCGGAGGGAAAGAAAGGTAGAAGATGCTGATTGAAGAGGGGTGGATGGAGAGAGAAAGGGCAAACATTGGATGGTAGTGTGGTGGGTAGAGGGGGAGCCTATGCTGGATGGAAGTGCAGATGGGAGAGATAAGGGAGCAAATGCAGGAAGGAAATGGGAGGAGAGAAAGAGGGGAGCAGACGATGGAAGTGGACAGAGAGAGGAGAAGGTACTAGATGGAAGGGGTAGAGAAAGAGAGCACATGGTGGAAGGAGGGGATAAATAGAAGGAGGGCACATGATGGGGGAAAAAGGATTGAGTTAGGGAAATACTGGAGGGGGTGAGGGAAAGAGGTGGCGAGCTGTAGGTGGACAGTAAAAAAGAAAATTGATGAGAGGGTAGTAAGAACGTAATCTAGATGGATGCAGAAAATAGATTGAAAAGGAAAATGAGGGAAGAAAGGGATTGCAGAAGAGAGGTGTGGGAGAGGGAAGGAGAGGAGAGAGATGCCAGACCAATGGGGGTGAAAGGAGAGATGGAAGGGGGAGGCATACAGTTTCTGGAAGGGGCATAGAAGGAGAGAAGATGTCATATAGAGGAAGAGAGATGGCAGACAGTGGATGGAAAGAAGAGAGTAACAAGAAGATGAGGAAAGCAGAAACCAGAGAAGACAAAGGTAGAACAAAAATTTTCTATTTATTTATTGCTTTAGGAGACATGTGTCACTGTTTCTGTGGTGTTGCATTGTATGCAGAGTCCAGCTTCTTGTTGGTTCAATTTAACCTTTGTCTATATATTTCTATTTTATCCCCCCTTTTACAAAACTGTGGAACGTTTTTTAGCAACAGCCATGGTGGTAGCAGCTCTGATGCTCAGAATTCTATGAGCGTCAGAACTGTTACCACCGTGGCTAAAATCCACACTACAGTTTTGTAAGAGGGGGAGGGGTTAGTTTGTGATGACATATTCCATACTAGGCGAAGGTGTTTTCTGTGTTTTGTGTGTTCGAAAGACATGGTTTTCTGTTAGGATTGACGGTGTAGGATTGTACTAGTCTGGCTTGTTTAGTTTTGCAATGGGTGTATTGCTGTTGTACTGCCCACTGCAGTATGTAAGATGCTGCCTTTTCCTAGGTACTTATGTGTGACATGTGGCTTGTTACTAAAAATCATGTTTTTCGTACAGATGGGGGGAGGGTGCCAAAAAATGATGGGCCCCGGGTTTCACATATGCTAGGTACGCTACTGCCCTAGCCTGCTAGTACCTTTGTCCTTCCCCCTTTTTCCTACACATCTAACTCTCTCTTAACACAGAGCTAATTCCTCTCATAATAAAGGCCATTAAGCACAAATGGCAGAACTTAATATACAGACCCCCTCCTTTACAAAGCCGTGCAAGTGTTTTTTAGTGCCAGCCGCTGCGGTAACAACTCGGATGCTCATAGGAATTCTATGAGAATCAAAGCTGTTACCATGGTGACTGGCGATAAAAACACTAGCGCGGCTTTGTAAAGGCGGGGGAGAATGAATTGGCCATAGACCCACTGCGGAACATATGCAGGTTCAGCCACCAGAGGGTGCTAGCACATTGCCCACAAATCCTCCATAGCCTGAAACTAAGACACAAATTAAAAGACTTTGCAAGCCCACCCCCGAAGCCCTAGAAAATTACCAAGGTGAGGAAGAGAGATACCTGGTCATTTTAACAAGGCTGTGGGCAAATGTGGAAAAGTACAGGGTCACCATGCAGGCAAAAGAGTCAGACAGTGAAGCTCATATATCGCAACTGCAATCCAGTTACCAACACTACCAGCAGAAAAGGGGGCATAACATAGGCCGCCAATAGTAAATAAACCGGCAAAAAGCAAATATATTCCAGTTCTATGCAGAAAGCCTGCCATAGTTATAGAAACTGAAATGCAAGATATTAGAAATGCACATTTTCCAAAGTTGACATATTATAATTAATAAATTCAGGAAGAACCACTTTGAGGTCCATATTCAACAAATGGTGATCAAAATTTTTTTTTTTTTTTTTTTAATGCTGCCATGTGCAGAATTAGCTCCAAATGTCCAGTGCTGGGCCACATTTGGGCACCAGCATCTAGGACTAATATATTTGTTAGATGTCAGAGCTTATGTGGGTCTCAGCCAATTCAGTCAGGACCAGCATAAGACACTTATTCGAGTCCTGGCTTAATATTGGCTGAAACCTGTATAAGTATTTCTGGTCACTCCCAATCCTCTCTTTGATTTCAATCCCCTGGACCATCCCCCTACTTTGAAGCCATGCAAAGCTGACTCTAGAGGCTATGATAGCCATTTTAAGGAAGCAACTGCACCGAGGAGGAGTGAGTGAGCATTGCTCTTGCCTATTTCTCCACTAGACCATCAAGGGGGTGTGAGGGAGAGAGGGGGATTCTGGGGGAGTCTTGATGTGCTTCTGTGGGGATGTGGACGGTAGGGGTGGATGGATGGAAAAGAGGGGAGATTGGAACATAGGGTTCAGGATGTTCCAAAGAGTGGGAGAAAGAATTAGCACACTTAAGCTGGGATCCAGAAAATATGTGGGTGCCGGTCAATAGTCACTAGTAACTTTCATGAAAACATTTTACAAAACAAACATCTATTTATAGCAATTGTTTGGTTTAATTCATAGTTTGAATTTGGACACTATTATATACACATTTGGTATTATGTGCAATGTTTAAAATGTTTGAGATACTATATAGAGCAGTGGTTCCCAACCCTGTCCTGGAGGACCACCAGCCAGTCAGGTTTTTGGGATAACCCTAATGAATATGCATGAGAGAGATTTGCATATAATGGAGGTGACAGGCATGCAAATCTGCCCCATGCATATTCATTAGATCTTTCCTGAAAACCGAACTGACTGGTAGCCCTCCAGGACAGGGTTGGGAACCACTGATATAGATGCCATGTTCCTGCCTGTGTTACTGAGATTGCTGACCCCTGACACAGGTGTTCTGCTGAAACATGGCCTGTGTTGGGTCCGTTATTAAAGTCTGGCTACGAGTTCACTCTTGAAGACGCATTGTGCTTTGTTGTTATGTTACATTATTATTTGCAAATTCTGTCCCTGTCCCTGGTGGGTTTATTGTTTAAGTGTGTGTCTGGGACAATGTGGGGTAGCTTGCCCGGGTTCATGGTGGGGGAGCTACTGTGGGGGATGAGCCTGGCTCACTAGCAGGATGTGGAAGATGGTGAAGTGAGGTTAACTGGAAACATCCACAATGGCAAATCACTCCACTTCAGAGTGTCCAGTATAAGAAAGAATGCTAAAGGGTCTCAGAAACCCGCTTGATTAAACACTTAATGTGTAATCTCCAAGCTTCATGGGTTAGCAGGGATGTCAAAGTCCCTCCTCGAGGGCCGCAATCCAGCTGGGTTTTCAGCATTTCCCCGATCTAGGTGCATGCACTGCTTTCAATACATATTCATTGGGGAAATCCTGAAAACCCGACTGGATTGTGGCCCTCAAGGACCGACTTTGACACCTGTGGGTTAGAGTGTTAATCAATGGCCCTTATTACCACCTCCTCCTTAATGTTTTGCTTAACACTTGCTGCTGTTGCCTAGTTATATAAACCACTTTTAATAAAACATCACAACAGTATTAACACTCTAACCCATGAAGCTTGGAGATTTCACATTTAAGTGTTTAATCAAGTGGTTTTCTGAGACCCTTTACCCTTCTTTCTTATACTGGACACTCTGAAGTGGGGTGATTTGCCATTGTGGTTGAGCCTAGCTCCCCAGGTTCATAGCTCACTCCACCTCTATTATATCTTTTCTCAGCTGTCTCTTCTTCAGGTCAAAGAGCCCTAACTATTTTAGCCTTTTCTTAAAGGGGCACTGTTCCATCCTCATTATCATTTTGGTTGCCCTTTCTCTGTACCCTAATTTCCACTGCATGCTTTTTAAAAGATGCAGTGACCAGAACTGCACACAAAACTCAAGGTGCAGATGCACCATAGAGCAATACCAAAGCATTATGATATTCTCTGTTTTCATCTCTATTCCTTTCTTAATAATTCAATTTTTATTTTATTTATTTATTTTAAAAGGCGTCTCTGAATCCAGTTCTCATCTGGTTTCAGAATGAAAGCTACCGACACCATGGGCTTTCCCCAAATCTTCCATTTTAGTTTTTTGACGTAATGCAATGATGGTCTTCAGTTTACTCTCAAGATTGCTGTACATTATTGGCAATATGTAAGGCTCTAGAAAAATATTATTTTCAGATGTGGTTTGGAGCTTGTCATCTGTGTGTGGAAACACAGCAAAGCCATAAGAACTCTAGTTGTGTGATAATTAGTATATTTATTCCATATATTGCGTGTTTTCCTTTATCCCACCACCCCTTGCAGTGTTTAAAAATGCATGTGTGTTTCAGAATTTGACAAGTAGTCTTTCATTATCTCAGCTTTTGACACACAGCAGGATTTGGTACATTTATATGAATATAAGTTACATACTAATAGAGTGATTGCTGTGTAATCTTATATTAGGGAAGGAAATTGAAAGCTGCAATGCTTCTGTTACTGCAGGATGTAAGCAAAGATTAGTAAATCATATACTCTGTGTTAGAAGGAGAGCAATTGGGAGGGGTGTTTTCTGAAAGGGGGAAGATAAACTTTAGGGCCCTACTGGGGTCTCACAAGACAACACAGGCTAGCTATATTGAAACAATACACTTCACACAGTAAACTTCAACCGAAATGATGTCATTATCATTATATTTTGATGAGAGAATCCAAACACTCCTTTATTCAATCTATTGCACCTCTAAGGACCATACAGGCAGTCCCCGAGTTACAGACGCCCGACTTAAGTACGACTCATACTTAAGAACATGGTTGCGGCTTCATTTGATTTCACTGAGCAGTATTTCCAGTGGCCTAGACTCCTACACTTCTGTAGCAGATTCAGGAATGATGTATGGCCACATTAAGAACATGCTATACCTTAGAGCAGGGGTGCCCAACGCGTCGATCGCGATCGACCAGTAGCTCAGGAAGGCAACTCGAGTCGATCGCACTCGTGTTGCCGTCCTGATCTACGATTTCAGCCCCTAGCGAACTTATGCTCCGGGCTCTAACGTGTGCGTGCAGGCTTCTCTTCTCTTCCCTCCGAAACCGGAAGTTATGCCCGGGGAGGGGAAGGGGGGGAGAAGGGAAGCCTGCACGCACATGTTGAGAGCCCTGAAGCAAGCGTTCGCTACGGGCTAAGGCGGGAGACATGTTAGTGAAGCATTTCCTCTTCTTGCTACCGGGTCCTGCCTACTTTCTGTTTCCGCGAAGGCAGGACCCGGCAGCATTTCCCCCAACAGTTCCTCGCGATGCTGGTCGGCCGAAGCAGGGAGAGGTTGGGGCGGCGTCGGCTTTTGGGCGTGTTATTGGCGTCGGCTTTCGGGCCTGTTATTGGTGGCGGTTTGGGTCCTGGTCCCCGATGGCAGTTTGGGTCCCCGATGGCAGTGGCAGTGTCTTGGGGGAGGGCAGGGAGAAAGAAAGAAAGAAAAAGGGCAGGCAGTGAGACAGAAGGAAAGAAGAGAAACAGAAAAAAAGGAAAGGGAGGCAGAGAGAAAGAAAGGGCAGGGAGAGAGGAAGGAAAAGTTGGGGGAGGGAATGAGGTGTGGAGGGGAGGGAATGAGGTGTGGAGGAGAGGAAGCATACAGGCTGAAAGAAGGGAAGAAAGACTGGATGCACAGTCAGAAGAAGAAAGTGCAACCAGAGACTCATGAAATCACTAGACAAGGTAGGAAAAATGATTTTATTTTAAATTTAGTGATCGAAATGTGTCTCAATTTATATCTGCTGTCTATATTTTACACTAAGGTCCCCTTTTACTAAACCGCAATAGAGTTTTTTAGCTCAGGGAGCCTATGAGTGTCGAGAGCAGCGCTGGGCATTCAGCGCAGCTCCCTGCGCTAAAAACTGCTATCATGGTTTAGTAAAAAGGGAGGGGGGTATATTTGTCTATTTTTGTATGGTTGTTACTGAGGTGATAGTGCATAGAGTCATCTGCTTTGACCTCTTTGAAAAACCCTGGAATAGGAATGATAATTAACATTTTCTATGCGTACAGTGTGCGTTGTGTTTTTTTAAAATTTTATTGTTGGTAGATCATTTTGACTTGGTCATTTTAAAAGTAGCTCGCAAGCCCAAAAAGTGTGGGCACCCCTGCCTTAGAGGGAACACTGGCTAGGGAAAGTTGGCCATTTTGTCAGCTAAGAGCAGAGGTAAGCAGCAAGAACCTTAAAATCTACAAGTTCTGACATATGGTTTAGTACATTTATTCATTATACTTTTGACTCAAGCACCACAGTAGCAAGAATGAGAATATTTGTGGCATATATATTTCTGTATTAAGATACAGACTCCTGAGGCAAGCCATAAGGCCAAAACACGTACATGTCAAGTCTTGATTACAATAAAAGAATTGAGCATCACGGGTTACCTTTTCTGTCTTTCTTGTACTTCTACCTTGGTAAGGTAGGATCTCCTATTTGGGTGTTACATACAAATCTGAATTAATTATTTATTAATTTTCAAATGACATAACAAGTAATCATTTATACAGAAAGTAAGTTAGTAGAGATATGACCTATAACAATATAAATCATAAACTAACCAAATAAAATTAAAACAGGAAAAGTCTTCCAACCAACTCAACTCAAGTCCTCGAAATGTGGATCGAAGATTTCTTAAAGCGAGCTAAAGAAATATTATTAAAAGATAAATTACAGACAAACTGAGATAAGGCAGATATATTAATTATGGAGCTGATGGTTTCTCTTTATCCAGTCTGGACATAGCCAGAAAAGCTGTTAACTGTTGTGGTTCAAAGAAAACATATTTAAATGAACGGTAGCAAATTATACACTTGCAAGGATGTCGCAAGTAAAACGTTGCTCCCAGTGAAGTGACTCCAGGTTTCAACAACAATAATTATCTTCGCCGTCTTTGAGTTTCTCTGGAAAGGTCAGGAAACATTTGTATTTTGCAACCGAGGAACTCTTTCTATCTGTTTTTAAAGAAAAGTCTCAACAACCATGTTTTATCCAAAGCGAGAGCTACGGTCAAGATCATTGTTGAGGGTACTACTGTTTCTATTTCTGAAGTTTCTAACAATTCAGATACATTCAATGGTGCTTGATTTGATACGTTAACTTGCATTTGAGCCCCTTCTTTATTTGGCAAGTAATACACTTGAACAAATGGTGGTAAAGTTTCTTCTGAAACTTGTAAAATTTCTATCAGATATCTCCTAAGCATTTCCCTAGGAGTAACCGAAGTCAATCTAGGGAAATTAATTAATCTTAAATTATTATTCCTAGAATTATTTTCAAGTGTCTCAATTTTCTTCCGTAAATTGAAGTTGTCTTTAATTAGGGACTGCTGAACTTGTTTGGTCATAGATATTTCTTGATCAAGCTTTTGAGTAGTGGTCTTTGAAATAGTCACTTCCGTTGACAAATCTTTGAGCTCTCTAGAATGTTGAATCAATTTCCTTTCAATGTGTTGGAAATTGGGACTAATAGTCTTGGTGAAATTTACAATCAAATCCCACAGTGAATCTAAAGTCACTTGTGCTGGTTTTTCAATAGTAGGAAAACTTTGCTGAATGCTAAAGTGCTCACCGTCAAGAGAAGAAAAGTTCCCCTAGTTAGGTCCTGGCTGGGATCTTTCACCTCCGGTTGCATGACCTCCCCCAGCTTCTTCTGCAGCTGCTCCCTGAACAGAGAGTACTGCCTCAGTCTCCCATGATGAACCTGCTGCCTCATGGGGGAGTACTTTCCCCATCTCCGGGGTTTCCTCCACCCCTGGGGAACTGGCCAGCCGGGGACACGGAGGTGGAGTTCTCAGGTCAGGGCTCAAGGTAGTCTCGAGCCCTAGATAGACATCGCCAGTCTCGCCCCCATCCGGAGCTCTCAACGGGCTTGCTCCCAACTCAGGCAGGGTTGCCTTCTGCAACCGCCGCAACATCTCTTCAATCCTGCCGAAGGAGGGCACCTTGGAGTGCCGCAAGGCGCCAGCAGCATTCCTGCCTCTTCTCTTCAGCATCCTAGGTAAGAAAACTAGCCGATTCGCAAGAAAAGGGAAAAAAGGAGTAGAACGGTCAGAAGCGTCGCTCTCAGAGCGACTGCATCGCGGCCATCTTACAAATCTGATTTATAAACAGCTTTAAAAACATAACTTGTTCTTAACCCGGGGACTGCCTGTATACTGTCTTAGCTTCAGTCCCTCCAAGAAGCAAGCATGGCATATAGGCTTCATTGATTCATTCTAACATATTTTGAATGTGAAAAAGGGAACAGCAGGTGGTGTGATCAAATTTGCAGACAAAATAAAATTATTCAAAGTTGTTAAATCACTAGTAGATTGGGGGAGATTTCAGGAAAAATTTGCAAGACTGAGAGATTGGGCATCCAGGGTCAGTTCAAAGATATCTGACACTCTAGTGGAACCTTCAGCTGGGCCCTCCTGCTACTCCATTCACATCCAGTATCTCCCTTACAACCCCTCCTAATAGTCCAGCATCAATCTCCTTCCTTTTTCCTCCTCCTTCCAACCACAACCTGATTATTTGGGAAAATTATTAATTCCTTACAGGCCTACTCATAATTTGCGTTCGGCATCTGCTCATCAATTGATTCTGCCTCCAGTCCATTTGGTGCAATTGGCTTCAACACATAATTCAGCTTTTTTTTTTTTTTTTTGCATCCGTTCTTAGTTTTTGGAATTCAGATCAATGGTTAAGACCCATCTCTTTGGTCTAGCTTTCCTTGAAAATATTGGGAGTATTTAGATTATTTAGATTTTAATTAACTTTAATTTTGGATTTTCTTTTTTATGTTTTAAAGGTGTTCTTTTCTCCCTTTATTATTTGTAAACCATGCTATTGTTAAACCGAAGTGTGGTCAAAAATTTTAATAAACATAAACACTCAAGTTCAGTATCTCCAGTCTCCTTCCCTTCCTTCCTCACCCCGAGATGTACAGAGGCTTTGCTTTCCTTCCTTACCTGCATGGTAGTGATGCAACAGTCAACCTGTCTATGGAAGACATTGTGGCCATCTTAATGCCTTGAGTATCTGCCCTTGCTCAAAGCTCCTCAGGTTCTGCCCCTTCTGTAAAACCAAGGAAGTTGACCCAATGGCTCCACAGTAGAGAAATATATCCAAAGCAAAAAGACTCTGTGGAGAGTTGATGTTCCTGTTATGGACTTTATTATAAGTACAGCCTGATAATCCACATGAAAGTACATACGAACACAAAGGACCCGATCCACTGTAAACGTGGGACCCAACATGGTCCGTGTTTTGACAAAACTGTCTTCTTCAGGGGTCCCTGTGGTCCAGAAAAGAAGAGAAAAACTCGTGGATTATCTATATGTGTGCTGGAAAAACTTCCACATAAATGTGTGGCTCATATAAGCCCCTTCTGTAACAGGAAGGGATAGGACTTGGCAGGTCTTTAGCAAGTGTGAATGCTCAAGACTCTGCTCCGGCTGTGATGTCTTCCAAAGGCACACTGACTGCCACATCGGTGCTGCCCTCTAAATTGTGCTTAGTGGTTAGGCTGGCCATGTGGTCATCCAAATGGAGGATGATCAAGTGCAACATAATGCACATAGAGAAAAACATTCCAAAATGTAACTACATGAAGCCAGGTTTCATTGAGTTGCCACCCAGGAAAAAAAATCAAGGTGTCATTGTGGATAATAAATCAAAGTTCTCTGCTCAGTATGCAACAGAGATCAAAAGAGCAATCAGAATAAGAGGAATTATTGGAAAAGGGACAGAGAATAAAACAAAGAATATCATACCTCCTTCGTGTTGCTTTATGCTGGTCACTTTTGGTCATTATGGTGGTTATTTTAGAAGCTCTGTTCTTTAGGATGTCTGAAAAGTGGCATTTAGATGTCTGCATCGCATGAATGTCCAAATTAGAGAATATATCGCAAAATTTGGGAGTTATTGCTTATATAGCTGGATGTTATAATCAAATAATATCTAAAATCTCAGCTGTATTGATATAATTTCATTAAAATACTTTTTTTTCTTTTTTAATTTAATAAAGTGCTCAGTGTGATCATTCGTGCATTGATAACTTGCTACAGCGGTTAATCTAAGGCCATCTTGGTCTTCATTGCCTTTTTACCAACCAATCAATAAATAACACACTTATTTATAGTTTCTCCTTAGGTTGGATTTCGTCCGTAACCACTGAATAATTTATAAAAGTGAACTTGTGCAAAAGTGCTGTAGTGCTGTAAACTTGACTCCTTTAAGTTTCAATTACCCCCCAAATTAGAGAATGACACAGGGACAAATTTGTCCCCGCACTGCAGGAACTTAATTTCCCCATCCCGTTCCCGCGAGTTTTGTCCCTGTCCCTGCCCCATTCCTATAAGCTCTGCCTTAACCGCACAAGCCTCAAACTCTTATGATTTTAAAATGTTTGAGCTGATGGAATGATGGAGCTTGCAGTAATGGGCAGGGACAGGAAAGTACTCGCTGGGATGGGACAGGAACATGAGTTACCGTGGGGACAGGGAACAATTTGCCTCCGTGTCGTTCTCTAGTCCAAATCCCAATTTTACAAAGGCAAGATATGGATGTCTAATATTGCAGTGCATCTATAAGGCAAGGGTGAGTGGTGTGGGTTTGTTTTGGGCAGGACTAGGGAAGACTCAAAATATGGACATCCAGCTCTGATCACAGAAGTAAAAGGAAAACTGCAGAACCAGTGTACTTGATGCAGGCGCTTTATTTTGACAAACGACCGTTGTTTTAAAAGAAAAAGATACCTTGTTTCCAAAGAAACTGGGACCCAAAAGTGAAAGTGACATCCAAATCTAAAAGGATGGAGATAAAGGAAGTCACAGTAGGCAGGGCCGGATTTAGATGAAAAGAGGCCCTAGGCTATTCCATTTTTAAGTTTGTAAATTACATGAGAGATAATAAAATACATCATTACTGTGATATATATCAATATGTTAAATGAAACATGTTGTTATTGGTACTAACCTTTATAAAAAATGTGACACGGATAATAAATAAAAAAAAGTCGAGAACACTTATTTGGACATTTATTCTCAGCACCATATATAGTACTTGTAACAATAACTAATCAAACATAACACACAATATTGTCCCTTCCTATGTCCATAATGCCCCCAGTGCATCCTTCCTCACCTCACCCCCCCTCCGATGCCTGCCTGCCTCCCATCCCCCTTCCACTGAAACCGCCCCCCCCCCCCCCCGATGCCAGTATGGGCCGCCCTGTCCTGACGGATCCACGTTTTGCCTCTCTTCCCGCGGGGCTGGGCTTTGCCCAGCTGTTTCCGGACTGATGTCTTTCCCTCCCCGATCCTCCTTCCAGGGCGAGAAAAAGAAAGGAAGAAGCCGAGTCGGCGCCCCGTTGTGGCCGGAGCCGGTTCCGATCCCGAAGCGTAGAATTTCTCCTTATTTTCGGTTCAGTGTTTTAGTATTCACTGTTTTTAGAATAGTGTAATTTTAATTTTGCTAACAATTTGAATATAGGCCCCTCTTGATCTTGAGGCCCTAGGCTGAAGCCTAATTAGCCTATAGGAAAATCCGGCCCTGACAGTAGGCATTTTTCCTTGGAGTGCTCACATTTAAAAAAAAAATGAAAAAGCTTTGTTGGGACCTAAACCAACAACCTCATAATCTTTGCTCTGTTTGTAGTTGACTGGTTTAACCAGTAGACTATTCCTGCACAGGGAGGTTGGTTTGGCATTTTATCATATGGATGCTCCTCTGCTGTTACATAGCCATCCATCCCCCGCACCCCCACCCCCGTTTTGCCCTGTTCAGTTTGAACATTTCAGTTACCTCTCATATCAGTAAGCCATTGTCAATGCGTCAGACTGTTAGGGCTCCTTTTACGAAGCCGCGTGACTTTTTATCATGCGCTAACCCCCTTGCTAGCCCAAAAAACTACCGCCTGCTCAAGAGGAGGCGGTAGCGGCTAGGGCGGGCAAGCAGTTTAGCGCGTGCTATTACGTGCGTTAAACCGCTACCGCGGCTTCATAAAAGGAGCCCTTAGTGTTATTGTATGGAAATTTGTTTTTAATATATGATTTATAATTTATTTATTACTCTATGTAAAACCGCTTTGATATTTGATAAGGTGGTATATCAAATTTTTAATAAACCTGAAACATGATGTATGTGCTAGACATTTCTAGCACATGGACTTTCATCTCACATGTATTTTAGAACAGGCTGAATCTTGTTCTATAATACATGTGAGATAGATGCCCATTTGTGACATACTGACTGGGATGGCCACATACTGAGTTGGACATCCTTTCTAAAATGCCCCTCCACATCTCAAAAAGAAAATATAACAGAACTAGAAGAGGCACTAAGAAGGGTAACCAATCTGATAGGGAATCAAACAACTCTCCATATCAAGAAAGGCTAAAGAGAGTAGAGCTCTTTAGCTTGTAGGAGAGAAGGGAGGGGAGATATGACATAGGACTACAAAATCAGAAGTGGAGTTTACTCTTGCAAAAGGTACAAGGACTAGTGGTATAGCTAGGGCTTAATGGACCATAGGTAGAAAAATTAAACTGTGTGGAGTTGCAAAAGGCAAATATATTCCAGATCTACAGTATATGAAGTCTGACAATTAAGTTTGCAAACTCATTCTAGAAAAAGTACTTCATACCTCATTGCTGAATATCACTATAGTCACCTTCGGGTACTCCCCTTGGAAAGCTATGCACCGATGACAGCACCTAGTCCACCCTCAAAGCAATTTTGGAACTCTTTTTTCTGGAATGCCCATCAGAACTGTCGTCGTATTACTCTTGATGTCCTGAATGTCATCAAAATGTCTTCCTTTCAATATTTCCTTTATTTCTCGATAAAGAAAAAAGTCATTGGGGGCCAGATCAGGTGAGTAGGGAGGGTGTTCCAATGCAGTTATTTGTTTTCTGGCTAAAAACTCCCTCACAGACAGTGCCATGTGAGCTGGTGCATTGTCATGATGCAAGAGTTGTTGGTGAAAAGTTTAGGTCATTTTCATCTACATTTTTCACGCAGCCTTTTCAGCACTTCCAAATAGTAAACTTGGTTAACTGTTTGTCCAATTGGTACAAACTCATAATGAACAATCTCTCTGAAATCAAAAAAGGTTAGCAACATCGTTTTGACTCTTGATGTGGACTGGCAGAACTTTTTTTGATCGTGGAGAATTGGCTGACCTCCACTGTGTACTTTGACGCTTTGTTTCAGGGTCATATTGGTACACCCATGTTTCATCACCAGTGATAACAAGGCCCAAAGCACCGTCTTGCTTTTCCAAAAGGTCTTGGCAAACTTCAACTCTCCTTTGATTTTGTTCATTATTAAAGTATGGATAACTATGTAGTTTGTTGGAATTTAATTGATCCTCCTTGTAACAGCGCAGGCAGGGTTTGGGGTTTTTGGGTCTGTAAACACACAGTCAGACATGATCATCAGTGATGCAGAAAAATTTTTTATTGACTCAACCACACAAAACTCCTCAAATCCTGTTGCTTCCTAGGTTTGGACACACAGAAAAAGTCTCTTGATTTGAAAACAACAGTCCTGAGCTGAGCCTGGAGCTGGTACTGCCACACCCCAAACACAGACTGTAAAAGTCTTCTTCAAAACAGGTAGCGAGGTCTAGTCCTAGCCAGAGCTTAGAACAAAGCTCACATGTATTTAGTACCACAGACTTGGCTTTTCACAGCCAAGCAGAACATCAAGGAGTATGCTGGAACACTTCTTTCTCTTTTTCCCCTGGGCCTCCCAAACCTAGTTCTGGCCCTGCCTTATATATTTCCTGGAAGCTGCTTCCCTAACTTTTGCCCGTTTCACTTCCCTCTAAGAAGGAGCTACCTATGTCAAAATGGTTCTGACAATATGAGGGAGTATCCAGCAGGGGAAGTGGTAGTGTCTTATAGACTCCCTAACACTCCCCTTATTCCCTTTCCTGAGATTTCCATTCCAAGAGGCCATAAATAGAGAAGGCAGCTTACTTGGCTATATCTAGGCAGTGATTTAATGAGGATGGGAGGGTTAACTGGTTGGTATAGATCGAGAGTGAATCAGTTGGGAATAAGTAAATCAGATCGGGAGTGAAGAGTAGGGAATAAGTAAATCAGAGATAAAGGAATGTGTCAGTACATAATATTTTATGTATAAGAACCAATATTTTAAGGTGTATTTAAAGCCAGTGAAGCTTTTTGAGTACCAGGCTAACATGGTAAAATCTGCTGATGCCTGTGAGTAATCTTGCAGCTGTTATTCGAAAAACTTGAAATTTCTGAGTAGAATGGACAGACTAAAGTAAATAATTACAGTTATCTAGGCAGTTCAGGAAAAGTACAAAGACTAGTGTTCTTTTATCTTCAAGTTTTCAAGTTTCAAGTTTATTAAAATTTTGATAAAATGCTAATCATGAATTCTAAGCGTTTTACAATTTATATAAAAAAAGGGGGGAAACATTAAACAGATAAGTACCGACTAAACAATACTTGACAAACATAAAAACAATAGGAAAGTGGGGAGAACTAAAATTTTAAAAGCAAAGGAAACATAGAGGGTAAAAAACAATAGGGAAGCTAGGGAATTAAGATTATTAAACAACCCTGGCAGTCACCAAGTCTATTCAGCAATCTTATGTATCTTGGAAGAGGTAGCATTTTAGATTTTCCTTAAATTTATCTAAGTTTTGTTCAGTCCTGATATGAAGTGGCAAAGAGTACCATACTGTGGGGACCATAATTGCAAATGAAGAGGCCCGATGTGTGCTAATGATTTTCAAAGATGGTATACGGAAACAAAGGATAATGGGGGAAAGAAATACCAAAAATAAAGACAACACAAGCAGAATACCAGACAAATAGAATAAATCACCAAAAGGTATTCACTCAATATATCCCACTATCTGATTAAGGCAGGGTCCTAATACGGAGAAAAGACCTCAGTGTTCATTACAAGTTATAAGATGGGAGTTACAAGATTTTCATTGAATCTCTGCACCGGGAAAGTGTGTTCTATCGGGAAGCGGTGATCTTTCCTATATCTGAGGATATTATTGAGATATGTGCAGGTTGCTTTTTCTTTTTTGTCACAAGCATTGCTATTTGAAGAGACGTTAATATATTTTAACATTTACTGCATCTTAACAGAGTTTTTCTATGACCGAGGATGTGCTCTCTATGACAACTTAGTAATTGTCATAGTAGTTTCCCGAGTTTGTTCTCAGGGAACACTGAGGTCTTTTCTCCGTATTAGGACCCTGCCTTAATCAGTCTCAGATAGTGAGATATATTGAGTGAATACCTTTTGGGGAAAGAAATACAAGTCAGATAGTAAAGGAAGCCACTTTAGGATTGAAAAATAGGGGGTGGGAGTCCTGTCTGAGCAGAGATTATTATTATTTTTTTTTTATATATCTTTATTCATTTTAAAGCCAAAAAATAAGTGCAACATATTATACAAACATTTTACACTTTAACAGCATTTAAATTCTATCAAATTATATTTATGATAAAAACATATGTCATCTCCCCCTTTCTACATATCCAACAATTTCATTCAAATAAAAGTATCTCCCACCCACCCAGGACGTGTATGATCCAAGGACAAAATCAACAATCACTCCTTACAGAAATTGAGGAAGAAGGTTTTAGGTTGAAAGCATCTTTAAATAAAAATGTTTTAAATTTACCTTTGAAACGTTCTAAAACTGTCTCTTCAAGTAGTTCTGGGAGTATTGCGTTCCAAAATGTAGGAGCTGTAACAGAGAAAATTGTTCTTGTTAAGCTAAGAAGTCGAATTGAAGGAACGGTTAAACGGTTAAAGGTGTTGAGAGTGTGATCTGAGAGTTCTAGACAGAGTATAATGGATGAGAACACTGTTCAGGAATTCTGGGAGGTTAGAGTAATGAGTTTTGAATGTCAGGAGTAAGATTTTTAATGTTATTCTGTGGGTTATTTGTTTAAGGGATAAGTACTGTAAGAGCATTTTATCACACTCACAATCTAAGAATTAAAAGCCAGTAGAGAATCCATTTTGTAGCTGAGAATTGTAATGCAATCAAGAGAGAGATAAGTTGACCATCTTTATGAGGTTGATTGGGAAGAAGTGAAAGGAGCCATGAGACCCATATGGTTTTGGATTTAGAGGGCTTAAATTTCATTCCATGCTGAGTTAACCATCTGGCATCCATGCTAGAACAGATATGTAAATTAGTAAGATCTATATTATTTTGAATTTGTAGAGAAGACAATGTGAATGATATACACACACACACAAAAAAAAATCCACTGAGATCAATATCCTATATTATCAGTGCCTGGGGGAGGGGGGGGAGCAGAATGTAGAGCAAGATCAGTATTTCAGGCATTCCCAATGGACAGAAGTAAATCTTTTTTTTTTTTTTTTTAGTTCAATAATTTTTATTGAGTATTTTGAAAAATACAGGGAGCATTTCAAATACATAAAAACAAAATAAAGCTTTGTGTATAAAGAATCTGCAAATATATATTTAACTGTAGAGGACCATAGAAGTAAGAAAAGCTCCAAGTATTGGAACTGCTTGTGAAGACTATATGAGAAAAAGATGAGGGAGAACAGAAATAGAAATTAAAAGAGAAAGGAAAGAAAGAAGAAAAGAGAAGAAAAGGAAGGGAAGACAGGAGTGTCTACGAAGCAGAGCGTACATAGGAATCCAGGAATGACCAGGGTGATTTTTTGCTCTTCAAATTCATGGAGGTTCGGAGTGTAATTTTATTCTCATATGCATAGGATTCAAATCTATGATACATACACAGAGAGTTCCACCAAAAAGTATAGTCTAGTAGCGAAGATGATTTCCAATTTTTCAGAATGTGCATGAGAGCAGTCACAAACATGGTATTGATGAGCTTAGGAGGACAGTTTGATTGTGCGAAATAGGGATGTTGAGAGCGAAGGATTATAATGTCCATAGAGATCTCTTCCGAGCAGTTAGTGATAGATTGTATGGTGTTCCAAATTTGAGTCCAAAAGGAGCGGACCAAAGTATAATGAAAAAACATATGATCAAGAGTTCCCTCCTCTTTCAAACAGTTCAGCAAACAGAGTCTTGCTTTAAGTTGGCTTTCCACATGCGAAATGGGATCCATACTGCATTCCACATAATAAAGAACATTGATTGTGAAACTCTAGAAGATAAAAGCGGGCGGTTTGTTGAAGACCAAAAGAGTTCCCAATCAATGTCAGAAAGCGGAGTGGTGAGTATAATATCCCAGTGTTTCATAGATTGAGGTGAAAAAGTGAAGGAATGATCTCTCAAAATATTATAGAAAAAAGATATAGCCTTGCCTTTTAATAGTGTCAATAAAGACCAATGGCGGATAGTATTTTTGGAAGTCATGAAGTCAAAACGTATATGCACAGAAGACAGCACTCCAATGAGTGAGAGCCATTGGAAGAAGCCAGCAGGTATGTGGAGCAAAGTATATCAAAAGGAACTGACGCAGTAAGAGTAGACAATTGATGGGCAAACCATATACCTGCCCGCTGCCACCGTTTCCATGAGAGGGATTTGCCATGGTTTTGGATTTTGGGATTATTCCAAAGAGACATGAGTGGGCTAACATTAACTGAGATCTCAGCTAATGTATCTAAAAGATGAAGAGCATGCTGCGTTGAACCCAACAAAGAGTACCTTCTCAAATGTCTGGGTACTGACACCGTTAGTAAGCAGGAGATATGTAAAGGCGTGCATAAAAAGCACTCCATTTCAAACCAAGCAGGAGGATCTTGGGGATAGGAGTCAGTAACCCAGTAAGCTCCATATTTAGCTAGTGAAGCAATATAATAATGATAGAAATCCGGGAAGTTAAGACCACCGTTAATCTTAGAGGCTTTCAGCTTGGCGAGAGCAATTCGAGGTTTTTTCTTGTTCCAAATGAATTCAGATAGCTTCCTATTTAGCCAATGAAAAAACGACTTCCGGCATAGAAGAGGAAGCATAGAGAGAGTGTAATTAATTTGAGGTGCTAGGGTCATTTTAATGGATGCTATTCTACCCCACCAAGACAAAAAAAGTGGAGACCATCGAGATGTAGTATTTAGAACTAGATTTTTGACTTTAGATATATTAAGATCTTGAGCAAGAATCGGATCCTTATGTATTAAAATCCCCAAGTATTTCACAGCTTCATGTGACCATGAGAAGGGAAAATGAGCCAGATCTGATTGAAGAATGTTATCATTCGGAGGGAAGATCTCTGATTTCTCCCAATTGACAGAGTATCCGGATAGGAGGGAATATTGTTTGACAATATGTATAAGATGAGGAAGAGAGGATAGAGGGTTCCTAAGAAAAATTAAAACATCATCAGCATAGGCTGCTAATTTGAAGTCTTGATCAGAGGAGGGAATACCGTTAATTAAGGGGCTTTGTCTAATAGCAGAAAGAAGAGGCTCCAACACTAAATTAAATAGCAATGGTGAGAGAGGACAGCCCTGTCTAGTGCCTCTTTGAAGGGAAAATTTATTGGATAAAGAGTTGTTAATCAGAATACGAGCTGTGGGTTGGTGATATAACGCTTCTATCCAATTCGTGAAGAATGAGCCAAAATTATACCATTTCAGGACACGGAAAAGAAAAGGCCATTCTACCCGGTCAAAGGCTTTTTCAGTATCAATAGCTAGGCCTATTATAGGGTCTGACATTGTTTTAGCGTGAGTGTTAATATGGTGAAAGAGGCGCAGGTTATCTCCTATATATCTTTGTTTAATGAAACCTGTTTGATCTTTATGTATAAGAGATGGAATCACTTTGGTAAGTCTTAATGCAAGTAATTTTGCCATTATCTTGTAATCTAAGTTAAGGAGAGAGATAGGGCGGAAGTTTTTAACCAAGGTGGCGTCTCTGTCAGGTTTAGGAATTACTACAATGGTGGCTTCAGTGAAATTGAATTGTTTGTCCGGAGTGGAATGGAGGAAATCATAATATGTAAGGAGATGAGGGGCTAAGATGGTGCGAAATTGTTTAAAGAATTTGTTAGTAAAGCCTTCCGGGCCGGGGGCTTTCCCAGCAGGTAGGGAAGATATGGCAGCTTCTATTTCTGATATAGTTATTGGGGAATCTAGTTCCAATTTAACAGAATCCGATATGGTCGGATGAGTTAAGGAGGAAAGAAAGGAGTCTATATCTGATTCAGGAGCAGCAAATTCGGATTGGTATAATGAAGCATAAAAATTTTCGAATTGAGAGGAGATTAAAGATCTGGTTTTGACTAATTGACCTTTTGGATCTTGAATAGCCGTGATATGTAGTCTTTTGGATTTAATTTTAAGGTATCTGGCCAAAGGGCGACCCATAAGATTATCTCCCATATAATGACCAGAATTGGAAATGAAGATATCACGCCTGGCTGTACATGAAACTAAAGTATTATATTCATATTTAAGTTTTTGGATACGTTGGAGAGTAGCTGGGTCATGTAGGTGATTAGACATATGTTGTAATTCTAATGTTTTAATAGAATTTTCTAAGTCTTTTTCTTTTATCATGGACTGTTTCTTTTTCCAAGAGGCAATTTTTATTAATTCACCTCTAAGGGTTGCTTTGTATGCTTCCCAGTCAATGGAAGGACAGACTTCAGGATCTTTAGAGTTATTTTCAAAAAATTCAGCTATGAAAGAATTGATTTTTTCAACAGTTTCCTCATTTAGGAGTAAAGCGTTGTTCAGCCGCCAAGAGGGGGATTCTTTGCGTGGAGCCGAGATGGAAATATATAAAGAGACGGCAGCATGATCCGTGAGAGAGATTGGATGTATGATAGTATTGGTAAGATCTTGAATAAGAGAAGAGGATAGGAGAAAGAAATCAATTCTCGAGTAGGTATTATGTGGTGGTGAAAAATGTGTGTATTCTCTGCCTTTCGGGTGAAGTAAGCGCCAAGGATCCACAAGGGAGAAGGCATCATTTAGAGCATGAAGAGCTGTGAAAGACTTGGATTTGGAGGGTTTGCAAGAAGAAGATCTATCAATATATAAGTCAGAAGTAAATCTCAGAGTACGAATTACACCAAGAAGATAGGTTCTGAAGATGAGAAGAAAACCAATTCAGTAGTGTATCTTCAAAACATAAGAAAGACATAGAATTAAGAGGCAAGTAATGATCAATTAAATCAAAAGGGGCACCTATTTTCACTTACTTCAGCTTGGTTTTAAAGTAAGATATAATCAAGAGACCAAGAAGTATGAAGTCTATGGAGTAACCAGGTTGTCATGGATGTAGTTAATTAGCTGTTTCTAAGAAAGTGGTGAGGTGTACCGTAATTGGACTACTTTATCCAGTACCTTAGAGGCAAAAGGGGCATTAGAAAATGGCCAGTAATTAGCAAGTGCTAGATGATCCTTTGAAGATTTCTTTAGCATTGGGTGAATGAGAGCATGCCTTCAAGGTATGGGAAAGGTTCCTGACAGGAGACTATTGTTAATTATTAAGATGAGGAAGGGGAAAGACCAGTACAAATGTTTCTAATGAGCCCAGGGAGAAAGTTGTCAGCTTCAGTAAAGGTGGATGACAGGGAAGCCATAATTTTAGGTAAGGAAAATTCTATGGCTGGGCTGAAAGAGGACCAATATGGCAGACAGCTTCCAAGTTAAAAAGTTTCAGGAGAGAAACAAATTTGGTTAGTACAGTGTGGTGTTTATAGTTCCTGATTCTATCCATTGAAATCAGTCCTGCGGGTCCCATAATACATTAAGATGGGATTGTCAGAATCCAGGACTAGCTTTAAATCTCCATCTTGGAATTGGTAGTCTGGAATGGCTTGAAGCCTGTGCAACCAGTGGTCCCTAAGCCTGAGGCCTTCCGGAGGTACTGCCCACTGGAATCTAATTTTCTCATTGAATTGTTTGGTGACCTACAGCTGTGTTTTAACCATCTGGCACAAAGGAGTGGAATGTGTAATAAAACTATGGGGCCCCACGTGGTTTAAATAATATGTGGAGGATCTAGCACAGCTTAATGGCCTCTTTACTGAAAACTATGGATCAGTTTTGAAAGGCCTCAGTACATTAATATGTCAAGATGGGGGTCTTAGTTACTATCGTTTCTGTAGCTTCATCTATTCTGTAGTCTCATCTATTTTGTGAAATGCATATAGGTAGCTTTTACACCAGCCCTAAACAAATCTTTTACCGGTAATCTAGAACCAGCTCAAAAACGTATGCGTAGGACCCAGCAGTTGAGCTCTTTCTCGTTCCTCCCTCTTACGAGTTGGGAGAAGGCTGCAGCAGCTCTATTAGAAATTGATATACTAAGGCTCTTTTCCCATTCTGTGTCTATGAGAAAAGAAAATTCAGTAACTAGCCCCCTAAGGTACCATTGCACATCACTAGCAGAGCCAGTAGCCAGCAGCCAGCAACTTCGATTCCCGAAGCATGCTGACAGGAGTATAAACACCACCCAGCTTGATAGCTGAAGCAATTGTCTGTTTACTTCACATATGACCATGATCTGGATCCTAACAATCTCTCTCTCTCTTTCTCATTCCTTTTGTTTTCTATATTCCCAAACTCAGGCAAGGGTTTGGTGCAGCTTGTCACCTGACCCCCCCCCCCCAAATAAATAAATAAATCTGGCTGTCTCTTGCTTCTTTTACCACCAAAGAAAGAACAAACCCTATCTATACCATGTAGTTTGGCTCTCAGCAACTTTGAGCCAAATAGTGCAGGAACCTTCATTTGGTCTTAGTTTAAGGCTGCCAACTGAATCCAGATTCACAGGTCAAGGTGTATCCAGTCCTGGGTTTATCCGTGCATGCTGGAACTTCTAGTCTTGCTTTTCTTAGGGAAGCAACGGGGAAATAAAAATTGCAAGTCCTTGTACAGAACAGGGTAAATCCAGGACTGAATCAACATTGTCCAGTGAGTCTGGATCCAGTTGGCAGTCTTATCTTGGTCAAGAAACCCCAAGGAGTATCAAAATATGAATCCCATACAAAATAAATCAATTAAATAAATATGTATAGGATATGTCAAAACTTTAATCACAACGTATATGATAAAAACTGTGAAAAGTGTTCAATACCCACACCTCTTGCATTAAAGCACTTAAAATGTTCCTAAACCAGCCCTTTCAATCAGTAGATATTTTAATACTGAAGATTATCTTATTTGTATATACATGAACAGTATAACTCAGTGAAAAACCACTTATCTGTAGATATGAAAATACGCTGATTCCAACTGGTAAGTTGTCAAAGTATTTCAAACTTCCCCATGGCTCCACAAGAACTTCAAACCCTTCAAGTGACACAGTGAAAACAGTGTTCAGTTTCAACTTCCAAATGATCCACAACTATTCCTCTACTCAGACCTGACTTTCACCAAAAGGTACTTCAGGAGGAGAAAACTGCAAAGTGCCAAATAAAAATATATAACATTAAATCACGTAAAACTTTTCCCCAGTATAACCCTTTTACATTTGAAACCAAATATATTCATCTCATTAATCATCAAATCATATGAAGAAATATATATATAAACAAATATACCAGCACACATAGGCCGATGAACAAACCTGGTCTCAAAGAACCCCACTTTCTACAATGAGTAATTGGACTAGTGTCATAAGAACAATGGGTCAAGCCCAGTAGCCCGTTCTCACGATAGCCAATCCAGGTCACTAGTACCCAAAGAGTAGCAACATACCATGCTACTGATCCAGGGCAAGAAATGGCTTCCCCCCATGTCTTTCTCAATAACAGAGTATAGACTTTTCCTCCAGGAAATTGTCCAAACCCTTCTTAAAACCAGCTACGCTATCTGCTTTTACCACAAACTCTGGCAATGCTTTCTGGAGCTTAACTATTCTCTGAGTGAAAAAATATTTCCTTCTATTGGTTTTAAAAGTATTTCCCTGTAATTTCATTGAGTCTTTATAATTTTTGACCGAGTGAAAAATTGATCCACTTGTACCTGTTCTATTCCACTCAAGATTTTGTGGACTCCACTCCACAGCTGTCTCTTTTCCAAGCTGAAGAGCCCTAACCTTTTAAGTCTTTCCTCATACAAGAGGAGTTCCATCCCCTTTATCATCTTGGTCGCTCTTCTTTGAACCTTTTCTAGTGCCACTATATCTTTCTTGAGACCAGAATTGGATCACAATATCAGTGAATTAATTGACAAATTGGAGCGTCGATGTGAATCGAGTGTCTGACATCAATACGTTTAGTTTATTTAAACGATCCTGCGGTTTATAATGACTCTTTAGAGTCAGAGGACACTACAATTGCGGCATCACCGATTCAATTGCTCAAATGTTATTTATTTTTATTTGTTACTTTGTACAGTTTTCTTCTCCTGAAGTAGTCTTTGACAAAACTCAGGTCTGAGTAGAGAAGTAGTGGTTCATTTGGAATTTGAAATTGAAAACTAATATACACATGAAAGGTTTGAAACTTTTGCAGAGCATTGGGGAAGCTTGAAATACTTTTACAACTTACCAGTTGGAATCAACGTATTTTCATATCTATAGATAAATGGTTTTTCACTATTGAATTATACATGTATATATATGTACAGTATGGGGCTCATAATCGAAAGAGAAAAATGTCCAAAAACCGGCCTAAGTCGGCACTTGGACGAACATTTCTCAAAAACGTCCAAGTGCCGATAATCAAACCGGGTTTTGGATGTATTTCTAAATGACTTAGGCCCTCATAGTGCCGCTCAATGTCCAAAGCTAAACGGGGCGTTTCAGGAGTTGTGTCGAGGGTGGGAGTTGGGCGGGACATGGGCTGGCTTAGACTTAGACTTAGTCGTACAGCATATATAACCAAAAGATCGACAGAACTTGGACGTTGTGACTTAGACCATTTGAAACATGGTCTAAGTCACAAAAACCCACCTAAACTCACAAGATATGCACTGAAAACACATAAAACAGACCCCCACACACTACCCCAGTGGTCACCGACCCTCCCACCCCCATAAAAATATTAATCACATCTTTAAAATTCAGCCTCCAGACCATCATCACCTGGCCGCCTGGCATAGGAAAGCCTAGTCCAGCATAGAGGCAGCTTAAGTCATCTTGGAGGTAGGTTAGGGACCCATAGAGAGGAGGACCCATGCCCATAAGCCCCTGTAATCACTGCATTGATACTTAAACATGTGCACTGCCCTTTACACACCCAAAACCCTTTTTTACTTGCATATAAGTGGCTCCTGCAGCCATAAGGGCTATTGGGGTGGTAGATAAGTGGGTCTAGGGGATTCTGGAGGTGGTTTGGGGGGCTCACCGTCACCTATAAGGAAGCTGTAGTGAGGAGAAGCCATGGCACCCTGTTTGTAAAGTTCACAGCAGTGCCCTGTAAGGTACCCCACTATTTAAATGCCCTGTCTGGGTGTTCTGTCCATCACTTTGCAGGCCCCTCCCACGTCCAACAGAGCTTGTTCTAGACGTTTTGGACTTGGACGGACAATTGGAAGAAAATGTGCTTTAAAGATCGACATTTTAGTGGCTTGGACGTATAATTGGACGATTTTCGAAAGTCAAAAGATGGACATCTCTTTCAAAAATGGGATTTAGGCTCTTTTTGACTTTGGACGACTTGCGAAATGGACGTAAACGGACTTAGACGTCCCTTTCAATTATGCCCCTCCACATGTATATGTGTATGTAATGTGTGTATATATATATATATATATACATATACGTACATACATACATACATATATATATATATATATATATATATATATATATATATATATACATATACGTACATACATACATACATATATATATATATACATTACAAATAAGAAAAAATCTTCAGTTTAATATGTCAGCTGATTGAAAGTGCTGGTTTAGGACCATTTTAAGTGCAATGATGGTTCCGTTGCTTCTCTTGCGGCTCTAATGCAAGAGGTGTGGGTACTGAGCATTTTTCACAATTTTTAGCATATACGTTGCGATTAATGTTTTGATTTATCCTATACATATTTAACAGCCTTATCTTTAGGGCTTCTTCTATTAAACTGCGCTAGCAGTTTTCTAGTGTGGGGAGCCGCGCTGAATGGCCCGCACTGCTCCCAATGCTCATAGAGTTCCTATGAGCGTCGGGAGCAGCGTGGGCCATTCAGCGCAGCTCTATGCGCTAAAAACTGCTAGTGCAGTTTAACAGAAGAGGGGGCTAGTCTCAACACTCATGAGACCAATTGGAAATTCCTGCACTGTGCAATTCAAATTTTCTATGAACCGAACCATGTGCTATGTCGGTTTTGTGGTAGCAGTGGCAAATGTTTAAAAAATAAATGTGTGCGGGAGCTGAAATCCTGGTTGTCAGGGTGCAATTTCTAGGGACCATGGTGACCTGGCAACTGGTTTGTCCAGCTCTGTCTCATATTATTTAATCAGTTTTCTATTAATAAAAGTGCTAGCCGACATACTAGGGCATTCTAAGATATTTAATTTAGTTTGGGGGTCCATTGACGTCTTTTGTACAATTGTTATAGTTCTTTTATCCTTCTTTTTGTTGGTATATTTCAAACACATCCGGGGGGGAGGGAGGGGAGGGATATATCTTTAGTGTGATTCTTTGATGTAATTGCGGGGTGGAGGAGTGCTTATATTGTTGCAATGCTACTGATTGAATATAAGTGTTTATTTGTTATTGTTATTGATATGAATATTGTGTTAATGGAAAATCAATAAATATAAAAAAAGAAAAAGGTGCTAGCTCATTGATAAAAGTGCAGCTGGTTTCTAGATTCAAATTGGCAATGATCACATTTTCCTATTTGCTATATACTACCCATTTTCCCTTAGCAATTAGTCTCCCTGGCTCTGAGCACAATTATCAAATAAAGATTTTTCCCTCTTAATTGCTTCATTTTATCTAACTAGGTATCTATTTCTTTTCACGTTCCTAAATATAGGATTCTTGAATTATGTCAAGACAGAGACAAGCTTCTGTAGAAGAAAATGCTTACTTTCCCCATTTCTTTCTGAGGAGATGAGCTGTGTAAGTACAAGGGTTCTTCAAAAAGTTCCAAACTTTCATATTTTTGTGGGAAATGGTTCGGGGTGGGAGAAGTGATAGGAGGGCGTGTTAGTAGGACCCTGGGAAAAATGTATCACAAAACAGGATGATTATGTGGAAAAGTGATGTAATTTGCTTTTGAGATATTTAATAGTGTAGCAGCAAAAAAGAATACAAAAGCAAATCCAACAAGGCACGTCAGCCATCTTATATATGGAAGTACAAGATAACTCTTAGAGGTCCCTTCCCTGGAACCCACCTCCCACCCTCCCATCCCCCCTTCCCCACTAATGCAAGAAACAGTCAGAGGAGTGCAAGCAGGGACACTAAAAGCAGCGATCCCTAGAAGAACTCCAGAGGGCCTGGACTCTGATGCCTCCCCCCCACCCCCATAAAAGCAAAACTCCCGCACGCTCAACCCCAGAAGTTGTTGTCATCCATACAATACTTGTTTAACCATAACTACTTGAATAGTAGCTGTTGAAAGTACAGAAGGAGGGGAGGTTATGCCATTCCGGCAACAAAAACGGATGACAGAAGAGATATTGTTCTGTTTTGTTTATTGTTGTATTATTGTGAAGTCATTAATAAAAACCATTAACCAGTAAAAAAATAAAAGTGCAGAAACTTTTTGAAGATCCCTCGTAGTTTATATAACACATATTTAGATGAGGAGGTAGTGACTGAAGCATGGGTAAATAGTTTCAGCCTCTTTTCCTTAGAGTGAGTGGAAATCTCTGCATAAACATGCCGGGGTTGATAGTCAAAAGGGTTTAAACCTTGTTATGCTGGCTGGCCGCTGATGCTCGGTGGCATATAAGTGACTAACACTGCTGGAAATTTCCTTTGACCATTCCCTAAGTGGCTGTGTTAGAGGCGGAGCCAACACTTAGTCTGTTAGCAGCAATATTCAGTCTGAATATTGGCTGGCGCATGGCTAGCTTCTCAGTCAGCGCTTGTGCCTGGATATTCAGTGCTGAGAGCCGCACATGCGCTGGCAGTGAACATCTGGGGCTAGGTCAATTAGCAGCTGGAAGTGGCTTACAAGCTGCTTAGTGCCATGTCCTGAATATTACCCCTGCTAAGTGCATTTCCTTCATCCAGTTCCAAATGTTGATGCACGAGTCATTGCATACTGGAAATTGAATGGTTAAGCTCCTGAATATTATAATGAACCTGAAAATATATCACACAGTTTAACAGAGAAGCTGGTTTAAAGACCCATTGTGGAAATGATAGAGGTGGTAGGGAGGTTGTGTTTTGAAACCATAAGATGTGACTGGAATGTGAGTGAAACAACCCCGCAGTCATTATTTAGTGATGGTAACTAACTATTAGAATAAGGACTCTAATAACAACTCAACACTCAAAGAAAAACTCATATTTCTGGAGCCAATACATTTCAAAATGAATCCACATATGTATATTGGGATTGCCACAAACAAATAATTGCCCAGGTAGTGGGTTATTGTCACATGTACCATTGTATCAAATGTCTTTGTACAGCTCAATGGTTCAGGGTCTTCATACCTGTCTGTATGCCAAATTATTTTATGGGTTGTGATATGATTTAATGTCAAGATATAAAAATTATCCTGTACACAGGAAGCAGAAATCTATGTGATATGTATTGATTTCCAGGTTCCCAAAGGCCCTGCACTGGGAAAATGCATCGATATCTCTGGAAAGTATTTTTCCTTTTTAATCTTTTATAACAAGAATAGGTTTTATTTTGAAGGAATTCTGCTTAAATTGTAACCCTTACCAAACAAAAGACCTTTATTTCCTAGCCAAGCCAGTTGCTGGGTACTCTTTAGAAGTGTGGCATGTGATTAATACCAGACGTTTTGGCATCACAATCACAAGCATGGTTGCCCTGTGAGACATTAAAACATCCCAGTAGTAGCACTGGGAAAACTTGTCACAAGATCGAACCAGCTTTACTGCTTTCCTTGTTTTCGTCTTTGAAGTGTCCTATGATGTCAGGGCAACACAATACTTTCTTGAGGATTACCGAATAGCTTCTTGGACAGCCGCTGTTATGCCGAAATCTTCTGACCTCAGCTACAGCTATTTGGAAGAAGCATACCTGGCAAGGATTTTAGTTTCCTTTATGGAATTCTGTATCCCAAATACCTTAAGAATTTAAAGCCCTGCCCTTAAGGTTTACATTTTTGTTTCTTAAATGTTATATTTTGGCAAAGCAGGTATACTCCAGCCTTTTCTGCTCGCCTTTCCCATATAGCTCCCTTTTGTTCTTTAGTCAGGAGTCATTCAAACAGATTTGGCAGCAAGTGAAATGATTTCCTTTGGGATTGGATTGTCAAATAATTCAAGGGGTTGGGGGGTGTGAGAGAGGGGAAAGTAACTGGAGATTGGATTATAGCTGATGACAGCTTGTTTATTTATGAGGTTTTTCAGTTTTGCATTCTCAATCATAATGTGGTGTTCCAGAGACTTAAAAAAAAGAAGAGTACATGGATGGCGAAATCAATTATGGAAAGTAAATGATTATTTTTGCTGACAGTATAAAAGGTGGGAAGGTGTTGTACAGCCAAGAAACAGAAAGGCCTTGCTAATAACAGTGCCCGGTTATGTGTGGAGTAATACATTGCATTGTTTTCACTGTAGTCTAGCTAAGCATTCTGAATACTTTTGATGCATAGTGCATTCAAAGAACCTGTTTTTAATGTCAGCCTGGACCACTATTCTGTGGTGCCCTTTTAAATCGGTTGCACTGTTTGTTATAGTTCAGACCAACTCTGCTTTTCAAAGGTCTGAAATTTATTTTTTTCACATGTGCTGCTTTTAAAGCAGAGTAAAATTAAACATTTTCAATATCTTTGGCTTCAAAGCACTTTGAGGACAATTTTATAACGGGGTACCTGGTAAGAATCTATTCAATAAAGAAATGTAGGTGCCTACTTTCATGTATAGAATACTGGCTTAACCAGGAAAACACACGCCTACAATTTAGGCCTGGGCACTTATACTAGCCATAGACCTGGTATAACAGCAGGTGCTTAAATGCCAAAGAGAACGTAAGAATTGCCATACTGGGACAGAACTTGAAGGTTCGTCAAGCCCAGTATCCTGTTTCTAACAGTAGCTAATCCAGATCCCAAGTACATGGCAAGATCCCAAGGAGTAAAACGGATTTTATGCTGCTTATCCTAGTAATAAGCAGTGGATGTCCCCAAGTCCATCTTAATAACGGCTTATGGCTTTCTAAATTCTGCCTCATAGATATATTTGCATGGGTGAGGTATGGATGAAGTAGGCAAGTTTAAGTTGCATTCTCTTCCTGTAGAAAATGCAACTTAAACTTGGAAAAATCGATTAAATGCAGATTTCTTCTCCTCATCACTTTTTCAGCTAGTTCCACTTTGTATTGAAGCAGCTGCTTATCCGTCACCAGAGCAGCATTTGTTTTCTCAAAGAGAAATAATCTTTGTTCAAGCATCTTCACCTTCTGATTATAAGGGTCATGGATTTGATACACTGCCTTTCAGTGGTTTACATTTATTATATACAGATAATTTCTCTGTCCCTAGTGGGCTCCCAATCTAAGTTTGTAGTATGTTGGTTTCAAGCTTCTTAGTAGATTTCAAGGATGACTGGACCCAGACAGACAACTGAGCAATCTGGTTAGAAATCAAAGTCATGGCCTTCCATATGCTATCCAAAGTGACCGTTTAAGGCTTCACAGTATAGAGAGAAAATATTGAGGCAATTCTATAAAAGGATTGCTTACCAGCGTAGAAGGCTGAAGAACAATCCTCTGTTGCACAAGTCCTATCAATAGGGCTGACATCTGGGATCTACAGTTTTTTGACGCCATACTGCCCTTAGTAGAAATTATCAACGTGCCACCCAGTTATAACACATTCTTGCTGGCTACCAATACCATGTCTTTGAATGCTAACCTCATCAGAAAACAACTCACATCCTGCTATGTTGCTGCTCAACATCATAGTAGGTTTCAGACAGGGGATGTAAGTCATAGGAGTAAATTATGCATTTGAGTAGAGAAAGCAGCTCTTCTTATCTTGTCAAGTATCCCAGCACTCACCCAGCCAATCCCCATGACCATCCTTCTGCAACATGCTAAGTAAAAAAAGGCCCCAAGGAGGTAACAATGCAGTTTCAGTGGGGTATGTCTGGGAGTAACCCTTATAGTCACCTATTAAATAGAAAGAACTCTCAGCAAAGCTACATCGGGAACTAAAGTGCTGCCATCTTGTCTCCCCCCCCCCAAAAAAAAAAAGTTCCATTCTATACAACAAAGAAATAACAATAGAATCCAAAGAATAGGGTTCCTACATATTTATTGCAAGGTGCATTGCAGGATAGAGACCATAAGCATATAAGAATTGCCATACTGGGGCGGACCGAAGGTCCATCAAGCCCAGAATTCTGTTTCTAACAGTGGCCAACCCAGTTCACAAGTACCTAGCTAGATCCCAAGTAGTAAAACAGATTTTATGCTGCTTATCCTAGGACTAAGCAGTGGATTTCTCCCATGCCATCTCAATAATGGCCTATAGACCCACACACATCCAGTACCCCAATATAAAATAAACCCCACTCCCTCCCCTTTCCCATCCCTTAAAATAATAGGAAAACTTGGATGCAAGCATTAGACGAATAGTTTCCAACTTTCCCAAATGCCCTAAAACCTACCCAACCCTACATATTCTTTCAAATACCAAATACATTCCCTAACATCTTATGCTCACAATACCATACAATAGATGAAGCTATTTAAATCATTCCTTTAGTACATTAATATATTAAACTTACATTTAAAACTTATATTTAAAACAGTCTGCAAAATATTACCCCCAGTTTAGCAATTAAATATATAATATAATACACATAATATAATATATATATATATATATATATATATACCATAAATAAAACATTGCAATTATATAAAATATATTTAAGATAGTACATGACCTACAACACATTCCATATATAACTATGATTCTATATAATGAATGTATATTTGTTTGCACTTTTTATCAGTTTTAAAAATCAAATAAAGAATAAAAAAAAAATAATGGCCTATAGACTTCTCTTTTAGGAAATTATCCAAACCTTTTTTAAACCCCGTGTGAGAGGGAGGAGTTCCTATCACTGACTAGTGGAGGAGCCTGAGCAGCAGAAAGAAGGAACTAATTTGCATACCATCATGCAAAGCCTATTGGGAGCTATCCACTCACCCTAAGGCAGGGGTGTCCAATGTCGGTCCTCGAGGGCCGCAGTCCAGTCGGGTTTTCAGGATTTCCCCAATGAATATGCATTGAAAGCAGCACATGCCAATAGATCTCATGCATATTCATTGGGGAAATCCTGAAAACCTGACTGGATTGCGGCCCTCGAGGACCGACATTGGACACCCCTGCCCTAAGGGAACAGTGGTGCTGAAAAGAACATGTCCAAAGCAAAAGCTTCTTTGGGAGCTAGGTGACCCTCGAGGGGAGGAATGCTGGTCTCTGACTTAACTCTCGGTAAGCCTGTTAGACTGCTCTGTCCAGTAGACCTTGGGTGGTGGTGTAAGAAACCTGGAGAATGAATGACAGGAGAGTTCTAACAGAGGGCAGCTGAGGATCTGGAAGAAGTCCTCAGGAAGAGTCATCAGAAAGAGACTGGCTGGGAGATTAGAAGAGTCCTCAGGGCATGCATTTGGGATAAGATGACTGAGGAGAGGGAGAGTCCTCAATGCATGTGTCCAGGAAAAGACACATGAGTGATTAGAAGAAGGAATAATTGGAGGGCCCGGTAGAGCCAGGAGTCCAGGGAGGGGCTCAGGCTTGACGACCAGCAGTGGAACTGGTGAAGTTTCCAGGACCTTTGGTGACCCAAGAGGCTGGGGAGCATAGAGACTGGCCAGAAGAGTCAAGGTCCAAGGCTGAGGGAGGTCTGGCAAGTGACCACTGGTGACCAGCAGAGAGACCGGTAATTGCACCAGAAGTGGCCAGGGAAGCAGCATGATAGACCTGGGTGAGCATTGGTCAAAGGTCTGGCGAGCAACAAGCGGAGGGACTGGCGGGGCCAGTGGGGACTGGTGGAGAGACTGGTAATGGCACTGGAAACTGCTGGAAGACCTGGAGGGCCAATGAAGGGTCGGAAGAGGACCAGAAGACTGTGGAATCTTCAGAGGATCTGGAGATGACAAGGAGAAGCCTGGTTAGGGATTTTAATGGAGTGTATGAATCATTTGTTGTTTAACTGATGTTGTATTATTTAACAGAGTCTCAGTTGGACCAGAGGAAGACTGGAGAGTACCTGGGGACAAGAATGTGATGGGTGTTGACCGCTTGGCCCAATCACATGGTGACACCTTGCTAAGCTAACTGATATCACACATTCTCCGGCAATGAATTCCAGAGTTTAATTACATGTTGTGTGAAGAAATATTTTCTCCAGTCTGTTTTAAATCTATTTAGACTCCAGCTTATCCAGCACTGTCTCTCTGAAAATCGATTAGTACAGAAAAATATGTGCAGTGTTTCATCACTATAAGGCCCACTTTTCTTTTCTTTTTTTATTATTTATTTATAGAATTTTACAATATTACCAAGCATATACATCTTGTACAGTAAAGTGAGATCAAACAACATACTGAACTAAATTTCCAAAATTAAGATATACCACAATCATAATTCAGTTTGAAAATAAAAATAGATAAATAAAGTAATAATGATCTAGCTGATCACACACTAGTCCTCCATATATTGGATCCAAGATTTAAAGAGTAGGACAAATATAAATCAAATTAATTAAAAGAAAATCCATGTCTTACTACAGTGCGGGGAGCTAACCTTCCATGGGCGCTGTTATTCCTTTTTCAAGACGTTTCGCTGAGAGAAAACTAATCAGTTGAGACGGTTCTGTAAAAATATACTTCAATAATAAATATCTAACCACACATTTACATGGATATCTCAGAAAGAAAATACCCCCTATTTGAGTCACTCCAGGTTTTAGAAGTAGAAATTCTTTCCTTCTTTTTTGAGTCTCTCTAGAGACATCGGGGAAAATCTGAATATGATGTCCCAAGAAGTCTTTGGACCTATTTTTAAAGAAAAGTTTTAATATCCAATCCTTGTCTGGAGCCAAAGAGACAGACAACAAGAGAGTGGCTGGAACAGCCAATTCTCTATCCGATTGTTCCAGTATTGCGGAAATGTCCAATGATCTCTCACGGGGTTCCTCAATTTTTCCTTTTTCTTTGGATTGGGGCTTGGCAGGAAGGTAATACACTCTTGTAAGAGGAGGTAAGGAGCTTTCAGGAATTCCAATATTTCCATAAAATACCTTTTCACCATTTCTCTAGGAGAAGTTGACAAGATCTTTGGAAAATTTATAAACCTCAAATTGTTAATTCGACCATTATTCTCCTGAGCTTCCAACTTCCTCCTGAGTATTATATTATCTTTAACCAGCAAATCTTGATTTTGTTTCAAAGACATTAGCTCCTTACTTGTATTTTGTGACTCTGTTTTTAATTGAGAAATATCCTGCTTTAAGACATTTATTTCTTCTTTTTGTTCTTTTAATTCTTTGTCCAAACTTTTTATTTGAGGATTTAAAGAATTCCCCAAATTCACTACCAAGTCCCATAATGCATCAAGTGTAACTTTAGGGGGTTTTGTAGGTGAAAAAAGTTGTAATGGTGTAGTATCTAAATGTTCTGAAGTTAGCTTTACCTCAGTGGCGTCTTGTATTCCCCCAGCCTCTGTTGTCCCGGTCGCAAGTCCTTGCAGAGAGAGCATGTCACTCTGCGTTGTTGTGTTCGGCGAGCCCTCCATGCTAGCCTCTGGGAACGAAGAAGAAGCTACCTCCTCGGGTGCATTCTGGTCCCGTGGAGGGCTAGCTGCTTGCGGCGTCGGTTGAAGGGGTGGCGTCCTGACGTCGGGGCTGAGAGTGACATCGAGCCCAGGGGATCTCACCACCGCGCTACTCTCCGGCGGTGTCCCCAGCGAGCTGGCACCCGACTCTTCTTGCTCCCGTTGTAGGCGTCGGAGAAAATCATCAATGGTAACCGCTGGAGTTAAGGGTCGCCGGGAGGCTCCTCCAACGTTCCTTCCCCGTCTTTTCGGCATAGTTAGAGGAAACTTTCGACGGCGTCCTCACTGCAGCAGACATGCAGCGGCCATCTTGGATCGGCCCACTTTTCATAGAATGTAGATATTGGTATTGACCCAAAATCAAACTCTGGGAATATAAATCTAATGCTTGGTGGAGCCAAATGATGAACAAAGATGTATTAAGTTTAAAATGATATAGGGAGGGGATCGGTTATTTATATGATATTGGTATTAATACATCCAAGCCAGGACATTTTCAATTCCAGTGATATTTTAGAAGAGTCTCTACCGCTGTAGAACTTCTTCTAAAATACCTGCAGAAGTGCACGTGTGCAGATTTGGTGCAGATGCAGTGGGAATAGCCATTTTATGTTGTATATTTAGTTTGTAAACTGTTTAGGTGGTCTCTCGTTAGGCAGTATATCAAGAAGAGGGTGCACCTTACTGACATTCATTTGGTATGGAAAAAACCCATCTAAATAAAAACAATACAAAAATTTTCTGGCTACCCATCCCTAATAACAATATTGTTAGCTCCTCAGTGTACTAATTAGAATGGATGGGGCTCATTTACTCCCCCCCTTCTCTTTTACAAAACAGCAAAAATGGTTTTTAGCACGGGGCAGCGTGCTAAATACTCTGTGCTGCTCCTGACACTCCTAGAGTTCCCACGAGCGTCTGGAGCAGCACAGATCATTCAGAATGCTGGCCTACACTAAAAACCACTTCCGCGGTTTTACAAAAGGGAGGGGGGTCAATGAGGAACAGTTAAATGCAAACTATTTAAAACTGGGGCCCCTGCAGATTTAAATATGGAAACCACCCTTTAGCTCCCTCTTATCATAATTAGATTGTAAACTCTTCTGAGCAGGGACTCTCTTGCATGTACAATGTATATTAATGTCTCTTGCATGTACAATGTATAGGACTGTGTGCTCCTGGTAGCGCTATAGAAATAATACATTGTTGTTATTGGTATCCTTATGGGAATCTTCCAATTTTCTTAAGGGATTTCTATCTTTCTCACTAATAGTACTAATTACAGAAATGCTCCTTAGTTTATGGGTGTTTTATTAGAGAAAATGATTGCTAATAGAGTGGGTATGTTATAAATCACGGAAAACTAAATATAAAATTAATATTTGAAGGGAATGGAGGAGTACGAGCAAACAGCAAATGAGGCAAAGCAAGCCCTTTTTAAGAAAGGGAGACACAGATTCTGCCCTTGTGAACTTTTTGCAAGAGCTGTTGTAATTGCTACAGAGGCCAGTAGATGTAAAGGTTCCTTTTTTTGTAGTCATTTTTTGATTATTTTTCTATGTAAATCGAGAATACTTTGATCCCATGTACAGGTTCATATTAAGGAAAACCATGATACTCATGTTGAGGAGCATAATATGCTATGGAATCACTTAGCTACTTACTGAGGGACTTCAGAAAATGAAATTGTCTATATGGATTTTGGATTGTATCTGTTTGTTCTGTTAAGATGGCTTGAGAAGTCCTTGTGAATTATCTGTGGCACATAGTTCAAGTGTCTTTTTCCAAAGGCATGGTTCTAATGTAGAAGTGCACCAGATTGTGTTCAACATTAAATTAAACCTTGTTAGATCATTTGGATAGCTACAATTACTGCTCAATATCTAGTCTTTCCTTGGGAAATTGAGCAAATGGGGATATCTTTGAGAATTTCTAGCTAGTTATGATAGTTCAGTTCCATATCAAAATTATTTTCATCTAGCATATAGTCCAGAGAATCTGTCCTTTCAGTGTTGGACTTCTTGCTAAGGGAGATTGATAACTGTGAAAAAGCATATTTTATTCATTTGATAGTTATCACCACTGCTTTTGACACTGTTGAGTAAGTTAGTTATGTGTCATCGACTCGTGTTCGGGTCCTAGTGACTTGATGAATTACAGATCTAAAAAGAAATCAGTTTTGTGCTAGTCTGGTAAGGTCCTCCAGCATCATCCCCATGGTTGTTTTCAATGTGTCTAGCCATCTGGTTGCAGGTTGCCCTCTTCGCCTGGTTTCTTCGATCTTCCCAAACATGATGTTCTTCTCCACTGATCTTTCTCTTCTGACGGTGTGAACAAAATAAGACAGTTGTAACTTTATCATTTGGAATTTGAGTGACATAACTGGTTTGATCTCTTCCAGAATTGATTTGTTAGTTCCTCTGGCAATCCATGGGACGCATAAAATCCTTCTCCAGCACCAAAGTTCAAATGAGTCAATCTTCTTTCTGTCTTGTTTCCATCATATCCAGCTTTCACACCCATAATTGACCGTTGAGAAAATGAGTGCATGGACAAGTCTGATCATCATTTGGATTATTGTACCACAACATTTGACACTGTTAACACATACAGCATTTATAAAAAGATTGACAGAACTGGACATGGGAGAGGTAATTAGATGGTTTATTCCATTTGGGGGCAAATCACTCTCAATAGGTATGATTAGGGATGAAGACATCTAGCTGGTACAGGGATAGATAGAAAGTTCCTGCAGGCTTGGCCTTGCAAAAGTGGAGGTTGCTTTTAGGTATTATGCAGATGATATTTTGCCATTTGTTTCTTTACAGATTATCATGAATATTTAGTCTTTGGAAATGATAAAAGAAATATGTTTGATGCTATGTTGAGTTGGATGGCTGAGAATAATAATAATAATAATAATAACTTTATTCTTCTATACCGCCACAATCTTGCGACTTCTAGGCGGTTTACAATCAAGATAGCTGGACATTCAGCGAAATACAATAAGCAGATATTCAGAGGAAATACAGAGAACAGAGACTTTAAGAAAGCAAGAAAATAGAAATACAAATTGCTGAGCAAGAGTATAAGATGTACATTTTGGTGGGTGATGTCCGAGAGGCCCTGTTTGGAATCGGCCGCATGTTTTAGAAAATAACAACGAAAAATTACGCTAAGATAAAGATAACAGTTTATAAGGATCACAGTGTTGTGAAATTCAGGTGGACTAAGGAGGGGGGGGGGTAAAGGTAGGGGGTAGGGGAGAGCGGGTCAATTGTTTAGGTATTTCAGGAACAGGTATGTTTTTAGGCGCTTCCTGAATTCCCCGTAGGTAGTGGGTGAAAGCAGTTGATCTAGGTCTTTACCCCATAGGGCTGCTTGGTGAGAGAGAAGGTGTTTGTGGTGTTTTTTCAGTTTGCAACCTTTAACTGGAGGGGAAATGAATTTTGAATGTGTGTTTCTCTTGCGCTTGTTGTTAGTAAATGAGAAAAGGTCCATTATGCACTTGGGGGCAAGTCCATATAGTACTTTGAAGCAGAGGCAGGCGAACTTAAACCTTACTCGTGCTTCCGTTGGCAGCCAGTGCAACTGCCGATAGTAAGGTGTCACATGATCGAATTTCTTCAGCCCGAAGATAAGTCTGACTGCAGCATTCTGCATTATTTGAAAACGTCTCATATTCTTTTGTGAGATTGCTAGATAGGCGATGTTGCAGTAGTCAAGTTGACCCAGTACGAGGGATTGCACTAGGATTCTGAATGCTGATGTATCAAAGTATGATTTAATGGATCTGAGTTTCCAGAGAGTAAGAAAACCCTTTCTGAATAGGGAGTCCGCTTCATCCTTCATAGTTAGGCATTGGTCTAGAGTAACGCCTAATATCTTCATGGTGGGCTGGATAGGGTAGCTGAGTTTATTGAAGCATAATGGGGTTTTATTGTCAAGCGGGTGAGGGAAGGCAACGAAGAATTTTGTTTTTTCTGGGTTAAGTTTGAGCTTGAAATCTGTCATCCATTGTTCCATCTCATGCCTTGGGAATGGTTTCCGAGATAGAGTTAGCGAATGGATTGATGATCGTAAAGTCATCTGCGTAGCTGAATAATTTAGAATGCTTTAGAAAACTGAAGCATTGGTTGGTTGTGGCCGTAAGGATTATGCTATCCCAACAACAGATTTCCTCCATTCTTATTCAAACAAAAATGCAATATTTGTGCATTATTTGGATACTAAGTTGACAATGCAGTTGCAGATATTGAAAGTGGCTAGGACAGTTTTCGTAAAGCCATTTTTTTGCTGATTATTTCAATTAGTGGTGCAAGCATTGTTAATGCTTATCTTTGATCCTCACCAGGGATTCCTGCCAGCTATGCAAATGATGTGCTCCCCAAAGTGGGTGAGCCCCTGTCCACCCAGGGCCAACCATGGCTATGCTACAACTGGGCAGCTATATGCACCCCGAGGGCATCTAATTGCATATATTCTATAACAAAACTAGGCAACTGTTTTCCTTTATAGAATACTCAAATAAATGGGTAGATATGGAATAGTTGTACAAACTTATGTTCCAGAAACACAAATATTAACTTATAGTATTCTACAAATTATACTGTACATGTAACTTTGCACCCAGTCCATGCTCTGCTCACACTTTACTTCTGCGTATATCTACCTGAAAACTAGGTGATATCAGAGATATGTGCTTAGACTGGGCTTAATTTGTAGACAATAAAGTAGAATTGGGGGCAGTTTGTAGTCTTTCTTGAAGCTGAAAATCAATAAAAATGTAATGAAACAAACAACAACAAAAAATACATGTACATTAGAAAATTCAATATATTTAGTCATCCTAAATACAGTCACAGGAACACCTGTTTTTACCCTGGCTAGAGTGTGCCATGATACAGAAGTTAATTTTAACTAGGCGCACAAAAGCAATTTTCAGGCAGTTTAATTTATTCTGTGTAAATTGTTATTTACCAGAGCTAAATTTATTTATTCAATTTTCTATACTGTTCTCCCAAAGGAGCTCAGAATGGTTTACATGAATTTATTCAGGTACTGAAGTATTTTCCCCTGTCTGTCCCAGCAGGCTCACAATCTATCTAATGTACCTGGGGCAATAGGGAGATTAAGTGACTTGCCCAGGGTCACAAGGAGCAATATGAATTTGAACCCACAACCTCAGGGTGTTGAGGTTATAGCTTTAACCACTGTCCACACCTCAAAATTACCTAGACTAATATACACTCCTCCCTCCATATTCACGGTTTCAGCACCCGCGGTTTTGACTATTCACAGTTTTTGTCTGGACCCCCCCCCCCCCCAGTGAATCGACCTTATCTGGTGGTCTAGTGGTGATGCGGGGCAGGAGCGATCTTCCTACACTCCTGCCCCGTGCAAAGCTGTCATTGAAAATGGCTGCTGTAAGTGCCCGTAGTCTCACGAGACTACAACGGGAACTCATGGCAGCCATTTTCGATGACAGCTCTGCACGAGGTAAGAGTGTAAGAAGATCACTCCTGCCCTGCATCACCGCTAGATCACCAAGTAAGGTCCAGGAGGCAGGAGGGAGGCGGGGGTGGGTCAGAGTTAGCCCGAAAGTTATTTGCAAATTTTTCATATTCGCGGGCCAGCTCTGCCCCTAACCCCCACAAATACGGAGGGAGGAGTGTACATCACATCACATCACCTTTATATTTACTTCTTTACCTCTATATTTAATTGTAAAACTGCTTTGCTGTTTTATTTCAAAAGGAAGTCTAGAAAATCCCAACAAACATAAACCTAAATATCACAAGCATTGCATTTTGTATTGTCTTACCTGAAAACTTACTTCCTGTATTCTTTGATAATCATTCTATAGTTCAATATCATCAAAGCAAACAACATTTTCAGCGTTTTCACCATTTGTTGATGTTCTTTAGGAAGACTATTACAACATGGACTCTTGACAAAGGCTTTTTAGCCGAAACACTGTCAGTGTCAAGTCTACATTCGTTATCATCAATAAAGACTGTTTTGGTTGATCCGAACTTTGGCTGTGGACATCTCTGCCTTATAATTCTTTGCTTTGGTGTTTCTTCTGTAAAGGTTCCTTTTTGGCTTTTTCTTCAGTGTCAATATCTTCAAACCACACATTCAAAATCATGAATCAACTTGCGTTCATTCAACACATCTATCGGGGTTTTTTTTCTCATTTGTATTTGATAGTTTGAAACTAAGGGCTCCTTTTATCAAGCCGCGCTAGCGGGGTTAACGCGCACGACTTTTCATCACGCGCTAATCCCCACGCTGGCTAAAAACTACTGCCTGCTCATGAGGAGGCGGTAGCGGCTAGCGCGGCTGGCGGTTCAACGTGCGCTATTAGGTGCGTTAAACTGCTAGCGCGGCTTGATAAAAGGAGCCCTAAGTATTCAGAATTTCTAATATTTTAATGGGCGCTACCTACTCTACATTACTAAGAACCAAAATATTTAAGCTATGCAGAAAGAACATGACCCTGCCATGACGGTGTGGAGCAGCATCTGTTTTCATGACCCTTTATTTAATTAATTTTTTTAAATTTTTGTCTGTGCCCTTCTGCATGGATACATTTGATCAGACTAGCATTCCTGAAGTAATTGGATCGACAAGGAAAGTCAGTGAGGTGAGTAACCTGCTGGCTGTTATGTACTGTATACCAAGAAAAACATAACAGTGACTAGCAGCTTGCTCAGGATAAAAGAGATTTGTATCAAGTAATATAAAAGTTGCCGTACTGGGACAGACTGAAGGTCCATTAAGCCCAGTATCCTGTTTCCAACAGTGGCCAGCCCAGGTGAAAAGTACCTGGCAAGATCCCAAGAAGTAAAACAGATTTTATGCTCCTTATCCTAGGAATAAGCAGCAGATTTCCCAAGCTTATTTTAGGAAATTAGCTAAATCTTTTTTAAACCCTGCTAAGCTAACTGCTGTCACCACATTCTCCAGCAATGAATTCTAGAGTTTAATTCTTGAGTGAAGAAATATTTTCTTCAGTTTGTTTTAAATCTACTACTAAGTAGCTTCATCACATGTCCCCTAGTCCTAGTATTTTTGATGTCTTTTTAATATTTGGCTTCTTCAATGAAAGGAAAACAGCTCTAGGCAGCAAATGAGAAGTTGCAAAGGATCTCTCCTTCTTACTCTGCTGCCTGTCTTTTACTTATCAAAGAACTTTGAATGAATTACTACCATTTCTATCTTGTTAGTTGTCCTTTGTTTCCCATTTTATCTTCTTTATCACCCTTTCCTTCTTTTTACTTTTTAGCTACCTACCAACTTTTCATCTCCCTTTCTCATGCTTTAGCTCTCCCATTTCTCATCTCACACCTTTCCCAGTCTCCTATACCCTTCTATCTTTCATCAACTCATTACCACATTTCTACTTCTGTACTCACGCTCTTCCTCTCATTCATCTACTTGTCACCCTTATCCCTTGGTCTTTCCCACGATTCTACAATTTCTAGTATATCACCTCCCTCCATTCATGTAGGCCAGCAACTCCTCTCCCTCTCTCATGGCCTCACATCTCCTTGTCCTTTTTCCTTTACTATCTTCCTATCCCATTTCTCTTTTTACCTGTTCCCCCCCCCCCATTGATCCATCATCTCACCTCTTATCTCTTCCCTCCCCCTCATGATCCAACATTGCTCCCGCTCTCTTTCCTGCTGTTCTCTCCTTCTCTTACCCTATGATCCAGCCATCCCTCCCACCCATATCCAACATTTCCCCTTCTCTCCCTCCCTCTCATTGCCATACTGGGACAGACCAAAGGTCCATCTAGCCCAGTATCCTGTTTCTAACAGTGGCCAACCCAAGACCCAAGTACCTAGCTAGATACCAAGTAGTAAACAGATTTTATGCTGTTTATCCTAAGAATAAGCAGTGGATTTCCCCAAGCCATCTCAATAAAGGCCTATGGACTTCTCTTTTAGGATATTATCCAAGCCTTTTATAAACCCTGCTAAGCTATAGATGCAGGGTCAAGTTTTAGGCAAAATTTCCAGTGTGCATTTTATTATAATTTCCAATAAAGCATTGCAATTTTATTCCCTGGCTCCAAGTTCTTGTTCCACTTTGTGCATTTTTCATATAAACAACTCTCACTAATCCAAAGAGAAAAACCTGCTAGCTTTTCTTCACTCAATACAAAAAGGTCCTGATTCTGTACAGGACACCTACATTAAATGCCACACCTTGTGATGCCTAACTTCAGAATCTGTGCACAACTTGTTTTGGGTTTTTTTTGTTTTTTAATTCAGCCAATAAAAAAAAATAATTAATTAATTAACAATTAAGAGTTCAGCACCAAACTCTTAGGATGCTTAGTGATGCCTAAGTCGAGGTGCCCTCTGACACCTAATGATGCCTATCTGAAAAGTAGGTGTGGTTAGTGGTAGAGAATAGGCATGGTTGACCTAGGCGTTGCTAGACGTTTAAGTGCTGGTAAATTAGGCAAAGTAAAACCTGGCTCAGCGATGCATTATCGAAACTGATCAAATATGGTGTTCAGTAATGGCCCCTTTAACTTGGAACGCCCTGCCTTTATACATAAGAGAAGTTAAAGATCTCAGTAGATTAAAAAATAATTTAAAAACTTTTCTCTTTAAAGACGCATTTAACCTTTAAATAATCCACATTTAATAATCTTATCCCATTCCTCATGTTCTCTCCTTACTCGGTTTTTTCTTTTCTCCCTAATTGAATAACATTAATTTTGTAACTTTCTCCCTTTCCTTTTCCCTTTCCCTATGTATCTGAGTTTGTCTGTTTTGTCAGTCTGTTTTCAACCCCTTTAAAGCTGTACAATGAACTCTAGATCTATTTTATATTTTAATGTTACTCGCTTAGTGTGTAATAAGCAATTTATCAAATTTAAATAAACTTGAAAAAAATAAACTTCTGCAGGGGGCTCTACTATCCCCCCTATTATTCAATCTCTACATTTAGACCAGTCCTAGACATAGCCTGCAAATTCCAAATACAGATTCACTCCTTCTCAGATGACATTCAACTATACCTATCGCTAGGAGAAACCTGTGACGCCCAGATTGCGAAACTCCTAAAATGCCTCTCGGAAATCAAAAACTGGATGACCGTCACACCATGAAAACGGAACTCCTTAGGATCTGTAAAGTACACTGCAACCGCGCCTGTCCCTCACTACGCTGGAACTTGACTACCATAACTGCGAAGGACTAAGCACGCAGCCTAGAAATACTCCTAGACTCCAACCTGTCATTTTCCAACCTTCATATCTCTCAGGTGGAATCTTCTTCAATTTACTACCTATGTCAACTCTGAAAAATAAGGAACTACTTTTATGAGTCTGACTTCACCCAACTACTCTATGCCTTATTCCTCTCCCACATGGACTACTGTCTTACGGCGAAAAACATATATCTATAGCGTGTACAAAAATGCAGCAATCCAACTTCTAAAAAACCTCCATGCCCGCAACCCTGTCTCCCAGGCTCTATTGTCAGCTCATTGGCTACCTGTAGCCAAATGTGTATTCAAGGGCCTGATGCTAACTTTCAAAACGTTGCATAACATGGCATCTGGGTACATGACGACGTGCTGAACAGGTCCCTCTGCTTCCAGAATGAAATATGCCTCAAAATTCCCCCCCCCCCCCAGCCAGTCATACCCTTCAATGCAAACCGCCAAACGAGGTTCCTATTTCCACTTAATACCGAGCCAATGGAATCGACTGCCCCCACAGATCAGATCCCTTAAAGGACTCTTCAATGTTAGAAAAGAATAAAAACATAACTCTTCACCTACCTCTCCTCTCTAAGACCAATAGATTATGTATAAGAAATTTATGGATGTTTGGGAACCATTGACTAAGTTCTGTAAGGAATGATAATTGATTTTATTTTATTGACCCTTAAGCATACACATCCAGGGTGAGTGGGAGGGGGGAGGGTTTTGCATTGGAATTTCATTCAGGGAATATATGGAGGTTTCCTGTAGGTATGTACTTTTTCTGATTATTTGGTGGGGGTGGGGGGAAATGGTTGTACATTAATGTCTGTAAGTTAATGTGCATTTCGTGTAAACTTATGTATATTGAAATTGTTTGCACTATGGTAGTTTGGAAATTTAATAAATATTTACAAAAAAAAAAAAAAAAAGAAAGAAATATTACCGTATTTCCCCATATATAGGCCGCGACCTATACATGGGTTTTACAAACCTGTGTATGGGGCACGGCCTAGTTAAATGGGGTGGCCTATGTATCAATTTTAAATCATTCCCCCACCCCGTTACCTTTTTTGGAGCACCCTCGCTGGACAGCGCACGGCTCGAATCTCCAGCAGTGCAGGGCAGCCGTGATCTCTTCGGCATCTAGCCTGCCCCTGCACCACTTGCTGAGTGGCTGACGTCAGTTCTTGCGGGTCTCGCAAGAGCTGATATCAATCATTCAGCAGGTGGTGCAGGGGCAGGCCGGATGCCGAAGAGATTGTGGCTGCCCTGCACCACTGGTGATTCAAGCCATGCGCCGTCCAGCAAGGGGGTTTTGAAGGAGGTACTGGGGGGGGGGTGATTGAAAAAGGCAGGGGAGGTACCGTAAGATAAGCTGCTAATACCATGGGGCGGCTTATCTTCCGTTTTTTAAACATAGGTTGGCCTTTTCTGCGGTCTGGGTGCAGCCTATGCAGAGGGGCGGCCTATATGCGGGTAAATACGGTAATGTGTATTGATTATGTGTCACATTAGGATAAAAACTTATATTGATAAATCTTGCACTGCAATTATGTTAAATTTATCCTGTAAACTGCATATTATCTATATTAGTATTAGGTCCCTATTATGTGTCAAATTAGGATCAATCCAGTGCAAATCGTAACCTGTTAACTGTATATTATGCATGTGTAATCTGTAACCCGTTCTGAGCTTGTTGGGGAAAATGGGATAGAAAACAAATTAATTAATTAATTAAATAAATAAATAAATATACCGGGCCTACCTCTAGGAAGTCTAGCTAAGCCTAAGCAGGCCTTAGCACCACTAGGCGGGATTCTAAAAAGGATGGTTTATGGGATCCGACCTAAAATGCCTGCTTCTCCCTGACAGACTGCAACAGTGTGGACTGCTTGCAAGTTGCTTTTTTAAATCCTAACTAAGCTCTTGAAAATGTACCTCACAAGAATATCTACATAACCGTATACCTTTTCTTTATGTACTGTACTCATTTGCAGTCATGCATGAGGTTGATGTTTGCTAGTTGCTTCACAGTTACACTAGAATTTTTAACAAAGAACAGAGAAAGGAGTTCTTTGTCATAGTTCAGCAAGCTGGCCATCTCCTTTGTGAATCATTAATGACACACACTGCCAGGTAAATTTACTTTGGCTGTAAATCTATAAATGGCATGGGAAGATGTGGTACAATGGTTTTCATATTCAGCTTTTAAAAACACACATTTAAGGAAAGGAGCAAGGAGATAAATTACAAATTCAGGAGTTGTTGGGGGGGGGGGCAGAGTGGTGTGCAAATGCTATGAAATCCCATTTTCATTTATTGAGTGAACAGTTTTGATATAAATAAGGCTGTAGCATGGAATTTAAGATTTACATAGGGGAATTCACAACACATTTAGAGGTACTTTGGATGAAGACAAGACATCTTTGACAATGGGCTAGATTGACTATAGTGCACTGCCACGTTAGCAGACACTATCACAATTATTGAAGGTTATTAGCAAGTACATCCCAATAAATGGAACTTGCGGTTGTTAGGATATAAAAGTAAATTTGATCACGCCACACCACTCTTCTTGCAATATCACTAGTAACCAATTTCATATTGTATTCGATTTAAAATTTTGATGTTAACACATAAAGCCTTTCATACGCTTGAACCTAGTTATCTGAACTCCTTAACTATCCCATATGTTCCATCACGCGTGTCAGGTCCTTACAAGACAATAGATTAGTTTTGCCATCAAATTAGTTTTGCCAACAAATTGGGAATGTACCAGATGTAAAGCTTTTTTTTTTTTTTTTTAAATCTAACTCCAACTTCCTATTAATATTTGTCTTGAACTAAATTTCAAAGCTTTCAAGACACTATTAAAGACTTACTTTTTCCAATCTGCCTTTGGATCTGATATTCCTCAAAATGAGCATATTTATTAAGATGTTATTAGTTTAGTTTTTAAGGAGTGGTTCCTCCCTCCCCCCCTTTGTATGATTGCATAGGTCTTTCCTATATGTCACGGAGTTCCTTTCTTACCTCTATTAAACATATGTTTTAATTATTAGCCACAGAGAACTGTTATAAGCTTCTGCGGGATATCAAATTTTAATAAACCTAAACATTTTTACAAAGCTGAGATAGTGAGCCCCAGAATGGCAAATGCGACGCAGTCCATAGGAATTGAACTGGCTGCATTGCATTTGCTATGTGGGAATCAGTATTGTGGCTTTGCAAAAGGGGCCCAGTGTCTACTAATGTATATTACCGTGCAGTAATATATGTGAAGACAGATTTTAGAAAGAACTGGAATTGAGACATCCAGGTCGGGACAGGGCAACTTCAGGTAGTTTTTAGAAAAAGTTCTGTCAACATAGAGCCTTAACTTAGGTGATCTGCAACATATGATTTATGATTGCCCAATAATTCAACCATTTTGGAAATCAGTATCCTTACTAATAAAAGCTTTAAATCTAAAAATTTGGTCACTGATAGCAAATATTTCTTCTTTAACCTAATTTATAGATACTTTCCAACTGGTATTATTGAGTATAATATATAATATATATAATGTAATTTTAATGGTCTCTTATAATCAAAATGAATCTAGTCTCTGGTCTAAATGGGAGTATTCATACCTGGCGGAAGCACTGATAAAAGACAACATCGATGAACATTTTGAAAGAAACAAACTTCTGATAACCAGCCAACATGGTTTCTGCAAGGGGAGATCGTGCCTAACAAACTTATTGCACTTCTTCGAAGGAATTAACAAACGGATGGACAGAGGAGTCCCCATAGACATCATATATCTAGATTTCCAAAAAGCCTTTGACAAGGTACCCCATGAATGCCTACTTCGGAAGCTGAAGAACCATGGGGTGGAAGGAGACGTACATAGATGGATCAGAAACTGGTTGGCGGGTAGGAAACAGAGGGTAGGAGTGAAGGGCCACTACTCGGACTGGAAGAAGGTCATGAGTGGCGTCCCGCAGGGCTCAGTGCTCGGGCCGCTGCTATTTAATATATTTATAAATGATCTAGAAATGGGGACGAAGTGTGAGATAATAAAATTCGCGGATGACTCCAAACTATTTAGTGGAGCTCGGACTAAAGAGGACTGCGAAGAATTGCAAAGAGATTTGAACAAGCTAGGGGAAAGGGCGACGAGATGGCAGATGAAGTTAATGTTGAGAAATGTAAAGTACTACATGTGGGAAGCAGAAACCGAGGTACAGCTGTACGATGGGAGGGATGTTATTGAAGGAGAGTACCCAAGAAAGGGACTTGAGGGTAATGGTGGACATGACAATGAAGCCGACGGCACAGTGCACAGCGGCCGCTAAGAGAGCGAATAGAATGCTAGGTATAATCAAGAAGGGTATTACTACTAGAACGAAAGAAGTTATCCTGCCGTTGTATCGGGCGATGGTGCGTCTGCATCTGGAGTAATGCGTCCAATATTGGTCACCGTACCTCAAGAAGTATATGGCGTTACTCGAGAGGGTTCAGAAGAGAGTGACATGTCTGATAAAAGGTATGGAAAACCTTTCATATGCTGAGAGATTGGAGAAACTGGGACTCTTTTCCCTGGAGAAGAGGAGACTTAGAGGGGATATGATAGAGACTTACAAGATCATGAAGGGCATAGAGAGAGTGGAGAGGGATAGATTCTTCAAACTTTTGAAAAATAAAAGAACAAGAGGGCATTCGGAAAAGTTGAAAGGGGACAGATTCAAAACAAACGCTAGGAAGTTCTTCTTTACCCAAAGTGTGGTAGACACCTGGAATGCGCTTCCAGAGGGCGTAATAGGGCAGCGTACAGTACTGGGGTTCAAGAAAGGATTGGACAATTTCCTTCTGGAAAAGGGGATAGAGGGGTATAGATAGAGGATTATTGCACAGGTCCTGGACCTGTTGGGCCGTCGCATGTGCGGACTGCTGGGCACGATGGACCTCAGGTCTGACCCAGTGGAGGCATTGCTTATGTTCTTATGTTATGTTATCTGTGAATAAATGACTTCATATGTATATTGGTTAGATAACATAGATACTTTTAGTCCTCATTGCATCTATGATTTGAATGTAACTAACATTTTAATTGTAAAATCTGCTTGATTTTATTTTGTTCATGTGTATTTCTTATGTTAAAATTTCAATAAAAATATTTTTAAAATGAACATAGAGCCTTTTCTAAAACATGCAAGAATGTACATGTATGTGCTGGATACCTCAGCAGGAGCTTCCAGTTTAGTGATGTGAATGTTTAAAGCATGACTGGCAGCAACTCAAAACATACACATCTAATTGTCAGTACAGATGTGTATGTCAGCAATTTCAAGACATAGGGCAACTTTTACTAAGCTGCGGTAGCGTTTTTAGCACACGCTGAAGATTAGCGCACGCTAACCCCCCGCTACGTGGAAAAACTAATGCCAACTCTATGGAGGCATTAGCGTCTAGCTTGTGCGGCATTGTAGCACGCGCTAAAACCACTAGTACAGCTTAGTAAAAGGAGCCCATGGATGTGTGCAGTGGAGTAACGAGGGTAAGAGGAACCTGGGGTGGTGGCACCTCTTCCTGCCCTACTATTACTCCTTTTCGCCGCCACTCCACTCCCTCTGTACTCCTCCCCTCCCCACTCCTTCCCTACCCCATTCCACACTTGCGCCCTTCCTTCTCCCGGTACCTCTTTAAATCTTCACTAGTGCGAACAGCTTCTCCAGCCTGCTGCTTGCACCTGTGTTGGCTTTCCCTCTGACATCACTTCCTGGCCCCGCGATCCAGAAGTGATTTCAGAGGGGAGCCAAGTTGGCGCAAGCAGCAGGCAGGAGAATTTGCTTGCATTGATGAAGATTTAAAGAGGTACAGTGGGTGAAGGGAGGGCATTTGCGTGGCTGGGGGGGAGGGGGTACAGAAAGGTTCCAGCTTTCCACCAAAGTGGTGTCCGGGTTGATCCGCCCCTCCCTCCTCCGCAACCCTCTTACTATGCCACTGGATGTATAACTATCAGCACTTATGAGCATGTCTCTGTTTGCTGTTTTAGAAACCTACATGTCGATCTGTGCCCAATTGGGTAAATCCACAATCATTCAGCAAAATTACAATTGGGGAAAGGGGAATACAGGGGATTAAGGGAATAACTCTTAAATCCCTCTTGTAGAGTACCAAAACCTAGACATGCTCAGGAACAGGTGTACAGGACATTCTGACATTAATCTCAGTGAGCTTAGATCTGCACTCTTCCTTCTGAAAAAGGGACAAAATGTCTATTTTTATTTTGGCCTCGGCCTAATCCCATCCTATCCACATCCAGGTCATTCTCCCTTGCCATATGCAAGCATTCACAAATTCATATAAAATAATCCCTGCTTTCTAAAATTTGATTTTCTACATTTATTCAATATGCAAGTGAACTAGGAATCTAAATTAATCACCTTAGTAAATCTAGTCCTTAGGATCTGTGTGTCATCATAGACAATATGATGAAATCTTCTGCCCAATGTGTGGTGGCAGCCAAAAAAGCAAATAGGATGCTAGGAATTATTAAAAAAACAAAAAGGATGGTTAACAAGACTAAGAATGTTATAATATACCTATCTCGCTCCATGGTGTGACCTCATCTGGAGTATTGCATTCAATTCTGATTTCTTTATCTCAAGAAAGATATAGTGGTTCTAGAAAAGGTTCAAAGAAGAGCGACCAAGATGGTAAAGGGGATGGAACTCCTCACATATGAGGAAAGACTAAAACGGTTAGGGCTCTTCAGCTTGGAAAAGAGATGGCTGAGGGGAGATATGATTGAAGTCTACAAAATTCTGAGTGGAGTAGAACGGGTACAAGTGGATCGATTTTTCACTCCGTCAAAAATTACAAAGACTAGGGGGACACTCGAAGTTACAGGGAAATACTTTTAAAACCAAGTGGAGGAAATTTTTTTTCACTCAGAGAATAGTTAAACTCTGGAACACGTTGCCAGAGGATGTGGTAAGAGCACATAGCGTAGCTGGTTTTAAAAAAGGTTTGGACAAGTTCTAGGAGGAAAAGTCCATAGTCTGTTATTGAGACAGACATGAGAGAAGCCACTGCTTGCCCTGTATTGGTAGCATGGAATATTGCTACACCTTGGGTTTTGGCCAGGTACTAGTGACCAGGATTGGCCACCGTGAGAATGGGCTACTGGGTTTGATGGACCATTGGTCTGACCCAGTAAGGCTATTCTTATGTTCTTATGACCTTGCAATGTAAATGACAAGTCAATAAGACAGAAGCCCTTCATAATAGTTTTCAAGATTCAAGTTTTATTTAAAAATTTGATACAATGCTTATAAAATTTCCAAGCGTTTTCCATAATAAAAATGGGGTAACAGAACATGAAGTAACTGACATCAACATTACTTACTTGAGGCTCATGGAAGGAGGAGCAGAACTACAAATTATTATAGTAAAGAGGAACAAAAAAGGGCTAAAACAATAGGGTATAGGGTTAAAAACTTCTGATTGGAGCCCAAGATTCAAGTTTCAGTATTGTGACTTGTGAGCCATAAAGATAAGGAAACAAGTGGTTTGATTTCCATCAGTAATATCAGAAGTAACTTCCACAAACCTTGAACTCTCTTTATGATATCACTGAAACCATAAGATATAAATGATATCTTTACTGAAGAACAATGTCGCATTTATGAATTTACAATAGATCCCAGGTTTCAGCGCATACCTGTTCACAAACGCCATTGGATGTGATGGGAATTTCAAAGTCATGTCATTCCCAAGAATCATCATGTTAATCTATTGTTCCAAGGTTCAACTTATACATGAACACATTTTTAAAAATGTCACAGTCAGTGAACTAGAAAGGCATGGCACTGTTTTTCCATTCTGGGAAAAAAAAATGCATTCATTCACAAAATGAATAGCCATGTGAGTGGTAGTGGAGGGTTCCTGGTTTTATTCTTACAATGGGTCTTCTGCAGCTTGAGCCAACCGAGGATCCTGGGGATCCTTGAGTCTCAGCATTTACAGTTCTGCTATAATCAGACAATATACAGAGGAAGAGAGGGTCTGTTAAAATAATTCTATGTAGTTGTGACTGAAGGATTATGCTTCCATGATTGCAATGGAGACGGAAGAAGCAAGAGAAAGAATGAACAAGTGCCCCAAAAAATTTCACATTGTATCCCAAGAATTATTTTTCAAAAATATAAAACTCACCCAACACAATCTGCTTAGCACTAGATGAAAATTTTGGCCAATGGCCATTGGTGTAAAGTGAACTCATATAAACATACAAACTAGAAACACGAGGATCAGTTGTTTTTTTTACTGACTAGCTGAGGAATCAATTCACCCAAATTCAGAACTTAGAAAATTTTACAACCCAAAAGTTATTTGCTGATTTTGGTTCCAGAAAATTCTTGCAAATTTTCATTCCTGTGAGTTTGTAACCCAGTCCGCACCTGGAATTGCAAAATCTATTATCAGCTCTATTATAATATCCTCCTATCTCTTCCCAGATGCTGAGGCACTCTCATGGCCTCACCAATGTATGGAATTTTAGGTGAAGACTTTCAATGTGAACCTAGAGAACAGTGACATACCTAGTGTATTTGACACCTGGGGCCAATCATATTTTAATCCCTCTCTCCTCTATATGGAAAAATGATCTTTAGTAATAATCCACAAGTCAAACAAGAAGAGTATACCTAAGAAAAGGCAGCATCTTAAACATTGCGGTGAGCACTAGAACATCAATACACCCATTGAAAACTAAACAATCCAGATTAGTACAGATTGATTCTGTCTTTTTTTTATACACACAGTATACAGATGTCTAGTATGGAATAAGTAATCACAAACTAAAAATAGAAATATGAATGCAAAAGTTAAACTGAACTGCCAAGAAGCCAGACTCTGCATACAATGCAACATCACAGAAACAGTGATACATGTCCTCTAATAGTGTCAAAAATATAAAGATAATAGATGTAAATTTGAAAAAAAAACTGGCAATCACCACTTTACAAATTAACAAATAGAAATTAAAAAAACATGGGCAATAAGAAAATATCATTTTATTGGGATAATTCATATTTCAATTAATTTTCAGAGGCCCAAAATTCCTTCCTCAGGACAGTACAGTATTCTGCTGTTATTCCAGTATCCTGTCCTGACCTGAGGAAGGGGGTTTTGATCTTCAAAAGGTAGTCAGAATTGTATTAAAATTAGTCAAATAAAAAGATCACTGTATTTCTATTTTCTCTTTACAGTAGACTCTCATTTAACTGGCACCTATGGAAATTGATAGATGCCGGATAAATGTAGGTTCTGGTTGCTTGAGTGTTACTATTAAAAATAGGCCTAAACTAATACTATACCTCATACTATGCCATACCATAAACAGTTCCAAACTACTGGACATGTTGTAGGCAAAGCGTGGGCATATTCAGGTGTGGTGTGCCAAGTTTACACTTAAATGTCTGCCAGATATTGATTTTATTTTCATTTTTATTTAAAGTATTACAGCATTATAATTTTTTCTGGTTGCTTGAGAGTTCTGGTTAATTGAGTTCTGGTTAACAGAGAGTCTACTGTATAAACATTTATCAATACAACTAAAGCAAAATATATATATATTTTTTTCCTACCTTTGTCTTCTCTGGTTTCTGTTTTTCTCATCTTCTCACCGTCTTCCTTCCATCCAGCATATGCCCTCTTTATCTGCCCCTTTCATCCAGCATCTGCCCTCTCCCCCCCCCCCCGCTTCCAAATGGCATATACCTTCTTTCTATGCTCTTTCCATTAACTGTCTGTCATCTCCCTCTTCTATCCAGCCTGTGCCCCTTCTCTCCTTTTTACATGAATACACATAAACATACTTTTTAAAAATGAAAATTAGCTGCCTTTCTCTTCCCCCTTTCCTGGATCTGGCATCTCTCTCCTCTCATTCTCGCCCTCTCCCACCGCATGGTCTGGCATATCAGTTTCTTTCCCTTCCATCTCTCCTTTCCTTCTTCAACTTCCCCAAATGATTTGGCATCTCTCTCTCTCCTTTACTCCCCCTACTCCTTTACTCCCCTCCTTTCATCTCTTCCTCCCCTTCCCTGTGCTCTGACTTTTCTCTCCTCTCTTCTCCCTTTCCTTTCCTTTTCTTCCCTTCCCAGTCTTCTTCTCCCACCCCCCTCAAATTTAGCAGCTTTTGCCCTGTCCCAATCAGGTGTGGCATTTTTCTCTTCCTGTCACCTCACCCTGCGGGATCTGGTACCTCTCTCTTCCTCTCCTTGCAGGCTACAGCTTGCAATGTTTGGGTCAACAGCAGCATCAGCTAAACACACAGCCTTTGGTTGCCCCAGAAGCTTTCCCTTTGCTTCAATTATGAGACTATGGGAGAGAAGGTGAAGAAGTCAGGTGCACAGGTTGTATTCTTGCCAATCCTCCCTGTCGAGGGTAAGGACCTGGGCAAGAAGCTCGCATCCTGGAGATGAATGCATGGCTATGTGGATGGTGTTGTTGACAGTCTTTTGGCTTTCTGGACCATGGGATGATTTTCCAAGGGCTGCTGAGCAGAGATGGTGTGCATCTATGAAAGAAAAGAAGAAGTGTCTTCGGCGGCAGGCTAGCAAATCTTTTGAACAGGGCTTTAAACTAGAAGCGATGAGGCAGGGTGACCAAAACCCCTGGGTGAGTATTGTCCTCAGGGGTGAGTATTGTCCTCAGGTAAGTAAATCACTGAATACCTCTACATAGATGGAAAAAGGAGGCAATGTCTGGAAAGCAGTATACTGTATGCTAATGCTCAAGGTATGGAAAACAAGAATCTGGATCTAGAAGCTGTGATGGAAGAAGATGAGTTGGATATAGCGGTGATAATGGAGATAATGATCTTAAAGTGGCCAGCCAAGTTGAAAAGTTGACGGCGAAAGCTAGAAGGATGCTAGGTTGCATAGAGAGAGTTATGACCAGTAAAATAAAGGAGGTATTGATGCCCCTGTATAAGACTCTAGTGAGACCTCATTTAGAATATTGTGTACAATTCTTGAGACTACACCTTAAAAAAAGATATTAAAAGGATGGAATTGGTACAGAGGAAGCCTACCAAAATGGTGCAAGGTCTTTGTCATAAGGTGTATGACAGGGGTGTCCAATGTCAGGCCTCGAGGGCCGCAATCCAGTCGGGTTTTCAGGATTTCCCCAATGAATATGCATGAGATCTATTAGCATACAATGAAAGCAGTGCATGCAAATAGACCTCATGTATATTCATTGGGGAAATCCTGAAAATCCGACTGGACTGCGGCCCTCGAGGACCGACATTGGACACCCCTGGTGTATGAGGACTGAGTTAAAGATCTCAATATGTATACTTTAGAGCAGGGGTAGGGAACTCTGGTCCTCGAGAGTCGTATTCCAGTCGGGTTTTCAGGATTTCCCCAATGAATATGCATGAGATCTATTTACATGCACTGCTTTCAATGCATATTCATTGGGGAAATCCTGAAAACCCGACTGGAATACGGCTCTCGAGGACCGGAGTTCCCTACCCCTGCTGTAGAGGAAATGCAGGAGAGAGAGGAGATATGATAGAGACATTTATGTGGCGTAAATGCACATGAGTCGAGTCTCTTTCATTTGAAAGGAAGCTCTGGAATGAGAGGGCATAGGATAAAATTAAGAAGTGATAGTCTCTGGAGTAATCTAAGGAAATACGTTTTTACAGAAAGGGTGGTAGATGCGTGGAACAGTCTCCCAGGTTGGTGGAGATAGAGACTGTGTCTGAATTCAAGAGAGCTTGGGATAGGCACGTGGGATCTCTTAGAGAGAGCAAGAGCTATTGGTTACTGCAGATGGGCAGACTGGATGGGCCATTTGACCTTTATCTGCCATCATGTTTTATGTTCTTTGTTTACACATTGCACTTAAAGCCCTTTTTAAACTGTGACTGCTTTACATTACCATAATGTTATATTATTTTGAGTACTCTAATGATTATTTGTTGTTTTTCTCCTTGCTATGGTAATGTTTTTGAAACAACTGTTATTTGGTTGTAAATCTGAAAATTGAATAAAGAGACTGAACTAAGATTTGTTATGATACTTCATTACTAAATGTCATGTAAACTTTCATTTTAGCTTTGTATAAACAAATGCTTTATGACCCCCCTATTCTTTAAAATAATTAAAGGCTCACGCCAGTAAAATGGAGGTTTGTAGTAGGATCTGGTCTGCTGATGCAGGTTAAAAAGCAATGCTTTGAAACTGAATAAACGCCAAGATGAAGTTCAGATGTTCATTCTTGAAGCATGAGACCATTATTCTGTCACAACTTGTTTAGTTAATATGATTTTCATTCATCCAAATGATTAGAAACATAAGTTCATGAAACATTTTACCAAATCAATGCTATTTCATGGAAGATATTTTATCAAAATGTTCCTTTTCATAAAATAGAAAAATGTGCATCACATGTTCTGGTTCTTGAAAAATAATAACCATATGCAGGCTGGAATCCATGGCAGAGTTCCTTATGAGCCACTGTGTTTACCTACAATGTGATAAAACCATAGAGCCATCAGATTAGCCGACTCCAGTTATCCACTGTGTGATCGGTACAGCTAAAGGGAAGAAGAAAAGTTGAGAACTCTTTTCATTTTTTAATCTGAGATGTGATGTGAAGTAGAGAATGACACGGTGATAAGTTTTAACCCATTTCCGCAGGAATTCATTTTCCCGTCCCGTCCCAGTGGCTCTTTTCCTGTCGCTGCCCCATTCCTGCATGCTTTGTCCTTACCTGCACAAGCCTCAAACACTTAAAAATGATAAGTGTCTGAGGCTTGTGCGGTGAAAACAGAGCTTACGGGAGTGGGTCAGGGACAGCGACAAAACTCTTGTGAACGGGACAGGGAAACTGAGTTCCTGCTGGGACAGGGACAAATTTGTCCCCATGTCATTCTCTAATATGAAGTTCAGCTGGTTGAAGGTACTTTCTAAAACAATATGACCACAGTTTTGAATCCATAACAGTTACAAATATTCCGCTGAAGCCTGACAAAGGTTCTAAGCGGATTACAAACATTGAAAGTAAAGCCTTTTGTAAAATACATATGAGAATGCAAGAAATACACATATAGTTGCAGCACATACAGTGGAAGCAGCCATGCTAAAAAGGAACATGCTTAAAAAAAAAGAGGAGGGTGGCAATATGAAGTCTCTATTGCACTATAAAGAACAGCGCTGGATTTTTGAATTAAAAACACTAGAGCCAAATGGATTGAACGCTGAACTGGACTGGATGTCCCTAACTTAGGACTTATGAGATACTGCCACATGGCAGGGGCATCCATACATAGTAAGATCAAAGTTGTAGGAGAGACTTGGGTAAGACCAGAGACGCTGAAGCACCATTTTGCTGAGTTTATGCATGCAAATGAACATGTGAGAAACTAAGTAAGAAAATATGATTATTTTTGAATATATGTAATGTAATGTAATTTATTTCTTATATACCGCTACATCCGTTAGGTTCTAAGCGGTTTACAGAAAATATACATTAAGATTAGAAATAAGAAAGGTACTTGAAAAATTCCCTTACTGTCCCGAAGGCTCACAATCTAACTAAAGTACCTGGAGGGTAATAGAGAAGTGAAAAGTAGAGTTAGAGGAAAAATAAAAATAAAATAAACATTTTAACAAGACAGCATTGATCTAAATACTTTGGAAGGTAGAAGAGAGGAGAGAAAGGAATAGAAGCAGAGGGGGGAGCCGTTGAACAGTCCTAGCGGACTGCAGGAGGTGTGGAGCTCACACTCCTGTCATGATCTGGTCTATGGGCTCTTGGTAGTTGCGGTTGGTCCCAATGCTGCTTAGGTGTAAAAGCAGTTGTTCTCCCACTGCTGCTGATATTTAAAAGCAGGTAGATTGATCTATCCAATGGAATGCTGGGGGAAGATCTTATATGTCTGGCTGGATCGTGGCAAAGGGTTCCCGGTAGTGGCGGCTGGTCCTATTGCTGCTTAGGTGTAAAAACAGTTGATCTTCTTATCGAATTGTAGGGGGGGCGGATCTCACATTCCTGGCAGGTTCGGGTCTGTGGGTTCTTGGTGGTTGCGGATGGACCCGCTGCTGCTTAGGTGTAAAAGCAGTTGTTTTCCCAATGCTGCTGATATTTAAAAGCAGGCAGATTGATCTCTCCAACAAATTGTATGGTGAAGAGCATACACGTCTGGCTGGATTGGGACAAAAGCTCTCGATAGTGGCGGCTGGTCTTGGTGCTGCTTAGGTGTAAAAGCAGTTGATCTCCTACTTCTGATAATATTTAAAAGCAAGCATATTGATTTTTCCAACGGAATGCTGGGGGAAGAGCTTACTTGTTTGGCTGGATCAGGGTATAATTTGGTATAATTTGGTAGGCTAACGGGTTTGGCAATGAGCTTATGAATGGCTTATTAAGTTAAGTATTTCTACTATATTTGGTATATTGAGAAAATCAGAAATGAAATGGAAAAAAAGTTGTATTCAAAACATTGATGAAGCTAATATTGAGAATGCGAAACTGATGAGGAGGCTTGCAACTAAAATTACTTCTCAGCGGGCAGACTATGTCCCATTAGAAAGCCGCGTCTGATGGCTTCTGATTAATATTTTGAAATGAGATTTAGTTGAAGTGAGTGTATTGAATGAACTAGATATATATGTAGAGACATTAGAAGGACAACAACTGGTCAAATATGATTAATCTAAAAAGTGTAGTCAATAAATGCTGGACTAGTATAGAAAAATTAGTGATCGCTCATGAGTAAGCCTCAGTCCCACCACTCCACCGCTGTTCTATCTCATGACTGCGGGGAGAATTATGTGGCACTTCATCACTGGCTGCTCATATCAATTACTCTTGATATTAACATGAGTCGGGTGACAAGCGCGACCTCGGGAGACCCTTGATACAGCGCCGGTAGGCGCGAAACATGTCGGGTTAGACTCCCAGGCGTTGGCTGACAAGCTAAGTACACATACTACTTTAAGTATTAAAGATAGCACTGTAATATCTTTTTAGAAAAACGCACGAATTACTAAGTATGCTTTACATAATTGATATGAGCAGCCAGTGATGAAGTGCCACATAATTCTCCCCACAGTCATGAGATAGAACAGCGGTGGAGTGGTGGGACTGAGGCTTACTCATGAGCGATCACTAATTTTTCTATACTAGTCCAGCATTTATTGACTATACTAACATTGAGGACTGGTAAAACATACCACTATTACTGCCATATTTCTGGAGGCTTGTAATCTAAAAAGTGTGGCATCACTCAGGGTTTTGAATAAGTGCCAGTATGTAAGGTGCTTATTTTAGATGTACTGTTCGGGTTTTAGATGTGTATAAACTGGCATTTAAATAGTTATATTACACAAATGTATAACCCTGATGTTACAAAGCTGAGATATACTCGAACATGTCTAAAACTGAAAAGCATGCACTAAGCTTCACAGATAGGTCATTGCTATCTAATCCCTATCTTGGACTCTAGTCAGTCTTTCACTTTGACAAGTACAATAGCAAGCTTGGAGGGATTCATTGCTGCCTAACCCCTGTGCAACTTAGGGCACGTTTTTCAGTTTTAAACATGTATATCATAGTTTTATAATTATGCAATAGAAATGTCTAAATGTAGTTTAAACACACATAAATCCTAAATAGTGCTTCTAAAATAATCATTTTACATACTGGCACTTACACAATCAAAACCCCGAGTGATGCCACTCTTTTTTTAAGTACAGTCAACTCCGCTTAAGTGCAAGGCCTCCGGACCAGACCACCACTTGCGCTTAAACGGAGTGTGCACTTAATCGGAGTACCACTTTTTAGTGGTGAAAAATCAGAGTACACTGTAGTTAAATGTAATAAAACTTTTATTTAGCAAAAAAAAAACCACATCGAATACAATTTAACAGTTATAGAAACAGCACTGTTCCGTCTAATGCAATACACTGCAAACCTTTCTTTAAACCAACATTCTACTGAAATAATCAGTCATTGTTTTCTGCACGCAGATTGCACGATTCAGGCTGTGTATCTTACTACTGATGCTGTAAAACTGTTCATAGTTGTGACATCCATTTATCTCCAGATAACAATGCAGCATGTGTAGGGACTTCAGCGCATCTGAGAAGGAAACAATCTCTGCAGGTGTTTCATTAGTTGTGATGACTGCAGCAGTATCTCCATCCTCATCAGGCTCTTGGTTGTTTGCAGTGTCCTTTATGACTGTACAGATATCGGAATTAGTGCTGTCAGATAATGTGGGCACATCGTTGTCAACAGCGACATATAGCTCAAACTCCTGTGGCGAGAGTTCAGCTGGGAGTTCAATGGACAAAGTGTCAGCTTCAGTTATTTCATCAGATGCATGAATGAAGCTCGCCCGTCGATAGCAATTTGAAATCGTTGATGATAAGACTCAACTGCACGCCTCCCGTACCATGTGAAGAGAGCCGAGCACCGTCATTTTTCTCGTGAGCTCAGCAGCTCGGGGGCTGGATTCCGTGCTTGCATCAATCACTGCCATCACATATCTTAAGACGAGCAACCTGTAATGACATTTGAAGTTGCCGATTATCCCTTGAGCCATCAGTTGCATCAAAGAGGTTGTGTTTGATGGAAGAAACACGAGTTTAATGTTGGTTAGTCTTACTACAGACAATCTCACAAATACCTCACAAAATCTCTCAAATTCTCCTAAACATAGCTCAATTCAAAGAAACAAGTACTAAGAACCTTCCACCTCACAAATAAGATGTCAAATCGCACATTTAAACTTATACTTTCCCTCCTACTACTCCCTCAACTCATTTCTAACTCGATGACTACAGGATTTCATATATCACATATCCCAATCCATAAAGCAAATTATAGACAACCTCTTCCTTCCAGAAAAATCTACACCTCCAGATCTTTAATACCTTGTCCATTGACTATCCAAGAATACATGACCACCATCCAGGAAAAAAAATATCCAAATAAATATTCAAAAATAAAACTCAAAACAAATACTCAAAAACAACAATCACTACCAATAAATCTTCTTTATCCATATTGCATACCTAAAGCCACCATAAAACACAAATTGTTAACATGTGCTTACATGAATATTAGATCAATTGGCCCAAAAGCAAATTTAATTAAAGATTGTTTTAATTAAAGATTAAGTTTGAAATAAACAGCTAATTGAGATGCAGATGGTGGTTTATTACCTTGAGTGGCCAGGAAAGGGTTAGTATCTGTAAGTTTTTTTACTAGATTGAAGAGAATTTTAGTGTCTGGAGTGTTAGTGCCAATTAGTTTAGAATAGTATGCTTTGCGTTTTTCCTTAAGTTTGATGTTATATTGTTTGATTTGGTTTCTCCAAGCCGTTCTAGTTTGGTCTAGATTCTTTTTTCTCCAAGCTCTTTCAAGTTGTCTGCAATGCCTTTTTAGTTGGAGAAGTTCAGGGTCAAACCATTTGTCTGAAGATCTGCAGATTCTGTTTGATTTTTTTTCTGGGGCTAACTCATTCAGAGTTGTTTCACTTAAGATACGCCAGTGTCTGATCGAAGGTCTTGTGGCACAATATCTCTCCAACTACCTAGATGACCACAATATATTACATTCTTCACAATCAGGATTCAGAACAAATCATAGCACGTAAACCCTACTAGCAACTCTGCTCGACATAGCTTGACAGTACCTCAGCCAAGGACGTAGGATCCTAATAATTCAACTAGATCTCTCCGCCACTTTCGATCTTGTTGATCACTCCATTCTACTCCAGAGACTAGATGCCATTGGGATTTCTGGTAAGGTCTATAATTAGTTCCAAGGATTCCTCAAAACAAGAACTTATAGAGTCAAATTAAAAGATTTTAAATCAGACCCATGGTCTAACCCTTGTGGAGTTCCTCAGGGGTCTCCACCATAACCCATTCTTTTTAATCTCTTTTTATCCTCTCTCGGTACCACCTTAGATAACCTAAATGTAACATCTTTCAGTTATGCAGATGACATTACCATTCTCCTCCCATATGATACCCAAGACCTAACCTCATTGGGTCACCTGGAAATAATTTTGGAGGAAGTAGAAAAATGGATGACCAACCATAAATTGAAGTTGAATGCAGACAAAATCAAATTCCTTTTGCTAGAAACAGACAAAAATCCTTCCATAACAGACTTAGAAATTAAAGCAATTAAGTATCCAATACAGATTTCCCTTAAAATTCTGGGTGTGATGTTTGACAGATGCTGTACGATGCTGACTCAATTAAATAAAACTACCCAAAAAGCATTCTTCACAATGCGCAACTTAAGAAAAATTAGAAAATTCTTTGATAAAGATCAATATAGGATTATCGTTCAATCCTTTGTACTAGGACTAGTAGACTATTGCAATATTCTCTATTTGCCTTGCCCCATTTATATGATCAAACAATTACAGTCAGTTCAGAATACAGCCCTCAGGCTGATTTATTCTCTTGGAAGATTTGACCATATCACTAATGCCTACCTAGAATCACATTGGCTACCGATCCGAGCCAGAATTCAATTCAAACTAAACTGTATACTCTTCAAAGTAATTTACGGTATGGCACCCGCCTATCTTTACAATTGCCTAAATCGTCTACTTCCAACTAGAACAAGAAGATCACAGACCCTATTCTCCTATCCATCATTCAAAGGCACCCAGCGCAAGAAGTTATATAATAACCTCCTAGCGACACAAGCAGCAAAAATTGAACCCTCAATCTCTAAATTGTTGACCACAATATCCGACTTCAAAGCCTTCCGTAAAGAAATCAGAACTCTTCTATTCATAAAGTATATTCAAACTACTTAAACTCTTCCCCTCCTATCCCCTCTTTAACATCCCCAAGTTTAGTTTATTATCTGGTACCATCTTCTCAATGTCCTAATTAAAGTAATCGGAATACCATGTAATCAATACTATTCCTAATATCTTTTACTAATTCATCTTTTACTAATTTCCTTAATCGTCATGTGGAAATCAGTTAAGACTCTTTATAATGTAACTAGATTTAATTTTCTAATGATATGTAATTTATTATGTTTAATTCCTTCACATGTAATGTAACCGAAAATAATTCCTATATAATGTATTCAGAAATAATTTCCTATGTACTGTATCTCTGCCTTTATTTATTCTATGTTCATAGTCTAATAATTTTTTTTTTTCCTCAGGTACTTTAACCAGATTGTGAGCCTTTGGGACAGTAAGGGAACTTCCAAGTACTTTCTTCATTTATATTATTTTATTGCATCTTTTTTGTATCTTTACTGTAAACCGCTTTGAATCTCACGGTATAGCGGTATACAAGAAATAAAATTAAATTAAATTACGTCATTGCTGTGTGCTGCACAATTATCACACAGCATTACAATCTGCCTCCTACGCCTTCTCATCAGATTGTCATGCTTCTGCAACCATTCAATCCACAGTATCGCAGTTATCCATGCATTTTTGTTGCTTTCATATTCTACAGGCAGGCGTTTAATGTTTTTGAAGCACCGAGGATTTCAATTCTTCCCAATCACCAGTGGCTCGAGCTTTTCACTATCGTCTATTTTGCAACTGAGCAGCAGTGTCAATCGTTCCTTTGGCACCTTGAAGCCAACAGTTTCGCTGCGTTTGAAAGCCAATGTTCCATCAGGGATGGCATGCCAGTAGAGGCCCATCTCATCGGTGTTGAAAACATCGCATGAGTCATATCCACCAATGACTAATGGCAATACTTCCATGACCCATATTTCTGCACCAAACTCATCCACGTCTTATTTTTCGCCATGTTGCTTCTTAAATTTTATGCCGTTACGAACTTTCCATCTCTCTAGCCATCCATTTGTTGTTGCTTTTTTTTAAGTTCAATAGTTTAGTCTTCTGCGCCCAGTTCTTAGGATAGCTGTGATGCTTTTTCCATCAGCAGAGGCCCACTGATTAGCAGTTGATGACTTCTAGCTTCAGCAAACCATCGCAGCAAAGCCTGTTCAACGTCACCAGCCTTCCCAATTCTTTTCCGTTTCTGGTAGGATTGCTGTTGTTTTGCCAGTCTTTCAATATGGCTTGCTTTTTTTGTAAATCTGAGAAATCTGGCTAGGATGAACGCTGTAAAGTTGTGCAATAGAGACCTGACTCTCCCATTGGTCACGTCTCTTTAAGACATCGACATGTTCATCCAAAGACAATGACTTTTGTCCAGCATGGTGGACACGTTCAGACAAAGATTTTTGTCCATGCGATGCCATGATACAGTTCCAAAAGTTTGAACACCTGGCCAGGCCTATACTGCTGATCTGAAACACGTGGCTCATCCACATGAGAATGTGATTGCTTTTAACCGGAGTGAACGTAATGTGAATAGAGGTAGGGCCTATAACATCAGTTTGCATACGCTTATCAGAATTGCAATTATCCAGAGTTTACATCCATTGACTTTAATGCAAAAAAAAGGGGACCATGCTGGTAGGCTGCGAATAACCGAAGCATGCGCTTAACCCACGTGCACTTAGGTAGAGTTGACTGTATGTTGCTTTAAAACACGGCTGCTTTCACTGTTCGTACTGCAACTATATGTATATTTCCTGCATCCTTATACATATTTTACAAGAGGCTTTACTTTCACAGAGCATTTTATAAAATACCTGGGAAAACTTTCTCTACAAGGGGCTGCAGAAAAGTTCATCCCAATCAACAAAGATGGGGCAATCTCCATCGAGTTCTATACACGTGGAGGGGCATAATCGAAAGGGACGTCTAAGTCAGTTTGCGTCCAACTCGCAAGTCGTCCAAAGTAACAGCCTAAGACACATTTTCGAAAAATACGTCCAATTATATGTCCTGCCGATCTGATCGTCCAAGTTGCTAAATCGTCCATCATTATACCATGTTTTTGTCCAACTTTTCGTTCAAGTCCAAAACGCCTAGAACAAGCCCTGTTGGACGTGGGAGGGGTCTGCAAAGTGATGGACTGCACACCCAGACATGCCACATAAATAGTGGGGTACCTTACAGGGCACTGCTGTGAACTTCACAAAAAGGGTGCCTTGTCTTCTCCTCCCTACAGCTCCCTTATAGGTTACGGTGAGCCCCCCAAACCACCTCCAGAATCCCCTGGACCCACTTATCTACCACCCCAATAGCCCTTATGGCTGCAGGAGCCACTTATATGCCAGTACAAAAGGGTTTTGGGGGTGTATAAGGGAGTGTACATGTTTAAGTATCATTGCAGTGATTACAGGGGCTTATGGGCATGGGCCCTCCTCTCTATGGGTCCCTAACCCATCCCCAAGACGACTTAAGCTGCGTCTGTGCTGGACGACTAAGCTTTCCTATGCCAGGCAGCCAGGTGATGATGGTCTGGAGGCTGAATTTTAAAGATGGGATTAATATTTTTATGGGGGATGAGGGGGGGTTCGGATATCACTGGGGTAGTGTGTGTGGGGGGTCTGTGTTATGTGTTTGCAGTACTTATCTGGTGAGTTTAGGTGGATTTTTGTGACTTAGACCATGTTTTACATGGTCTAAGTCACAACGTCCAAGTTCCGTCGATCGTCGGCTGTATAACTTAAGGTTATACATGCTGTACGACTAAGTCTAAGCTGGCCCACATCCTGCCCAATTCCAGCCCTTGACACTCCTCCCGAAATGCCCTGTTTAGCTTTGGTCATTCAGCGGCACTATGAAGGCCTAGGTCGTTTAGAAATATGTCCAAAACCCATTTTTAGTATCAGCACTTAGACGTTTATGAGAAATGTTTGTTCAAGTGCCGACTTAGGCCGGTTTTTGGACGTATTTCTCTTTAGCTTATGAGCCCCTTAGTTCTGTGATTTTCAGTCCACATGCATTTTAACAACTTTGAACAGTTTAGTGTCATACGCAAATTTAATTACCAGATCATTTATAAATAAGTTAAATTGCACCGGTCCCGGTACAGATCCCTGTGGCACTCCACTATTTACCCTCCTCCATTGAAAATAATTACCATTTAACCCTACCCTTTGTTTTCTGTCCAATAACCAATTCTTAATCCACAATTGAACATTGCCTCCTATCCCATAATTCGTTAATTTTCTCAGGAGTCTCTCATGAGGAACTTTGCTGAAAGCTTTCTGAAAATCTAGATACACTATATCAACTGGCTCACCTTTATTCGCATGTTTATTCACACCTTCAAAAAGTCAAGCAAATTGGTGAGGCAAGATCTCTTTCGACTGAACCCATGCTGACTCTGTCTTGTTAAATCATGTTTGTCTGCGTGTTCCACAATTTTATCTTTTATAATTGTTTCCATTATTTTGCCCGGCACTGCGCTCCGGCATACCGGTTTGTAATTTCTGGATCTCCCCTGGAACCCTTTTTAAAAATAAGCGTAACATTGGCCACCCTCCAATCTTCAGGTACTACAGATGATTTTGGCGATGGAGACTGCCCCAACTTTGTTGGTTGGGCTGAGAACTTTTCAGTAGCCCCTCATATTTAGATGACTTATGCAAAACTGAGCTTTTACATTGGCAGTTGCACTGATTATTTTTAATTTCTTATATAATCAGTCCCGTCTTGCAGGTTTTATTTCACTGCCCTGATAAAGTTGGGTCCCTGACTAAGATGGTGTGAATGCTGTGTCCTTCCATCCTGGCCCTTTTAACTGCATTCCTGTAACTATCTCCTGAGCAACAAGAACTTTACAAAACTGTCCAGCAATAACTGAATAAGTCATTTATCTTTCTTAAATTCCACTTTAACTATGCAAGCAACAGGCTGTCATCCTCTGCTGCTGACACCTGCTAAAAGTGTGTTAACAGTGCTTCAGATTCCTTGTAGGTTTTTTTTCTCTTATTTCAACAGACAATAGGCACTTTGCAAAAGTTTTTTTCTAACATTTTATTTCCTTATGAAGAGGAGGGGCAGTTTTTAAGCGTTTTTATATAGGTAAACAGCCATCTAACTGTTTTGAAAAGGGCCATAGAAGAGTGAGGATGTCACCACTGGAAGATTAAAAGTACTATGATTGAAAAAGAGGTAGGGTTAGATTAGGGAAGGAAAAGGATCTACTGAGTTTTCATTTTGAAAAATCCTTCATGAATATATCTAATATCTAATATAATAATACCCTAAGCGTGCATGCGCACGCTTACCTGTGTGCTTCCATTTTCCGTGCGCTGTTGTCTCCCGCAGGCAGGAGTGCGCATGCGCGCTTAGGGTTCTGTTTTGTGCTGTTCTTCGGTCTGCCCTGCTCCTTGCCTTGGTGTATTTTTAAGTTGAAAGACGTGGCAGCGGCTCCTCTCACAATGCCCACCTGCGTCGGAAGTCCGATGCAGTCAGGGATCTTGAGAGGAGCCGCCGCTGCATCTTTCAACTTAAAAATACACTAAGGCAAGGCAAGGAGCAGGGAGCAGGGCAGACTGAAGCTTCCAAAACCGCATGCGTGATTTACGATTCTGTGAGGAGCCGCCGCAGGCAACTTTAAACTTTCAAGTTGTTCATATAAGCACACTCGCTAACCAAAACTTTTGTTTTATTTATATTCTGCCTTGCTCCCTGATCCCTTAATGCTTTTGCATACTGTTGTTTTCTTTTCAAAGTGCCATCAAGTTTAGTCTAACATTTTCCGTTGGGGACATATAGCATTCATGTTCTACGGTCGCCATAACAATTTTCCATTTGTGCACGTTCGGTGGATGTAAGTTCGCTTTTAAACGAGTGTCCAGTGGCGATTTACTGTACACAACTCACTCTGTGCCGATTTACTACTTTGCCAATTTACTACTTCATACTCTGTGCCGGTTTACTTCATAACAACTATTCTGTGCCGGTTTGCAATTACTGTGCGATAAAAAAAAAAAAAAAAGGTAAGTGAGCAAATATCGTCCATCTTTATACCACATTTTCTTCCAACTTTTTGTCCAAGAACAAGCCCTGTTGGACGTGGGAGGGGTCTGCAAAGTGATGAACTGAACACCCAGACATGCCACCTAAATAGTAAGGTACCTTACAGGGCACTGCTGTGAACTTCACAAAAAGGGTGCCATGTCTTCATCTCACTACATCTCCCTCATAGATAATTGTGAGTCCCCCAAACCACCTCCAGAATCCCCTAGACCCACTTATCTACTACTCCAATAGCCCTTATGGCTGCAGGAGCCACTTATATGCTGGTACAAAAGGGTTTTGAGGGTGTATAGGGGAGTGCACATGTTTAAGTATCAATGCAGTGATTACAGGGGCTTATGGGCATGAGTCCTCCTCTCAATGAGTCTCTAACCCACCCCCAAGACGACTTAAGCTGCCTCTGTGCTGGACGACTAAGCTTTCCTATGCCAGGCAGCCAGGTGATGATGGTCTGGAGGCTGAATTTTAAAGGTGTGATTAATATTTTTATGGGGGTGGGGTGTTGGGGATCACTGGGATAGTGTGTGGGGGTCTGTGTTATATGTTTTCAGTGCTTATCTGGTGACTTTAGGTGGTTTTTTGTGACTTAGACCATGTTTTACATGGTTTAGCTTTGGTTGTTCAGCGGCACTATGAAGGCCTAGGTCATTTAGAAATATGTCCAAAACCCATTTTTATTTTTGGCGCTTGGACGTTTTTGAGAAATGTTCATCCAAGTGCTGACTTAGGCCGGTTTTTGGATGTTTTTCTCTTTTGATTATGAGCCCCATAGGTTCTAGTCATTCCTTGTTGCATAAGTCATGCCAAATGTCTATGAAACTCAAATGTTTGGAAACTAATTTTATGGAAAGCAGAACACATACACTGCACACACACATATATATTTCCAGTTTTATTTTGTACCATGTGCTCAAACCCTTCATTACAATAAAAGGACTTCATGAAATAAAACACAATAACTTATGATTATATGAAACAGTTGTGATAAATCACAAAACTATACATATTAATAGAAAAAATGGAGCTAGTTCTTTAAAAATATTTGATTCACGATATGCAACTGATCAGCCTTTGTAGCAAAACTTCAGTCACAAATATAAAATGATGTACATGATGTGAAAGTTGTATGAAAGCATATATAAATATGTACAGAATGTCGGTAAGGTATATGGAGACATATTTCTACTCTCTGTTCCCTCTCCCTTCCCCAAAGTGCTTTATTGCACAAAATTCTCTGCTGTCTGTACAAAATAAACTCTTTTTTGCATGTATGAACTGGAATACATGTGCTTCTTTTTCTCATTTGATGTTGATCAAGAAAAATTTGATGTCATACAAATAATAAAAAGTGCAGTTTATAAAAAAAAGTTGCTATAAAATTATATAAAGTAGGAAAAAAATGATCTGTATCTTTTTTTTTTTTTACAGTTATTTAGGATGCTTTGAGAATATCTGTGAGAAGAAGCAGAGCAAGCTGTTAACTCTTTCATGCTGCATTAGTAAACTATTATATCAGACATCTTTATATAGAACAAACTGATACCTGAAGCTAGGTTTATTTCCAGTGACCTTTACCTTAGGTATAAGTGTGTGAGGATTCAGTATATGCAAGGATCCAAAACAGAAATACCTTGTTCTGATAACTGTGGGCTCCTTTTACGAAGTCTCATTAGCGGTTTAACGTGCATAATAGCGTGCGCTAAACCACCGGATGCGCTAGCTGCTACCCCCTCCTCTTGAGCAGGCGGTAGTTTTTCGGCTAGCACGGGGGTTAGCGCGTGATTAAAAGTCACTCGACTTAAAGCCACTACCGCGACTTCGTAAAAGGAGCCCTATGTCTTTTAACATAAAACAATGGATATTTTTGAGTTTTAAATTCCTTTAGAGATTAAAGATAGAAACATAGAAATAGACGGCAGATAAGGGCCACGGCCCATCCAGTCTGCCCACCCCAATGACCCTCCCTATCTATCTCTGCGAATAGATCCCACATATCTATCCCATTTGGCCTTAAAATCTGGCACGCTGCTGGCCTCAATGACCTGAAGTGGAAGACTGTTCCAGCGATCAACCACCCTTTCAGTGAAGAAGAACTTCCTAGTGTCACCGTGCAGTTTCCCGCCCCTGATTTTCCATGGATGCCCCCTTGTTGCCGCGGGACCCTTGAAAAAGAAGATATCTTCTTCCACCTTGATGCGGCCCGTGAGATACTTTAATGTCTCGATCATATCTCCCCTCACTCTACGTTCCTCGAGTGAGTAGAGCTGTAACTTCCCTAACCGCTCCTCGTATGGGAGATCCTTGAGTCCCGAGACCATCCGGGTGGCCATTCTCTGGACTGATTCCAGTCTCAGCACATCCTTACGGTAATGCGGCCTCCAGAATTGGTCTCACCATGGATCTATACAATGGCATAATGACTTCAGGTTTACAGCTGACGAAACTCCTGCGTATGCAACCTATGATTTGCCTTGCTTTGGATGAAGCTTGCTCCACTTGATTTGCAGTCTTCATGTTTTCAAATCAAGTGGAGCAAGCTTCATCCAAAGCAAGGCAAACATATTTATCGTTTTTTCTCTGACACCCGTCCCCACCATCCAAAGTAGGAAGATCACATTTAAATTGTGAGGGAACGGATAATAGTTGTTTTGTTTTTTTAACTGTAGGAACCCGAATGCAGAAAACTACCTCCAATATAGCCCTCATCCATCTGTGTTCAGACATGCAGGCATGACCCATTTCAAGCATGCTATCAGCATAGTCTAAGATCCCCATAAAGAATTTACTTTTCAATTCTAAACAAGTTTTAGACTTAGGGCTCCCTTTACTAAGCTACGTTAGCGTTTTTAGCGCACGCTAACCCCTGCGCTACGCGGAAAATACTAATGCCAGCTCTATGGAGGCGTTAGCGTCTAGCACGCGGGGTATTGTAGCGTGCGCTAAGCACGCCCTAAAACCGCTAGCGCAGCTTAGTAAAAGGAGCCCTAGGTTTAGTGGCAACGCATGAAATGAGGAATCTGCTGTCACTTGTTCCATTGCGACAGCAAGGCAGTTCAGCCTTGGGAACCTTTTTGCTCTCCACATCATGCGTAGGAGGTACACCGGACACATTTTTGGATAAACAGCGCTGCTAGCTGTATTTTCATGAGCACCATTTTAAAATCATGCAGTACATATAATCCTCCACTTAGAATGTTTGTAGTTACGGTATATGAAACAAAAGTTGCAAAGTGATGGCCTCAAAACTGTCCTAGTTGCAAGAAGACAGAGGAAGAATTCCCTATCGCACTCATTGTGCAATGTAATAAGTAAACAAGGCACATCTTGACTAGATTCCATCAGTTCACCGTGTGAAATCAATCTATTCTACGACTTCATCTAAAGAATAAGGTACTCAATGAGAGTTTGCACTGAGATGAAACAAATCTCAGTGCTGTCACCCAATCTTGTTGCACTCAATAGAAGGATTGACTACTAGACTTCCTATGTTCACTTTTATGTGGCACATATGTAGAATTACATTTTAACCTTTCTTACTTTTCAGAAAAGAGTTTGTTGCACCCAAAGCATGACAATTTTTGCTTCATAACATCCTACAGATGCTATATACAGTATATAAAGCAAATAGTGTACTGTGGGCGGTTCATGTATATAACAAGACCTTTCTTATTTTATACAAACATCAAATTAAATGGATATTTAAATATGCAGTTGCAGCAAAGCTATGGAGCACAACCGGATAAATCAGCGAAAGGATCTGTAGCAATCATATTGCAGGCTGCAAACAAGGGAGTGTTGCAGTTGTGTCTCCAGCAGGTGGCGACATGTTGCATTTTAAAATGGAAGCACCACGGCCCAATGGGCTGCATAGTCTAGCACTGGACTCCTGTCGTGCCTTGAAAAGTTCACTTTCTGTGGATTTCCAGGAACTATTTTCTCCCTGCCTACCAGCAATTTCAGTGATTTGGTATGAAACAATACACAGTTACTTCAATTTAAGTCATTCAATTCCCTTTAAAGACATGACAATTAGGGATGCCATAAAGTTCAACAAACAAATAGAGGGACGACTTTCTTAAAGTCCGCACTCCCTTCTGACCAGTTTATTTTCACAAAATCAGTTCTGTGGTATTGCCTGATCCTCTTTCTATCGTACAAAGAGGTCCTTGACAGCATCTGTAACTTTTCTACAGTCCAGCAGATAGAAAAGACAATAAGCAAGTGAAATTTCATGATGGGTGGAGGTTCTTTATCCTTCTGTATAGATTGAAGAGAGCTGGCTAGGACAACGGTCCACAGCATTAATTTGGAGGAAACTGGTATCCTCTGATCCGTTTCTCAGCGAATCCCCGAAGAATGTGGTGGATCCTGGAGGAAGATCATACACTGGAATAGAAGAGCAAAGACAAAATAAAATACCATATTAGGAACCATAGCAATAAACTGTTTGGATATAAAACTGTGGATATAAAACTGTGCTTCTTCATTTATAAATACAATGTGCACAATATCTAGCACTATTTGGCTGGCCAAGGATAGCTTATGGTCAGCCAAATAGCACATGGCTGGCTATCTGCTCATATTCAGCGGGAGATGGCCGGCTAACACCCAGTGAAGATCCTGGTCAGCAGATTGGCCAGTGAATGGCTACACTGCACAACATAGCTGGTTACCAATGGCTTGGTAAGGAGGCACCGTCTTGATGGGGGTGCTGGCATACCTCCACTCCCCCATTCTCGCTCACACCTTCCCTTCTCCCCTCCCCGTATCTATTTAAATCTTCGCCAGCATGAGCAAATTCTCTGGCCTGCTGCTCGCGCTGGCCTGGCTTCCTTCTGAAATTACTTCCAGGTCACAGGGCCAGGAAGTGACATCAGAGGGAAAGCAAATGCTGGGTGTGATGGACCTCTGGTCTGACCCAGCGGAGGCAACTTCTTATGTTCTTATGTCAGTGACCAGCGCTTAAAGTTACCATAAAAACTCAGTTCCCATACTTCATCCTGCAAAATAGAAACCTCTTCAATAATTATAGAGAAGTAAGCTACCAGTGATGTTTCTAAAATGCAAAAAGAATTAATTTGTATGTTGTTGCGTGGCTTGTTGAACGAAGTGGCATGGCCCCTGAGGAAACTAAACAGTGGAACGGTTGAGTAAACGTCGGGCTAAAGTTAAGTGCTTCTTCTAATATACAATTTTATTGATGCACTCAACTTTTTGTCACACAGTTCAAACTTAGTGTATATCAGACCAATGATGAATACACCACCCCAGCAATGGGCGTGAAAGAAATCAGAGTAATGACAGCCATCAGTCTAGAGTTCCGGGTGAGTGGCCCCTTGCGCTGTAGGCATTTCGGTCAATCATGAGGCACTGGGGACAGCCCTGCCTCAACCTCATGGCCACGGCGCAAAGCAAGATGGTCCACGCTTCTTCAGTTGGAGATTCGGCTTGGAAGCGAGAGACTTGAGCAACTGTGGCCTCCGGAGGTTCTTCTGCAGTATATGTTTTTCCGCCTTGGCTGTTGTTCGACCGGGCCCTTCGGAGGATTGCAACTCATCTCAGCCGTGTCATTCTGGTGGTGCCCGCTTTGCATGGAAGGCTGTGGTGCCCGGATCTGAAGTGGCTGTGGGTGGCATACAGTCAACGCCTGAGTGTCTTTCCTGGCCTTCTCACCCAGGCCCGGTTGCCATGAAGGAGCTGGGTCATTTTGCTCTTACGGCTTAACTCTTGAATGCACAGCCTTACAAAAAAAAAAAAAAGGCAATTCGGAGCTTGTCATAGCTAAAGCTTCTTAGGTTTATCAAGCCATCCACGGTGTCGGCTTACGCTAAGGTGTAGAAGACCTTTTGAGCACTGGAGTACCAAGAACAGGTGGAACTTTCTTCGGCTAGGTGTCGCGGGTCCTTGCTTTCTCAAAGCGGGTCTCTGCGGATTCCGGTAGCCGGTCTCTCTGGTTTTAGATCCCAGGATTAGCAGTTCTTTTTGGAGTTGTACCGGATATTGCTCGGTTTTTTGAAAATATCTTCGTTTCTGGCCGCTCGTTTAGAATCCGTTCTCAGTCTGGGACCTTAATGTGGTGCTGTCTGGCTTTGCCAGGGCTCCTTTTGAACCGCTGAGAGATGCTTCTCTCCGGGATTTAACTCTCCAGACTGTTTTTTATGGTCACTCTCTCTTGGGACAGTAGAGTTTCTGAATGGCAGGCATTGTCATGTTGAAACCCTTTGATCCGAGTTCCTGATAGCGGACAATTCCTTCCTTTTTGCAGAATGAAGTTTCGGCTTTCCATGTCCATCCGGAAGTGTATTTCCTGGTTGTTCAGCTGACAGATTCCAATCTCAGGATTGTCTGCTGAAGAAGTTGGGATGTGCGCAGGGTGCTCCTGCATTATTGGCGGGTCTCTCAAGAGTTTCGCTTTCTATCCACCTGTTATGGTGGCTCATTTTATTCTGTGGGGTTCTCCCGCTTCTAGGGCTATGATCTCTAGTTGGATCCATAGAGCCATTTAGTCCACTTACATTCTTGTGGGGCGAATGTTCCCTATTTATGTTAAGGCACTTTCTGCCAGTAGTGTAGCTTCTTCATGGACAGAAGCTAGATCTGTTTCTCCTGAGGAGATTTGCAGGGCGGTGACGTGGTCTTCTTTTCACATGTTTGCCAATTTCTACAGAGTGGGTGTTGCTGTCTGACAGGACACTGCCGTTTGGGTCCTCAGTCTTAAGGGCTGGCACAGCAAGCCCACCCTAGCTTTCTTGGAGGACTGCTTTTGTATGTCGCTGTTGTCTATAATGTATCACCTATTGCACTGAAAAAGAAGATTATGTACTTTTCTAGTAGATAGGTGAGACGTTCTAGACAACCGCCCTGTCCTTACTGTGCCTGTTTCAGATTCTGATTTCAGATTTCAGTCTCCTTCTGCTTATCCAATCTGTTTCTTGGAGACTGATCAACCCTTTGGGGTTAACAAGAATTTGTACATAGGTACGACCTGTTGTACGAGTAGTTCTGAACTCCTTTGACACATCTGTTGGAGGTTAGTGGTACTGTTTAGTTGTTTGAGCAGAACAATAGTTTAGCATGTCATTACAGGTACCTCTACTTCACAGATGAATGTGTCTCTCTATGCTTGGGTACTAACTGCTAGAGGGCGCTATACTAGCCTGTGAAGTACACTAGAAGCAGAGTGAAAAAACTGAAATGGATTTCTTCAAGTTTTCAAGTTGTATCAAAAATTTGATTAATCGCCTAAACAAAGTTTCAAGGTGATGCATAGTAAAATACAACCAATAGGTTTAATTTTTACATTTTTGCAAAGACCAACATTTAGGGACTTACTAAACAATGACTACAGACTTACTGGTATAATGGGGTAATACAGGAAAGAATTACAATATAATAGTAGGAAAGAACATGTTAACAGTCATAAGTCGTCCTGAAAAGACTTAAAAGTATTACAAGCATCTCTGAATAAAAATGTTTTTAATTTAGATTTGAACAGATCCAATGATGGTTCTTCCCTTAGATCCTGTGGAATGGCATTCCAAATGGAAGGAGCAGTTACTGAGAAAATAGATGTACGCAAAGTATAAATATGATTAAGTGCAGGAACGGATAGAAGATGAGTTGAAGAGGAATGTAGGGCTCTTGAGGGATTATAGGGTATCAAAAGTCTGTTTATGAATTCAGGACAATTAGTAGTACAAGTTTTAAATGTCAAAAGAAGAATTTTATAAGTTATTCTGTGTCCTATTGGTAACCAATCTGCCCTTTTCAATAGTGGGGTAACATGATCGTATTTTTTAGAGTTGGTAATAATTTTTATTGATGTATTATGAATAACAATAATCAAGACCGGAGATTACAAGTGAGTGTATTAGTATATTGATAGCTGTTGAGTCTAAGATTTTTGATAAGGAACAGATCAATCTCATTCTATAAAAACATTTCCTAACAACTGCACTAATTTGTTCATGATATGTAAAATTTGCATCAAAAATTACACCCAATAATTTTATTGTTGTGACAATCTGTAATGGTGAGGATTTAATTAGGATAGGGATGGAAAGCTGAAGTCCCTTTTTACTTGTAAAAAGCATAGCTTTGGATTTCTCAACATTCAGAGATAACATATTCCTGCTCATTCAATTAAATGCTTATTAGTTTCATCTTTGAATTAATCTCCTGTATCTCCGATATGTTTTCCGGATTTAATATATGAACCAACTGAATATCATCTGCATAGGCATAGATAGAAAAATTGATTGATTGTCCTAATGTTAACAGTGGCGCTCTAAAGATATTAAATAACAGGGGGGATAGAATTGATCCTTGCAGAATCCCAAAATTATTTTTATACTTGTTAGATGATGATTTGTTGAAGGTAACTGTTGAAGATCGGTCGGCAAGATAGGTAGTAAACCAATCCAGAATCTGTTCTGTTATACCTATCGATTGCAGGCGACACAAAAGCAAGTTATGATCAATTGTATCAAATGCTGCTGAAAGGTCTAACAAAATTAGGATAACCAATTTATGGTGGTCCAAGTGATACATAATTGAAATTGTCAAACCTATGAGGGAGTATCCAGTAGAGTGGTGCTGTCTAAAACCAATTTGATTGGGGTGAAGTACTTTCATGTGCTCTACAAAATCTGAAATCTGGTTGAAGACTATTTCTTTTGTGAGTTTGGCCAGAAACGGAATATTGGATATAGGACGATAATTAGTTATATCTGATGAGCTTACTGCGAGATCCTTTATAGTTGGATAAATTGTTGCTTCCTTCCAAGCTAAACTAAACTAAACTAAACCTTGGGTTTATATACCGCACCATCTCCACGAATGCGGAGCTCGGCACGGTTTACAGGAAGAAAGATGAGAGAGGAACTACAGTGGAGAGATTAAAGAGTTAGGTGTAAAGGGGGAAGGTGAGAGGCCTAAGAGGGGGGAAGTGTTACAGTTTTGAGAATAGCTGTGGGTACTGTGGCCGTAGATAAACATGTTTTAACAAAGTCATGAATATAAATACCAAAAATGGAAAAGAATTGCTTTAATATTAGAGGGGGTATAGTTTTGGAAGAGGAACTTTTTAGATTCATAGTCATTATTGTACGTTTGATGTCGACCAGTGATGGAATAGAAAAACGCGAACACATGGAAAAAGGAAGGTTAGCAATTTCTTCTTTATCAAGGAGGGTTATATTAGTATTTTGCTGAGGAAGGGTTGATCTTATTTTTTGAATTTTTCCAATAAAGTAGTTTGCCAATTCATGGGCAGATGGAGTGTTATTACATTAAGTGAGAGAATGTTTTTTTCTTATTGTCTGCAGAAAGAGATTTAACAATAGCATATTAAGTTGAAGTGTTTTGGGTTTTTAAGATACGATTTGAATAATATGCTTTGTTTTGCTTCGTTAATTTTAGTTTTGTAAAATTGTGTGTGGGCTTTATATGCAAGTAGTGGGAAATAACCCTATGGTCTAGAATGTCTCACCAATTTACTGGAAAAGTGCTTTCCTGGACAAGTACATAATTTCCTTTTAGTATAGTATTAGTGATATATGGAAAGGAAAGCAGTGAGTGATCTGTCCATGATAATGGAAGGATTATGAATTTATCCAAAGAATGAAATTTGGTAGAGAAAGAGAGAATTAGATCAAGAGTGTGTCCTCTGGAATGAGTCGGTCCCATTATGTGCTGTTTGAGATTAAGATCAGAAGCTAATGAGATGAAGTCCTGGGCTAGTGTGGAACCTGGGTTATCCACATGTAAATTGAAATCCCTCCAAATAATTGAGGATGATGAGTTGATGCAATGTTCTACTAATAATGTTTGATGTAGTTGGAAGGAATAATTTGTGACTGGTGGTGGGTCATAAATCAATATAAAATCAGTAGATGAGGGAAGTGCAGAGTGTAAATTGCAGGAATTCTATTGATAATGAAGAACAATGAGTCAGATATTGGCAGAGTAAATAACTGTGAGACCGCTCCTGAGATGGTCTTTACGATTGAGAACATAGTTATAATAGTTAGGAGTGGTAGCATAATTAATGTATTAAGTATTGTCAATTTGAGAGATGTCAACATTTTAAAAAGCACTAATGAAAAAATAGTACAATTTCATATGGAAAAATCAATAACCAGCTTTAAATTTTATGTAATATGTTATTTACCTACTTGGAATATCTAGGAAATTATACAAAAATACATAAATTACTGAAATATATTTAAGTGCTCTGATAATAACTTTTATGTGTTTGCTTTACATATTAATGCCTTTTATGCTTCAATTATCAATTTATCTTATTTACCCATAATGACACTAACATGTTAGTTTTATTTTCTGATTCACAGGTTTTCAACAGCGTTATCATAGCAATAATCTAATATTGAAAATGTCCAAAAGAAAAACAAGACTGCAAATGTCCCTATCAGTGTTCTGTCTAAGGTACAGCATGCACAACCTCACATTGTTCTTAATGTGACCATGCATCATTCCTGAATCTGCTATAGGAGAAGTGAAGGAGTCTATGCCGGGGGTCCGGACAGCTTTTCAAAACCTGGCACTTTGTCCGGGTTTTGAAAAGCTTCCTATGTCGGGATGGCATCCGCGAACGCATGGCTGCAACACATGATGTCATGTGCAACATCATCACATCGCATGCGTGGATGCTGTCCCAACACACAAATGGGTTAAGGGGGTGGGGCTTGGGGGCGGGATGGGCGTAACTAGGTGGGCCTGGGAGTGTGGCCATGGGTACAGATTTTCCCAAAGTAAAATCTGGTAACCCTAATTAGATTTATAATCCTGTAACATTGCTGGAAAAATCTCATTCATTGACCTTCAGCCTCACCCACTGAGGTGGTAAATCTTGTTGTTTTGGTTAGGCCACCCTTTCCAGTTCCTATGCCTGTTATTTTAATCTGTCAGTCAGACTGCCCACAGCATTACTACAGGATCTAAATGGAATACCTATTTCATAATGTAATAATCAAAACATTATCCTCCTTACCTGTGATTCCAGAATGAGTTGAGAAGGCTTTATGAAACACATCGAAACCTGCCTGGCCCATGGATGTGGGAACAAGACAATCTTCCAATGGAGGGCCCACACTGCATGAGCTGCCAGGTTGCATATTCCTCTGAACATCACTGTAATGTGAAGGGCACAATGTCTGCAGCTGACCATAGAACCCTAAAGTATAAGAAGAAAAGGAAATTAGGCAACATTGCCACAAAATAGAAAGCTTGACTCGAGAAAATTGGTTCTCTCTCAAGGATGGCCACTGGCATTTTATTTCTAGTCTTTCCCCCTATTTTCATATAATTTGTGATAGAGTAACATATCTTTGTGACTAGAAAATATGTGATATTTAAGAATTTTCAGAGTGGAGCGCATCGCAACATAGTACTGATGAAAACAAAAATAACAGAATTTCAGAAAGCACAGCAGATCTTGAGTCATGAAGAGACGGCCACAATCAAGGACAGAGATATTGAAACAGGAAAGAAAATAGTGCAGACTGGAAGGGAAAACCCTGTGTCGTCTGTACCATGTACAGCAGGAACAACTGTTCTAGAAAGTAAAGTAAAAAAAAGAAAATCAATAAAATAAAGCGGCATCACACAGGGTTTTGAATGTGTGAATGCCGGTATTTACACAAGCACATGGCAATTTTGCAACCTATGCATGTAAGTGTCAGCATTGATATACGAGTACATAAATTTCGACTTTTACAAACTGGACTTCCAAGAGGAGCCAATTAAGGAGCAAAGCAAGAAAACCATTATGTTTGCATTTTTAAAGTACTTACTGCTAGAGACACTATCACAGTTCCCCCTTCTTTCAAACTAGTTTAAAATGAACACTAAGCTGACACCTATGTATGACTCAGAGCAGGTATAATCAATTAGTAAACTGCCCTGTCAATTTACTATGAAAACTTTTGTGGGAGAAGAGTTCAACATATATGGAAAATATTACTGCAACTCCATCTACTTAAGCCTAACAAAGAAAAGTCTTCTCAGATTGCAGTGGATTCAGAATACCGCGGCTAAACTAATCTTCGCAAAAAGCAAATTCGACCACGTCTCCCCGCTTGTCTAAGCTTCACTGGCTCCCAGTTATCCTCAGGGTTAACTACAAATGTGCCTGTCTAGCCTTCAAGTCTCTTCACGGCATCCTTCCTCCCCTTTTTCCACTTTCTTGGCTCTCCCCGAATCCTAACTCCACCAGATCCACTCAAAAATTCAAACTATCCTTCCCCTCTTTAAAAGGCATATCCCAAACAGGCAAACTTGGAACATCCCTCCTCTTCAGGATCACCGAGCTGTGGAACGGCTTTACTGCCCCTCTTCGGAGTCCGACCTCCCTCCAACGCTTCAGAAAACATTTGAAAACTTGGCTTTTCTCTAAAATGTAACTACTCCCTCCCTCTCCACTATACTAAGTCCCCTCTTTCTTTCCTTTTTACTAAGCCCTTCTTTTTTCCATTGGAGTTCCTTTCTTTATTAATTCCTGTAAACCGTGTCGAGCTCCACTTCTGTGGAGATGATGCGGTATACAAACTTAAGGTTTAGTTTAGTTTAGTTTAAAAGAGATGATATCCTATAAACCATCCCCCTTATTCTCACACTTATAAGGTAATAAGTATTTTCAATGCTAACAGACTGCTAACAGAGGTACCACCATGATACTCAAAATGTTTTCACTGTATCTGGCTTCACGTACCAAATCCTCACTGGGTCATGATGAATTAGCATTTCTTAACATATCAAACTTTATCATGAAGATTATTTTTAATATGTTTATAATACTTAATAGTACTTAGTACTTGTTTTTTTTAGTTTAGTGGTATAACTTGCAGGGACACTCGTGCCGACATGTTTCACCCAGAGGGTTTTTTCAAGGCTACAATCTGTGCATTCTGAGGACATACTCAAACCTGTAAATAGCAGCTTTTCTAAACTGCTGCTTAGGTCCATTGGGTCATTAGCAAACATAAACCCATTATTTACATATGCAAATGCTACACAGATTTTATAGAAAGATCTTGATAGTCTATTTCTTAATATTATAAGTGATCTGATACTGAAAGACATTTCACAAATGAGAGATCTCTGAGCTGGTTATTCAACTGCTTCTAAGTTACATTTTGATTATTTTCTTAGTAAAAAAGGAATTTTTTTTTTAGAACATTCAGCCATTACATAGGGAAACTTGCTTGGCACACTTAGGAGATAATTCTATATAAAAAAAACATGCCAACATTTAGGCACTGAGAATTCACATAAATGACCAGAATACTGGCATATAAGCACATATGAATACATGTACAAGATCCTGTATCCAAAATCCTTGAGACCAGGCATATTTCGGTTTTTGGAAATTTTCAGTTTTCAGAATAATAATGTTACGTCAGAAAAAGACAGACCAGAAGACCATAAAATCTGCAGCTGTCCACTTTCCAGCCCTCTGACTTTTTCTGCTGCTCACTGCCACCCTGGAATCTGCAGCTCTTCATTTTCTAGCACTCCGACCTGAATTGCGCAGAGATCGGGAGAAATGCAGGCACCTAGCTTGGTTTCAGGGAAATTAGCTACTTTCGGTTCATGTCAAATTTTGGATTTTGGAGCTTTTCAGTTTTCAGAATTTTGGATAAAGCAGTGTTCCACAAACATTTTGGAGCCGCGGCACACTAAACTCAGTGCCGCGGCTGGAGGGCATCTGGCAATGCACCGACATTGACGCAATGATATCACGCGCGTGTGTGATGTCATCATGTTGATGTCTATGCATGTGCGGAGGCCCTCCAGACAGGGCTCTGAGCCTGCAATTGTTACGCTGGAGGGAGCTGCAAAAGGAGATGTGAGGAGAGGAGAGGAGATGTGCCGGTGAGGGGGAGAGTCGCTGGTGCCGGCTGACTGCCTACAGGACGTGCCTCATGCCATGAGAGGTATGTCCTGTATGCAGTTAGTCAACACCAGCGCCTCACAGCATACCCAGAATGTGCCACAGCACACAATATGTGATACACTGGCATAATGGATCTTGTAACTATATGTCAATGCTAATATTCAGGCCTTGTTCTATTCTGGGAGACAGTGTGAAGTTAAAAGGTGGACATTCACATAAACACCTCGACATGCCAGAGAAAATTACATTACATTACATTAGGGATTTCTATTAGTGCCTTTTCTGCTTAGAAAAACAGAGTTGTGTATGTAAATTGACACATGCATGTATGTGTGAATGATACCAATAGTTTCTAAAATTAATTTCAATGTGCTTAAATCTGTAGACTAGTAATTACCTTCTATATTAAAGGGTGCCGTATCTAGTGTGTTTACAGTACTGATATATATCGTTGTAAGTGCAAACCCATAAATCCTTCCCCCCCCCCACCTCCCAAGTGCACAGAAAGTAAAAATATGCAGAAAATCTGTATGATTTGATTTTCTTCCAAATACCATGGTGTCAGACAGCTTAAGTTTTAAATTACTATAACTATTCAAACTTTGCAGGGCTTTTACTAATAAAATAAGCTTTAATTATTCCATGCCATACATTCTGTCAAAACCTGACAATTTAATACAATTCACAGTTTGCCAGAAGGTTCAAAAGTTTACATGAATCATGAGGCAAAACTGTAGAGCACATTTATATTATAATAGAGATTCAACTCACCCAAGCCAAGCTTTAGCACAAAGGCAATCAGACAAAATAAAAACAGTGGAGGTTCAACAATGAAGGCAGTCTCCACAGATAGACATGGAACAAAAATATTGTCTTGTGTATTTTGTCCTGTTTGTTTTTAGGTATATCGATTGGATTTTACTTTTCCCACATGTAAACAGCCCCTCTCCCTGCTCCCTTTCCCCCCATGGCAATGCCTGGTGATGTACATGCCCTAATTGGCCAGGGGGACATGAAGGAAGTCTCTTAAAAACATAGAAACATGATGGTAGATAAAGGCCAAATGGCCTATCCAGTCTGCCGCTCCTTTAGTTGGTATGGATTGCTCCAATAGCTGGATTGCATTCTTCTGTATAACTGGCACCCCAAATGCTATGGTCCAATCATAGAGGAAACTTGAACCTGTCTCCTGCGTGGCCTGAGCTACTTGGTTAGCTTATTAAATGCATTTTCAATACTCTTTATTAAGATCAGTTGAGGGGGGAAAAAGTGCTGAAAGGGAAGATATGAGTTCAGAAGATCCATCAATATTATGGTGGATTTGTGAAGCACTCTGGGCCAGATTTTATAAAGTTGTGCACCCAAACTTCTAACTAGTGTGCGAATTTAGGCAAGGAAGTTATTGAACAGTGCCAGTTGCACACCTAATTTAATTATTAAATTAGGTGCCAGTTAACCTTAAGTATCAATAATAGTCCCTTAAAAAAAGATTAGGTTCTTACCTCTATAATTTTCTTTCTTGTAAATAGGTGTGTCATTCTGGACAAGTGAGTAGTGAAGCTAAATCTGCAGGCTTTGCAGAATTTATCAATCACTGTTTTCAACTCCCCCTCCTTCTTCAGTGCGGTATGCTGCCCTCTTCAGTTTGTACCAAAGCAGGCAATAGCCCTCATGACAGAATATAAGGAGGGGTAAGGAGATGCTCCCCGATAACACAGGTCTGTTCTGCTCTACAAGAAGTATACTAAACACAATTTATGAACAAGGTGAACCAATAAAAACAGCAATGTAAAGACAACCGCAAGCTTAACATTTATGGAGCTTGCAAATTTCTCAATGTATAACTGTATTAAAAAAAAAAAATAAAAAATACAGTTACATAAGTGCTTGTATCCCTTACATCTGACTGACTGGAAATATTTCAGACTAGAAGCTGTCATTTCTGTCTAAGATAGTAGTCCTTAAGCAGGCAAGGCATAGAAACTACAAGGCACTGGGCAGGGCTCCACGGTGACGAGTCAAAAGCGCTCGGGACAATTGTGTGCCGACAAAGCTGCTCAGCCAAATGCGCACAGGACGTCAGCGCGCAAGATTAAAACTTAACTTTATAGTGATCTGAGAGGGGTGAGGGACCCCCCTCTTTACTTAGAAGTATTGCCGCTGCCTTTGGGGTGGGGGGAAACCCCCCACTTAGAGAGGAAAGTATAATTTTCCCCTAAAAACGAGGGAATAATTACACTTTCCTCTGTAATGGGGGGTCCCCCCAACCCTCTCAAAGCAAGCAGCAATACTTCTAAGTAAAGTGTGTCTGGGGGTTCCCCCCATACACTCTCTGAGTGCTTTAAAGTTAAGTTTTAATCTGGCACGCTGATGTCCTGCGTGCATTTCTCTGAGCGGCTTTGTCGGTGTGTGGTTGTCCCATGCGCTTTAGTCTATGTACCGAGTTCCACAATGATATTCCTATTTACAAGAAAGATTATCGAGGTGAGAACCTAATCTTTCTTTCTAATGCAATATGAAAGCAGGGTGGGATTTAGGATCTTGCCTGCAATACTGAGGACCAAAAGACTGCATCTGATCACACTGCTACATCCACTCTGTAGAACTGTCCAGGTAGCCACCCTATAGATCTCCTCAGGCGGAACCACCTGGGACTCTGACTATGAAGAAGCCATGTTTCTGGTCGAATGTATGCTGATTCAATGGCCCTGTTAATCCATCTGGAGATAAGAACATAAGCGGCGGCCCATCAGGTCCAGGACCTGTATATTAATCCTCTATCTATACCCTTCTATCCCCTTTTCCTTTAGGAAATTATCCAATCCCTTCTTGAACCCCAATACCGTACTCTGTCCTATCACACCCTCTGGAAGCGCATTCCAGGTGACCCCCACCCTCTGGGTGAAGAAGAACTTCCTAGCATTGGTTCTGAATCTGTCCCCTCTTAATTTTTCCGAATGCCCTCTCGTTCTTGTAGTTTTCAAAAGTTTGAAGAATCTGTCCTTCTCCACTTTCTCTATGCCCTTCATGATCTTGTAAATCTTTATCATGTCCCCTCTAAGTCTCCGCTTTTCCAGGGAAAAGAGCCCCAGTTTCTCTAATCTTTCAGCATATGAAAGGTTTTCCATACCTTTTATCAATCGCTTCGCTCTTTTCTGAACCCTCTCGAGTATCGCCATATCCTTCTTAAGGTATGGTGACCAATACTGGATGCAGTACTCCAGAAGTGGGCGCACCATCGTCCGATACAGCGGCAGGATAACTTCTTTCGTTCTGGTTGTAATACCTTTCTTGATTATACCTAGCATTCTATTCGTCTTCTTAGAGGCCACTGAGAACTGTGCCAACGGCTTCATTGTCTTGTCCACTATTACCCCCAGGTCCTTTTCTAGGGTACTTTCACCCATTACCAGCCCTCCCATCGTATAGCTGTACTTCGGATTTCTGTTTCCTACATGCAAGACTTTACATTTCTCTACATTAAACTTCATCTGCCAACTCGTTACCCACTCCCCTAGTTTGTTCAGGTCCCTTTGTAAATCTTCACAGTCCTCTTTAGTCCTAACTCCACTAAATAGTTTGGTATCGTCTGCAAATTTTATTACTTCACACTTCGTCCCTGTTTTTAGATCATTTATAAATACATTGAACAGCAGCGGTCCGAGTACCGATCCCTGCGGAACACCACTCATGCCCCTCCTCCAGTCAGAGTAGTGGCCCTTCACTCCTACCCTTTGCTTCCTACCCAACCAATTTTTGATCCATCTACGTATGTCTCCTTCCACCCTATGGTTCTTCAGTTTCCGTAGTAGGCGTTCATGGCGTACCTTGTCAAAGGCTTTTTGGAAATCTAAGTATACGATGTCTATGGGGTCCCCTTTGTCCATTCGTTTGTTTATTCCTTTGAAGAAGTGCAATAAGTTCGTTAGGCACGATCTTCCCTTGCAGAAGCCATGTTGGCTTGTTTTCATCAGTTTATTCCTTTCTAGATGCTCATCGATGCTGTCTTTTATCAGCGCTTCCGCCATCTTCCCCGGAACCGAAGTCAAACTTACCGGTCTGTAGCTCCTCGGGTCACCTCTCGATCCTTTTTTAAAGATGGGCGTAACATTAGCTATCTTCCAATCCTCCGGGATCACGCCTGTTTTCAGGGATAGATTGCAAACCTGCTGTAGTAGTTCCGCTATTTCTTCCTTTAGTTCTTTCAATACCCTAGGGTGGATTCCGTCCGGGCCTGGAGATTTGTCAGTTTTTAATCTATCTATCTGCTTGTGTACATCTTCAAGGCTTACCTCCATGGATGTTAATTTTTCTTCTTGATCTCCTTTGAAGATTTTTTCCAGGTTCCAGCATGTTGGATGTGTCCTCCTTTGTAAATACTGATGAAAATAACATGTTCAGTCTATCCTCCACTTCTTTTTCCTATTTCACCACTCCTTTCCTATCTCCGTCATCCAGCGGTCCCACCTCCTCCTCTGAAGATTAGTTTGAAATTTCGTGCTTCCCTGGCTAGCCTCTCTTCATATTTTCTTTTTGCTCTTCTAACCACGAGGTGACATTCTTTTTGATGCTTCCTGTACTCTTTCCAGTTCTCCCCGGTTTTGTCCTTTTTCCATTTCCGGAATGAATTTTTCTTATCGCCTATCACTTTCTTCACTTCTTTAGTTATCCACGCCGGGTCTTTTGTTTGGCTCTTTTCTAAATCTGGGGTTATACAGATTTTGTGCCTCGCTCACCGTGTCCTTGAATAAGGACCAGGCTTGCTCTACAGTTTGCAATTTCTTTGAGCTGTTCCTAAGTTTCTTCCTTACCATTACTCTCATCGCTTCGTAGTTTACTTTCTTGAAGTTAAAAGTTGTCGCTGTGGTTCTCTTTCCCTTCGTTATTCCTACTTCCGCTTTGAACTTGATCATATTGTGATCGCTGTTTCCCAACGGTCCCACTACTTCCACTTCCTTTGCAGGTCCTCTTAGCCCATTAAGGATTAGATCCAGAGTGGCATTCCCTCTCGTTGGTTCTCTGACAAACGGCTTTCCCCTTCTTCTTAGTTTAAAGCCTGCTCTATTCCTCTCCTGATGTTGTTTGCTAGAAGTCTAGTTCCCGCCGTGTTCAGGTGCAGTCCATCTCTCCTGAAGAGCTTGCTCTTGCCCCAAAACGTTGTCCAGTTCCTCACGAAGTGGAACCCCTCTTCCTCACACCATCTCCTCATCCATGTATTTATTGACTGTAGTTCCGTCTGCCTCTTCACATCTGCCCTCGGTACTGGTAGGATCTCTGAAAACGCTATCTTCTGTGTCCTCATCTTCAACTTCCTTCCCAGGATCTCAAACTGTTCAATCAGTGCATTTCTACTGTAGTCTCTCCTGTTGACATTTGTCCCGATGTGGATCATCACTGTAGTCTCTTCCGTCTCTGCGCCTTCTAGGATCCTTTCAATTTTGTTGACAATCTCTTATGCTCTCGCTCCTGGGAGGCAGGTCACTGGTCGATCCTCTCTTCCTCCTGTTATGTGGCTATCTACTTGCCTTAGGATTGAGTCTCCTACTAGGATCGCAGACTTTCCCTTCTTCAATTTTCGCTCCGGTCGCAGGTCTATGGCCTCGGTGTGTTCCACTGCTTCTTTTAGGCATCGGCAAGACCTTGCCTTCCCTTCCTGCTGGATCCCTCTGTGGGTTTCCTCCTTGGAGTCATCTTCCTCTTGTTCTCCATCCCATGTGGGTATAGCTTCATCTTTCCTCTGATGCTTGTGTTCTTCCACACTCCTCCTGTAGGCCTCCTCAATGAACTCCTCGAGTTCCCTGACTTTCTTCTCAATGTATCTTTCTCTCCTGAAGTCTACAGCTGTCCTGACTGGGTCTTCTGTGATGTGTAGTCCTTCCAGTTCCTGCATCCTGTCCTTCAGTTGCCTAACTTTCTCCTTCAAGCTTTCCAGCTCCTGACACCGACCGCATACATATGACTGCCTCCCCGAGGGGAGGTAGTCATACATATGGCAGACTGTGCAGAACACTGGGAAGCTCGTCTTCCGGATTCCCTCTGCTTCATTGTTGTCTGCCTTAGATGCTGACTTGCTCAGTTTAGCCTGACTGGTGAGTATGAATAAATGATCGGAGAGACAAAACTCATTAGTGACCTTGAGATACTGCAGTAATACTCTCCGTACATTGAGCAGCTGGAGAACTTTGTCTTTTTTCTTCGACCCTATGGAAATGAAAGCCGGCAGGCACACTTCCTGGTTTACATGGAACACTGAAACTACTTTTGGCAAAAAGGAAGGACCTTGTAGCGGAAGTCGACAATGTCCAAGTTGATTTTCTCAATAGTCAAATGCTACAGAGGCCTTCTGAAGCATTGTGCGTTGATGGGGCCTCCCAATCTTCAATTTGATGGCCATGGCAGAGAACAAGAAAGTGGAGAATTTTATCAGTCACAGATGCAAGCCAGGAAGTGCTGGTCTGGATGCTTTGGTTCAACCCTAGCCGGAAAGGGGATTCTGGTACATGTTTCTACCATAGCCCATGATAGGCTGAGTACTACGCAGGATTACAAATCACCCAGAAATGGTTGTTCTGGTAGCCTCGGATTGGCCCCGGAGGCCTTGGCACACTGATCTGATTTGACTTCAGAGAGCGACACATGTCTCCGGTTCCCAGTTCATCCAGAGCTGTTGACTCAGGGGCCAGTGGCCTTAGAAGAACCAGAACGCTTTGGTCTTACGACATGGCTGTTGAGCACACGGAGTTTATTTATTTATTTATTCAATTTTCTATACCGTTCTCCCAGGGGAGCTCAGAACGGTTTACATGCATTTATTCAGGTACTCAAGCAGTTTTCCCTCTCTGTCCTGGCGGGCTCAAAATTTATCTAACATACCTGGGGCAATGGGGGGATTAAGTGACTTGCCCAGGGTCACAAGGAGCAGCGTGGGTTTGAACCCACAACCTCAGGGTGCTGAGGCTGTAGCTTTAACCATTGCGCCACGCTCTCCCTTAGAGCACAGGGGATATTCAAGGGTGATTATTGCTACTCTCCTTACAGCCACGGTCTCAGCTTATGCTAAGGCCTGAGAGATGTTTCAAATGTCTCGAAATAATGCAAAAGAACTGTTTCGTATAGTACATTCTTTGATTGATGGGTATGAGAAGGAAGATGGTAATTGTGTGGATCCTGATATGTATGCAGACAGTTTGATCGTGAAATTTGATAATTTGTTGGGGTGTATTGATATTGTATTGGATGGTCAGTTGACTATTATGGCAGATGAGATAAGAGTTTGGTTGAGTTTTGAGGAGGTAGGTAGGAGTGGAAGAAAATATATACTTCAGGCTCCAATCATCAAATGTCTTCCACCAGATCTTTTTGGGCCCCTTTCAGCTCCTAAAGGGCTCCCAACTGGCCATTTGTGCCCATTTTGGCACACCCCTTAAGGCACACCACTGGCCATGTGCCCAGTGATCGCTTGCCACTTGTGCATTGAGACTTTGTAGCTGCTAGTCCTGGCAGCGGCATGTGACATCAGATGCTGCCACCCTCTGCCTCACGTTTGATGCTGCCCAGGGTCCTCCAGTAAGGTGCCTCTTCCATTGGGCCACTAGCGCGGTGAGACTTTGCAGTTGCTGGTCCCGATGGCAGTGTGTGACATCAGACACTGCAGCTCTGTCTCACGTCAATGCTGCCCAGGGTCTTCCTGTAAGGTGCCTCTTCCCCACCACTTTAAACCTTTTTACCCACTCATAAACCTTATGTTGATTCATGGTGCTATGTCCATACTGAGTCAATATCTGTTGGTGAATTTACACAGGTTTCACTCCCTCTGCCCAAAGAAAGCACATTACCTCATGCTATTCTTCAATGGTGCTATCTTAAAATGGAGCATCCATGTTGCTGACCACATGGCTGCTACACGACTAAAGGCCGAGCATTGCACTGTGTGTGTATGAACTAACCAATAGGCAATGTACGAGTACATGTGTTGCATTTTGCTAGCTCTGTTTCAGTTATCGTGTAATTTAACAATTGCCTTTCATTTTTGATTCGCCCTCATATATTCCTCGCACTGAAAACCACTGTTTCTGGGTGAATGCATGTAAATGGAAGAAAGTACAGGATGCTGTATAGCAGGGGTGCCCAACGCGTCGATCGCGATCGACCAGTAGCTCAGGAAGGCAACTCGAGTCGATCGCACTCGTGTTGCCGTCCTGATCTACGGGCCGATCAGCCTTCCTCTCCAGTGTTCTCCCTAGGGTCTTTTAGCTGGGCGGTCCGCCCAGCTGTCATCTACCGCTGCTGAACATTAAACCCCCCCCCCCAAAAAAAAACCCGGCTTGGAAATTTCAGCCCCTAGCGAACTTATGCTCCGGGCTCTAACGTGTACGTGCAGGCTTCTCTTCTCTTCCCTCCGAAACCGGAAGTTATGTCCGGGGAGGGGGGGGGAGAAGGGAAGCCTGCACGCACATGTTGAGAGCCCTGAAGCAAGCGTTCGCTACGGGCTAATGCGGGAGACAGGTTAGTGAAGCATTTGTTCTTCTTCCTGCCGGGTCCTGCCTACTTTCTGTTTCCGCGAAGGCAGGACCCGGCAGCATTTCCCCCAATAGGTTGATCACGATCTTGGGCTGATCAGCCTTCCTCTTCCCGACGGCAGAATTGACGTCGGGGAGAGGAATGCTGGTTGGCCGAAGCAGGGAGAGCTTGGGGCCTGTTATTGGTGGCGTTTGGGTCCTGGTCCCCGATGGCAATGGCAGTGGCAGTGGCTTGGGGGAGGGCAGGGAGAAAGAAAGAAAAAGGGCAGGCAGGGAGACAGAAGGAAAGAAGAGAAACAGAAAAAAATGAAAGGGAGGCAGAGAGAAAGAAAGGGCAGGGAAGAGGAAGGAAAAGTTGGGGGAAGGAATGAGGTCTGGAGGAGAGGAAGCATACAGGCTAAAAGGGAAGAAAGTGCAACCAGAGACTCATGAAATCACCAGACAAGGTAGGAAAAATGATTTTATTTTAAATTTAGTGATCAAAATGTGTCTGAATTTATATCTGCTGTCTATATTTTACACTAAGGTCCCCTTTTACTAAACCGCAATAGAGGTTTTTAGCGCAGGGAGCCTATGAGTGTCGAGAGCAGCCCTGGGCATTCAGCGCAGCTCCCTGCGCTAAAAACTGCTATCATGGTTTAGTAAAAAGGGAAGGGGTATATTTGTCTATTTTTGTATGGTTGTTACTGAGGTGATAGTGCTTAGAGTCATCTGCTTTGACCTCTTTGAAAAAACCCTGGAATAGGAATGATGATTAACATTTTCTATGCATACAGTGTGCTTTGTGTTTTTTTTTTATTTTATTGTTGGTAGATCATTTTGACTTGGTCATTTAAAAAGTAGCTCGCAAGCCCAAAAAGTGTGGGCACCCCTGCTGTAAAGCATCAGCCTGCCACAAGCACATCAGAATAGACATTCATAGCAACATTCATATAGAGCTATGTCTTTGATAAATGTTTGATTTTCTTTTTTTCTGCAATTCACATAAAAGCAGGGCTAACACATGCATTAGGCAGACTAGACAGTTGTCAAAGGCACTACTTTCTGGGGGGCGGCAAAGAACAGGAGTAGTGACAGCAAAACAATAGGTTCTGACAGCCACACAAACTGCAACAACCATCAGTGCTTTAAATCACTTTATCTTCACATCTTTCATGCACACAAATTAATAGCTACATAGAATGCTGTATTTTGCCAATCTTTGTTTATTTGTATGTTTTAGGTTTTTCAATGGTTTGACTCACTTTGAGGGTAATTCTATAACAGTGTACCCTACATTTAGATGCCTAGAGAGTGCCTCTGTAACATTTATGGTGAAATTTGTTCCTAACTGTTAATTTTCTTTCTTTGAGTTTTGCTAGAGCAGTCCAGATCTATGTCCCCTCAGCAGCTGACAGCAGAGACGCAAATATTCTGATGACATCATCCATATAACAGGAGGTGCAGCTAGGATCAATCCAGTATGCTTATGGCAAAGTCACTCAAAAAAGAAACCAAAACAACTATATTTATATAAAGGTGACAGAGAAAGCTAGAAGGATGCTAGAGTGCACAGGGAGAGGAATGGCCAGTAGGAAAAAGGAGGTATTGATGCTCCTGTATAAGGCTCTGGTGAGACCTCATTTAGAATATTGTATACAACTCTGGAGTTCGCATCTTCAAAAATATATAAACAGGATGAAGTCGTTCTAGACAAGGAAGGCTACTAAAATGGCTGGTGGTCTTTATCATAATGCATATGGGGCCAGACTTAAAGATCTCAATATGTATATAGTTTGGAGGAAAGACGGGAGAGGGGAGATATGATAGAGACGTTTAAATACCTATATGACATAAATGTGCATGAGACAAGTCTCTTTCATTTGAAAGGAAGCTCTTGGACAAGGGGGCATAGGATGAAGTTAAGGGGTGATAGGCTCAGGAGTAATCTAAGGAAATACTTTTTTTACAGAAAGGGTGGTAGATGCGTGGAATAATCTCCTGGTAGAGGTAGTGGAGATAAAGACTGTGTATGAATTCAAGAAAGTGTGGGATAAGCACGTTGGATATCTTAGGAAGAGGAGAAGATAGTGGATGCTGTGAATGGGCAGACTGGATGGGCCATTTGGCCTTTATCTGCCATCATGTTTCTATGTTTCTATATAAGACAAAAGAAATCAAGGGAACCAAACTGAACCCAGAAGAGATCACATAGGACTATTTTTCCTAAAATGATTCTATCCAGACAGGGAGCAGACCTAGGACCCAAGGAATCTCCTGGTTTAGCCAATGTAGTTCTTTTAGTAGTAGAGTGGCTTTCTACATTTTCCTGGTCAAATCGTGATGTCAGAAGGGAGCCGAGGCTGACATGAGCAGCAGGTGGAAGATGCTGTTCGTGCCGGTGAACATGTCAAGAGGTACGTGAAGACAGGGGGTGCTCAGGCAGTAGGGGATGCATGGTATGGTGGTGCAGGGCACCAACCTCCCTCACTACGCCACTGTTGGCAAGCTCTCTGTAACATCTTGAATTTGGCAACAGGCAAACAGCACGCCTCCTGGGACATCATTATGGTCTGCAGATGGGCACCTCTGTATCCCTCAGAAGGGAATCACTAACCACCAGTGCCTTTCACCTCCTAGTGACCATGGATCCATTAACTTTGGGGATTTCAAGCTTTGGTTGTTTATCTCCCTGGGATACTCTCATCTCCTCCACTTCCAGATCTGCATACCGGTTCTTAAGTTCAAGGGTAGGTGGAGTCACAGTATCAGTCCTGCAGGGTCTTGTAACCTGAGTCCAGCTGTCCTCCATAAGCACAACCTCTTTTTCCCCCCTGCTAGAAATCTTTGATGCTTGAATTTATTTATTTATTTATTTTAAAAATTTATTACTCACTACATCTACAATTCTGAGCGAGTTACAAGTAAACACTCATAATTTGAACAAATAATCGATACTGGACAATAAGGCCCTGATTCTCCAAAGTGCATCCCGATTTTAGGCAGCTGTAGGCATCCTACAGCTGTCTAATCAGCCAATCGGGATGCACGTTTAAAAAAAAAAAAAAAAAAATGCTCCCCAGGCCAAGCCTGAAGGCGCCTCCGGGAGCCTAGGGAGACCCGCAAGATGCCTAAGCTCGTCTAAGGGCCTTAGGCGGGCCTTAGGCTGAACCTAGGTGGCCCTACGCGTCTCCCTAGTAGAGGAGAAGCTTAAAATGTAGGCCAGCAAAATGCTGGCCTACATTGTAAGTAGACGCGGCCGCTATACTTATCGCAGCAAGGGATCTCTCTGCCGCTATAAGTATAGTGGGCCGCGGCCCCCTGACCAGGAGGGTGCCCAAACCCTCTGTCCAAAGACGCACCCCCCGACACTACCGACCGCCCCCCCGACACTACCGACCGCCCCCCCCGACATTACCGATCTCCCCCCCCGACAATATCGATAACTGGCAGGAGGGTGCCCAATCCCTCCTGCCCGAAGACGCACCCCCCTCCCCATCACTAACAACCCCCAAACCTCCACTCCACCAACCTGTTCTTAGATGGGTCTTGCACATCTTGAGCCGGCAGGCACGCCTCGTCGAAATGAAGCGGGCCCGCCCCTTCCCGGCCCATCCCGCCGAAGCCTAAGGCCTGATTGGCCCAGGCTCTAGAAGCCTGGACCAATCAGGCCTTAGGCATAGCGGGTCCGCCCATCCCCACTTAATCTAAGGCATGATTGGCCAAACAGACCTTAGACTTAATCTAAGGCCTGATTGGCCAATCAGACCTTAGACTTAGTGGGGATGGGCGGACCCGCTATGCCTAAGGCCTGATTGGTCCAGGCTTCTAGAGCCTGGGCCAATCAGGCCTTAGGCTTCGGCGGGATGGGCCGGGAAGGGGCGGGCCCGCTTCATTTCGACGAGGCGTGCCTGCCGGCTCAAGACGTGCAAGACCCATCTAAGAACAGGTTTGGTGGAGTGGAGGTTTGGGGGTTGTTAGCGCCGGGGGGGTGCGTCTTTGGGCAGGAGGTATTGGACACCCTCCTTCCAGCGAAAGATATTGTCGAGGGGGGAGATCGGTAATGTCGGGGGGGGGGGTCGGTAGTGTCGGGGGGGCGGTCGGTAGTGTGTGTGGGGGGGGCGTATTTGGGCAGAGGGTTTGGGCACCCTCCTGGTCAGGGGGCCGCGGCCCGCTATACTTATAGCGGCAGAGAGATCCCTTGCAGCGATAAGTGTAGCGGGCCGTGTCTAATCTAACCCGTTTCTCTAACCCGCGTCTGTAACATGGACACCGGTTACAGAATCGGGGTTTAGTTTAGGCCGATTCTGAATAGGACGCCTCTCCCGGGCGTCCTATTCAGAATCAGGGCCTAGGTGTCTTGCGGGCCTCGCCTTCAATATAGGCGGCCTGCCTGGGGAGCATTTTTTTTAAAAAACGTGCATCCCGATTGGCTGATTAGATAGCTGTAGGACGCCTACAGCTGCCTAAAATCGGGACGCACTTTTAGAGAATCAGGCCCTAAACATCTAAAAAGACCAAATACACTAAAATGTTAAAAAGTCTAAAAACCAGCCTCAATGCAATTGTAATTGTATTGTAATGTTAATGTTAATTGTATTGCTATGTTAATTGTATTGTTAATTGTATTGCTATGCCAAATTTTCAATAAATATATATTTTTTTTAAAAAGAAATACTTTTTCTAAGATGAGTGGTAGTGGTGCCATCATAACTATAGAAAGAGGACAAATTGTGGACCTAAATGCTAATTGGGAAAGGAAAGAGGAAACAGGTGTATGCACCTCATGAACAACTGTTGAGGAAATTAGAAAGTCATGGGATAGGAGGTAATGTTCTCTTGTGGAAAAAGAATTGATTAAAAGATAGATAACAGAGAGTAGGTTTACATGGTCAATATTCTCAATGGAGAAAGGTAAATAGTGGGGTTCCCTAGGAGTTTGTGCTGGGACTGCTGCTTTTTAACATATTTATCAATGATGTAGAGGTGAGAATAACTAGTGAGATAATTACATTTGCTGATGATACAAAGTTGTTAAATTGCAAAAGCACTATGAAAAATTGCAAGAGGACCTTACAAGACTGGGGGGCCAAATGCACAAAACTCTCCAGTTTGACTGGTTTAGCAACCGACATAATTTGCCAATCCATTTCTCAAAGTGGCTCGCCACGTGGTTTTCTGTGCAGTCGTACATGCTCAGATTCTGACATGCAAACAACCTCATTACATTGCATGCCATAATCAGATCGCTAATACTGACCTGAAAAAAATGACAGACCTGCTGGTAACTGTTACCGACAGGTCTGACATGTTTTTTTTCATTTTTTTTCTATACACACAGATGTTCTGTGTATGTAACATATGCACAATAACTGGCCCATAAAAAAAGTTAAGCCGGCCCCCCGACTCCCCCTGATGACCTCCCAAACCAAAATAGAGGCAGGAGGGATGCCCACTCCTTCCTGTCATTGTGACTGCCCCCGCCGAACTGACCCCCCCATTAGGACCTCCTAATCCAATCCAACCCCTCCCCTTCCCTTCTTTACAAAAAATCAGCAGGAGGGATGCCCATTTTCTCCTGCCACTGGATACCCCATGACCCATGAACCACCCCTGTACCTCTACATTAAGATGACAGCAGGAAGGATGCCCACTCTCTCCTGCCACTGGATACCCCTTGACACACGAACCACCCCTGTACCTCTACATTAAGATGACAGCAGGAGGGATGCCCAGTCCTTCCTGCTTGCAGGCTCACTACTTCAAACTAGTGGGTCTTCTACTTCCTGGTGCTTTCTGGGATGCATGGGGAGGGGCCTAAGGCCCTGATTAGCTCAGAAGCCTAGGGCCCTTTAAACAAACTGAGCCTTAAAGCTTCCAGTATAGACTTCAAATGTAACCAGTATCCAATAAAGCCCCATATTATCATTTATTTTGAGTATAGTATACTGCAGCGATCCTCCCTTTATCATTTATGAGTACATTTAAACATCTTTACCTTTATAGCTGTACCTTTAGTTTAAAAAACAATCATTTCTCTCATTTTATCAAAGTCTTGCTTTTAAAAGTTAAATAAAAATGCAGTAGATTTCCTTTGTGTCTTCACTCCAGTTATTAAGTCATATTTGATCACATTATGATCATCATTGCTATGTGGCCCCGGCACTGTTACCTCTTGTACCAAATCTTCATTTCACTTAGGATTAGGCCTAAAATAGTTACCCTCTTGTCAGTTCCTAAACCAGCTGATGTGACATTTATCCAGTCAATATTGGGTTAACTGTAATTACCCCCTTATTACTATGCTGCCAAATTTGTTATCTTCCCTAGTATTTCAACATCTGTCTATGGTGGATGGTAGTGTACTCCCACCACTATTCACTTCTTCTTCACTTTTGGAATTTCTATCCATAAGGATTCCAATGTGTATTTTGTTTCCTGCATAAATTTTATTCTGTATGACTCAGTGCCCTCTTTAACATGTATCACCAGCCTACTCAAAACAGTTTATTCTAAACAGCACTTGAAGGACACACTAGGACATACTTGAACATAATTTCTGGTGAGTGTAGTACAACTTGTCTTTTATTATACCCAGTGAACATAATTGCAATGTTTCTTATTTGTGACCTTTTCATCAGAGCCTCCAAATCATAAATTATTCACCAATCTAACTAATCCACATAAATCCTTACAAATCTCAAAATAAAATGTTGTCAAAGGAATCCAAGATTCTGTCATTCCAGAATTCATCAAACTCATTAATACAGTATAGAGATGCCAAAATCTGTTACTGTAGGCTGTAGACCTGCTTTATTATTTTTTAAGGACACTAGAAAGCATAAATTAACTGTAAAGTACAATCAGTGGATGCAAATAAAAAGCATGACTATTCAATGTAAGCATCCTGAAAACCTGGTCTACATATGTCCATCATTACTACAGTGCATGAAGAATGTAAGTGAAGCAAGCTTGGCCATAAACTGTAGTTACATGTAATTCTTGTAGTTTCAGATTAACATGAGAAGCATAATTCATCAAAGCATGCGTTAATCAGAAATCTCTTTGCAGTGCAATTAATGTTCCCTAGGTTAATTGCAATTGGTTTGAAGAATCTGGATATACAGAATTCTTTTCATTAAATCAGAGTACACAGAGTATTTAAATAGCTTGCCATCCCAGACTCCCCACTATATAGCAGAAAAGCTCCCCATCTATCACCTGACCCGACCACTCAATTCCCAGCTGGAACGCCGACTATGCATCCCACCAGCACACCTGCTCCAACTAGAAACCACTCAGAAAGGATCCTTTTTTCATAGCGTGACAAAACTGTGGAACCAGCTTTAAGAACATAAGAACATAAGACTTAGCCTCCGCTGGGTCAGACCAGAAGTCCATCCCGCCCAGCGGTCTGCTCCCGCGGCGGCCCTCAAGGCCCATCACCTGTGCAATGGTCCCTGACTATTCCTATAACCTACCTCAACTCCTATCTGTACCCCTCAATCCCCTTATCCTCTAGGAACCTATCCAAACCTGCTTTGAAGCCCTGTAATGTGCTCTGGCCTATCATGGCCTCCCTGGACATTTGAGCTATAGATAGCCTGCTACCTTTCTGGAAAGTGGTAAAAATCATATTGTTCTCAAACCATCGCATACCTGCCTTGAGACACTAAATGGCCAGGCTAAAGCAGACTGTAACTGAAATCGACTCATTGCTAAGTGCGGTGTATTTTTATAACACCTACCACAGTCTCATTACTCTAATGTCTCCAGTTTAGTTGTGACTGTACCTCTGTAACCCTTAATCCAATGCCTCCAGTATATTGTGAATGTACCCTGCTTTACCTTGGACTTGGATGCCATTTGGTTGAAACGAGGGGGCTGTTACTGGTAGGTACGTCTTCAGCTGTGGGGCTCTCCTCTGCATCATGGATGCGGGTGCAGGAATTCTCCTGGGGCTGATGTGATGAGGGGATGGAACTGGAGCTGCAAACCTAGAATAGTAAAACAAATAAATAAATAAATCACAAACTCCGACCATTATTTATAAAACAAAGAATACTTAAAGTGATGGTTCAAAGGTTCCTAGTAACAATTTTTATATTTAGAGAAGCAACAAAGAGGCCTGTTATCCAACTTGAAGAGTCTATTGAAATACCATAGCTTCACTGAATCAATCTGATGAATCTAGTAAAAAAACAAATAATTACAAAACAGACAGTGGCTCCCAAACTTTGCTTCATGGGTTTTCTACTTCTTACCTTCAAATATAAAAAGTATGTTGGTTGATTTGATAAAAACTGTTTTTGCATTTTTCATCTACATTCATTTCCTTTAGACTGGTCAAGAAAAAGTAGAAAATGCACTTTCCTAGAGAACTTGTACCAGGCTCCTAAAACCCCCCCAAACCATCTGTCCCCTAAAATTCCATATTAGGTGGAATGGTGGACATGCTGCCAGAGACATTACAGCCCATGACTCCTCTGGCAAATACTGTATTTCTCTTTGCTGCACTGTCAACTCTGACATCAGGTAGTGATCGATTTCCTTAACCCAGGTGCTCCGGCCTATCAACCATATCTTGATTAGGCTGTATTTTACCCCCTTTTTAGTTTTATTTTCTACAGAAGACCTGGTGTTATGTCTCTTTTTAAAAAAAAAATATCATTTTTATTAAAGAGGCAACCAGAGAAACAGATATTATACAGCATACAATGTTCTTACAGAAGAAACAGAAGGGAATAATCAAGCAAACATACAACCTTTAGCAGCAACTATGCATACAGAACCAGAAAAGCAAGGTAAAGCAGGTGCATCAGTATACAAAGAGGCGGATGGAAAGAGAGATCTCACTGAAACCCACAGGCTATGTGCCAAGATAAGGAAAAGGAGCCCAATCTACACAGGCTGCAATGATGCGTAGAAGCAAAAAATAGAGCATAGCACTAAAGCACCCTTCCAAGAACAGTCCACCCGCAAGACCTGTCTGCTACCTCTGTCAACATGTCTATCTGTCTGTCTATCTATCTTTCTGCATAGCTGCCAACCTCTCAATTTCCCTTCATGATCTAAGATTTTAACCAGTATAAGTGATTTGCAATATGTTGGGCAACTAGCAGAAGGGTAACAAATATAATACCCCCAACAAAAACATTGATATAAACCCATAAACCAGACTGAGTACCCCCTCCTAAAAACATAAGAATAGCCTTACTGGGTCAGAACAATGATCCATTTAGCCCATCTTCACAGAGGCCAATCCAAGTCACAAGTACCTGGCAAAAACCCAAATAGTAGCAATATTCCATGCCACCGATCCAGGGCAAGCAGTGGCTTCCCTCATGTCTGTCTCAACAGCAGACTATGGAATTTTCCTCCAGGAACTTGTCCAAACCTTTTTTAAAACCAGCTACATTAACCGCTCTCACCACATCCTCTGGCAACGCATTCCAGAACTTAACTATTTTCTGTGTGAGAAAATTATTTCCTCCTATTGGTTTTAAAAGTATTACACCCATTCATGTAACATAATCATCCCCTCCCTCCAGCTGGGTTCTTAATATCACCAACCTAAATCTACAAACTTGCTTTAGTTATCAGCCTATAAAAAGTTGACTAAAACCATATTGCAATGCAAAAGCAAGTTGAAAACCAGAATTAGTCTAAAATGTTCCTGCAGGACAGTAACTAGATAAATAGTCACCTCTTTCTATCTATTCATGCTTCCCCTCCCCACCCCCACCGCAGTCCCAAGGATAACATATTATCATTTAACCATTGACTGATTTGTTCTAGTTTTTTGTTAATGTCTTTGATATTGTTTGTATCATTAGGATCAGTGGGGTGAAGCAATTATATGTCGTCTGTGTAAGCATACATGGTGAATCCTTTTGATTGGCCCAAGGTTAGAAAAAGGGCTAAGAAGATATTAACTAAAAGAGAGATAATTAATCCTTGGTGTATTCCATAATCTAGTGTAAAGGGTTTTGAAGAAGTCTTATCAATTACTTTAGAGCAGGGGTGCCCACACTTTTTTGACTTGCGAGCTACTTTTAAAATGACCAAGTCAAAATGATCTACCAACAATAAAATAAAAAAAAAAAACACAACGCACACTGTACACATAAAATTGTTAATTATCATTCCTATTCTGGGGTTTTTCCAAAGAGGTCAAAGCAGATGACTCTATGCACTGTCACCTCAGTAACAACCATACAAAAATAGACAAATACCCACCCCCCTCCCTTTTTACTAAACCACAATAGCAGTTTTTAGCGCAGGGAGCTGTGCTGAATGCCCAGCGCTGCTCTCGACACTCATAGGCTCCCTGCACTAAAAACCACTATTGCGGTTTAGTAAAAGGGGACCATATTGTAAAATATAGACAGCAGATATAAATTCAGACACATTTTGATCACTAAATTTAAAATAAAATCATTTTTCCTATCTTGTCTGGTGATTTCATGAGTCTCTGGTTGCACTTTCTTCTTCTGACTGTGCATCCAATCTTTCTTTCAGCCTGTATGCTTCCTCTCCTCCACACCTCATTCCCTCCCCCAACTTTTTCTTCCTCTCTCCCTGACCTTTCTTTCTTTCTCTCTTCATGCCCCCTTTCTTTTTTTCTGTTTCTCTTCTTTCCTTCTGTCTCCCTGCCTGCCCCCTTTCTTTCTTTCTCCCTGCCCTTCCCCAAGCCACTGCCACTGCCGCTGCCATTGGGGAACAGGACCCAAACCACCACCAATGGATAACAGGCCCCAAAGCCGCCGCCACCGCCGCCCCATGCTCCCCCTGCTTCGGGCCGACCAGCATTCCTCTCCCCGACGTCAATTCTGCTGTCGGAGAGGAAGTTCCGCCCAGCCAGGCAGCGATTGGCTGGCCCGAACTTCCTCTCCGACGGCAGAATTGACGTCGGGGAGAGGAAGACTGATCAGCCCGATAGATCGCCAAGGCAAAGTGAGTCCTGGGTGATCGACTCACTTTGCCTTGGCGAGCTACCCGTCGATCGCGATTGACCTATTGGGCACCCCTGCTTTAGAGGATCAATCTGTGAAATAGGAGAACCAATCTAATGCATTATCAGACAGTCCTATAGATTTTAGTCTGTGGAGAAGATTATGGTCTATTGTATCAAATGCAGCAGAAAGATCTAATGATATAAGCAAGACTGATTTTCTATGATCAATGTGGTAAAAAATCAAAGTGGTAAGTCCGATAAGGGAATGTTCAGTTGAGTGATTAAATCTGAATCCTGTTTGATTTGGTTGGAGCACGTTTGTTTTTTTCTACAAAATCTGACAGTTGGTTGAAAACAATCTTTTCAGTTACCTTTGCCAGGAAGGGAAGGTTGGCTATTGGCCAATAATTTGAGCAATCAGTTCTTGAAGAGTTATAGTCTTTGATTTTGGGGTGAATTACTGCTTATTTCCAGATCTTGGACAATTTTCCTAATAGCAAGCTATTTTTGATCATACTATGAATTAATGGACTGAAGATTGTGAAATAGTGTTTCAGAATAATAGGGGGGGTTGAGTCCATGGATGAACCTGTTATGTTCATGTTTTTGATCAATTGGTTAATTTCTGTTACCGTCGGGATTAAGCACTGAAGTTGCCCACATCTGATCTAATAATCAATGTGGATAAAATTGTGTGATTGCTTTGCTAATCCACTTCAAAGGGAATACATAGAAATTAATCTAAAAGAAACAAAAAAATATTTCCATTTATTAGCTAATCCAGGGGTGGAAAACCTGTGGTACAAAGTTGAATTTTATGCGGCCCTCGAGATCATATGCAGAAAACGTCAATAACCAGAGTTTTAGTGATTTTAAATACTATATTTCACAAACATTTTCAAAATATCCTCTCTAGCAGTATGTTTTCATCATTTTTAGTTAAATTTTTACCTATTTATTTATCACAAAAGGTCTAAGGAGCACTGTTCATTTCCGGTTCTGACATTACATAATGTTGTGGCCCAAACTGGTATAGTAATGACATTCATATCACTCTCTGTGTATAAAGATTGCCCAGTCCTGATCAATTTTTGGTTTGCTTTAAGAAAATAAATTAATCCTGTTGTCATTTCTTCCTTATCTTTTTATCATTTGTACCTTTTTCCTCTTTTATTAGCATTTACTGTTTACAAATAGAGTGCACTAAGAAACAGTGGTCAGACCCAGTGGTGTAGCGAGGGAAATTGGCACCTGTGGCAGTGGCATCTGGCATCGCCACACCTGCCACTTGAGGTCCCCCACTCTTCCCTGCCCTTTGAGTTCCCCCCCCTTCCTCTGCGTTGTCCGAGCCTTCTTGTTGTGCATCCAGTAAACAGGCAGCTGGAACTTTTCCTTTCAAGGCTTGGGGGTTAGCGCCTTTATAAAGCAATGTAGGCTTTATCATATGGCCTACTGCATTTGCACAAAGCAGCATGGTTAGTTTATCCCTTGCAACCTTGAAGCCTGGTGCTCACTTATCCTCTTTCCTAATGAAAGTCCTCTGTGGCATTCTCTTCCAAAATTGGTTTCATCAGCACTGAATGCCTGCGCTGGTTCATATCCCTTTTCTTCAATAATCACCTTAAAGGTGCCAAGGAACTCGCTAGCTGTCTCTTGGTTGGCAGATGCTACTTCTCCATTACTTTTACGTTACATAGGCCATACCTGTGCTGGAATTTATCAAACCACTCTTTACTGGCCTGAAAGTCCGTAGATTGTGACAGTTCCCCTTCCCTTTTCTTCACATTATCATACAAAGACTTTATCCTTGGGCATGACTTTTTCTGAAATTTCCCAGTGTTGATGAAGTTTCAGGGAAAAGATGATATTTTTTTATGATCCTAAACATTTAGAAAGCTTAATTAAAACTCAGGGATCATCCTGCATCTTCTGGTGAGTTGAAGTAATGATTATACATTGCTGATGATCTCCCCCTTTTATGAAGCCACATTAAGCTTTTTTTTTTATTGCCGGCTGTGGCGGTAAAAACTTTGACGCTCATAGAATTCCTATGAGCGTCGGAGCTAATGCCACCGTGGCCAGTGATTTTAAAAAAGCCTAATGCGGGTTCATAAAAGGGGTCCTATATTAGTTAAATTGTATATAATAATAATAATAATAACTTTATTCTTCTATACCGCCACAATCTTGCAACTTCTAGGTGGTTTACAGTCAAGAGAGCTGGACATTCAGCGAGTTACAATATGCAGATAGTCAGAGGAAATACAGAGTACAGAAACTTTAAGAAAGCGAAAAAATAAAATATACAGTTTGCTAAGAAATTTCCGAGAGGACCTGTTTGAAAGAGGTCGCGAATTACAAAAAATACAGCAAAAATTACAATATACAGCGAAAATTACAAAAATACAGCGTAAATTACAATATACAGTTTTTTAAGAATTTTCAGAGGGGACATATTAGGTGAAAGGTCCCGAAATTACGAGATACAGTTTGATTAGGATTTCAGAGGGGGCATATTGGGAAGACGAGAAAAGACAAAAGTGTTCGGTGAAGATTCTATTTAGGTGATATATCTATCGAATAAGGCAGTTTTTATGAGTTTTCTAAAAGCGTTGTAGGTCAGTCTAGCTTTATTAATGTCAAGCTTTATTAATGTTACACAGGATATTAGTTATATGAGACCAATAATAGTGTCTTTTCTTATGATCCATTAAGGTTTTCTTAGTGTGATGGGCAGTTCTCTCCTCTCAATTTCATTAATGCTCCTATTATGGAAAGAGTCTGAGTTTGAAATTCTTTAAAATTATTCAGTTTTCTTTATATGATCTAATCTCTGGAGATTATGTTTTGTATTATGATGATTGTAAACTTAAAATTTCTATTCAAAAATTTAATGTCTCAGTGTAAAGGTGGCTACTTGAGAAGCCCGATTCAGCATTTACACATGCAGATACCAGCTTTTATATATGTACATTGACTAAACACTGAAAACCCAATTTTAGAAAGCTAGGATACGCACATGTAAATCTGCAATACATGCTATGACAAGGGAGCGTGATGTGGGTGGCACTAGGGCAAGACCAAAAAATAAATGTGCATTGCCCATTTCAGAAGGGGAATGCAAATCTATGATCACTGAGATTAAAGTCAGGACAGTGGTATAGTAAGGAGAACAGGTAGGGTTTCTAGACGTCCAGTTTTCCCCAGACATGTCCTCCTTTTGAGAACATGTCTGGGGGTCTGGACGGCTTTTCAAAACCTGGCACTTTGTCCAGGATTTGGAAAAGCCTCCTCAAATCGTGTCGGGTAGGGAAGAAGTTCTCTGAGCATCAGGCGGGCATAGCACATGATCTCATTAATAAAGGTTTGACTGCATTTAAATACAATTTTCAGCCATCTCTGGCACATGTTTCCTATTACGTTACATTACATTACATTAGGGATTTCTATTCCGCCATTACCTTGCAGTTCAAGGCGGATCACAAAAGAATTATCAAGGATGTATTACAACAAGAACTTACAAGAGAAAAAAAAAATTTGGTTCTCTTGCCCTTTCCCCCTCTTGTTCCCCCTTCCCTTAAGTTCTCTCAACTTGTACTTCACTAATCTTTTATAAACCGCATAGAACTTAACGGTACTGCGGTATATAAACTGTTATTATTATTTGTTTGGCTTTAGTGAGAGGTGATGATTGAAACTTGCAGTGTTATATCTTTTTTCAGGGTTTTCTTGAAGAGTATGGTCTTTAATTCTTTTCTAAAAGTCTTGTAGTCGAGGGATGCCATCAGTAGATTGGCGATTTGGTTGTCTAGTTTGGCTGCTTGAGTGGCCAGGAGGCCATCATATAGTTTTTTCCATTTGACCTCCTTAATTGGGTGGTATGAGAAAGACATCCAGGCATTCTGTGCAGATTAACGCCTGCGTTAATTAGCTCTAATGCCGGCATTGGTTTTGAACATCGGCCCATTTAGACATGTAGGTTTCCAAAATAGCACACAGAGATGTCTACATAGTAACATAGTAAATGACGACAGATAAAGACCTGAACGGTCCATCCAGTCTGCCCATTAGTTATTCTCATTAGAAATACATGATTAAGTTACCTCGTCTCTTCTTTGATATTTCTGGGCCATAGATTAAATTCCACCCGATATTGTCTTAGGTTCCAACTGCTGAAGTTGCCGACCAAGCTCACTCCAGCCTGTCCAACCATCCTGTTGTTTGCAGGATATCTACCGTAATGGCTGGCCAGTAACGTCCTCATGTTCCAAATTAGTGGAGTTCCCATTGATGCCCTCCCCAGCCCAGCCCATCCTACACCAAATCACCACATATGGGACATAAACTGTACGAGTTTGTCCAATACTTTAATTTATATCATTTGTTTGTTTTCTAATTAGAGATCTTTTGTGTTTATCCCACGGGTTTTTGAATTCCACCTCCGTTTTCCTTTCCTTTTCCCTGGGGAAGGCATTCCAGCCATCTACCACCCTCTCTGTGCAAAAGAATTTCCTAGGTTCTGAAATTCAAAATTGCCTTTGTGAGTGCTGACGCTTAGATGTGTACATTGCCAAGTTGTCTCCACTGAAGTTTTAGACACTGAGAATTGGATGCTCCCTCTGCACACAGCTGATATATATATACACACATTTTAGAAAAGGCTCTATGGGGCCCTTTTACTAAGCTGTACTAGTCAATGGGCTTAGCGTGCTCTTATGTGGGTCTTTCCCACTTGCTAAGCCCATTCCTAGTGTGACTGTAAAGGCGGAAGTTTTCTATTATACATTTTTCTGGTCATGCACTGATGTTAGCATTTGCACAAGGTCATTTAAGAGAATCATGCGGGGGCACTTTTCACTTCCTGTTCAGGAGGTGCTAGGGGCTCCCGCTTTAATGGGCACACTAACTAGTTAGTGAGGTGGTAGTGTCAGCGAGGTAACTGATTAGTGCATGTTCAAAACTCTCAATCTTATTGTGAAAAAGTGTATTATCTTTTACCGAAAAGTTCTCTTAATTCCCTAATTTTGTAGGGCTCAATATTCAGTGGGAATTGTCTGGGTAGGAATTGCCTCTACACAAATAATCCTGCTCACCTGGTCATACACGGATTTTCAGCAGGGCTTACCTGAATAGGGTAGCTGAAAATCCAGCCAGACCATCTCTGCACTATCCTGGCAGTACCATGGCAGGTGGGAGGTAGAGTCTGGGCAAGTTGGGAGTTATCTGAGTAGCTGTAACATTCAGTCTACCAACCAGTTCATTATAAAGATAAAGTCGGGTCAGCTAAAAGTTTGTCCTGACTATCTGGGTAGTTGTTTGAATACCAGTATAAATATCGCTGGCATCTGGGTAAGTGCCAACATCTGCATTATACCCAGATAATCAACATCAGTATCCAACAAGGCCTTGCACTGAATATTCAGCTATAGAAAGTCAATTTATACTAGTACTGTTTATGAAAAACTTCCGATTGTTGCAGGCTGAAGATGAATCTTTCCTTCCAGAACAGTCATCATAGCATAAGTGGCAGGTGACACTTTTGTTTCAGAAGACTGAAAGCTGGCAAGGGGGCGAGGGGCTGAGTTGAATAGGAAGAAAAGGAGGGAGACTTTCTGCACAGACTTTCTCTCTTCCTCTTTACCCTCCGAGGGGATTACTTTCTAATTCAATATTGTCTGTTAGATAATAAAATAGTTTTCAACCTTTGTTATTGCTGACTTGATTTTCTTGCTCAGCATCACTCTTTGCTCTTGTTTCTCTTTCTTTATTGTTGTCTGTCTCTCTGATAGACTCCTTCCTCATTTCTTTCCTGTTTCCTTTCTTTCGGCTTTTTCCTTCAGCACTAGATACATCAATATTCTCTTTTTCCCACTCATGATTTTCTCTTCTCTCATCTTACTTCTTTTTCTCGTCGTATTCATCCTCCTCCTCCTCTTTCTCCCACATTCTCACTCTCCCTCCCACCTCCATCTCTCATTCTCCACTTCCTCCCATCACAGGTCTTCTACCTCTTGAAATGACATTAAGTGCAGTCACACTATTGGCAGAAGTAACAAATAGCATGTCAGGAAGAAGTGGTGACAAGCAGAGTAAACAGCTCAGGAATCTATCAGATTTGGAAATTTATTGTAGGTCTGCCTCGGGGGTCCTCAAACTGTGATATGCCAAATAGCAGTTTACAATATGAGTCCTTGAAAATCCTAAAGCTCTCTTTTATAGTTTATTAAAAAATTTCATATACCACCCTTCCTGAGAACATCATAGGGCGGTTAACAATACAATATTACACCCTTGGGCCCTCCTAATAATTGCATTCTGACTATGCCCCTGCCGGCTTGACATCCTGCCCTATCTTGGCCATTGGTCTGCCCCTAACCTATCTAGGGAGGCCAGATAGTGGACTAACTGATTAAATGTCCCTAAATACTGGCTGATGGCTCTATTGAATAATGACCCTTCAGTGAGTAGCCTGCTGCTGGCTTGGTTTCCAGGTTAAACCACCAGGGCTTCTATTCCAAGTGCCAAGTTATTAAAAAAATGCATTGGATCCATAGTTCTCTCCCAGGAATATATTCTAGTCATTTGAACCAATAGGTGCAAAGTAGCAGCTCTAGAACTTTTCATTTTAAGTAAACTGTCTTTTAAAAATAATATATGACCAATCCACCAAGAATTGTCATCTATGCAAGCTAAGTTTTGTCCAGGTTGAAAGCTAGATGCTTGAAAGGTAGGGACATGTTCAAGATCAATATCAGACTAAGACATTGGCAATGAATGAGCTGGTGTCACTTGAAATTTTGCTAATGCTAATGAGACAAACATTTTGAAGGCTTCTGTCAGGTCTATATGTAAATCAACTATACAAATAAAAATTAAATAAACAGCCTTTCAATGTTTTATCCTTTGTTGCTGCTTATTTTATTTATTTTTTTTAGCAGAATCCCAAGCTGGAATCACACATACAGCAGAAAAGATTTCATGAACAGCTGAACAGAACAGTCATAGGAGGAAAAGTTTTTCTTTAAACAGGAGGCTTGGTCATAATTAAAATTTCACACCTAATCATCCAAAAAATAAGTAAAAAGTATATAATTATAAGAAATGAAATGTGTTGGGAAAAAAAGGGTATTTTACTAGAGAATAGTAGTGAATAAGTAGGAACAAAGCCAAAAAACAGGCAAGTTACAAGTAATAGCGAATGGGTGTCCAAACGGCAGATGAAATTTAATGTGGACAAATGCAACATGATGCACATTGGGAAAAATAACCCAAATCATAGTTACCAGATGCTAGTGTCCATCTTGGGGGCCAGCGCCAAAGAGAAAGTTTTGAGTGTCGTAGACAATATGCGGAAACCTTCTGCCCAATGTGTGGTGGGGGCCAAAAAAGCAAACAGGATGCTAGGAGTTATTAAAAAAGGGATGGTTAACAAGACTAAGATTGTTGTATGCCTCTGTATCACTCCATGGTGCAACCTAACTTTGAGTACTGAATTCAATTCTGGTTGCCTTATCTCAAAAAAGAAATAGCAGATCTAGAAAAGGCTCAAAGAAGAGCAACCAAGTTGATAAATAGGATGGAACTCCTCTCGTATGAGGAAAGACTAAAGAGGTTAACAAAATCCTGAATGGTGTAGAACGGGTACAAGTGGATTGATTTTGTACTCCATCAAAAATGATACAGACTAGGGGACACAATAAAGTTACAGGAAAATACATTAAAACCAATAGGAAGAAATATTTTTTTCACTCAGAGAATAGTTAAGCTCTGGAATGCATTGCCAGAGGATGTGGTAAGAACAGTTAACAGCTGGTTTTAGGAAAGGTTTGGACACGTTCCTGGAGGAAAAGTCCATAGTATGCTATTGAGACAGGCATAAGGGAAGCTACTGGCGATACTCGAGAGGGTCCAGAGGAGAGCAACAAGGATGATAAAGGGCAAGGAGAACCTTTCATATGCTGAAAGGTTGGACAAGCTGAGCTCTTTACCCTGGAAAAGTGGAGACTGAGAGGGGACATGATAGAGACTTATAAAAAAATGAAAGGCATAGAGAAGGTGGAGAGGGACAGATTCTTTAGACTAGCGGGTACAACAAAAACAAGAGGTCATTCAGAAAAACTGAGAGGAGACAGATTCAAAACGAATGCAAGGAAGTTCTTCTTCACTCAGCGGGTGGTGGACACCTGGAACGCGCTTCCAGGAGAGGTGATAGGACAGAGTACAATACTGGGGTTCAAAAAGGGACTGGATGACTTCCTGGAGGCGAAGGGGATTGCAGGGTACAGATAGAGGATTACTTACAGGACATTAGGCGAATAGGGTATGAACGTTTTAGGTTAGAAGCACTTACAGGCCATGGACCTGGGGGGCCGCCATGGGAGCGGACTGCCGGGCATGATGGACCCCTGGCAGGGGCAATGCTTATAAACCGTGTCGAGCTCCATTCTCATGGAGATGATGCGGTATATAAACTTAAGGTTTAGATTAGATTAGATTAGATTATGTTCTTATGTACTGCTTGCCAGGGATTGGTACTCTAGCATGGAATGTTGCTACTATTTATGTTTTTTGTCAGGTAGTTGTGACCTAGATTGGCCACCGTGAAGATGGGGTACTGGGCTAGATGGACCATTGCTCTGACCCAGTAAGTCGCCTAGAGCCTGTTTAGGTTTGTGCGACTCACAAATATTGGATTAGATTAGATGAGTGCTTTTCATTTACAATCTTTTCTTGTATGAGTGGATGATGTTTAAAAGTTCTAGTGACAGATATGATGCTTGAGGGTTTCCTTACTAATCCACATTAAAACTCTGTCTCATGTTAGCCGGTACCATTTTGGATGATGGCACTAGTTGGACAGGAATAACTGAAGATTGTTCCTTTCCCTCTATTGCCCAGGGGCTCCATAATGGTAAGGAGAACCTGAACCATGTGAGCTTAGGACAGATAAAGGGGGAGCGGACTTTTTTAACACATTGGGTGGGGGGTTGTGAGCAGGACGATGGAGCAATGACAATATGTAGGGAATGAAGCTTTTTATTGGGGGGGGGGACAATGTGGCTGTGGGAGAGGGGAGTGTTTAAGCTATGGTTGCCACATTTCCTCTTTTAAAAAAAAGAGGATACTTGGCCCCGCCCCATTCTGCCCCAGCCCTACTTCCAGCCGAACCTCCTGTCTCCTTCCCCCGAGGTCTGGAGGGCCTCTGCACATGCGCGGATGGCGTCGCAATGATGCCACGCGCGTGCGCGCACAAATATATCATCACACTGACGTCTATGCATACGCAGAGGGCCTCCAGGTGCAGCCCCCGAGCTCAGGGACTTCCAAAACCCGAATAAACTGACGGGTTTTGGAAATCCTTCCGGGTACCCAGACAGTACTCTAAAAAGAAGATGTGCCCAGGTTTTCCCGGACATCTGGCAACACTAGTTCAAGTAAATCAGGGACTGCCCCTTTCTTGATAGGTGGCTTGAGCATATCAGTAGGCACAATTAGCCTGCAGAAGATCTCAGAAGTTAATTACACTTCTTCAGCAGTTGATTTTCTAAGGCTTATTGTGGATTGTAAGCTTTATCATGATCCAAATTAGAGAATGACACGGTGACAAAATTCATCACCGTTCCCATTCCTGCAGATAACCGCGGGAAATAATCCCATGTCATTTTCTAGTGTCTATTTCAACCTCAGTCCTTCTACACCAGCATTCTTCAAAGCAAAGCTTGTGGGTCAGTGGTTGTGGCCATTCATACTCTGATTCTTATGTGAGCCAAGGATAATGAAGCCATTGTGACATCACTGATGTGATTGGCTCTTAGGCACTGGTGGAATGAGGCATTATGACATCACAATATCTGCTCTGGATACCAGAGACTGTCATTCTGTAGTGTCTATCTCAACCTCAGTCCTTCTACACCAGCATTCTTCAAAGCAAAGCTTGTGGGTCAGTGGTTGTGGCCATTCATACTCTGATTCTTCCCTCTCTCCTTAAAGAATGACATGAAGATGGTTTCCCGCGGTTATCCGCGGGGACGGGAACGGTGATGAATTTTGTCACCGTGTCATTCTCTAATCCAAATGAAGTTTATACAGAGGAACCTCAAATTCCATTGGTAGACAACAGCTCAGCAGAGACCTCTAGTGGTTATACTAGTATAACTAGTATACTTGAATATACACCTGAGTATAAACCAATATAATAGTTTTCCCTCCAGAAAAGAGGGACAATTGTTAACTCAAATATACTGAAAATTTATATTCAAATGTGTCTCTTCTTCCTCCGGCCCTTCTGGTGTCCTGCATGTCTCCCAATGATATCCAGCATTTTTCCCTCTTACCTTCTTCCCCCAGCCGATGTTGTGGGAAAAAAGAGCAGAGTCCTTTATGTCAGCAGCATCCCTAGATCACAGGGTCTGAGTGGTAACAATCCCAAGCTGATGTTAACAGCACTGTGGTCAGCCTGCTGGCTCCTGATCCCTCTGAAACAGGAAGTTAAGGGTCAGGAGCTGACATGGTTTGAACATGTGCAGATACTCAAGGCTACTGCACTGGTCAACCATGATGCTGTTAGCATCAGACAGGAGAGTTATTATCTCAGATTTGGTGATCCAGGGACATTGCTGCCCTGAGGGACTCTATTTATTTTTTTTTCTATACCGTTGGTTCGGTATACAAACCTAAGGTTTAGTTTAGTTTAGAATGTTTACATGAATTTATTCAGGTACACAATCATTTTTCTCAAGCATTTACACCTCTTCTGACAGCTCCAGCTGGGGAAGGAAGGTAAGAGGGAAAATGCTGGACACTACAAGGGCTTGAATATAAACTAGGGCAATTTTTGGCCTTTTTTGACTAAATGTTTTTGGTTTATATTTAAATATATATGGTAGGTATGTGACCTTTTAACTTAGCAGGACGACGAGATCAAGAGACAACAATCCAGTGAGTAGCGATTGATTTTTGAACTCTATAACATTGTAGCATGGATCAGAAAATGTGAGTTTGTAATGTTATATTGGTTTGCAGAGCTACCTGGTTTTGCGAGTACTAGTTTGCCCTGAAGAAGCGGCCATGGGGCAGTGAAACAATGGCTTCAAGGATAAGGACCACATAATATTGAAGTACAAAATGATAACTTTGGCATAGTAAGCTTAAGTTGCAAAGAATCTTGGTCCTATATGACTCTTTTTGTGGTGAATAGTCTCCTTTGACAATAGTTTTTTTTGCCGATGATGTGGGCAGAGGTGGTTAAGCATTACTACCAACTCACCAGAGACCTGATGCATTTTTCTTTCATCTTAAAGAGACTCTCAGCTGAATAGTGGGGAGCTTTTTGAGTTTAAGCACCTTATAACTCAGAGCATGTCTTCTCCAACAAAGTAATGGACTTCTACCTGTGTTTATTCCCCTTATTTGTCTTTCGTTCCTATCCAAATTGTATTTTTAACCCTATTTTGTTTTGTCTCCCGTTTGTCTCATTTATCCCTTTTTAATATGCCAATTATTAGTTGATGTTTCTTTGTAATTTGTTTTCTTTTTGTAAGTATTAATGGTATGTTTAATGGCATTTTTATTATGTTTATGCTCTTTTTTTATATATATTGTAAACTCGCTTAGAAATTAGATAAGCGATTAAATCAAATTTTAATAAAACCTTGAAATCCTGAATACCCTTTGGAGGGCAACTGTATTGGTATAAATGCTAAGACCAAGGAAGTAGCCTTGTTTTTGACTCCAGGTCCCTGCCTACTATACAATTACTATACAGGGAATATGCTTGGCTTCATTCACAAAAATAGAGTTGTAAACTGCATAGATGCCAACTGTGGATATATTGACCACAAATACTGCAGTCATATTTAAGTGGGAGAGGCCTACGGAATCTGGCCAATAGGAATCTTAGGCCACTCCCAGTGCATCTTAGAATGTACTGCGAGAGAGGCCTAAGATTCCAGTTGGTCCAGGTGCCTAAGGCCCCTCCTATGGGAAGGGCTTTAAGTACCTGGGTCAATCAGGGCCTTAGGCCCTTCCCTGGTACATCACACGATGCACCGGGAAGGGGCAGGCCTGCCATTCTAAGCGGCCAGCTGGCTGGAGACAGGAAGGATGGCAACGCAATGCGGCCTGCCATTCTGATGCGGCCTGCCATTCTAGGTGGCCAGCCATCTGGAGGCAGGAAGGATGCCTCTAGCTGGCAGTAAGGCAGGAAAGATGCCTCTGGATGCGGGCCAGCCAGCTGGAGTCAGGAAGGATGCCTCTAGATGGCCATCTCAATAAGGCAAGGGGGGGGGGGTTCAGGGTGGGCTTGGGGAAGGTCTGGGTGGGGAGGTCCAGATGGGCATGGGGGTGTGTGGGTAGGCTACTTTTCAGAGTGGGGGGTTACGGCAGTTGGGTCTGAGCATCTCTGCTGCCAACGATCTTTGGGGGGGTCCTGGCAGGAGGGATTGAGCATCCCTCCTGCCGATGATGTTTGCGGAGGGTGGAGAGTATCTGGCAGGAGGGACTGGGCATTCCTCCTGGCGGGGTATGTGTCATGGGGGGGTGGTTGATGTTTTGGGAGGTGGGGGGGGGTTCTGATAGGACGGACTGGGTATCCCTCCTGCTGAGGGATGTGTCGGGGGTGGATGTGGGTTCTGACAGGACAGACTGGGCATCCATTCTGCCAGGGGATGTCTTGGGCTGGTGGCAGCAGGAGGAATTGAGCACTCCTCCTGCCGTGGAATTCGGGGGAAAGGGGAGAACAGCTTTGGCGGTTCTGGCTGGAGGGACTGGGCATCCCTCCTGCCAGTAGTCTTCGTGGTGGGGAACGGGTTCCCTGCCGCTAAACTGACATGGACACCAGTTAGAGAATCGTAGTGTTAGGCATGGACAGACTTGATTCTAAATAAGACATTTGAGTGGCTTCTGAGACCAGGCATCCTATACAGAATCCGGCCCTTAGTGTGGGTTTAATTAGTGCCTCCTCAATTGGCCCAAATGGCCACAAGAGTTATCGTGTGTTAATGAACATTTTTGCATGGGATCTATAGAGGACATGCTGGATCCGCCCCCAACCGATACTGTGCTTCCTTTGCTCTTACCATGCTTTATGTTTTTTTCTGTTAAGATACAATAAGTGCAAAACTTAAAATGTCCCCTTAATTTTTTTCAAAACTGAAAAAGGGAAAAATTTTATATTTGATATTTAAAAAAATATATCTTTCTTCCCTTCCCTTCCCCACAACACTTCACTTCATAATGAAAGGTTACATTTGTTAGCCAAGAGCATTTGCATTAGCAGCTTGAAGTGATAATCACAGTGGCTTATAAATCACTTCACAAATTCCTGGCTTACATGGGCAACTAGAGTAGCTACTTTGACTTCCCTTTTTGTCTGGCAAAAAGAAGAAACTTGGACTCATGTCAATACTGACTGGTCCTGGAGTGAATCACAATGCGTTACCAGGAAAACTGCAAAATCTAATCCTGTTAGTTCAAGAGAACACATCACAAGATACTATTCTGGGAAGGCACATAACTGTTTTGCTCATTTAACTAAAACAATTGCAGGAAAACTGTATACAATAGAGTTTCACAGAACAGGACTATAGCGTAGCAGATGCTGCTGTACCCCTTTCTGTATTGAAAGGTGGCAGGCTTTGCCCTACCCCGATAAAATGTATACCGAGTACAGTTTTAGACAGACACAATATAAATTTTTGAACAACAGTCAAGAAAGATCTGTATAAATATAGATTCACAGTGGGATCTTAGTGTGCTTTACTAAAAGGTGACAAGACAGGTGGGGAAAGGATATAAAGGGAGAACATGGACAGTGGGACCGTCTAGTAAATGTCAAATGTACAACGCTGCATATGCCTCTCAGCGCTATAGAAGTGATAAATAGTAGTTGTAGCAAGGGAGGAAGGAAAGAAGAAAGAAGAACCACCAGGGAAAGGAAGGGAGATGAGGGAGAAAAGCCAGACCATGAGGGAGGGAGGGAAGGGAAGCAGAGAAGAGGAGAGGCCATACCACAGGGGGAGGAGAGAGAGATGAAAGGGAAGGAAACAGTAATGCCAGATCATTGGATGGAGGCTGGGAAGAAAAGGGAAAGGTGAGGAGAAAGAGATGCCAGACCTTGGGGGAGGAAGGGGGGGAAGGGAAGCAGAGGAGAGGAGAGAAATGCCAGAGCATGGGTTGGGGTGGGGTGGGATGGAATGGTATTGGGTTGAGAGGGAAAGAAGGAAATAAAGCAGAGGGGTGAGATGCCTGGGCATGGAAAGGGGAGGAGAGAGAGATGCCAGACCATGGGAAGAGGGAAGGGATGGAGAGGAGAGGGGAGGGATCCCAGGGCATAGGGGTGGGAGATATGGAAGGGAAGGAGACAGAGATACCAGACCATGGGGTAGGATGGGGTAGGCTGAGGAAGGAAAAGAGAGGAGAGACATTCTAGAGCATGGGAGGAGGAGAAAGACAGAGAAAGGAGAAATAAAAATGGAAAGAGGGGTGAAGCTGAAATGACTCATAAAAAAAGGGGAGAGGGCACAGGCTGGATGGAAGGGGGAGAGGGTAGTCCAGGGGTGCCCACACTTTTTTCGCTTGCAAACTACTTTTAAAATGACTAAGTCAAAATGATCTACCAACAATAAAATTTAAAAAAACAAAAAGCACACTGTAAGCAGAGAAAATGTTAATTATCATTTGTATTCGGGATTTTTTTCAGAGGTCAAGGCAGATGACTTTAAAATATGCAATGTCACCTCAGTAACAACTATACCAAAATAGACAAATATACCCCCTCCCCTTTTACTAAACCGCGATAGCAGTTTTTAGCGCAGGAAGCTGCGCTGCTCTTGATGCTCATAGGCTCCCTGCGCTAAAAACTGCTATTACGGTTTAGTAAAAGGGGGTCATAGTGCAAAATATAGACAGCAGATATAAATTCTCAAAATGGACACATTTTGATCACTAAATTGAAAATAAAATCATTTTTCCTGCCTTTTTGTCTGGTGATTTCATGAGTCTCTGGTTGCACTTCCTTCTTCTGTAAAGCGAATATTTCTTTCTTTCTGCCTTTCTTTCTCTCTCCCCCTGCCCTCCTCTTTATTTCTGCCTTTCTTTCTCTCTACCCATGCCTGCCTGTCTTTCATTCTCTCTATCCCTGCCCCCCTCTTTCTTTCTGCCTTTCTTTCTCTCTCTTCCTGCCTGCCTATCTTTCTTTCTCTCTCCCCCTGCCCCCCAAGCCATCGTGCCAATTTCTCCACTTCCCAGATTCTTACCCTACCCCCATCCCCAAGCCACCATGCCAATTTTTCCCTGCTGCTTCCCCGAGCTAGGCCTGGCGCGTACAAGTGCCGGGCCCACAAGACTTCACCTCCGATGTCAATTCTAATGTCGGGAAGGAAGTTCCCGGCCAGCTAGGCAGTGATTGGATGGCTCAGAACTTCCTCTCCGACGTCAGAATTGACATTGAAGGTGAAGTCTTGTGAATCCGACGCTTGTACGCACCAGGCCTGGCTTGGGGAAGCAGCAGGGAGAAAAATATCACAAAGGCAATGCGATTGACTCACGTTGCCTTTGCAATCTACTGGTTGATCGCGATCGACCATTTGGGCACCCCTGGGGTAGACAGTTTATGGAAGAGACAAAGAAAGAGGACAGATGCCATATGGAATGGAGGTGAGGGCAGACAGTGAATGAAGGGGCACTAAAAGAGGATAGATGTTGGTTGGAAGGATGTGAGTGAAGACATTCAGCGCACTGGCCTGCGCTATAAACCACTATCGCAATATGCAAAAGGAGGGTGGAGGAGTAAATGTCTCTATAATGTCTCACCTCTCATATTGAGATCTTTAAGTCTATCCCCATACACTTTATAACTGACCATTTTAGTAGATGTCCTCTGGACCAACTTCACCCTGTTTATATCTTTTAGAAGGTGTGGTCTCCAGAATTGTACACAATATTTTAAATTAGGTCTTATCAGAGTCTTATATAGGGGCATCATTACCTATATTTTCCTACTTGCCTTTCCTCTCCCTGTGCACCCATGCATGCTTCTACATTTTGCTGTCACCTTTCCGTCAGTTTGGCTATCTTAAGATCATCACATACTATTACACCCATGTCCTGTTCCTCTTTTGTGCACAACAGTTCTTCATCCCCTAAATGGTACTTTGAAATTTAGGGCTACAAGTTAACTCTGTGATATGCATTAATTATATTGCAGCATTTCCTGTCTACTCCAGATATCTCTACTGCTCTATTTTACCCCCAAACCCTGTCCTTGGCGTGATCAAGCATCACCCCCTTCCACACCAGTTAACCTTAAAGGTGATCTTCTATTGGTCCCTGGTAGCAGCAGCATTCCACATGACCTGCCTGTGGGTTGCCCAAAGCTTTCCCTCTAGTTCATACTGCCTCCTCTGACACCACTTCCTGCTTTTGCGAGGGACGGGATGGGTCAAAGGGAAAGCTTTCAGCCAGGCCACAGGCAGTGAATGTACAAAGATAGACTAGTAGGATGGGAGTGAGGATTTAGAGAGAGAGAGAGCAGATGCCAAATTCCGGGTGGGGGAATGGAGCTGCTCACCCATAAGCAGATCTGAAAGAGCCTCTGGTGGAAGTTATGGCCAAGGTGGAGAGCTCCAGCAGCCACAAGAAGAGCTTGGTGCTACAACCATAAAGTATGTGTCACTGCTTATGGGGGTGGAACAGAGGGAGGGAGAGAGGTGCTGGATAATGGAAGGCAGGGAGGGAGGAATGGAAGAGAGAGAATAGACCCCAGGAGAAAAAGAGATAATGAACCTGGGGAAAGAGGAGAGGGAGAGAAAGGAGAAAAGGAGAGATGTTGGATCTTGGGTGGGAAGGAGGGAGGGAGATTATTAGTCTTTTAGGGAAGGGATGAGAGATGAGATTTGACTCACTGCCTTCTGTGGTTATAATCAAAATGGTTTACATATTTTATACAGGTGCTTATTTTGTACCTGGGGCAACGGAGATTTAAGTGACTTGCTCAGAGTCACAAGAAGCCACAGTGAGAAATAATTAAAAAAAATAAATATATAAATATATATATATCTATATATATATATATAAAATCGGAGGTATGTATGTGTGTATGTGTGTATGTGTGTGTGTATGTGTGTATGTGCCGCGATCACGCAAAAACAGCTTGACCGATTTGAATGAAACTTGGTATGCAGATCCCTCACTACCTGGGATGATATGTTCTGGGGGTCTCGTGGCCCACCTGCACACGTGGGCGGAGCTACAAACAGAAAATCAGATTTCACCCATTCATGTCAATGGAAAAAATGTAAAAAGCTGCCAACGCAAAAATGGCTTGCCCGATTTGAACGAAACTTGGTATGCTGATCCCTCACTACCTGGAGTGATATGTTCTGTGGGTCTCGCGGCCCACCTGCACACGTGGGCGGAGCTACAAACAGAAAATCGGATTTCATCCATTCATGTCAATGGAAAAAATGTAAAAAGCTGTGGGACCGATTTGAACGAAAATTGGTATGCAGATCCCTCACTACCTGGGGTGATATGTTGTTGGGGTCTCGCGGCCCACCTGCACACGTGGGCGGAGCTACAAACAGAAAATCAGATTTCACCCATTCAAGTCAATGGAAAAAATGTAAAAAGCTGTGGGACCGATTTGAACGAAAATTGGTATGCAGATCCCTCACTACCGGGGTGATATGTTCTGGGGTCTCGTGGCTCACCTGCACACGTGGGCGGAGCTACAAACAGAAAATCAGATTTCACCCATTCAAGTCAATGGAAAAAATGTAAAAAGCTGTGGGACCGATTTGAACGAAACTTGGTATGCAGATCCCTCACTACCTGGGGTGATATGTTCTGGGGGTCTCGCAGCCCACCTGCACACATGGGCGGAGCTACAAACAGAAAATCAGATTTCACCCATTCAAGTCAATGGAAAAAATGTAAAAAGCTGTGGGACAGATTTGAACAAAAATTGGTATGCAGATCCCTCACTACCGGGGGTGATATGTTCTGGGGGTCTCGCAGCCCACCTGCACACGTGGGCGGAGCTACAAACAGAAAATCAGATTTCACCCATTCAAGTCAATGGAAAAAATGTAAAAAGCTGTGGGACCGATTTGAACGAAACTTGGTATGCAGATCCCTCACTACCTGGGGTGATATGTTCTGGGAGTCTCGCGGCCCACCTGCACACGTGGGCGGAGCTACAAACAGAAAATCAGATTTCACCCATTCAAGTCAATGGAAAAAATGTAAAAAGCTGTGGGACCGCTTTGAACGTAAATTGGTATGCAGATCCCTCACTACCTGGGGTGATATGTTCTGGGGGTCTCGCGGCCCACCTGCACACGTGGGCGGAGCTACAAACAGAAAATCAGATTTCACCCATTCAAGTCAATGGAAAAAATGTAAGAAGCTGTGGGACCGATTTGAACGAAACTTGGTATGCAGATCCCTCACTACCTGGGGTGATATGTTCTGGGGGTCTCGCGGCCCACCTGCACACGTGGGAGAAGCTACAAACATAAAATCATATTTCACCCATTCATGTCAATGGAAAAAATGTAAAAAGCTGTGGGATCTCCAGTTATTTTACTTAGCAACCTTGACCCACCAAAACTTTGCAATGGCACAAGGCTTTGTGTAAAGAGGTTACTGTCCAATGTAATTGAAGCGACTATCTTAATCGGAAAGGGACAAGGTGAAACCGTATTTATCCCGTAGATACCACTTATTCCAACAGATCTTCCTTTTCAGTTTAAGAGATTGCAAATTCCAGTGAGACTTGCATTCTCTATCACAATCAACAAATCACAAGGACAGACTATTACATACTGTGGAGTGGATTTAAGATCCCCCTGTTTTTCCCATGGACAACTCTATGTTGCTTGCTCAAGGGTGGGTTCACCCAAGAATGTATATGTTCTTGCTCCTGGAGGTGAAACTAAAATTGTTGTTTATAATCAAGTTTTGTGTTAGTTGTATTGTATTCATTTTGTCAAATATTTCACATTATTATTTGAATATTGTACTTTTTATAAAGCTGTAAAAAATAATTTCTTTCACCACTATAAAGTATCTTTATTTGAATCCATTTACAGTGTTATTGCTATAATTAAATACCCGTGCAACGCCGGGGCATCAGCTAGTATATATATATATAAGACCTTTAGGTGTGATTAATCACAATTAAAATATTTTAATCACATTAATCACGATTAAAAATGTTAATCGAAATACAGCCCTAGTTTAAACATAAGGCTGATAATGAACAATTTGGCATTTTAAACAAAGAAAAAATACTTAACCTTCAAGACAAAATGGTTGACTGATCATTTAGTTGAGCCTGATATGCCAAGCGTGACCTCAGGTTTTCACAACATGCCCCTTAGAGACATTTTTGAATACTTAGAACTTGGCGATGTTATTTATGGAATATGTTTGAAAGCAGGAGTTAATGGGGAGTGTTCTGGCCAAAAAATTAAATAAATGGAACTTGGACTATCATATCGGTCATAAAATCCCTAGGACAGGGTCATAGAGCTTTGAAATAAAAGCCAAGTACTTTAAAAAATTCTATTGACCAAAGAATCCCAAATTCAAGACAAGAATTTTGCAATGGAATACATCAACTGCTGATGCGGTAAAGGTTTAATTGACAGTGTCCTGCAAACTGTCAAATTATATTCATCCATGCTTTCTGTCCAGGAATCCCAAGCACTTCCCCCCCCCCCCTTTTACAAAACCGTGAAGACGTTTCTTAGCGCAGGCCAGCATGCTGAATGCTCTGCGCTGCTCCCGACACTCTTAGAGTTCCTATGAGCGTCGGGAGCAGCGCAGAGCATTCAGCACACTGGACTGCACTAAAAAAAGCTTTCACGGTTTTGTAAAATGGGGGGTGGTGGTGTTAGTGAAATATACAAAAATTCCAGACAGCTGGACAACAAAAATCACATGTTTGATGGCAGAATTAAATCTGAAGTATTCATTACAATCTGGTAAGCAGTTTTTCACATACTTATATTTGATGAAAGCATGGTTATTTCTGTTTCAAAAATGTAGATTTTACATATTAAATTTTGGGAAAGCTGGTGATCCAACACATGCCACTATCCCCCTCTTTTACAAAGGTGCGCTAAGCTTTTTAGCGTGTGCTAAACACGTGCTATATGCTAATGCATGCATGTTATCCTATGGACACGTTAGTGGTTAGCACATGCTAAATCCACGCTAAAACACTTAGCGCGCCTTTGTGAAAGAGGGCCTATGTTGCTGGAATTATTAAGGGCTCTTTTTAAAAAGCTGCGGTAGAGATTTCTACCTCTACCGCAGCTTTGTAAAAGCTAGCATAAATTGGTAAGCTTGTGACAACAATTAAACAGTTTTATTGTGGTAACTATTTCAAAATGGTGCATCAGTGATACTTAGAAGTCATAATAGTGTGGCAGCAATTTTGCATGAATCCATTTCTTAACTGATACAACAACATTGTGTGGCAACAGTGAGGATTTAGGCCTTGTTCATGTCTGGAAATCAATTCCATTAATACCAATACTGAATTTCTATACATATCATCTACACAATTTGTTTTTTTTGCAAATCTAATGCGAGAAAGGTGAAATGTAATGAGTTGGTAAGGTAGCAGAATATTAAGTTATTTTATCTAAACCTCTGAACAAGGTCAGTTATTGCAGTTGTCTAGGTTTTCCCAAGTAAGTGGAACTGTCATTTCAGCCATTGGGCTTCCTTCTGGGTATATGCGGTAAGGTTTGCGGTAAGGTTTTTACATACTCATATAGTGGGCTCTATAGCTCATTGGCTGGGGTTTGAGGTAGATGAATTCCAAAGAGAAGGAGATTTTGGAAGGAAATAGAGATGGGAAATTGAATTTTGGAGGGAAAATTCATTGGTCACAAGTTTAAATTCTTTTGAGAGGTGGGGGAGGGGGGGAAATAGGTTTGACCGTAGTACCAGTCCTTTTTGAACGAACACTCCCCAAACCCCCCTTTTGCTAGGTAGAGGTTTCAACCACAGCCTGGTTTCTGCAGTTTAGGTTTCAACCATGGCCTGGAGCTCTAAATGCTCCGACACTCACAGAATTCCTATGAGCGCCAGAGCAGCGTCAGAGCATGTAGCTCTCTAGGCCACAATAGAAACCTCTACCGTGGCTTAGGGCTCCTTTTACAAAGGTGCGCTAGTGGTTTTAGCACGCACTAAAATGCCGCACCCGCTAGCTGCTACCACCTCCTTTTAAGCAGGCGGTATTTTTTTGGCTAGCGCACGCTATAGCGTGTTAATCCTGTGCATGCGCTAAAAACTCTAGCGCACCTTTGTAAAAGGAGCCCTTAGTAAAAGAGGGCCTAAATTTCTTTTCAATAAGCAGTTGCCATGGTTTGCTTAGGCTAAGCCCTTTGTCTCCATTGAATTTATTTGACTGTCATGCCATCTCTATTGCCTCTTTGATTTTTCTTGGCCACCAACTATCATCTTTCTCCAGATTTTTGAATCCTCAGATTTAATCATATGACCAGTTGCATGGGAGCTGTTACTGCCACGGCTGGCGCTAAAAACTGTGCTATGGTTTTGTAAAAGGGGAGGTAAAAGAACTAATACAGTACTCATAAGAAGATAAGAGCTGCCATTTCCGGATCAGACCTTAGGTCCATCAAGTCCGGCGATCCGCACACGCGAAGGCCCCATCAGGTGTACCCTGGCATAATTTTAGTCACCAGTATAACTCTATGCCTCTCATAAGGAGATGTGTATCTAGTTTACCCTTAAATCCTAGAATGGTGGATTCCGCAATAACCTCCTCTAGGAGAGCATTCCAGGTGTCCACCACTCGCTGCGTGAAACAGAACTTCCTGATATTTGTCCTGGACTTGTCCCCCCTCAGCTTCAGTCCATGCCCTCTTGTCCATGTCACATTGGACATTGTAAATAACTGTTTTTCCTGCTCTAATTTGTCGATTCCTTTCAGAATTTTGAAAGTCTCGATCAGATCCCCTCGCAGTCTCCTCTTCCCAAGGGAGAATAACCCCAGTCTCCTAAGTCGTTCCTCGTAATCCAGTTTCTCCATACCTTTCACTAGCTTAGTTGCAGGAACCCCCACGAATCTTGAAAAACCGCAAATACGGTTTTTCGTGGGGGATACTGGAGAGGACAGCAGGAGAGAGCAGCTGGACCGCCGGAGAGTGAAGGAAATCACTCGCTGTATGCTCCGACCATCTCTTCCTGCACTAAAGTCGAGCCTTACCAATCAGGAGCTGCGTGTCAAAGCAGCTCCTGATTGGTAAGGCCCGACTGAACATGTGACAGTTCTGTCTGAAAGATTGAAAGCTCTTTGTATAGGAGGCTAAGAGTGAGAGGGACTATGGCTTATTCTCCATGAAGGAATGTTCTCAATTTTACTGAAGCCTAATTACAGGAGATGCTACCCATAGAACCCTTTTTTTTATATTTGCGAAATGCAGAATTAGATCATCAACTGGACTACTGGGATGAAGTAATTAACCCCCCCCCCCACCCCTAACAAAACCATGAAACTGACTTTTAGCGCAGGCTGGCATGCTGAATGCTCTGCGCTGCTCCTGACGCTCATAAGAACCTTTGGAGCGCAGAGCATTCAGCATACCAGCCTGCGCAAAAAAAACGCCTCCACAGTTGTAAAGGGGGGATAAATCAAGTAAACGAGTGATTCGTACTGAACTACATTTCTTATTACTATTGGACTATTGTCGTAATAAGATGATTCCAAGGGGGTTAAGAATGAATAAAGAACCTAGAATGTTTAATGAAGATGAGGATTTCATGTTCAAATGGGAGGCTATGCTCAATAAATGTTCCTTGAATCTTATAATCCTAATTATAGAAACTGCCATTAAAAAAGCAGAAAAATTGAAAGAGAATTTAGACAGAGAACTAGTTTTTCTTACAGAACATAAGTGTTTTAATGAGTTATATGATGATTTTAATTTGCAACAAGAATGTTTTAAGAAAGAGGTTAAACATGATAAATATGAAAAAATATAAGAGGGATGAATTATACTTTAAATATAAAACTGTGCATCTTTAGCATAAAAAAATTGATTAAAACAAGATATAAAGCTAGAAATAAACCTAGAACATTAGAAAAGATTGACAATAAAGTTCACAATAAAAGTCCTACAAGAGAAAGAAAAAGTAAGCGAATAAGAAATAATTCAGATGAAGTATTTGATTCATCTGTACCATTATACACAATACACGTGAAGCAGAATTAATCTGAGCAGGTTTTTCAGTTGGGAAAAATTTGGAAGAAAGGGTCAATAACAGGCATATCAGAACCAAAACGACAGAGATTCCAGAAGGGGAATTTACCATATGATATAGGGCCAGGGAGAGGGAAAGGAGGAAGGAGACGAAGAACAGGACCTCAGAACAACCAATTAAGAGGAACCAACAGATATTGGAAATACAATAGGACCTCAGCTATCTGGCACCCATGGGAATTGGTGGATACTAGATAACTGTCTTTCTGGTTAGTTGAGAGTGTGTTAGAAACCTTGTCTAACACAGTCTCAATTCCCCCTCCCCCGCCCCAAAGCACTAGAGTGGTAGTGGTCCTGAGCCACAAAGCCCTCCTCCCTCCCTTAAGTCCCTTATAAACCGCATAACCGTAAGTTCAACGCGGTGAACAAAAGATTAAAAATAACATAACCTAAAGATGATTTGAATTAATTCACCAAATATTTTGAGAATAGATGAGTTTTCAGCTGAGTTCTAAAGAGCTTGTAAGAACATGCACTACGCAACAGTGGCCTGAATTCCCTGGCAGAAGCAGGTGGCGGTCCTGAGCCACGAACCCCTTCCCTCTTTGGAAGTGGCGCGTCTGAGGAAAAGCCCTGCCAGGACTGGCGGTGAGCAACCTGTTTTGAGGCTACCTCCTGCTGACCACTGCGCTTCAGGTAAGGAAGAGAGAGAGAGGGAGGGAGGGAGTTCTTAGCTCAGGACCGCCGCTTGCTTCTGCCACCAAGGGGCTTGAGGGAGGGAGAAGGACGAGGCTTAGGACCACTGCCGCACTGGTGCTTTGGGGCGGGAGGGAGGGAGGTTCATAGCTGCTTCAGGGCTTGAGGGGGGGTTGTGACTCAGGACCGCTGCCGCTGGTGCTTCAGAGACCACTTTTTTCCACCAGCATAGTGGCATAGTAAAGTTGAGCAGCACCAAGGGTGGTGGCATCCCTTCCCCCCCTGTCGCTCGTGCACCCTTACCCATTCCCCATACCTTTTTAACTTCTCCGGCATGAGCAGCATGCCCACATTGGTGTCGGCTCGCCCTTTGATGTCACTTCTTAGACATGGGTCCCGGAAGTGATGTCAGAAAGAGCATCAATGCTGACATGGGCAGCAACCTCGCGCTTTGGAAATGAAAAAGGTATGGGGAAGGCAAGGGGTGCACAAGCATGGCAAGGAGAGGAGGGGAGGTGGCGTGCCCTTAGGAAGACCACGCCTGGGGTGGACTGCCCTCCCCCCCCCGCACCCCTTTACTATGCTACTGCACCGGCAATTATTTTGCCAGTTGGATGAAAGTCCCGGTTAACTGAGACTCTACTGTAAATGAATCCTCTCACCCTAATCCTCCTTTACAAAGAGCTTTCAGTCTTTCAGACAGAACTCTCACATGTTCAGAAATTAAGGTTTTAGAAAAAGGCATGTCGTATGTTCCCACTCCAAAATATAATGTATTGAATACTAGAATAGATTTATTTAAACTGACACGCAAGTTGAAAATTAAGAGATTATTTTTCAAACAATGGTACACCATGTGCAGATAGGTCTAGTGTTAAAAAGAACAGTACTCGGAATCCTCCAGTGGGGTTTATGATTAAGAAATTGACTGCCTAGAAGTCTGTTGATCTGTTGCTATATTTTCTTTGGGACATTTGTGGATCTTTCCAAGATTTCAGTGCTAATTGGAAAAAAAAAAAAAAAAAAGGATTCCATTTAATGAATGCAATTAAAACTGAGATGGGAGGTTGAACACCTTGCAATTTAATGAGGATTAAAATATATCTACACTCAGGAAACAGTATTAATCTGGATAGTGTTTACAATTTGTGAAAAACTGAGCAAGAAATAAGAGAAACAGTTTTCCCTCTGTAATTTGTAAGCACCTAATTTTTTCTGGGTTGGGTTGGGTTGGGTTCCCCCCCCCCCCAGCAACTGACAGCCTGCCTCCCTCTCTTACTTTCTCTCTCTCCAAACAGTATACCAGTCTTTCATAACACTGGAGGACATAAAAATTCCGGAACTTGGAGGACAAGCAGATGGCTGGCTAACGGCTGAGCTCCTCTCTAAGAGCATTTTTCAGTTGAATTTGAATAATAATTTTTCTTCTGATTTAAAAATAAATTCCTGAAAATGATTTCAACTAAGCAAAAGATCCATGAAGTTCCTTCTAAGTCAACTGGGAAGACAAAAAGAATGAAAGAAGACTCTCAGTCAAGTGAGGTTCCTCTGCCAATGGATGCTTTGGACTTTATTGAAGTGCTAGAAGAACTAAGGAAAATAAACATTAATATAACGGAAGTGAAACAGGAGATTAATATTATAAATAATAAATTTGACATATTAAACAACAGAATGGACAAGATAGAAAATAAAATGGAAAAGATTGAAAATTTACAGCAAAATTACAAAGAAGATCATACCATATTAATGGACATGAAAAAAAAATTAATTGATATGGAAAACAGATCGAGAAACCAAAATTTAAGAATTATTGGATTAAGAGAAGATGTTGAAGGAAAAAATATGATCTCTTTCCTAGAAGAGGTTATTCCAAAAATTCTCCCAATAAAAACAAAAGGAATAATAGAAATAGAAAAGGCACACAGGATTGGCAAGAAGAAACATCAAGAAAAAGAGAAACCAAGAACTGTTATATTCAGGGTAAGAAAATTTCAGCATGTTTTAGATATCCTACAAGCTGCAAAGGAGATGAAAAATCTCACATATAAAGATTCTAAACTGTCTTTTATTCAGGATTTTGCTAAAGAAACTGTACAAGTTAGGAAACAATTTTTACTCCTAAGACAACCATTGAAAGAAATAGGTGCTAAATATGGATTATATTACCCAGCATCTATGAGAATTACATATAAAGAAAAATCTTTTCAATTTGAAGATCCAGCAAAACTTAAAGAATTTATATCATCTCTTGAATTACCTATGAGTTAAAATATATTGGTATCTGAAAGATGAATGAAATATATTTTTAATAATATTTATTTAAAGTCTTTTAAATAGATAAAATATTTATATCTAGAAAATATAGGAAAAATATAATTTTTATATGCTTTAAAAGGATGTAAAATGGCACCTGAAAATGATCTACCAACTGTTTTGGAATAGTTTTAAAATAAGAGAAAGATTCCACTTAAGAATAGTGATAGCAGTAAGTAAACAAATATTCACATTTACCTGACGTCAAGGAAACAGAATGAAGAGTGATGGAATTTTGAAAGGGAATTCTCAAGAACCTTAAGGAAGGCTGGACATTTTTCTGAAGTGGTTCTAAAGAAGAAGAACAGAGGTGATAGGAGAGAACAGCTGGCTGTGAAAATGACAGCTTCATTTATAATATGGACTAAAAATTTGTTGAACAACACAGCAAAGAATAACAAAGTACAGCCGGATACAGGAAGAGCTGATGATTCTAGACATGAAACACGGTGTAAAGACAATAATCTAAGAAGAACAGACAAGAATGTAAGAACTGAAACCCTTGGAGGTGGAACTAAAGCCTGCAAGAAGGGAATAGCTACTTGTATAGGGTCTTTTTATGGCTCTGGCATTCAAGCAGTGGATAATAAAGGATTAAGTAACTTGCTGAGGGACACAAGGAGCAGCACTGGGATTTGATCTCCAAACCTCTGGGTGCAAAGGCAGCAGCACTACCAGTGAGCCACAGACCTTCTCTCTCAGAAATTACAGAGCACAGTCCTAGAGCAAATGGACTCGGGCTCCTGTGTAACCCATGGATTTGGTGGCTTTAAATGTTAACACCCAAGAAGTTGCCTGGGTTACCTACACATAAATCCAGTCTAGAAGATAAAAGTGTTTCTTTTTAGCTAATCTTGGGCCCTTTTTACTAAGCTGCTAGGCAGCTCATGCACACCTAACACAACTTAAAATAGCTAAAGTGTCTAAAATATCAGAATCCATTGTTTCTTTTCTATGTGCTGCCTGATTAGACTAGATACAGGACAGATCTTATACATCCGTCACTTATTCAAAAAAAATGGTATGTGGATGCAAATGGGAAAAATAGTGATATTTATTTAGTAAAGATGAAAGGAAAGAATGAGTACAAGGTTTGAATGGAATGAATGGAATATGTACACTTGAGAATATGAATGGTTGTTTAAATTGGAAAGATTGATGTTTCCCTTATGAAACAAAAAGTAAAATCGTATATTCAGATTAAATTGTTTCGGTAATATATTCATAATATAAATGAAAAATGTATATTAAATTTCTTCATATGGATAAGATGTATGAAATAGAGAATTTCGTCAGAATATTTAATATAGTGGGAAATAATAAAATAAAATAAAAATATATAAATAAATACAAAAAAAAAAAAAAATAAGTATATATATATTAAAATGGATATGAGGTTTACAACACTGAATTGGGAGATATGTAAAGAGGAAAAACAGGAATTTAAGTATTTAAAATGTTTCAACTTATAGAATATAGGGGAAATAATGAAATGAATTGCTTGGGAGGGGGAAGAGGGCTAGTCTGATAGTTTGACTTCAAGTTATCGCATTCTAAGAAGGGGTGGGATAAGGGAGGGTGTAGGGATGGGTTTCGGGGATTTTATTAATATAATCTGTAAGAAATTAAGGGAGAAAAGAAATATATCTTATAATAAATTAAGGGAAATTAAATTTTTACAAAGAAAATATACATTGCATAATTTATTGAAGTTCATATTTGTTATTAATAATTCTAACAATGGAGCTTAAAATATTATCGCTTAATGTTAATGGATTGAACCATCCTATCAAAAGAAAGAAAACCCTTTTATATCTGAAACAACAAAATATAGATATCTGCTATATTCAAGAGACACACTTATCAGCTATAGAATCTAAAAAATTAAAAAATACATGGATAAAACATTGTTTTTATGCACCAGCTGTAAATAAAAAAGCAGGAGTTGCAATTTTGGTAAGCAAGAGATGTACTGCAAATTTCAAATTTATTTCAGCTGATCCCTTAGGAAGATGGTTACATATAGACATGAAAATGGGAAATACTACCATGACACTGTTCAATATATACGCACCTAATACGAACCAAATTGAATTTTTTAAAACTCTGCAACAAATATTATTACCACTGGCTACTTCAAACTTAGTGGTGGCTGGGGATTTTAATGCTGTTATAGATCCAATTATGGACAAAAAACCTAGTAAAAATATGAAATCATTAGGATTAGATAATTTAGTAACAAATTGTGATTTGAAAGATATATGGCGAATATTTCATTTTAATGACCGGGAATTTTCATTTTTTTCCCATGTTCATAAATCTTTTTCAAGGATAGATTATATATTGGTTTCAAATTCATTAGTTCAACTAGTAACACAAGCCTCCATAGATCCAATTATTTTATCTGATCATGGTGGAGTGTGGATTAAAATTAAGATAGTTGATAAAGAAGACAATAGACCTATATGGAGATTTGATAATGCCTTGCTTGTTGAACCAAATTTTATTGAGGAATTACAAGTGAAAATCAAAGATTATTTTCAAACTAACAATACAAAGGATATTTCAATAGAAATATTATGGGATGCTTTTAAAGCAACCATTAGAGGTCAAATTATTTCCTTTTCGGCATATATAAAAAAAAAAATTAAAGAACAATTTAATAATTTGGAAAAAGATATAAAATTACTGGAATCTAAATTAATTAAAAAATGGGAATATTCTACATTACAAGACCTCTTGAAAGCTAAAGGGAAATATAATGAATATTCTTCTAAGTTAATTAGGAAAGATTTATTTTCTCAACAAGCATTGTATTATGGAAATTCAAATAAGGCGGGAAGAATATTGGCAAATTATCTAAAAGCTAAAAAAAGGAAAACAAAAATAGCAATGATAAAAGATGAAAAAGGAAATATTTATTCTCAAAATGGACCGATTATAAAACAATTTTTAAATTTTTACAAAAACCTGTATTCTTCTGAATCTTACTTGGATAAAGAAAAAGATGGTAAAAAATTTTTAAAATCAATTAAGGGACCGAAAATTCCTGAGCATATAAAAGAAAATTTAGAAAAGCCAATATTAATAAACGAATTGCAAACAGCATTGAAGTCCCTTAGAGTTGGATCCGCTCCAGGTGGAGATGGTTTTACTATAGAGTTTTATAAATCATTTCAAATTACCATATTACCATATTTATTAAATTTATATCAGACTCAACTTACTAAAGGATATATTATGGGTACCATGGCTGAATCGTTAACTATTGTTTTACCAAAGCCAAATAAAGATCCCACACTGGTTTCCAATTACAGGCCTATTTCTTTAATTAATATTGATGGAAAAATATTGGCTAAGATTTTGGCTATTCGTTTAGCTAAAGCTCTCCCTTTTATTATTGGAATACACCAAACAGGATTCATTGCTCAAAGACATTCTTCTAACAACACTAGAATGGCATTACATATGTTGACTTTGTCCAAAACCTTAAAAGATCCAGTTTTCTCTGTATCTCTTGATGCAGAGAAAGCTTTTGATCGTGTTGAAAGGACCTTTATGTATCAAGTGATGGAATGGTTTGGAATTGGATCAGGATTCGTTCAAATGGTTCAAACTTTGTATAGTTCTCCTGTTGCTAAATTATATATTAATAATAATTTTTCAGAAGTTTTCAAATTGCAAAGGGGAATTAGACAAGGCTGTCCTTTATCTCCTCTGCTTTTTGATATTGTATTGGAACCCTTATTATTAACTATTCAACAGACAGAGGAGATAGAAGGTATTCCGCATAAAGATCGAGAATATAAGATTTCAGCTTATGCAGATGATATATTGCTCTATTTGAGAAATCCTGAGACAACCATTCCTTGCTTACTTAAGTTAATTGAGAATTTTGGGAAATATTCAGGATATAAGATAAATTGGTCCAAATCAGAAGTTCTTCCACTCAATGTACATTGTACAAAAGGCTTATTTGATTCATTTCCTTTTCTCTGGAAAGAAGATGGAATAAAATATTTAGGCATTTTTATTAAAAACACATTGGAAGAAACAATAAAAATAAATGAAAAATTATTATTGCAAAAGGTCACGGAAATGTGTGAGCAATGGAATCCTTTACACCTTTCATGGTGGGGGAGAGTTCAAACTATTAAGATGATGATTTTGCCTGTAGTTTGTTATCAGTTGGGCATGCTAACTGTATTTTTTCAAGGGTCCTTTTATAAAAAGTTAAATAGCATTCTATTAAAATTTATTTGGCTGGGGAAAACTCCTAGAATAGCTTTGGTATCTTTACAAAGATCAATTTCAGAGGGAGGGGTAAATTTTCCAAACTTTTATAGGTACCATCAAGCCTATATTTTGCGTCATGGTATGTATTGGATCCTCCCAGAACTCATGGAAAAACTCCCAGATTGGTTATATATAGAATGGCAACTCATGTCTCCAATTCGATTGTCACATGTTCTCAGTATCAAAATGCCTAGTTATAGTAAAGATAATAAAATACTAGCAGATACATGGAAAACTCTAAGATATATAAGCAATTTAACAACTATTCCAATTTACAAATCTACAAATCAATCTATATGGGTAAACTCCAGGATTCAAATTGGAGGAGAAAGACTACTCTGGAAGCATTGGATGATAGCAGGAATACGTATATTAGATGATATCATTTCTAATGGTACTATGCTTGAATTTTCACAGTTGCAACATAAATTTGGACTGAATAAATCAGAAAATTTTAGATGGATGCAACTGAAGCATGCCATTCAGGCGGGGTTCCCTGACTGGAAAAATCTTAATAATCATTATAGTATGGAATTCCTTTGTTTTCAGACAGACTTCCTGGGTCACCAGGCCTCCCAGTGGTATAAATTATTAAATGGATTTACTAAGAAGAAATTAAAAACTGGTTTAAGAGATATTTGGAGCATTGAGATTAAGCATGAAATTACTGCATCTCAATGGCCACGAATTTGGTCTTGGAGGATGAAATGTACGGTTTCAGCATCTATGAAACAAACTTGGTTTTTTCTGTTGCATAGAACGTTATGGACCCCTGTTAGATTACAAAAACTAGATAGTTCTTTGTCTAATAGATGCTGGCATTGTCATTTAGAAGTAGGAACTTTAGATCATTTATTGTTTCACTGCCCATACATTATGAATTTTTGGAAATCAATTTGGGACCAAATTAATAATTTATTAGAAAACCCAGTGGCATTGACTTATGATACTGTAATATTTGGTATGGAAATGAGAACCAAAAGTCAGATTTCGGCAAATAACAAAAAATTATTACTAATAATGACTGGAGTTGCCATTCAACAAATCACATTTAACTGGAAAGATTGGAAGAGATTAAACTACAATTTCTGGTGGAACTCTTTATGCCATATTTATAAAATGGAAAGGTTTATTGCAGTACAACGGGGCTATCTTAAAAGGTTTCAGGATATATGGAAACCATTAATGAAATATTGTAAAGATTAAAGTAAAACTGATTCCCTTATATTAATTATTATTTTAAGATGCAGGGGGGGGTGTATTTTAATATCACATGTTTTATATGATAATAAAATATATGGGTGGGTGGAATGGGATAGGGATGGGGTTAAGAATTTATGAGATGTATCAATGAATAATTCTAAGTGATGTATTTATTATTTATGTGAATGAATATATTATAACACTTTATGTAATCTTGAAAATGAATAAAGAATACAAAAAAAAAAAAACACTGGAGGACACCCAGTGAGCCAACCTCAGCTGATGAGGAGCCAGAACATAAGAACAAAAAGAGCAGACTGCAGTGATGATGTACTGGACGCCAAGACAATCATAAAACACATAAAACAGTTTGTTTCCAAAAGGACTGAACACGGTCTGTGTTTCGAAGCAACACTCCTTCCTCAGGGGTCCAAATACATGTCAGAACAAAATGACCTGATGGATAACAACTGAATAAAAGCTGGAGACAGCAGTGAGTAACCGTTAGTGCTTTTGCGCGATGGAAACAAAAGGCTCCTTTTACGAAGCTGCGGTAGCGGCTTTAGCGCGCGTGACTTTTAATCACATGCTACCCCGCGCTAGCCGAAAAACTACCACCTGCTCAAGAGGAGGTGGCAGCGGCTAGCGCGTCCGGCGGTTTAGCGCGCGCTATTACGCGTGTTAAACCGCTACCGCAGCTTCGTAAAAGGAGCCCAAAGTGTTTTATGATTGTTTAATAAAATCTTGGCGTCCTGTACATCGTCACTGCAGTCTCTGCTCTTTTTGTTCTTCGTTTTGATATTTGATTGTAGTTAAGTTAGACTTTTTTTTGTTTGTTTGTTGGGAGCCGGAACATAGGACACAGCAGTGATGATCCAAAACTGTGCCCTGCATGTATCCCAGGCTCTTTACTGAATTTGTTTTTATTTTACACTTTTCTGGTGCCTGATTAGTTTAAATAAACTTGCCATTTCAATAAATACTTTTTCAAATGCATTCTGTAAAGCATGAGATTTTAGCTCATTACTATTTTCAGCGTTCACAGGGCAATATAACAGAAAAATTTTCTTGTAAAGACAAAATTGTTTGCTCATGTGAACCAGATTCATAAAGGGAAGATTTCTCCCATCTCCCTCCACTCCTACAGCTGTTCCCTTGCTCTCCCCAACCACGCCTCAGCTTTATTTTTCTCCATCCTCCACGACAGACTCAACCCCATTCCTCTCCCGCTCTCCTTTGCTCTTTCTCTTTAGTCCCTTGATCTCCAGGAAGGCTCCTCGTTCCATTCTAGGGGGACACTCGATGAAGTTACAAGGAAATACTTTAGGAAATATTTTTTTCACTCGGAGAATAGTTAAGCTCTGGAATGCGTTGCCAGAGGATGTGGTAAGAGTGGATAGCGTAAGAAAGGTTTGGACAAGTTCCTGGAGGAAAAGTCCATAATCTGCTATTGAGAAAGACAAGGGGGAAGCCACTGCTTGCCCTGTATTGGTAGCATGGAATATTGCTATACCTTGGGTTTTGGCCAGGTACTAGTGACCTGGATTAGCCACCGTGAGAACAGGCTACTGTGCTTGATGGACCATTGGTCCTACCCAGTAAGGCTATTCTTATGTTCTCCTTGTGGGTGCTGCTTAGAGAACCACAGGGAGACAAATTTTCCCCGTCCATGCGGGATCTCTATCCCTGTCTCATCCTCACGAGTTCTGTCCTTGTCACTGCCCCATTCCTGCAAGCTCTGTCCTCATCTGCACAATCATAAGTGTTTGAGGCTTGTGCGGTTAAGGCAGAGCTTATAGGAATGGGGATATTGAGATCCTGCAGGGCTGGGGCCACATTTCTCTCTTCATTCTGACCTTGGGCTTGCCAGTGCACGGCCAACCAAACACCATGGATGCAACTATCTCTGACTAGAATACAGGGCAGTGGTCCTCATGGATGCAGCATCTGCGCTGGGCCCATGCAAATCAGTTCCTTCTGCTTAACTGTCCATCCAAGGCTTGCACAGCTTTTCGTTTCAGCCCTTTGCCTGCTAGCATTTGTGGTGGTAGCCATGATCCTTGGACCAAATGAACCAAACTGCCCCCACCCCCCCAACCACAGCTGTCTCTCCTTATGCTTACACATATGCAGTCTTCATCTCAAACTCCCATGAGCCCATGCTTGTGGCTAAAGCCTCCACGGGGGGGGTGGGTGGGAGCAACTGGAACACTGTTTCCACTAAGCTGAGCAGGAGTCCTCCATTTATATTCCTGCCAATAGAAGGCGCTATTTCACTATCACATTTTCCATAGTGAGACAGGCTAGCTCTGCAAGACTCCTGGGAACTTGTCTGTATCTAGTGATGGAAGACACAATATTGAAGTCCCCCCTCCCCTCCCCAAACATACACACACACACCCAGGCAGCAATACAGTTGGAGAACTCCTGCCCAGCTTAGAAGGAACAGTGAACTGGAGGCCAGCACCTGCAGCAACCTCAAACAGACTGACTATAGATATCGCAGGTCCTTCCTGCTCCCTAGGCAGAATTCTTCAGGAAAAATGCTAAATTCTGCATAGGAAGAGAATTATGGTTTGTGTAGATATACAGCATTCCCTTGGGAGTACTACATTGATGTGCGATGTACTCCACGCCGTCATGTTTTGTTTCCTAACTCACAGTTCTCCGGATGCTTCCATGCATATCTAAATGTTGTGGTATAATTTAATCGGACCCCAGAAGAAGGTTACTCATTAATAATAATAATAATAATAACAGCTTATATACCGCAATACCGTGAAGTTCTATGCGGTTTACAAAAGATTAAGCAAAGGTACAAATTGACTGACTTCAAGAGGGGAAGAAGAAAGAGAAGTAATAAGACAAGAAATTCATTGTTGAGGAGAAAAGTGATCAAAAGGACAGTAGGTCTCTATTGAGGGGAAAGAGATAAGTGGATCAGTTGTCAAGATGTTTTAGGAACAGGTGTGTTTTTAGACGTTTCCTAAATTCCTCATAAGTAGAGGGCGAAAGTAATTGTTCTAGGTCTTTACCCCATGATGCTGTTCATAACCGAACCATGGACCATGTGGGGTCCACACCACAATCCTTTTCTGTGTGTTTTATGGATTTACTTATTTATCTGTATCACTTTTATTTGTGAAGACTTTTATTAAAGACTTTTGCATGAAGACCATCATTTCCACAGTTTTGATTGTACTCAATTTTCCATTTAGCAGCTAAATATTGACACTGAATGAATAATGGAGGCTCACCCTTTCTTCTCCCTCCTTTCATTCCTTTATTACATGGATTATATTGGGCTATTCAGTCAGATTTTCAGCTCTTACATAAAGAGCATTAGGCTTTGAATATCAACCCGCATTTCTATTTCACCTAGAAATAAGGACAGCAGGAATGACTGAGCAGTTTTAGCTCTGTTTTGTATCTGTTCCTCTTACTTGCTCTCCAGAGCCTTGTCACTGTTAGTTGACAGTGTTTTCTTGAAAAGGAAAAAAAAAGGTAAAGCCTCTTAGCGGCCAAGTGTTTCAGCTAAGGCAGGAAACAATCTTTGTTGTTCTCTAAACCACAGTATTCAGTCTTATTCCATGCCAGATAAAATGAATTTTGTTTTACAAGAAGATTAGATGTTTACTGATTTCATGCATATGTGGCTTATGCTTCTAGAAATAGTGACTGGCATTTTCTGATCGTTTACAACAAATACATTAAAAAAATAACCACATACTGAAATAAGGGAATAAAATCACTTCCACAGATTTTATTGCATAAGAAAACCATGTAAATTGGTACTTCTGAGGCACATTACAGGTCACAATAAACCAAATGTTTGTTGCAATGTGAATATAAATGTGACTGGTAGAAACTGAATAAAGATTCACTGTTAAAACAAGTCCTTCCACTTAACTACCGTATACTAAGACCTGGTGGTCCAGCGGTGGCCCGGGACAGGAGGGATCCCTCCTACCTCCTGACCTGGTCAACTCTAAAAATACTTACTTCCCTCCCGCCTCTCCCGTGTACTTTTTGAATTCCCTGGCAATCTCGCGGTGGGCTGGGACAGGAGGGATCCCTCCCGCCTTCTGTCCCAGCTTACTCTGAGATTTATTTACATCCCTCCCGCCTCCCCTGGGTACCCTGGTGTTCCAGTAGTGAACTGAGCAGGAGCGATCTTCCCATGTTCCTATTCGGTGAAGAGCCACTAGCTGAACGACTGCCACGAGTTCTTGTGAGTCCCTCAAGAACTCCTGGCAGTCATTCAGCTAGCGGCTCTGTGACGAGCAGCAACGCGGGAAGATCGCTCCTGCTTGGTTCACCACTGGACTACCAGGGAATTGAAAAGTATGTGAGGAAAGTATGCGGGAAAAAATTGTCACAGTCAGCCGGGACAGAAGGTAGGAGGGATCCCTTCTGTCCCGGCCCACTGCTGGTCTACCAGGTCTTACAGCAGGCCCAGTGGAGACATGCAAGGCATCGGGAAGGAGGGAGTGGGTACAGGGCAGGGAGGGAGGGGGGCTGGATGCAGAGCCTGGCAGGGGAGGGAGTGAGGGATGGGGATGGGTGCAGAGCCTGTCAGGGCACTTGAATATTAACCGCCTAGCTCATATTCAAATCAACCCTTTTTGGGGGGTCGGCTTATATTTGAGTACATATGGTATGTTGATCTCAGGACAGAAAGAAAAATAACTATATACCTCCCTTATCAACAGATACATGTTAAAGAACAACATACCTGCTGCAATTGTTCTGTATTTGAGGGAATTAAGGGCCCTTTTTTTAAGCGGTTGAAATATGGTTATTCAAAGAGGTGTTTTCTTGCTGATCAAGTGGCCCAATGAACTCTCTCTGTCATCAGGTCCTGAACCCTTGTTTCCCTTCCTCCCCTTGCCCTAATTAGGGTTACTATATGTCCAGATTTACCTGGATAAGTCCTCTTTTTAGAGGACTGTCCGGGTGGTTTTTGAAAACCTGACAGTTTGTTTGGGTTTAGGTGCTCGGGGATGTGTCCGGAGGGCGCGCATGCGTGTGACATCATCACATCCCATCCGTATGTGCTCAGAGGCCCTCCAGACGTGGCCCCGAGCTCACTGAAGGAGAGAAGACGTTTGTGCAGGGACAGGGCTGGAGCGGAATGGGGTGGGGTCATGTGTCCTCTTTTTTGCATGAACCCTAGCCCTAATTATGTCCACTCTGTCTGTATGTGTGTTGATGATGGTGGGATTGACACTATCCTATTAGGAAATTGTTATTCCTTTCCTATTCATATTATTAGATTGTACACCCCCTTGCTCTGCTATAGCAGTGAAAAGTGGTATAGTAAATCCAAATTAAATAAATATGTTATTGCACTTTCTGTGAAAAATTCTACAAATGGCACCTAAAATTACATAGATGCCGATAAAATTTGATGCGAACACTATTTTCATAAAGGCTGCTCTGGGATAACGGCTCTTTACAGAATAGCATTGAATGCCGAACTCTGCACTCATCTTTGGGCGTGAGGACTTAGGCTGGCAGAAACCTGGTGCAAATCCTGTTGTGCAAGCTGGGCGCAGATCTCTGAAATTCTGTAACACCATGTGCATCATTTTTCAACACCCCTGACCCGTCCTTGCCCCTCCCATGACCACACCACATTTTGAATTGCCCGCAATCCAACTTAAGCATCTATTGCGGTGTCTCTCAAATTGTGTGCCAAAGCACAGAGGTGTGCACCAAAGAGATTCTGGATGTGCCACGAGAGATTCCAGAATTTTACTTTATTTTTAAAAATTCCCTTCATAATTATACAGTATACTAGAATAGAAACATAGAATATGACGGCAGAAAAGGGCCACCAGCCCAACAAGTTTGCCCACTCTATGGACCCTCCCCCCTAAGCACTTCCTCGAAGTGAACCCACATGCTTATCCCATTTTTTCTTAAAATCGAACACATTGCTTGCCTCAATTACCTGAAGTGGAAGATCATTCCAACGATCAATCACCCTTTCGGTGATGAAATGCTTCCTAGTGTTGCTATGAAATCTCCCACCCCTGAGTTTCAATGGATGCCCTCTTGTTGCCGTAGGTCCTGTAAGGAAAAAGATATCTTCTTCTACCTCAATACGGCCAGTAACATATTTGAATGTTTCTATCATATCTCCCCACTCTCTGCGTTCCTCGAGAGAGTATAGCTGCAACTTATCTAGACGTTCCTCATATGGGAGATCCTTGAGTCCTGAGACCATCCTGGTGGCCATTCGCTGAACCGTCTCCACTCTCAGCACATCCTTTTGATAATGTGGCCTCCAAAATTGAACACAATATTCCAGATGAGGTCTCACCATGGACCTGTACAACGGCATTACAACTTCGGGCTTCCGGCTGCCAAAACTTCTTCGGATGCATCCCAACATTTGCCTAGCCTTGGATGAAGCTTTCTCTACTTGTTTGGCAGTCTTCATATCTTCACTAATGATTACTCCTAGATCCCGTTCTGCAGCAGTTCTTGTTAAAGTCTCACCATTCAGAGTGTAAGTACTGCATGGATTTCTGCTGCCAAGGTGCATAACCTTACATTTTTTGGCATTAAAACTGAGTTGCCAAGTTGCGGACCATTGTTCCAGTAAGAGTAGGTCCTGCGTCATACTGTCGGGCATTGTGCTTTTGCGCACTATGTTGCACAGTTTAGCGTCATCGGCAAATAATACAATTTTACCTCGAAGTCCGTGAGGCAGGTCCTGTACAAAGATGTTAAATAGGATGGGACCCAAGACCGAGCCCTGTGGCACTCCACTGATCACTTCCGACGTTTTGGAGGGAGTACCATTTACCACCACCCTCTGAAGTCTGCCGCTGAGCCAGTCTTTAACCCATGCCGTCAATGTTTCCCCTAATCCCAACAAGCTCATCTTGTTCAATAACCTACAGTGTGGGACACTGTCAAAAGCCTTACTAAAGTCCAAGTACACAATATCCAGGGACTCTCCCATATCTAGCTTTTTTGTTACCCAGTCAAAGAAACTGATCAGATTGGATTGGCAGGACCTTCCCTTTGTAAATCCATGTTGGTAGGGATCCCTTAGTCTCTCATCATTCAGGATCGTATCTAATTTGTGTTTAATCAACATTTCCATAAGTTTACACACTATCGATGTGAGACTTACCGGTCTGTAATTTTCAGTCTCTGTCTTGCATCCCTTTTTGTGCAGCAGAATGACGTTAGCTGTTTTCCAGTCCAATGGGACTCTTCCTATACTCAGGGAAAGATTGAAGAGCGTAGCTAACAGTTCCGCAAGGACATCTCTCAACTCCCTAAGTACTCTGGGATATAGTTTATCAGGTCCCATGGCTTTGTTCACTTTGAGCCTTGATAAATCTGCTTTTGAGTGATTTAGTTTTTGGCTCTTGGTGTAATACACAGGCATTTGTTGTTACCTTCATTTTTTGCGGTACATTGTATACCTTATTTACCACAGACCCCTGACGAAGGCATGTTGTCTGAAACACGGACCGTGTTGGGTCTCTTGGTTGGTAAAAAGGTTTTTTATTACTGCATTCTAACTTTGGTACAATAAATTCTTGCATGCATTGTGTACATTGTCTGCAGTTTTTGTTTGGTTATACTGTAGTTCTCTGTAATAGGTCTCTCTGCTAAATCACTGAAGCGGAAACTGCAAATTTTCCTTCCACCTCCAAACTCACTACTTGTTCCTCTGACCCTACTCCTATCTAGGGTTGCCAGATTTCCTCTTTGAAAAAAAAGAGGATGCCTGGCCCTGCCCTGCTCCGCCCCCAGTTCCGCCCAGTTCCGCCCTATTTCTCTCCAGCCCCGCCCCCTCATGAACCTCCCTGAGTTCGAAGGCCACATTTGGAAGCTTTTACGCATGTCGATGCAATGATGTCACCCGCATGTGCACGTGCGTATATCATCTTCATGGTGATAACTGCGCATGCACAAAGGCTTCCAGACGTGACCTCTGAGCTCAGGATTTCCAAAAACCAGACAAACTGCTGGGTTTTGGAAATCCCTCTGAGCACCCAGACAATCCTCTAAAAAGAGGACATGTCCAGGGTTTCCCAGACATATGGTAACCCTTCTCCTACCGATCTACTTAGCGCTCTCTCTCTTACTGTCATCCCACCTATCTTGTCATTTCTCAATCTTTCACTTTCCACTGCAACTGTTCCTGATGCCTTCAAACATGTCATAGTTACAACACTCCTTAAAATATCCTCACTGGATCCTACTTGCCCTTCTAACTATCACCCCCATCTGCCTTCTCCCTTTTTTATCCTGGCTTCTTGAACACTTTAATCGGACTTCTGCCCTCTTCACTCTATGTAAACCGCCCTTGCTAATGTCTCCAATGACCTGCTTCTGGCCAGATCAAAAGGCCTCTATACTCTCTTCATTCTTCCTGAGCTTTCTGCTGCTTTTGATACTGTTGACCACCACTTACACTTTTGATACTGTTGACCACCACTTACACTTACGTTGTCCTCACTTGGGTTTCAGGGCTCTGTTATTTCTTGTTTTTTGTTTTAATTTTCCCATTACACTTTTAGTGTGTGCTTTGGTGGATCCTCCTCCGCTGCTATCCTATTATCGGTCGGAATGACATGGGGACAAATTTTCCTGTCCCATCCCAGTGAGTTCTTTTCCTGTAAGCTTTGTCCTCATCTGCACAAGCCTCAAATACTTTAAAATCATAAGTGTTCGAGGCTTGTGCGGTTAATACAGAGCTTACAGGAATGGGGCAGGGACAAGGACAGCGACAAAATCCATGGGGACGGAGTGGAGAAATTAAGTTCCTGCGGGAATGGGAAAAATTTGTCCCTGTGTCATTCTCTACTTGGGATCTCTTCTTTTTGTCATCTACATTTATTCTCATCTCATGATGCTCTGATCTCATCCCGTGGTTTTCAGTATCGCCTCTATGCTGATGACTCACAAATTTATATCTCTACACCTGACATTTCCACAGGAATCCAGGCCCAAGTCTCAGCCTGCCTGTCCGAAATCACTGCCTGAATGTCTCACCGCTATTTAAAACTAAACACGGCAAAAACTGAGTTTCTTATCTTTCCTCCTAAATCTATCTTTCCTCTTCCCCTAGTCTCAATTCCTGTGAATAACACTTGTCCCTGTTTTTTGTCAGCTCCATGGTACAAAAACACTATTGTTAACTTTGGTACCTCCCTCAGCAAAAGAAAGGATATGATTCTTCTGCAATTTGATATTTCTGCTGCTTTTGACTCAATAAGAACATAAGAATAGCCTTACTGGGTCAGACCAATGGTCCATCAAGCCCAGTAGTCCATTCTCATGGTGGCTAATCCAGGTCACTAGTACCTGGCCAAAACTCAAGGTGTAGCAATGGTTTTCAGGCTAAATGAGTTAGGCATTACTGGAACTGTCCTAGCATAGCTGACTCAATTTCTGTGTAATCAATCATACAGGGTACAGAAGAAGGGAAAATTCACTGATTTTTTGAAAACCAGTGTGATGCTCCTTTATTATTCAACATACCTAAGATCATTAGGAGACTGCGTAACTTCTTTAGGCCTATATGTATTGTCATATCCTGATGACATCTTTCCGTTATGACCAGCTCTGGACTCATACTCCAAAATGCTTGAATCTTTATCAAAGGCCATTGATGTGGTTTACACATGGGCTACAGATAATTTCTTCAAATAAAATAAGCAAAAAACTAAACTCATCAAGCTCAGCAGTTACAAAGTCATTCCTTGCAAATGTTTCAAACTATCTAATGATGAAATTGAAAATAATTCCACAGTATTAGGTGTCATTCTAGACTTGGGTCCATCTATGAAGAATCAGGCAAATTTCCTTATTAGGAAGGTATTCTATAGGCTACATCAGTTACTAAGTATTAAAAACATCTTTAGACCACACTAGTTTTTGCATCAGAACTCATGCTATTGTTGTCACTAAGATTCTGTAACTGGCGCCTAAGTTGGTGGCCAACTAAAAAGCGGCCGCCAACCGTGTGTTAATCACACAACAGCGCCGATTACAGAATCGTGTCTAAATTCAGCCAAGATTGGTGACTGAAATGTAGGCCCGGAAAATGCTGGCATACATTTCAACCACTTATCTATGCCACCATGGGAGCCTGAAGTCAGGCTGCAGCAGTAATAAACTGATCGCGGCAGGGGAAGGTATCCCCGATCAGCTGATCGGGGGAGGGGGGAATACCCCTGCCACGATCAGCTGAGTGGCTGCAGCAGGGGACCCCCGACATCAGAAGGAGGGATGACCACTCCCTCCTGCCAGAACCCCAAAACCCCCTTTCAAAGTCCCACAGCAAGAGGGATGCCTTCTCCCTCCTGTCGGAACCCCCAAACTCCCCTTTGAAGTCCTGCAGCAAGAGGGATGCCCACTCCCTCTTGCCGGAACCCCCAAGGCACCCCCCAAACCATGATAGGCAGTTGGGATGCCCATTCCTTCCTGTTCGCAGCCCCCCCCTCCCTCCCAAACCCATGGTTCAGAAAAGAAACTGGTTTGGGGAAGGACTGGGGCATGTGTAAGAGTGATGTCATAATGTATTCTATTTATTTATATACATGTATGTAAATGTTTATTTGGATATTTTTGAAACATCACAATGGCATCTTGATAGTGTTCAAAAACAGTAAGTCATAGCCAGCAGAACATCCTAACAAAAAAAGTGTGTGTGTGTGTGGGGGGGGGGAAGAGTTAGAATGGTACTACTTCTACTATTTTCCATTTCTACACTTTATAAAGCATACACGGTGCTGTACAATCAACACCAACAATAATTTACCATGTGGGGATGTAGCAGTGGGAATGCAAATTGATTTGAAGAAAAGATTATCACCTGGGTGTAGGTTTTTTTTTCCAGTGCATTGGCAATAACTGAATGCCTTCCGAAATGATCAGGTCTATGAGATGAGGGTCAGTGTTTACGTACGTCCAAATTGCTTTGCTTTGTCTTACAATAAACTCCCTGTCCCATTCACATTTGTCAATTTTAACTCTAATTTATGTATTTTATTGTAATGTAAACTGCCTAGAAGAGGTAAGTTCCAAAACCTATTAAGTATATTCTTTTCAAAAATGAATTCATACCGGAAACAAATTTCACACATTCTGTAGATAGCCATAAGACGTGTGAAATTTGCACCAGAAATCATTTACACTTCTCCCTCCGTATTCGCAGTTTTGATTATTCACGGTTTTTAGCTTGCTGGCTCCTCCCCCCTATATTACATCAGCTTGCATAGAGAAATCGCTGATTCCAAGTGTTTACAGAGAAAATCACTGATTCCCAGCACTTTGTTCACCGTGTTTTGCCTCTCCCTCAGAAACAGGCCAGGTCTCCCACCATGTTATTCACGGTTTCACCATATTCACGATGGTTTTTAATAGAAAATAGCAAATAATAAAAAAGTTATTTGCAGTTTTTCAGTATTTGCGGTTCTGTTAATCCCCTATCACAGCGAATATGGAGGGAGAAGTGTATATGATATTCAGTGAGAAAAAATTTCTTATGTTGGCTTGAATTCTCGAAAATAAAAACTTGCATTTATCTTGATTTAGTTGGTTTTGTGTAATTTATTTTTGGATTAAAATAATAAAAATAACATTCAAACCTTCCAAATAACAAAACACCCTTGTATTTGTCCAGAGGGCAGCTTCTTGTACTTAACAGGTTTTGGAATTGACCTCTTCAATTAGTTCATGGAATGTCTTGAGAAATAGGTTCCCTGTGAGCACATACAAAATGCTCTGAGCATTGAAGAAGTTGAGATTGCAGATTACCTGCCTACAGGAGACAAAGCTAAATGATTCTGAGCATTTCAAGCTGCAGAGAAGCTGTGTGAAGGAGGCGTTATTTGCATCAGTGAGCACTCAAGACAGTGGAGGTAGCAGTCTTATTCAGTATACGTGTTGCCTATCAGTTACATAAAGGCAGATTTCAAGATATTAGGTGAAATGGTGAGGTGGCTGTGTTAGTCCACTTTTCAAGGTAATATATAGAAGTAAAACAAAGGAAATAAGGTAATGCCTTTTTTACTGGACTAACTCAATGGATTTTATGATGAATTTTTGATATTAGGTGGTGAGGGAAGTTCACATGTTCAGGTCAGGACATGGAGAAGTCCCATATTAATTTGCAACAGTGCATCTTAAGCTTTTCTGAGGCACACCTAGCCAGACAGGTATTCAGGGTTACTATAGTGAATATACACGAGAAAGATTTACATATTGTAGAGACCAATTATATGCAAATCTTTCTTATGGATCTTCATTGTGGTGTTTCTGAAGACCTGACAGGCAATGCATGCCTCCAGGAGAGGGTTAAAAAACACTAGCTTAGGTAAACTATCAAGGAAAGAGCTTCTTCTAAAATAAGTATGGGATTCAGTGGCATAGTCAGGGAGGACGGTCCGCCCCGGGCGCCGTATTGGTGGGGGCGCTGGCATCCAACCTCCTCTCTGCTCCTGCTCAGAGCGGAGCGGAGACTCAGAGGAGACATGATAGAGACTTTCAAGATCATGAAGAGCATAGAGAAGGTAGAAAGGGACAGATTCTTCAGCCTATTGGGAACCACAAGAACAAGGGGGCACTTGGAAAAGTTGAAAGGGGACAGGTTTAGAACCAATGCTAGGAAGTTCTTTTTCACTCAGAGGGTGGTGGACATCTGAAATGCACTTCCGGAGGTTGTGATAGGACAGAGTACACTAAGGGGCTTCAAAGTAGGATTGGACAAATTCCTGAAGGATACAGGGATTGAGGGATACAGATAAAGGTAGGGACAGCTTATGAAAAGGGTAAGGATAAAGGGGATACAAGGGTGTAGACAAGGATCTCCTTAAAGGTCATGGACCTGGTGGGCCGCTGCGGGAGCGGACCACTGGGCACGATGGACCTCTTGGTCTGACCCAGCGGAGGAGACTTCTTATGTTCCCCATCACCCCACTACCGCGTACTATCTGTTTAACGCTTTGGGCATGAGCAGTAGCCCCAACCTGCTGCTCGTGCCAGCGTCAGCTCTTCCTCTGATGTTACTTCTTGGACCCACGCCTAGAAAGTGACATCAGAGGAAGAGCAGACGCTGGTGCAAGCAGCAGGTTGGGGTTGCTACTTGTTCCGGGAACGTTAAATGTTAGAGAGGTATGGGGAAGGGAAGGGGCAGGCGTGCGCATGGCAGGAGTGGCAGGGGTGGGGTGGAGAAGAGGGTGGGGTAGGGGCTCCTCTCACCCTCACTACACCATTGATGGGACTAAATGTAAATGTTGTTGTCTCTTCATATGCAGTAGGATTAGTGTTATTAAAAAGCTGTAGGTGATGGGAAAATGTCCAGGGATCCCCTACATATGCAGGGGAGTAGCAGCTTTTTAAAATCACTGCTCTTGTTCTAAATGAACATACTGAGCTACTAACAAGGGTGTAATCTCCAGATCACCCCCTCCAATAGCAATCATTCCACCCCCTCCCCCAACAGTGACCCCTCACTGGACAACCCCATGGCATAAACAACTTTCCTATTGGCCTTCTTCACCCCCTCTGGTATCTAGTTGTGGTAGGAGCACCTCCTAGTTGCTCCTATTCCTTTAGTTCCAAGTTCCAAAATAGTCACAGTGACCACTATTGCTAATCTGTGGAGGCACCCAAAAAAGAGGTGTGTATGGGGGGGAGGGGAGGATCAGAGGTGATTGCTAATTGGGGGGGGGGGGTTATTGGGTGAGTGATCAGAAGGTGTCCCAGACCTTTGCATATACATCTGCCCTTTCAAATGGTTGTAAATGCTTCCTCTCCATGCTGCTAGCATTCCAGTCTGCCAATCTGCCCCTGTAAATGCTACTATTTACACATGGGGATACTTCTAACAGGAGTGGGCAATCTGGATCCTCGAAGGCCACAATCCAGTCAGGGTTTTAGGATTTCACCAATGAATATGCATGAGATCAATTTGCATGCACTGCCTCCACTGTATGCAAATAGATCTCATGCATATTCACTGAGGGAAATCCTGAAAATCTGACTGGATTGCGGCCCTCATTGCCCACCCCTGTTTAAAATAACCCCTATAATGCCATATAAGACCCAGAGGGTAGGCTCCTAATTGTAATGTTGTAGGGTAGGGAATTATTGCTTACTAATGTGTATGCATTAAATGCATATACGTTTAATTTCCTTATTCAAACTTGATATCCCATTAATCTAGAACAGGGGTAGGCAATTCCAGTCCTCGAGAGCCAAAGGCAGGTCAGGTTTTCAGGATATCCACCATAAATATGTATGATATAGATTTGCATCTCAAGGAAGCAGTGCATGCAAATCCATCTCGTACATATTCATTGTGGATATCCTGAAAACCTGACCTGCCTTTGGCTATCGAGGACTGGAATTGCCTACCCCTGGTCTAAAAGATCAGAATGGTTTACAATACATAAAACCATGTAACAACCCCCCTTCCCCTCCCCCTCCCCCCTCATATATTAAGAATGCCATTGTGTTGCATATGCCTAAGGCAGGGCTGTCCAAGTCCGGTACCTCGAGATCTACTGGCAGGCCAGGTTTTCAGGATCTCCACAATGAATATGCATGAGAGAGATTTGCCTGCACTGCCTTCTTGTTATGCAAATCTCTATCTCATGCATATTCATTGTGGAGATCCTGAAAACCTGGCCTGCCAGTAGATCTCGAGGACCGGACTTGGGCAGCCCTGGCCTAAGGTGTCATTTCTGCAGGAAACTTTAACCTAGTAATGGATTCTCATTTACTGTAGATGAAGCTTTATGGGTTTGATGGAAAGAGGACATCAGAGAATGTGGACTCCTATCCCCATGTCAAAGTCTAGATCTGATGGATGCATGGCAGTTGATGCACCGTATCAATAGAGATTATACTCATGTGTCTTGTGCTCATACCTCTATGTCCCAGATAGATTGTTAAGTATCAAAAGAGATGTTCACAGGCAGATAAGATTCACATCAAAATGGAGATAACAAAGCTTACATCAAAATGGCAGATAACAAGGCTCACATCAAAATGGAGATTTCATTACCTTTCAGACCCAGAGTCCACAGCTGTGAGAGGGGGTAACTGAGCAGGAGGGTTGTGGGGGCTGCCCTGTACATTGTGACCAGGAGATGGGTGACTGGGAGGATGCTGGGATGGTACAGAACCAGCAGCTGTTCCACTTCGACTTGAGTGAGTGCTGGAAAACATATTACCTGAAATGAAAATGAGAACAACATTTAACCTAAGGACAGGCTTGACAAGACTCTGCTGATCAAACACCACACATCTTTATTGTCTAATCATTTTATTTTATTTTTCATGCAGTTTGGTCCAGATCTTTCTTTGTCACTTTCTCTTTTTGGGTTTCTTCTAAGTCCTTTTCTAGGATCTCGTTTCCATTCCTGTTTCTTCACTTTCTCTGGCTTCTTCTCATCTAACTCTGGCATTAATCTTTCTGTTTCATCTTTTTTTTCTCCATTTCTCTCATCTGCCTTTTTATTTACCTACTACTAAATTTCATTCCTCCTTTCCTTCTTTTTTTCACCTAATTATCAGCATTCCATTTCCATTTCCAATTCTTAATTCATCTTCCCATTCCTTCCTCAATCTCTATTCTACCCATCTTTCACCCACTTTCTAGTCTGCTATTTCCACCCTCTGCACTCGCTCCCTCACCAGCTCCAGTCCCATTACTTATCCTCTGTCTACTCTTCCCCTTTTTTATATCTTATCCCCTATCCAAGCTCCAAATATTCCTGTAACCTCCCCCATTTCTATCTTCTCCCACTTCCTTCAAAGACCTGTACCCTTCCTTTGTCTGTTGCCCTGTCTATAGTCCTTTGTATCTCTCATCTGCCTTCCAAATTTCTTTCCTTCCCCATATTTCCACTCATTCTCAAAATCTATTCATACCCTTCATCCTGCTACCTTCTCCCGGTTGCCTCCACTTGCCCCCTTCTCATCCTCTGACTACTCCCAGACTGTTTACTGTATTCTAGAGCAACTATCTCCTTCTCACACAGTACCCCTACTCAGCGGCATACCAAGGGGTGGGGTGAGTGGGGTAGGTCCACCCCAGGAACAGGCCATAAGGAGGTACTCCCAAGGTTGGCATCATGGTCCAGAAATCTCTTCCAATAGCAGCAGCCTTCACAACTGGCTGCTCTGCTGGTGTCAGGCCTTCGTCTCTGTTAGGTCCTGCCTTCACAGAAGCAGGAAGTAAGCGGGACCAACAGAGCGGAAAAACTGACCCTGGCAAAAGCAGCAAGTTGTGAAGGCTGCTGCTGCCACTGATAAGAGAGAGAGAGAGGTACCCATCCTGGGGGAGGAAGGAGGGAGAAATGCTGCCCCCCAATTGGAGAGGAAGAGGGTTTTCAGGTGCTTAGATATGGCCTGACACTGAATATCCAGGTTTTATCTACCTGGTGGTGGCCAGCATTAAAAAAATTTTTTTTTTTTAAAATCACTCATTGCCGCTGGCTGAACATCGACTTAACTGCATGTGTACGAAAACTCTGCCCCTAAACATTCTTACACACAGCTCATGCAAAAGTAGGGTACGTGCCTTCTCAGTGGTGTTTAAATATCAGGGGAATGTGTTCAAATTATGACTGCTCTACCAAAAGCTACTCCCCAAAGCACTTACACTTAATTTGTGTAAAAGTGTGCATGCTGTTATTACTGCACATTCTTTTAAGCAGGTGGAGGGGGGAGGGTAATGTTATAAGAGGCCTTATGGATGTATCAAGGCATATACCCATGAAAAATCTTTATATTATAATCCCCACAAACTATAAGCATATTTTAGATAGGTTGTGGGTAGGGGAATTGAGACATTCACGTCGAGATGCACTCAGTTCCTTCCCTTTATTTTACAAAAGGTTCTGCCAAACTTGGAGCCTTTTGTAAAATACCTATAATGGCATGCAATACTGCATGTGTATTTCTCAGATTCAGCACAAGTAGCAATTTTAGAAATGGAGTTGCTGTTCTGAATTGATCAATGGATCAACAGGAACACATTAAGGGATAATGACTTCATATTCTGTACTTTTTTATCCGCCCTGCTTGGCTCCTCAAGACTTTCAAACCCCAGTTATTCATCAAAGCCTGATTTTCAGTGATGCTCATCTTTCTGGATCCCCTATCTCCTGTGCCTCTCAACTATCCTCTCTATGAATTAAAATCAAATGAATTGTAATAGCTAAGTAGGAAGTTACATTCATCTCAAAATTAGAAGAAAACCCCACAATATGGACAAGAGAAATATTAATCATTTTCTTTGCCTGAACTGTAAAAGCTTTTACTAGCATTGCCACTTTTGATGACATATGTACATTCACTCTAGGGTAAAAGCCACAGGCTGAGTGCTTCCAACACAGCTTGGAGTATGTTTATAATTGCTTAATGCACTTACTAAGGTGACTTATTCCTGTTCAAAAACAGAGAGAGAGAGAGAAAAAAAAAAAGACTCAAACAAAAATCTTCTTAACTGTGGAAATGGTCTGTGCTGTCTATTCAGCAATTTCAGACTCTCATATTACAGAAATGGAATGCCTAAGCTAGCTGCAGGTGATTTTTTTTTTAAATAGGACCAGGCTTTAGGATATAGTCGTCTTTATTGTTATACAAAAGAGGAATAGGAAATATGGCCTATGGCCTGTTTTGTGATCGCTAATAAACATATTTTCCAAAAAAAAGACCCAAATTCTATAAATGGTGCCGCTAGTTAGGCACAATTTGAATGGCACCAATTTGTATTGGTTTAATTGCCTTTAATTGATGTGATAATTGATTGTGTCATTTGAAAACAATTAAAGTCATTAAAAAAAAGATAGCACCTTCACAAATGGCACCAGAACCACGAATACGGAGGCACCCACCAGCGCCTAAGTGTAAAATAGGCGTGATTGATGCTGGAAGTCCCCTTAGGCATCGGTGGGTGCCTCCGTAGTCGCGATTCTCCTCACAGATAGGCACCGGAAATGTAGGCCTTGCAAACCCTGGCCTATATTTCGGTAATGTAGAGTTCCTATGAGCATCGGGGGCAGCGCTGGCCATTCAGCACGGCGAATTCAGCGTTAGAAACTGCTAGCGCAGTTTAATAGAAGAAGGGGTTAGTGTTTTGAATGCCAGGCAGCATATCTTGAATTCCATTCGCTTTTCTATTGGTGGCTAGTGTAGCTCTATGAGAAATGGTGCAACATGGTCAAATCTTGGCTTTTAGAATATAAGCTTTGCGGCAGTGTTTTGTAACAGTTGGAGTCTTTTCTTTAGGTTCATGGAAATTCCAGAAGACAGTACATTGCAATAGTCCAGTAGAGACAGTATAATCAGGTGTACTTACTACGTCCTACCCCACCCCCACTTTTTTCGTTACCAGTATTTGTGGATCTCTACCTATAACCCTAACTGTAACTCAGGTTGTTTACTTATTTAGACTTTTTGTATTAATTACCGTGATTGTATCTGACCCTGATCCTGTCTTGCCTCTAGGCTGTTTGTATTTAAACCCTCTCTGATTCTGTATGGTCTTTAGATAATTTGTGTTAACTGCATCGAACTTTACAGTGTATTGCGGTATGCAAATAACATTATGTTATGTACTAGTATCCTGTAGTGTTGTTGGAAAAAGTAGGATCCCACCCTTCTTAACTTTTGTAGTGTAAGAAAGATTTCTGGACTACATTGTTAACTTGGTCCTCAAAACTCAGCAAACTGTCTAGAGCAATGGTCTCAAATTCGCGGCCCAGGGGCCACATGCGGCCCGCTAGGTACTATTTTGAGGCCTTCGGTATATTTATCATAATCACAAAAACAAAATAAAACAGTTTCTTGATCATATGTCTCTTTAGCTATAAATTACAATATTATTATTAAGACTTAGCTAAAAGGAAAGATTTAAAAACTATAAAGAGTTTTACCTCATGCATAAATGTCATTTCTTTAATAAGACATTAACTATTTTTTCTGAGGCCCTCCAAGTACCTACAAATCCAAAATGTGGCCCTGCAAAGGGTTTGAGTTTGAGACCACTGGGCTAGAGGGATTCTTTTATAAAACTGTAGTAGAATATGGATCCATACACAGGTCTTTCTTGTGCACTAAGGCCATTTTTAGCGCTGCTAGAACATTGCCAATTTTCCATTTTCTGTATAAATGGCCACATGTTTCTGTTGCCATTAGCACATGGCCATATTCAAAAATTAGCATCTGAACCCTTATCACCACTTATTTTGTAGTGGGTAAGGGACACACACTAATCCCGTGCTAATCAGTTAGTGTGCAGCAATGTGGCTGTGCTGATTAGTACAGACTAGAGAGTTGCGCGGGAACAGAAATCCTATCCGTCCCCGCCAAAGTCCCACTCATCCCCACCCGTCCCCGTGAGGACTCCCACCCGTCCCCACCCGTCCCCGCGAGGAATCCCCTCCGTCCCCGCCCATCCCCGTGAGGAATCCCCTCCGTCCCCACCCGTCCCTATAAACTTCAGAAATAGTTATTTCAGTTAATTATGCTACTGAATTAAAGGCTCTGGTAGAAACCCATTTAAAAATAAGCAAAAAGACTTTATTAATCTAATCTAATCTAAACCTTAAGTTTATATACCGCATCATCTCCATGAGAATGGAGCTCGACACGGTTTACAAGAACTTAAAATAGTGGGTAGAGAAGAAGAAAAAGGATTACATGAACTTATGTGTAGAAGGGGGGAGAGAAAGGGGGGAAGGATAGAGCTACAATTTGCTGAAAAGCCAGGTTTTCAGTTGTTTGCGGAATAACTGAAGGGAGCTCAGGTTCCGCAGCGGGGTGGTGAGGTCGTTCCAAAGACCTGTGATTTTGAAGAGAAGGGATTTTCCCAGTTTGCCTGAATAGTGGATGCTGCGTGGAGAGGGGAAGGCTAGTTTAAGCCTTTGGGCAGTTCTGGAGGAGTCGGGACTGGAGGAGTTGAAAGACAGTGGGATAAGAGGAGGCAGGATTCCGTGAATGATCTTGAAAGCCAGGCAGGAACATTTGAAATGGATTCTGGAGATTATTGGGAGCCAATGAAGTTTGGCAAGGAGTGGGGAGGCATGGTCAGACTTGCGTTTTGAGAAGATCAGTTTGGCTGCAGTATTCTGGATTAGCTGGAGTCTTAGAATACTTTTTTTTGATAGATTTAAGTAGATGGCATTGCAGTAATCTAGTTTGGAGAGGATGATGGATTGGACAAGGATGGCAAAGTGTTGTTGGCTGAAGTAGGATCTAGCTTTCCTCAGCATGTGAAGGCTGAAAAAGCATGATTTTGCCAAGGAGTTGAGGTGGTCATTGAGGGAGAGAGAGGAATCGATAGTGATACCAAGGACCTTGCATGAGAACTCGAGCTGTAGTGTATCGCCTGTGGGTAGTGTGAAAAGTTGGAAATGTTATTTGGAAAGAATATATACTTTGAAAACGGGTTTCTACCAGAGCCTCTAATGTTTATAAATTTTTATCAACACAACTAATATACTACTTTATCCTGAAGCAAAAAAAAAAAAGAATTTTTTTCCTACCTTTGTTGCCTGGTTTCTGCTGTCTCTCTTCTCTCTGCGTCTTCCATTTGCTCTGTTACTGTACCTCTCCCTTTCTCCCCCTTCCAAATTGGTCTGGCACCCATCTTCTTCCCTCCGCTCCCCCCATAGTCTGGCATCTCTGTCTTCTTCCCTGCCAGCTTCTTCTCCCCACTCTCTCTTCCCCATTTCCTTTCAGCGTCCTTCTCCCCCCATCTTCCCCATGTCCTGTCAGCATCCTTCTCCCCCCTCTGTCTTCCACATGTGCTTTCAGTGTCCTTCTCCCCCCTCTGTCTTCCCCATGTCCTTTCAGCGTCCTTCTCTCCCCTCTGTCTTCCCCATGTCCTTTCAGCGTCCTTCTCCCCCCTGTCTTCCCCATGTCCTTTCAGCGTCCTTCTCCCCCGTCTTCCCCATGTCCTTTCAGTGTCCTTCTCCACCCCTTTGTCTTCTCCATGTGCTTTCAGCGTCCTTCTCCCCACCTCTGTCTTCCCCATGTGCTTTCAGTGTCCTTCTCCCCCCCCCTCTTTCTTTCCCATGTCCTTTCAGCGTCCTTCTCTCCCCTCTGTCTTCCCCATGTCCTTTCAGCATCCTTCTCTCCCCTCTGTCTTCCCCATGTCCTTTCAGCGTCCTTCTCCCCCATCTTCCCCATGTCCTTTCAATGTCCTTCTCCACCCCTTTGTCTTCCCCATGTGCTTTCAGTGTCCTTCTCCACCCCTTTGTCTTCTCCATGTACTTTCAGCATCCTTCTCCCCCTTCTGTCTTCCCCATGTGCTTTCAGCATCCTTCTCCCCCCCTCCCGTCTTCCCCATGTCCTTTCAGTGTCCTTCTCCACCCCTTTGTCTTCCCCAGTGCTTTCAGCGTCCTTCTCCCCCCTCAGTTTTACCCATTTCCCTTAAGCGTCTTTTCTTCTCCACTCCACCTTTCCTCCCTTTCTCCCTCCCTGCCCCTTACCTTTGTGACGCTTCCCCACCCAACCGACAACAGAACAGGCCCAGTCCGACAAACCTCCCTGCCCTGTAGCCGCGAATCTAAATTACCTTCTTACAGCAGCTGGAGTACTGAAGATTTAGATTCGCTGCTACAGGGCAGGAAGGTTTGTCGGCCAGGCCTGTTGTCCGTCGGTCGGGGAAAGCGCCAGAAAGGTAAGGGGACCTGACCGGTTGTGCACACTCCCCCCATGGCTGCACCCGGGGTGGACCGCCCCCCCCCCCTTTGGTACGCCACTGCCTTTTCCCTACCCACCCTGCCGCACACAGCCCACCGGAAGTCTTCCTGATGTCAGCGCTGACGTTGGAGGAAGGGAGGGCTTTGCCTAAGTCCTCCCTCCGACGTCAGCGCTGACATCGGGGAAGACTTCCAATTGGCTATGTGTGCTGCAGCAGGGCAGGCAGGAAATGGAAGACGAGCCTCGCAGCAGGGCAGGTAGGAAAATCAGATGAGCCTCACGGCATTGAACCCCGCGGGATCCCCAAAGCACGAGGGGCGTCCCCACGGGATCCACGCGACCCTAGGGGTGTCCCCAAGGGATCCCCTTGACCCAAAGGGAGAACCCGCGGGATTCCCGTCGTCCCCATTCCCATGCAGCTCTCTAGTACAGGCACACCTTCTCGAAAAAGTTTTGAAAACATTTTTAGTGTGTGGTTTGCGTATGCACATTTGGAACTTACCGTGGGACACCTCATCACATTCCTTGGTACGCCCTTTTAAGCAGCAGTAAACACGCGCTAGTGCTTTACCACACCTTAGTAAAAGAACCCTAGAGATGGTATATTACAAAATGTGGTAAGAATAAATAATTAAAGATGCCACCTAATTGCAAGATTTATAAAGGTATAAAGGGAGAAATTTGAAGTTACCTAAGGAATCTACATTCATGATATGCTGCTAGAAAGTTAACCCATTTTATTTATATTCAATACCTTATTTAGTTTTGTTCTGAGGGATTGTCAGAGGAGCCAAAATTAAAGCGTCATAGCGTCTAACTTCAATTATAGTGGTGTCTTTCGGCTCTCAGGTTGTCAGTTTTGCTTCCCAGCTCTCTCATCCAAAAAGCAAAGCAGAATTTATGCACATTTAAGGTTCTCTGAAAGCTCCATTAATAGATAGAGTATCAGAATTATACATTAAAGGTTACAACATATCTGTTTTAGTTTCTGGACACTTAAAAGGGTGATGCTTTTTGGTTTAAAAAAAAAAAAAAAATCCAGTATATACAACTTGTTTGTCACTTGGTCAAATAGCTAAGCTTCCATTAAGGCTGCGCATCTGCTAATTCACTGAAAAAATGGAATTGCTATTGCTGGCATGTTCTGACGGAGAGGCCCTAAATGCTTTTACTCAATGTAGTACTTATTTTTATGGAACAAGGTACAAAATGGTACATAAGTAACACAATAAAATTATACCCATCCTGTGGTATGCAGTGCAATAATGTTGATCCCGCTGTGCCTCAATAAAACTACCTACTGGAAGGGGTTCATTACTTAGCCCCCCTCAGTGTTACTAAGAAGGTCATGGCTGGATTTATTCCTGGCAGATGCCTCTTTAACTCTCTCGACCTCCAATGACTGGCAGCTACCACAATTGATTAACCACGGCAGACGATCATATCAGACATTCTTCATGCTTTTACAATTAAGAGATGGAAAAAATTCCCTGCACATTGGAATTTGTGGTCTTGATGAAAACCCAAATTTCTTGCTTTGACTGAAAACCATTACATCATATCTTGGTCTGGAACACCAAAGCAGCGTGGTTTTCTTTTCTTAATCTTTATTTCCCAGGTGAAGGTTTAGAGGGTGGGGTATGGAGACAAAACATTTTCATTTCTTTCATTTCCTGTTTTGTTTACGGGAATTTGTTTTGTTATCAGTTTAATTTTTTATTTCAGTATCAATATCTTAAGGTTGTGAACCACTTATAATTTTTGATAAACAAATGTGAACCGCCTAGAACTCCCTGGGTATGGCGGTATACAAAAATAAAGTTATTATTATTATTATTATTATTAAGTGGTGTGCAAACAGCTGAAGCAACAAATGTAGGGACTGAAAGATGATTCCACTTGGGATTTCAGTAATTATTGAAGCATATATTTATTGATATGTGTATATGCATATCACAGAAAACTGACTCAATACAGCCTGTGTTTTGACACAAAAAAGTATCGTCCTTAGGAGTCTACAAAGAAATAAACAAAAAACTAAACAGCTAAAAACAGATAGCATAGCTGGTTTTAAGAAAGGTTTGGACAAACTCCTGGAGGAAAAGTCCATAGTCTGTTATTAAAACATGGGGGAAGCCTCTGCTCGCCCTGTATCGATAGCATGGAATATTGCTACTCCTTGGGTTTTGGCCAGGTACTAGTAACCTGGATTGGCCACCGTGACAACGGGCTACTGGGCTTGATGGACAATTGGTCTCACCTAGTAAGGTTATTCTTATGTTCTTATAAACAGAGGTGCTCCATAGGGATTATTGAGTTTGACATAATAATTGCTGCTTTTCATTATATATTGATGGGACAAGCAAGTTTGCTTGTCCCATCAATATATAATGTGCTGTCTTTTTTTTCATATTTGGATAGAAGCTAAGATGTGTGGTTGTATCTATGAGAACTGAACAGGGGGGTGATTGATCAATTGAATATTTAAGAAATATATATTGTATAATGCTGGAGTGTCAGGGCTGCCCAAATCCGGTCCTCGAGATCTACTGGCAGGCCAGGTTTTCAGGATATCCACAATGAATATGCATGAGAGAGATTTGCCTGCTCTGCCTTCTTGGTATGCAAATCTCTCTCTCATGCATATTCATTGTGGATATCCTGAAAACCTGGCTTGCTAGTAGATCTGCCAGTAGGTTGCATTGGCTCACAGTGGAGGCACGGGTGATTTTTAAGTTAGGTTGTCTATACTATAAAGTCGTATCTGGTGTGGCCCCACTTTATCTTGTTGACAGAATTGTTTTTATGACACATGAGAAGAGTAGAAAATCTCATGCCCTATTTACGTTCCCTTCAGTTAAGGGGTGAAAAAGTAAGAAACATCATGGTCACTGTCTTTCTTATCAAGCAGCTCAGTACGATAAAGATTTTCGCCCATCGTATACCCATTATAGAAAACTTCTGAAGACTTTTCTTTTTCCCAAGTTTCTGACTAACTAATCTCTGTGTATTACATTTTCTTTCTTTGTATTTTCTCATAGCATTATCTTTTGTTAACCACATTGAACTTAGGGTTATGTGGTCTAGAAATTTGTTATTATGTTATGTTATGGATATCCTGAAAACCTGGCCTGCCAGTAGATCTCGAGGACCGCCCTTGGCAGCCCTGGTCTAGCACATTGGAAGGACATTAGAGTATGTGGGGTTTGGGCGGAGAATGGGCATGGTATTGGCAGAGAGTAGGTGTGGCTTAACCCGGAAGTGAACGCTGATTGGTTGATCCTTATCTTATCTCACCTGTCAATCAGTTTGACATGAGGTATACTCATTATACTACTGACATTTGTTTTGAGACTGGATATCACATGATAGGTTTTTTTGACCTATGATTGATTTGAGGTTGGTTATTACAGTGCTGCAGAATGCTTGTCATTAGCACAGGCTGACCCACTCACTGCGGTCTTTTTTCCTCTTTATATGATAATGAACACATGAAAATTGGGTCAATCATCTCTTCTTTGGTCCAATAAAGTCCACATTTGTTGTGAGTATAGGTATACAAACAAACAGAAAGACTGCACCTCCTTCAGCGTGTGCCTTGAGTGAAATATGCCTAATAAAGGATCTCCTCCACTACCTTCATCATGCAGCTCTTAGTCAAATGATGAAAAGAAGCTCTTCCAGTTTTCTAGTGGCAGCAGCCAGAGCAGATGGGAAAATAGGCTGGTTCTGCTCTGATGATGTCATCCACCTGCAATGGCGGCAGCTGGATGACACCATCAGAGCACCTGATTAAAGACAAAATGTGGGCTTTTTTTTCCAGTTCTAGCAGAAAACCTCAAATTCCCCATCAAGGATTTTATCTGGATTTTCTGGTTATAACTAGGACAGGCTCTATTACTGAGTGATTTTTTGCACATTGTCCCACTTTTCTGGTCTGCATTTCAGGCCCCATGAACTTATACATATGAGAACCCTTAAACAGCCTTTTCACATGTCCCCTCATCCTTTCACATATTCTATGGGCTACCCCTGGTTACTACTGCAATCAGAAGACCTACATATATCTCAATTTAGGATCATACTGTGTTTCTCAAATCCTTTAGACATGAAGAAAGGCCTGCTTACAGTCCCTTCTTTTTTTTTTTTTTTTTAACATATCTTAGGCTTTCCTTTCTTGTTGAAGTGGAGCATGTCGTCTGTGCCTGTGGAAAACTACTGAAGCTCCTACACTTAGAATATTTTTCCTTTCTTTTTGTGGCACAAATAATTTGAATTTTGCAATATTGCTATTTTACTCCAACTGTTCCCCTTCTCAGTCTTTATACACACACACACACACACACACACACATATATATCCTATATAATAAAACCCTAGCCGCGCATGCGCACTCCTACTTGCATGTTCCATTTTCCCTGATCTGTGAGATGTAGGTCTCTTGCCGCAGGAGTGCGCATGCGCGAGTCCCCAGCCCCTACCTACACTTGCAGGACTGGCCGCCAGCGCTGGACTCCCTGCTCTCCACACGATCAGTAAGGCTCACTTACTACCTTGCCGCCCCCCCTTTCCTTCCCGCAATCCGACCGGCTCACTTAGTCCCTTCCCGCAGTCCCGACTCCAAACCTGTGACTCCAGCAGCGTCTGCAGCACTCTATACACGCTGCTTCGGGGCCTTCTACTGCCCTGATTTACTCTGGCACATCCCTGATGACATCATCAGAGATGCGGCAGAGCAAATCAGGGCAGTAGAAGGCCCTGAAGCAGCGTGTGTAGAGTGCTGCAGATGCTGCTGGAGTCGCAGGTTTGTCGGGACCGCGGGAAGAGAAGGGGGGGGGGGGTGGTGGAAAGGGACTAAGGGAGCCGGCCAGACCGCGGGAAGGGAAAAGGGGGTTAGGGGAAACGCTGCTGCTGCACAGGGAAATAGTGTGGGGGGAGGGAAATGGAGGGGGAGGAAATGCTGTTTAGGCTGCTGCACAGGGAAGTGGGGGGGGAAAGAAATGCTGCTGCATAGGAGGCAGGGAGAGAGACAGACAGATAGATAGAAAGAAAGACAGACAGTGGGAGGAAGGGAGACAGAAAGAAAGAAAAGAAGAAAGACATAGGGGCAGGGAGAGACAAAGAAAGACAGACAGACAAAGGGGGCCAGGAAGAGAGACAGACAGAAAGAAAGACAGCAGGAGGGAGAGAGAGACAGAAATAAGGAAAGACAGACAGACATATATTCTAGCACCCGTTAATGTAACAGGCTAAAATACTAGTGTGTATATATATATATATATATATATATATATATACGTATAGTGTATATATATATATATATATATACGTATACACACACACACACATATGTGTGTGGGGTGGGCGGCGGCATGGGCTACCCCCCTTTTAAAGGAACTAAGCGCAAAAAGATGTTTGACAACCTACTAGCATGCAGCAAAATTGGACCTCTTCATCACCAACCTGCTGACAGCAACAACAGACCTCAAAGCTTTCCGAAAAGAAATCAAAACCCTACTATTCAAAAAATTCATCCAGTTGTCCTAACCCCCATTCTTTTCCCCTCATTCTCCCACTTAGTAACCTATCCTCAAAATTGAATTAGTCCCCAACGCCTTTAATTGTAATCCTCTTCCTGGAAATGTCCAGTTATCTTTTTGATGTAATCCGCTTAGAACTGCAAGATACAGGCGGAATAGAAGTCATCAATGTAATGTAATGTAATATATATATATATACACATATAGATATGTATACATTACTCCCCCGATATTCACGGGGATTCCGTTCCAGGGACCCCCGCAAATCTTGAAAAACTGTGAATACGGTTTTTCGTGGGGAAGACTGGAGAGGGCAGCGGGAGAGGCAGGAGAAATCAGGCGGAGCGCCGGCGAGTGAAGGAAATTACTCGCTGTATGCTCCGACTGCCTCTTCCTGTACTAAAGTCGGGTATTACCAATCAGGAGCTGCGTGTCAAAGCAGCTCCTGATTGGTGAGGCCCGACTTTAGTACATGAAGAGGCGGTCGGAGCATACAGCGAGTGATTTCCTTCACTCGCCGGCGATCCGGCTGCCCTCTCCTGCTGTCCTCTCCTGGTTTGTGGTTCACGGTCTGAAAATACCACGAATGACCGGGACCGCGAACCGCTGACCGCGAATTCGCAGGGGAGCACTGTACATATATGAGTGTATGCATGTGTGTATATGTACTGTATCTTTATATCTATGTGTGTATATATATATATATATATATATATATATACACACAAACATATACATATCTAATTATATATTTAATTTATTCCCTTCCATGTGGTACCATTACCCACTCATAAAGACTGCTGAGACTAGTTACATGTTTTCTCTAGAACTGACTTGGTATAATTCTCAGTGTCAAGTGTTGTCTGCTTGTTCACTGTAGGCTTGTAATGGAATCACACAACAATAGTATCTGTCCTGTCCATACCAAGGCAAAGAAAACAAACCCTTGGCAGCAGATTGACAGCTCTAATAAAGACTAAACAGGAAACATATATTTGGTAACCCATGCTGTCAATTAAACAGATGCTACGCTATTTGCTAATGCCTTCATAAACATTCCTATTAATGTTCATGTTACCTCCAGTAGCGCTGTTATGCTTGCCAATCACTAAGAATGACTGTACTGTGGAGGTATTTTTATCAGCTTTTCTCATTTGTACACTTTGTTTTACTTACAGAAAAGCATGCACATGGAAAGCGTCTACCTATTTTTATGTGATCTGTGCATAGGCTTCCACGGAGGGTGAATTTGGGGCTATGAAGAGAAAGAGTTGCAACGTATGTCTGTATTTTGTAAAATAAAGTATGTACACACATTTACAACTTCCTACAGTATTTGTGCAACCCTTGGGATAGCTTTGGAAGCTTATTTTATTAAGGCACATAGGTGCCTACATTGCTTTTATAAAATAGGTGTCTTTTTGGATTTCTCTAATAGGCATCCAGTCATAAAATGCGGTCTTAAACGTAGAGTGAAATTGAACAAATACCTTCAAGTCCATCTCATATTTGTTTCCTCAACAGTTTCTGCACCTATATGAGTCTGCTGTTTTTGGTTTATATTCATGCTCAATTTAGGTGGTTCTTATGATGAATTGGGTTCTAATAGCACACCTATTGAAAGCAGTGCCATGAGGCTTATTTGGCTAAAGGAGAGAGACAGACAGGGGGCCTCTCAGTTTGGATTATTGTGTGCCCCTCCCCTGCCCCCCTCTAGCCACGCACGCTGCCTTCCCTTACCCCATATCTTTTTAACTTCTCCGAAGTGAGCAGCATGCCCACGTTGGTGTCGGCTCGCCCTTTGATGTCACTTCCTGGGCGGAGGACTCGGAAGTGACATCAGAGAGAGTGCTGATGCTGACATGAGCAGCAGCCTCACACTGAAGAAGTAAAAAAGATAAGGGGAAGGCAAAAGTAAGGTGACCATACATCCCGTTTTGAACGGAACCATTCTGTTATTACATTGCCTGTCCCGTGTCTCCACACACCACTTCGGGATGCCAAAATGTCCCGTTTCCAGTGGTCAGGGCGATCTAATAAAGGGACGGTCCCGTTCAAAATCCTGAAAGAGCTGGAGACACAGTTTTCTTTACCTGCTGCCGCTGCCGCTATTCGTGATCCTGCCCCGATCTCTTCCTGTTACTGCACTTGGATTCGCCAGTGCCACCTCGACCCGCCCCTTGGAGCAGTATTCTCCTTCGTAAGAGGCTGGCCCAGAAGCTTTCTCTCCGACGTCACAGTTCACGTCGGAGAGATGCTTGTGCAGGGCCAGATTTAAAGATGGGCACGTGTCTTGGGCCCGAAAATAAGTGTTTCCTGGCCACAGAGCATCAGCGGGAGCTGAAGCAGGCTGAACGATGGACGCTCGGGGACGGCAGAAGCAGGTGGCGGGTGCCCAGAGGAAGAGAAGACGAAGGTTGAGGAACGACAGCAGCAGTGCTGGTCGTGGACCCGTCGCCTTCTCCCCCTGCTCAGTGGCGGCATGTCTCTGAGCAGCTGAGGAGTTCTGGCCCGAATTTGGAGCCGCTGCCGGCGCCGCTGAGGTGCGGCCTCCTTCCCCTCGATGTGCTCATTAGCAGCTGACTGCCCCAGGTCGTGCAGTTAAACTGGTGAGTCGATCCGGGGGCAGTTGAGGGGGGGAGGGGGAAACTCCAGTGCAGAGTTGGCACTTAGCATGTGTAGGGATGGAGGGGGTGAAAAGAGGCTCCACTAGGGAAATATCAAGGTGTTTGAGGGGAGGGGGGTGACAAGGGTGGCCTTGTTCTCTCTAGAACTACACAAATTGCTATTTACATGATTACGATTTGTATACATATGTTATTTCTTGTGTAAATAAGGTAGGTCTTTTATTTTTTAAAATAATTTTTATTGAAAAATTTTCATATTACAATAAGAAATCAATGTAAGGGATATGTAAATATTCAAGAATACTGTATAGTGTCCAGCAAAAGAATAGGAAGGAGCCACTGGGGGCACTAAGAACATGGGAAGGAGGCACTGGGGGCACTAAGGACATAGGACAGAGGCACTGGGGGCACTAAGGATATGGGAAGGAGGCATTGGGGGCACTAAGGACATAGGAAGGAAGGAGGGAGGGAATAGAAAGGGACAATTGCTGGGCCTGAGTGCAGAAAAAAAGACATCAAAAAAAGGATACACGGTCAGAAGGAAACTCAACTAGAGACTCATGAAATCACCAGACAGCAAAGGTAGGAAAAATTATTTTATTTTCAATTTAGTGATCAAAATGTGTCAGTTTTGAGAATTTATATCTGCTGTCTATATTTTGCAAAATATTTGTCTATTTTTCTATAGTTACTGAGGTGACATTGCATATTTTAAAGTCATCTGCCTTGACATCTTTGAAACCGCCCCAAATATAAATGATAGTTAACATTTTTTCTGCATATAGTGTGCTTCGTAGTTTCTAAAAATTTTATGGCTACCATTATGAATTGATAAGATATTATGTGTACATGAAAAATGAATGGAAGGAAGAATCTGGGGGCAAGATTGGGGGTGGGGCTAGGGTGGGATTGGGGCGATGCTAGGGCTGGATTGGGGTGGGGCTAGGGGGGATTGGGGGCGGAACTGACAATTAATTGATGTCCCCTTTTGATGAAAAAAAATAAATGGTCACGTTAGGCAAAGGGCATGCAGCAAGGAGAGGAGCGGAGGGGGGGGGGTGGACAGGGGGAGGGGTGTCGTGCCCTTAAGAAGACTGCACCCGGGGCGGACCGGAAGTAATGTCAGAGAGAGCACCGATGCCGACATGGGCAGCAACCTCACGTTGGGGAAGTAAGAAAGGTATGGGGAAGGTAAGGGGTGTGCGGTGAGGAGACGAGGTGTGGAGAAGACGGCAAAAGCTAGAAGGATGCTAGGTTGCATAGGGAGCGGTATTGATGCCCCTGTATAAGACTTTGGTAAGATCTCATTTAGAATATTGTGTACAATTCTGGAGCCGCACCTTCAAAAAGATATAAAAAGGATGGAGTCAATCCAGAGGAAGGCTACTAAAATGGTGTGTGGTCTTCGTCATGAGGTGTATGGGGACAGACTTAAAGATCTCAATCTGTATACTTTGGAGGAAAGGCGGGAGAGGAAAATATGATAGAGACATTTAAATACCTACATAATGTAAATGTGCATGAGTCAAGTCTCTTTCATTTGAAAGGAAACTCTGCAATGAGAGGGCATAGGATGAAGTTAAGAGGCTCCGGAGTAATCTAAGGAAATACTTTTTTACAGAAAGGGTGGTAGACGCATGGAACAGTCTCTTGGAAGAGGCGGTGGAGACAGAGACTGTGTCTGAATTCAAAAGGGCCTGGGATAGGCACGTGGGATCTCTCGGAGAAAGAGATAATGATTACTGCGGATGGGCAGATTAGATGGGCCATTTGGCCTTTATCTGCCATCATGTTTCTATGTGCACTTAGGAAGGCTACACCTGAAGCGGACTGTGGACTGCCCCCTTCCCTCGAACCACACCACTGAGTTAAGTGACTTGTCCAGAGTCACAAGAAAAGTGGGAATCAAACCCAGCTCCTCTGGGTCCCAGGCCACTACACCAACCCTTAGGCTACTTCTCTATATGTGCTCAGGGGAGGATTTTGGGCAAAGAGCAGGCAGAGATATGAAATACACAAGTTATATAAAATGCACACCTGCTTATTTCAGAGGTGTACTGTATATTTACAACAGCTTTCAAACCAGTATATTTTAGCTATAATTTTGAGCATTTTTGTGCTGAGTTTAATAAAGACATACAGGCCTTTAGGTCTTTATAAAATGGATTTATAATAGGCTGCTGTTTGACTTCGTGACTGGTGGGTGACCTGTTTTAAATTATCCTCTATAAGAAGTGAGGTGTTAAACTGGATTTGATTATGGCCAGAAAGAGAGTAAAATGGAGAGAGAACTCTCCATTTTACATAGCTTTTTACAAAAAAAAAAAAAAATCATTGAATTATGAATGAATATGAAAGAATGCACTAATGTAAAGTAAACAGGGTTGAAGCCATAAAGATTGATGTTACCATGTGTAAAATATTTTTACAAGTATTTTTCTCGATAAACAGAATATAGCTTGGAAATAACAGAAAATGTTGAATTCATTATCCAATGTTCTGAATATTAAATAAATGTTCATTAAAATGGTAGTGCCTGATCTGTCTGACCAGTACAATGGAATGGAACAAAGAAGGATTTCCTATTTCTACTCAAAAGTCTTCTTACTTGCCCCCAATCAAATATCTGAAATAATCCTGTGCCCCTTTTCTATAAGGTTACCTGGGTAGATGTCATGTCCAGAGACTGGAGATCGGCCTATGCTACTGTCTCCACCATCTTGGGGTGAAGAAGTGGGTTGCAGAGGCTGGATAGTGAGGCAGTCGGTAAGGATGCCCCCATCAAGCTCCATGCTGGATCGTAACTGCAATGTAAAAAACAGCAGGGAAACCATTATCTTGAGAATATACAGGAATGCATTACTGATGTTACAGTCCAAATGCCAAAAGAAAAAGAAAACATATTAAAGCAAATGGACCAATTTGCGAAAATGCAAACAGGTTTACAAATAGGCTGGTCTGTGCACGTTTTATCATTTTCGTATGCATTGCTGCTCTTCAGCAGGCATATTTGCAAAACTTAAGCAAAATCATAAATGAGCTACGAACTAGAGAATGACACGGTGACAAAATTCATCACCGTTCCCGTCCCCGTGGATAACTGCGGGAAATAATCCTATGTCATTTTCTAGTGTCTATTTCAACCTCGGTCCTTCTACACCAGCATTCTTCAAAGCAAAGCTTGCGGGTCACTGGTTGTGCCCAATTATACTCGGATTCTTCCCTCTCTCCTTAAAGAATGACATGAAGATGGTTTCCCGCGGTTATCCGCGGGGACGGGAACGGTGATGAATTTTGTCACCGTGTCATTCTCTACTATGAACTCACCCAAATCAACTGATTAGCAATTCAGAGTATGTGAAATTTTGCATGGAGAATCATGCAAATGCAAGAGTTAATTCATAAGTCATTGCAACTATTTTTTTCTCTTGAAAATGCACCAACACTGGAAATCTAATATATTTCATTTCATTTATTTATATACCACTTATATCTTAAGTGGTTTTACATTCAGGTACTTTATCATATTTCTCTGTCTGTCCTGGCAGGCTCAAACTCTATCTAGTGTACCTTAGGCAATGGGGGGATTAAGTGACTTGTCCAGTGTCACAAGGAGCAATGAGAGATTTGAACTCACAACCTCAGGGTGCTGAGGCTGTAGCTCTAACCACTGTGCTACACACTCCCATTATGTATATGTTTGAGAGTGTGTGATATGTACTTCTTAATGTTGCCACCAGATGAGATTTGAGTGCAATGATCTCTGGTAGTGGAGAAGCAAAAAACATGACATTTGAAATCATCGTTTTATTATGGCATATAGTGTATAACATGAACAACAAAGTACAAGTATAAACTGTTAACATCCTTCAAAGTAGTATCCCAGGTTATCTTGTGTGTGAGGGACGCACTGTGAATGCACAGTATTTCAAGTCATTTCTGCAGTACCACTTGGGTCGTGCGGTGTGGGAGAAACATCCAGAACTGTTGCACAGTGCCATAATTCTACATGACAATGTTTTGAAGAATGTTAACAGTTAAATATATTCGCTCTCAAGCTGATTATGTACTTGGTTTAGTGAAACAGGTGACGTTTATTACTTGTTTGTTAATAAAAACTATTTCAAATGTCATGTTTTTTTGCTCCTTCCCTACCAGAGACCGCTGCACTCATCTCTCATCTCGTGGCAACATGTCACACACCTTCAAACGTATATATTGGCACATTTTCCAGAGGAAAAAAAAAAATAGTTGCCAAGACTTATGAATCAACCGTTTATGCACGTATATATTTTTTGTATATGCTTCAGTACAGCTTTCAAAGCAAATTTCAAGCAAATTCTACAATTACATACATTAAAAATGTTCCTACACTCCCCATAAATAAAATTTACCATCCTACAGCACTCCCAACCTATCCCACTGCATTCCTATTTTTCTTTATATTATCCACGTCTAAACAACCAGGTTTTCATCTTTTTCCAAAAGCCAGGTCATTTCTTTTTTTTTTCAGTAAGGCATAGTTTTGAGGGGGTGTGCGTGCATGTGAGCGAAAGTTGCAATTTTTTATCAATGTTTTCAAAATGAAGTCACCATCTGAAAAACATCTAGAGGAATCAAGTAATCCGCATAGAGACTTCCAAATATCAATACATTAGCTAGAACTTATCTAATGGACAATAAATCACTAGAAATATAACATTTTTAAGTGAATACCCAAAATGAAATAGCTGATACGTGTTTTTACAACTCTCAGACTCTTAATACTGTATATACAGTGTGTTTTTTGGCCAGTGGCTTGCATGTTGATTTTAAATAGAAATACAGAAACAGAGAATAATGAAGGCAGATAAAGTTCATATGGCCTATCTATTCTGCCTATCCATGTCATCGACAATCCTTTCCTTTCCCTTAGAGATCCAATGTTCTTGTCAGAAGCTATTTTGAAATCAGATACATTTTTTTTTATATCCACCACCTCCACCGGGAGGATTTTCCACTCATTCACCACCTTTTCTGTGAAAAAGTATTTTCTGAGGTTACTTCGGAATCTCTCCTCTTTCACCTTCGTCCTATGCCCCCTCATCCCAGAATTTTCTTTCACTTGAAAGAAAACTCGCCTCATATGCATTTATGCCACGCAGGTATTTAAACATCTCTATTATATCTCCACTCTCCCACCTTTCCTCCAAAGTATGCATATTGAGATCTTTCAATCGGTCCCCAAATGTTGAACTTAGTTGCTTTTGGTCCCAGCTCTCTCTTTCTTTCTCATACACACACCCTGGCCTATATGCTTTGCTTTAATTAATGTGTATGGCCTGGAGGAACAAACTTTTCAAAGGCAACAAAAACTGAGCCCTGGAGTTTTCCATAACCAGAACATTACATAAATCTACTCTTTCCAGTGAAGACTTGGGATCAGATCTATTGAAAGAAAACCAAGGGCTCCTTTTACTAAGCTGTGATAGCGTTTTTAGCGCACGTAGAATTTTAGCGCATGCTAAACCCGCGCTACGTGGCTAGAACTAACACCAGCTCAGTGCTGGCGTTAGCGTCTAGCAATTTAGCGTGCGCTAAAATCGCTAGCGCAGCTTTGTAAAAGGATCCCCAAATGTCACTTTTGGAAGATAGGATGCTGGACTTGATGAGCCTATCGTTGACCCAAATTTGTCTGTTATTCTGTTCTGAAATTTCAGTCTCTTGCTTCTTCTGAATGTGTGGCTGTACTCCTCTAATACTACAAGCTCTGTTCCGTGTACTATAAACCCACTGGTATGATGTTAACAAGCTTGCTGATAGTTGGCACAAATATGAAAATAATATATAATTACTTAAAAAAGGGGGAGTGGATAATTACACCATTGTAAATGTAAGTAGATAAGTGTACAGTGAATTTTCTTGTAATTAAAATATATATTTTTTTAAGTATATGTATTATTTTGGCAGTCATTCAGCTAAGCAAGAACAGAAAAATCAAGATCAAGTAATGGTTCTTGTAATGATTACTAATTAATTTTCCACAATTGTATTTTTATCTGGAGTTCAGATGACTTCTGCCAGTGTAGATTTCTGTGGGCTTCCCATTATCCACTAGTTGGAAGACGTTTGTTGCTATGGAGAATAAGAAGGCCCCCAACTGGAAATTAGGTGTCTATGCAATGCTAGAACTAAGCAAGTTAAATGCATCTACATTTCCCAAAAATGTATAATGCAAGTCTTCAGCTTAAAAAGGCTAGACCTTATCGAGAGAAATGATAGCATGGAGAAAAGGTAATTGTGTAACAGTTTGTTTAAAGAGGCTTAGAACATGCCTGCTTTATAAATCGGAGCAGCTCTATCTTTGGGCAGTTCAAATAAAAGAACTGTCTTCTCATTCAAATTGGTAACCAAACTTCAGGATTGCAACCGTCACGTTTGAAAGTCACTCAGAGGTATAGAGTTCTTCAAGAAGAGAGTTGCGCCCTCTAGTGATGAACCAAAGTATATTTTTCTGTCGTTGCAACTTTATTAGTTCTGGTTACGCTCCAAGTTTGATTACAAAAGTAAATAAATAAATAAATGTCTTTACAGTCTTTCAAACACTTGAAGCATTCTATCAGCATTGAAAAGGTTTTTCAATTTACATACAATAGGGTCTCCTGAAGAAGGAATCGAAACGGGGCCACGTAGAGACCCCGAACCTGTTATAAACTGAATTATCAAACTGCTCTCAATTTTCTCACAGAGCGATGTTCATTTGAAAAGATTTGTAAAGATAAGAAAAAACAAAGTATTTTCATACAAGTGTTTGAAAGACTGTAAAGACATTTATTTATTTATTTACTTTTGTAATCAAACTTGGAGCGTAACCAGAACTAATAAAGTTGCAACGACAGAAAAATATACTTTGGTTCATCACTAGAGGGCGCAACTCTCTTCTTGAAGAACTCTATACCTCTGAGTGACTTTCAAACGTGACGGTTGCAATCCTGAAGTTTGGTTACCAATTTGAATGAGAAGACAGTTCTTTTATTTGAACTCTAATATTTTTCTGACTTCCACTAATATTTAACTATTAGTACCCCAGTGACATTATAAAGAAACTATCTTTGGGCAGAGCAGAGGGCAAACCTTGGGGACAGTAATAAGTGCCCTTCAAAAATCTTTCTGGTATATTTCTCCCTCCGTATTTGCGGTTTCAGCAATCGCAGTTTCGATTATTCGCAGGTTTTAGCTTGCTGGCTCCTCCCCCCCCCCCCAAATTACATCAGCTTGCATAGAGAAATCACCGATTCCAAGCGTTTACAGAGAAAATTGCCAATTCCCTGCACTTTCTTCACCGTGTTTTGCCTCTTCCTCAGGAACAGGCCAGGTCTCCCACCATCTTATTCACAGTTTCACCATGTTCACGATGGTTTTTAATAGAAAATAGTGAATAACATATGAAAAAGTTATTTGCGGTTTTTCTGCATTCACGGGTCTGTTAAACCCCTATCACCGCGAATACTGAGGGAGAAGTGTAGTCATGTCCCTTTGCTTCAATTGGTTGATTTACAGGAGCAGTTTTCAAACTGTCCCCATTGGTACAAAGTCCACAAGGAATTTTTACCCATGGTCTTTGCAATATTTTTCAAAAGAGAAGTATGCAGGGACTTTCACTTAGAAAACAGTTGCATGGACGAGGGGTGTGTGTGTGTGTGTGTGCTGAAAAGTACTCAACCCAACCAACCAACTTTCTAAATTTTTTAGCATTATTTTGCAACTGTAACTGAAAAGGGTGTTATCTTATTTCGTTAAGTGCCAATTTGTAGAAACAAAATTCTCTGTTTTGACGCTGTTTCAGATCATTGATAAAACCATACCCACGTCATTCTCATCTTGCTTGGGCGGAGAGCTTTTCAGCACCCCCTTGAACATGGTGAACTAGATTCAGCAATCGGTGCTCAAACAACAGCACCGAAACAAAAAGTCTGCAAGGAGCTGTATTCTATAGGCAGCACTTAGATCCGATTTCCACACCAAACTATGGGTACGAGAGTTTACACCAACTGAAACCTGGTGTAAATCCTCGGTACGTAATTTAGGCACGGATCCCCGATATTCAGTAATACTGCCTGCATCTTTACCGAATGCTCTTGACCTGCTCTTACATCTCCCGTGGCCACACCCTTTTTTGAGTTGTGCACTATATGATTTGTGCACAGATCTTTATAGAATAGCGCTTAGCAGGTTGTGCGCACAATCCAAATCGTTACCAATTAACCCCGATAATTGATTGTTCGGGCCTGATTATTGGCACTAATTAGCTTGTTATCCAATTTAGTTGTCTGCACATCTCAGGGTAATATTCAATTTTGTGCGTGGATCTTTGCGCGCCATTTATGGAATCCAAGGGAGTATATGGGGCTTGTACTGGAAGGTTTATATTTAAGTGCAGAAAATAGGCGCGCACATGTGCTTTTATTTTTGGCTTTGCTCAGACTCACACACGTGTGTTTATCACTCAGGGCAGCACGCACAGAGCTCCAGCAAAATGGAGGAAAGCGCCGGGTTGGGAGCGATTTTGATTAGCCAGGCTATGCTCAGCACAAAGAGCCCTAACCGTTTTAGAACTCCTCTCGTATGAGGAATGACGAAAACGGTTAGGGCTCTTCAGCTTGGAAAAGAGACGGCTGAAGGGAGATATGATTGAAGTCTACAAAATCCCGAGTGGAGTAGAACGAGTACAAGTGGATCGATTTTTCGCTCCGTCAAAAATGACAAGGACTAGGGGACACTCGATGAAGTTACAGGGAAATACTTTTAAAACCAATAGGAGGAAATTTTTTTTCACTCAGAGGATAGTTAAGCTCTGGATCGCGTTGCCAGAGGATGTGGCAAGAGCGGATAGCGTAGTTGGTTTTAAGAAAGATTTGGACAAGTTCCTGGAGGAAAAGGCCATAGTCTGTTATTGAGAAAGACATGGGGGAAGCCACTGCTTGCTCTGTATTGGTAGCATGGAATATTGCTACACCTTGGATTTTGGCCATGTTCTAGTGACCTGGGTTGGCCACCGTGAGAACGGGCTACTGGACTTGATGGACCATTGGTCTGACCCAGTAATGCTATTGTTATGTTCTTAAAGTGGGAGGAACTGTGCCTGGTGCCTGCGCACAAGAGCTGAGCGGTAGGTACAGCTCTTGTGCGCAGTCCCAGTATAATGCAGGGCTGTGATTGTGGAGCTTTGCTATGCAGCAACAAAAAGGGAAAAAAGAATCGAAGCTTTCAGCTGAAACTGAAGACTTGTTTGCTGCAGTGGTGTGCCTGGCATATTTGACACCCAGGGCCCATCATTTTTTGACACCCCCCCCTCCCATCTGTATGAGGAACGTGATTTTTGGTAACAATCCACACGTCACACAGGGGTGTACCTAGGAAAAGGCAGCATCTTATCTTTTTGTAATCCGCTTTGAACCGAAAGGTAATGGCGGAATAGAAATCTGTAATGTAGTGTAATGTAATCTTACATACTGCAGTGAGCAGTACTTCAATAAACCCATTGTAAACCTAAACCAGACTAGTACAGATCAATCCTACACAGTCAATCCTAACTGAAAACCATGTCTTTTCAAACACAAAACACATAAAACACCTTTGCCTAGTATGTAATCACAAACTAACCCCTCCCCCTTTTACAAAGCTGTAGTGTGGTTTTTAGCCATGGTGGTAACAGCTCAGATGCCAACGCATTTTGTAAATGGGGAGATAGAATGGAAATACGTAGACAGGGGTTAAACTGAAGCACCAAGAAGCTGGACTCTGCATACCACAGAAACAGCAATGCATCTCTCCTAAAGCAAAAAAAAAAAAAAAAAATATATATATATATATAATTTTTTTTCTACCTTGTCTTCTCTGATTTTTGCTTTCCTCACCTTCTTGTCACTCTCTTCCTTTCATCCACTGTCTACCCTCTCTCTGCCCCTTCTATATGGCATCTTCTCTCCTTCTATTCCCCTTCCAGAAACTTTATATCTCCCCCTTCCATCTCTCCCTTCACCCCCATTGGTCTGGCATCCATCTTCTTCCCTTTCCTCCTCCAATGGTTTGGCATCTCTCTCCTCTCCTTCCCTTTCCCATACCCCCATAGTCTGGAATTTCACTCTCTCCTCTCCCTTCCCCCCACTTCCATCAGCTTCTATCCCCTTTCTTTCCCTCCACCACCCTTCCATACCACCCTGACTCCCTTTATCACCTTTCACCATGCTTCCATAACACCCTGACCCCCTTTCTCATCCTCCACACCCTTTCATACCACCCTGACCCCCTTTCTCACCCTCCACACCCTTTCATACCACCCTGACTCCCTTTCTCTCCCTTCACCACCCTTCCATACCACCCGGACCCCCTTTCTCACCCTTCACCATGCTTCTATACCACCCTGACCCTTTTCTCACCCTTCACTATGCTTCCATACCACCCTGACCCCCTTTCTCACCCTCCACACACTTCCATACCACCCTGACCCCATTTCTCATCCTCCACACCCTTCCATACCACCCTGACCCCCTTTCTCACCCTTCACCACGCTATCATACCACCCTGACCCTCCTTTCTCACCCTCCACACACTTCCTTACCACCCTGACCCCCTTTCTCTCCCTCACCACCTTTCCCTACCACCTTGACCCCCTTTTTCTCCTTCCACCACCCTGCTATGCTCCTTTCTCTCTCCATCCAAATCAGCATCCTACATCTGCTGCCTCTGATCCGGAGGAGGTAGGTGATGTCGGAGGGGGGCTGGGCCGGCAGATGCAGGGAGTTGCAGCAAGGTCCTGCGATGACTGCAGCTGGCGGTCCACCCCTGCCCCCCGACGTCACTTGCCTCTTCCGGAGCAGAGGCAGCAGAAGTAGTCATTGCGGGACCACCTTAGTGCGGCTGCCGTACTTATTCCAGAGTAGAGTCGGCAGCTGCGCTGAGGTGCCATTTTGAGCAGCGCGGGAGATTCCGGACTTGGCCGGCTGTGCACCCCCTTGAAGCGTGCACCCGGGGCGGATCTCCCCCCCCCCCACTCTTGGTACGCCACTGGTTTGCTGTAGCAAGTTCTGAAGTCTTTTTTATTTAGGGGGGAGGGGAGAGAGCTCATAGCACAATCTGGCTACAGCTGTTGCATGTTTTGTATTCATGTATGGTCAGGATGCAATTGTTAGGCGCGAAACCCACATACATATAAAACACTCACAAACATCTCCTATTCAAGCAAAATTGAAGTTACCCACAGCTCCAAACCTGCCAGAAAACTGTGACCACTGAACGGTGGGTGTTCCCTGCTGTGCGTTACATGGAATGCTCAGTTTGTTCCACTACTAATGAGCTCCTTGCAATGCATTTGCATAAGATTCTCGGAGGTTGCTTCTGTGATTGGTAAAAAGCCCTCGAGAGCCTTATATAAATCGGTCCCGGGAAAGATGATGGAAGCACTGATTAAAGACAGCATCTGGGAACACATCGACAACTATGGGCAGCTAAAGTCAAGCCAGCATGGCTTCTGCAAGGGCAGGTCAAGCCTCACGAACTTATTATACTTCTTTGAGGGGGTAACCAGCCAGGTGGATAAAGGGGAATCCATAGATATCATTTACCTTGACTTCCAAAAAGCCTTTGACAAGTTGCCACACGAAAGACTACTAAGGAAGCTATGGAACCATGGGGTGCAAGGGGAGGTCCACCGATGGATCAAGAACTGGCTGGTGGACAGGAAACAGAGGGTTGGAGTAAAGGGACATTACTCAGACTGGCAATGGGTCACGAGCGGAGTTCCACAGGGGTCGGTGCTGGGACCGCTCCTATTCAATATATTCATAAACGACCTTGAGGCAGGAACAAAATGTGAGGTTATTAAATTTGCGGATGACACCAAACTATATCGTAAGGTCAATAACATGGAGGACTGCGAAGATCTACAAAAAGATCTGACAACACTGGAAAAATGGGCTAAAAAGTGGCAAATGAGTTTCAACATAGGGAAATGCAACATAGGGAAATGCATATAGGGAAAAAAAACCCGATGTTCACTTACAAAATGGGGGGATCAGCGCTAGGGGTGAGCGACCTTGAAAGAGACCTGGGAGTGATGGTAGACACAACATTGAAGGCGTCAGCGCAGTGTGCCACGGCCTCAAGGAAAGCAAACAGAATGTTGGGTATCATTAAGAAGGGTATCACGACCAGGACAAAGGAAGTCATCCTGCCACTGTATCGTGCTATGGTGCGCCCGCACCTGGAGTACTGTGTGACAGTTCTGGTCGCCATACCTCAAGAAGGACATGGAGGTACTTGAGAGGGTCCAGAGAAGAGCAACTAAGCTAATAAAGGGCATGGAGGACCTCTCATATACTGACAGACTGAAAAAGCTAGGGCTTTTCTCCCTGGAAAAGCGGAGACTTAGAGGAGACATGATAGAAACCTTCAAGATCATGAAGGGCATAGAAAAAATAGACAAGGACAGATTTTTCAAATTAAGGGGATCAATAAGTAAAAAGGGGGCACTCAGAGAAATTGAAAGGGGAGAGGTTTAGAACAAACGCCAGGAAGTTCTTTTTCACACAGAGGGTGATGGATACATGGAACGCGCTACCAGAGGATGTGATAAACAGGAGCACGCTACAGGGGTTCAAAGACGCTTTGTATAGGTACTTGGAAGACAAAGGGATTGAGGGGTACAGATAAGAGTAGAGGTAGATTATAGGGATGGGATTAGAGTTAAGTTACAAAATTAATCAGGGACCACTGTTCAGGCACTAGGCCTGATGGGCCGTCGCGGGAGCGAACCGCTGAGCAAGATGGACCTCTGGTCTGACTCAGCGGGGGCAACTTCTTATGTTCTTGTTTTTTCCATGAGTAGAATTTTGCCAAGAAGTGTACACATGGATTGGAAATGTGAGCTATGCATATGATATTCTCTGCTGGCCTAAATATGCCTCTTTAACTCAGTTCAGCTAAACGTGCACACCTTTCGAAAGTGCATGTGGACTTTTATAAAGGTTTCATCACACGTAAAAGCTTTTTCTACATAGAGAAAAGGCTTTTTTATAACATTGCTCAGTGGTATACTCACATATAAGTATGCACACTAATAATATGGTACATATTTATTACTCCTAGAGGAATTCTGTGTAGCAAAATTTAAAATTCTGCATACAACATTTTAAAATTCTGCAAAATTCTGCACACTTTCTGGTTGATGTTCCACATTCTTTTAACCACTGACTGCCGCAGGCAGAATTAGTCCCAGGTATTCAGTGTTAGGTCATGTCCAGATACCAGTATTGAATATCCGGGGCTAATAACAGTTGTTTTGGTCATAGGAATATAAGAATTGCCATACTGGGACAGGCCAAAGGTTCATCAAGCCCAACAGTGGCCAACCTAGGTCCCAAGTACCTTGCTAGATCCCAAGTAGTAAAACAGATTTCAGAGCCCTTAGCATGAGCGTGGTCCTGGGGTAGAAGGAGATGATGTCTCATTAAATGCTTCTCTGCTGCCAAAAAGGTTTTGCACTTGGTGAGAAGTTGGCTTGAGTATGGATGGCAGGAAAGACTCTAATTGACAGGAAAGAAGGTGTGAAAAAAGAGGGAACAAGAAAGAGAAGGAAACACCTATAGAGTAGTGGTCTCAAACTTGCGGTCCAGGGGCCACATATGGCCCGCCAGGTACTATTTTTAGACCCTCAGTATTATAAAGAATTATTCTTTATGGAAAACTTGTGCTTTAAGTGTCTGGTGGTTGTATCCGGCAGTCGCGTTTTGGAACGTTGCCCGCCTGACTGCTGTAACTTCATGCAAGCGCTTTCCTGCATCTGTACGCGATTGTCCTCTCCACTCCACCTCACAATTGCATGCAGACGCAGGAAAGCGCTTGTATGAGGTTATAGCAGTCAGGCGGGCAACGTTCCAGAATGTAAGGTAACCATTGGAGGCAGTGCAGCTTGTGCGTGTGTCCAGTGCTAGAGGAGGTGAGAGCTGATGGCGGATGCAGACGAGACTGCTGGACACATAAGGCACAGGTTTTCCATAAAGAATCATTATTTATAATACCAAGGGCTTCAAAATAGTTGGATCAAAATCTTGTCTCTTGCAGTTGATACTTTGATAATTTTTCACTTTCTCCATGTTGCCCTGCTTTCAGCTGTGTATAGCTGAAATTATCAGAAGTAATTAGGGAAAGATTTATAAACAATTGAACTTAAAAAAACAACAATAGTTTATAAATATTTCCTTAACTGCTTCTGATAATTTCAGATAATTCACATTTTGGATTTGTAGGTACTTACCTCATGCAAAGTTGTCATTTCTTTAATAAGACATTAACTATTTTTTCTGCGGCCCTCCAAGTACCTACAAATCCAAAATGTTGCATTGCGAAGTGTTTGAGTTTGAGACTACTGCGATAGGGGGAGCAAGAGAGAGGGAGAAAGGAGAAAAGAGCAGCCTGTAGTTGGATTGAGAAATACAAGGAAGAAAGAAGCAGGTGGAAATGCCTGTAGAAAGAGGGAGGAGGTAAAAGGAGGGAGATAATATCTGCTAGTGAAATTGAAACAGGAAGCAGGTAAGATGGGTGTGAAAAGCAAGTCTGATAGGAGGGAGAGAGGGAGGGAATGCAGTAAAAAGGGCTAGATTCACTAAGCAAACCAATTGTGTACCGATCGGTTTGCGACACCTTAGCGACCAAATTTCCCTCCGGCCCGATTCACTAACCTCTCCTGTGATCCACTTCCAATCCGTGCATGCAAATGAGGGGAACTGCATGCATAACGTGACCATTTATTTTTTTTCATCAAAAAGGGGATCTTTTAATTGTCAGTCCCACCCCAATCCCACCCTAGCCCCGCCCCAACCCTGCCCTTGCCCCGCCCCCAATTCCGCTCCCAATTTCTTCCATTCATTTTTCATGTACACATAATATCTTCATATTAATTCATAATGGTAACATTAAAATTAAAAAAAACTACAAAGCACACTATACGCAGAGAAAATGTTAATTATCATTTATATTTGGGGGGTTTTCAAAGATGTCAAGGCAAATGACTTTAAAATATGCAATTTCACCTCAGTAACTATAGAAAAAAAGACAAATAGGCCCTGATTCTGTATAGGATGCCCGGGAGAGGTGTCCTATACAGAATCGGGCCTACACTAACCCCGATTCTGTAACCGGTGTCCATGTTACAGACGCCGGTTAGAGAATCGGGTTAGAGTAGAGGCGGCCGCTACACTTATTGCGGCAAGGGATAAGTATAGCGACCGCCTATCCGATCGCCGGCAGGAGGGTGCTGAACCCCTCTTGCCAGAACTCCCCCCACAAACTCCCAATCGCCGGCAGGAGGGTGCCCAACCTCTCTTGCCAGAAAGCCGGACCCCCTCCGGACCCCCCATGCTAACGACCTCCCCCCCGATGACTCCCCTAACCTCCCCCCCAACTAACCTTTAAATGCTGGACGGGTCTTGCTGCCGTTCAGCCGACAGGCTTGCCTCATCGAAATGAGACGGGCCCACCCTTTCCCGGCCCATCCCCGCTAAGTCTAAGGCCTGAATGGCCCAGGCTCTAGAAGACTGGACCAATCAGGCCTTAGGCATAGCGGGTCTGCCCATCCCCACTAACCCTAAGGTGTGATTGGCCCATGCTCATAGGCACCTGGGCCAATCAGGGGAGGCTTGAGCCCTATGGAGGCTTGAGCCCTTCCTTATTTGTGCTCAGTCCCCCTCCAAAACTGCAACACCCATTTACACAGTTGGTGGGGATGCTGAAGCCCTTCCAGCCAGTTCCCAAGCCGCGCCTGGCACTGTTTCTTTAACACAGAAGTCGGTGGCGTGTCTTTAGCTCCCGCTGGACCTTCTCATGTATACTCAGGTCATCTATTGTAATAACCCATTAATTTTGTCATCAGGATGTTTTCTGCCTTCATCAGCTACTGTATATAATCTAAAACAGTGACCTGTGAGAAATTTTAAGTGAAAAGTTCTCTGCTAGGAAAGGTCTGCGAGGTCTTTATTCAGAAAAAGCTCAGTAAACACTAGAGTATGGCTTTATATTTGTTCCTCCTGTTTCAGAGGCTCCTTTTATTAAGGTGTGTTAGGGTATTAACGCACAGAATAGCGCGCTCTGAATTGCCGCACGCGCTAGTCCTTAACGCCAGCATTGAGCTGGCATTAGTTCTAGCCGCGTAGCGCGTGGTAATATCCTGCGTGTGCTAAAAACACTAGCGCACCTTAGTAAAAGCAACCCTTAGTGCACAATTATTAAATGGGCATAATTCCTGCAGTTGGATCTCTGTGTACATTAAGCTTTAAGAAAATCAGTTTGCTAATCTGTAAATAATATCACAATTATAAAATTGTGACTGTCATTACTTCCTAGCCCCCCAACTTCCAGCAGGCATCTTAACTTGCAAAGCATAGCCACTTTTCCATAATGTTCCCCAGAGCACACTGGGGATCTCATTTCACTAGCACTTCAACACTATATGATCTAATTATTATTATGATGATTAATATTATCATTAGCCTTCTTGCTTTCCCTATCCCAGCCTATCAAATACGACAGCTTCCATTAATTGCTTCCTTTCAAGCATGCTATTTTCCACTCTAGCTGAACTTCCCTAGTGTATAATTAAACTAGCCACAGAAAAATTGATTTATGGCACCGTATCTTCTTGCTTTGAGCTGTCAGATCATGCTTGGGTGCATGTGTTGTTTATGCTTTGTTTTGTTTTGTTTCATGCTTAGTTGGAGTAATAGGGCACAGGCAACACCAACCAGCTCACACGACGCGTCTGTGTGGCTCAGCTTTGGCTATATCATCGCAACACAGCCTCTAAATGTTATCAGACATGAGTAATGCTGAAAATATGTGCCATTCAGTCAGAAAATGAAGTCCCCCACCACCACCTAACCAACACTTTTAATTAAAAATACTTATACAAGTTAGCATTGTAGATGCAGGCAGTTTGTTTCCTGCTGGCCAAATCTGGGATATGAGTCAATGTGGTCGGAATAAATGTAGTCAAGGACATTTACACAAACATGAGACTCGTTATTAGTGACTTCAAAGTTCCAAAAACATCATTTAAAGCCTCACCTTATAGCCCTGGGTTAGCAGTATTTTTTTTCCCCACAATTTTGCATGTTTAATCCATAATTTCCAACTGGTGTTTTCAGGCACATCCTATTTGCTCACGGTTGGGGTTTAGCAGATTCCTTGCTATGCTCTGCACATCTGCTACAGATCAGAAAGCCATACCGATGGTTTGGATGCACCTCCAAAATTAGAGAACTCACCCCTGTGTCCTTTGCAGGATAGCATTTGTGAAATTCCTACCGTAAATTAGTCATTGCGATTTTCAAACTGTCCGCATTGGGACAAAGACAGTATGTACTTTTTACCCACAGGCTTTGCACCAATTTTAAAGGGCCTGTACGCCTTCACTTTGAAACTTGCTGTGGGTCTAAAGTCACTTACACTTGCCTTTTGTATGGGTAGAATTGGGCTAGAAATGTTCATGTGAAGATTTTAAAATACAATCTATATGTACATAACTTCTCCTCCCTTAGACACTAATCCCCGGATTCTCTAACCGTTGCTCATGACTGCGGCCGCCGATTGTGTGTCAATCATGCAACAGCACAGGTTAGAGAACTGCGCCTGATTCACACAAAGATAGGCGGCTGAAATGTAGGCCAGAAAACCCTGGCCTATATTTTAGCCACCTATCATTGCAGGGAGGATCCTGAAACTAGACTGCAGCTTGTCATCAGCTACTCACGGCAGGGGAATTTCCCCCAATGAGCTCAGCTGGCAGAACTCCCCAAAACCACGGCTTCGGGGAGTCCTGCCGGCTCAGCTGTACCTCTTTAAAATCTTTGCCTGTGCGAGCAACTACTCTAGCCTGCTGCTTGTGCTAGCTGGGCTCCCTCTGAAATCACTTCTGGGTATCAGGGCCAGGAAGTGACATCAGCACAAGTAACAGGCTGGAAAAGCTGCTCGTGCTGGTGAAGATTTAAAGAGGTAAGGAGGTGGTAAGGGAGGGCATAAGTGTGGTCTGGAGCATGGGTGGTTTGGCATGGAAGGAGAAGGGGGGGCCACCATCCCGGGCACCTCCTTCTCTCGATACGCCACTGACCCCAGCCCACCCATGGCTATGCCACTGCTAGAGAACACCTGCTAGGAGTCTATTCTATGAAGAAAAATAGGTGCCTACTTTCCTTTATAGGATGCTAGCAGGCACTTAAGCCCAGTTATATTGTTTTATTTAATTATTTATATTCCACAATTCTATGTGGATCACAAATTATTCAAGTACTTTGGCTCGGTCCAAAACTAGATCACCTACCCACCTCCATCCCACTACCCTCTGGCTCCTCTCTGCAGCTTGAGTTCTCGAGCAAGGTCTTGGGCATCATCATTGATTCCACATTGTCCTTCAATGACCACCTCCAATCCTTGGTTAAAAAAAATGCTTTTTCAGCATTCACATGCAGAGGAAAGTTAGATCCTGCTTCCAACAAAAACATTTTACCCTCCTTGTCCAATCCATCATCCTCTCCAGATTGGACTATTGCAACTCTATCTACTTAAGCCTAACTAAGAAAAACCTCCACAGACTCCAACGAATTCAGAATGCCACGGCCAAGCTCATCTTCGCTAAAAGTAAATTTGACCATGTCTCCCCGCTCCTGGCCAAGCTCCACTGGCTTCCGATAATCACCAGGGTCCACTATATATGCGCCTGTTTAACTTTCAAAATCCTATATGGTATCCTCCCTCCCTTTATCCCTCTTTCTTGGAATTCCTCAAACCCTAATACCACCAGATCCTCCCACACATTAAAACTATCCTTCCCCTCGCTAAAAGGCATTTCCCACACAGGAAAGCTAGGGACCTCCCTCCACTTCAAAATCTCTGAGCTCTGGAACAACCTTACCTCCCCTCTTCGGAACTTGAGCTCTCTCCAAGTTTTCCGCAAACATCTGAAAACCTGGCTTTTCTCAAAAAATGTAAGTCTCCCTCCAACTTAGGAATCAAGGAAACTCTTATATCTTGGCATCCCAAGTCCTCTAAATTTTCTTCACACTTCTACCTCTAACCCTCTGTTGTAATTCCTTCCTATTTCTCCTACTGTAAACCGCTTCGAGCTCTACGAACGTGGAGATGATGCGGTATACAAACCTAAGGATTAGATTAGATTAGGTACTCAAGTATTTTTCCCTATCTGTCCCAGTGGGCTCACACTCTATCTAATGTACCTTGGGCACTGGGTGACTTGCTCAGGGTCACAAGGAGCAATGCGGGATTTGAACCCTCAACCTCAGGGTGCTGGAGCTATATTTATTTATTTAATTTTCTATACCGTTTTCCCAGGGGAGCTCAGAACGGTTTACATGAATTTATTCAGGTACTCAAGCATTTTTCCCTGTCTGTCCCGGCAGGCTCACAATCTACCTAATGTACCTGGGGAACAGGGGGATTAAGTGACTTGCCCAGGGTCACAAGGAACAGCCTGGATTTGAACCCATAATCTCACGGTGCTGAGGCTGTAGCTCTAACCACTGCACCACACATTTGTGTACATGTGGTTATACCAGCCATAGAGCTGACATTAATGCTCACACCTAAATCTGGGAAAATTGCATGTAATTTTAGTATTCTATACTAAATTCTAGTGTCCTTCTGTCAAATAAATGTAAGATAGGTACACAGTTACAGATTACCTGTAAGTGAATTTCTGTAATTTATACTTACACGTGTACACATAAGCATGTGTGTGTCATTATTCTAACCATTTGTACAGGTAGTCAGTGAATATATGATAGTGCCTTATTAATGGAATTACCCCCTCCTCTTTCCCGAGAACCTATTTAGCAATTTCTTTAGGCACCTGAATAGGGAATGACATGGGAAAAAATTTTGTCCCCATCCCCGCTAGTCCCCACCCTCATCCCTGAAAGCTCGTTCCCCATCCCCGTAAATCGTCTAATCCCATCTGCACAAGCCTCAAATAGTTATGATTTTATATTGAACTTCTTTTACTAAAGTATAAAAAGAAGCAATATTCTGTACAATTGTCATTTTATAAACAGAAATAATACAGAGAAAGGATCAACTCTCCTCTCCCCTTCACAAATATCTCCTCCACTATCGAGAAAACTGAATATGCCAAATTAATTCAGAATGCTACAGAGCAAAATCATGCTAACAGAATACTGCAATCACACATGACAGGAATAGTGCTAGCAGTGGAGTACCTAGCATATGTGGCACCCAGGGCCCATCGTTTTTGACCCCCCCACCCCCATCTATATGAAAAACATGATTTTTAGTAACAATCTAAACGTTACACAAGAGTATACCTAGGAAAAGGCAGCATCTTACATAATGCAGTGAGCAGTACATCAATACACCCGTTGTAAAACTAAACAAGCCAGACCAGTACAGATCATTCCTGTAATCAATCCTAACAGAAAACCATGTCTTTCGAACACAGAACACAGAAAACACCTTCGCCTAGTATGGAATATGTAATCACAAACTAACCCCTCCCCCTTTTACAAAACTGTAGTGCAGTTTTTAGCCATGGTGGTAGAATTCTGAGCATCAGAGCTGTTACCATCATGGCTGGCGCTAAAAAACACTCCACAGTTTTGTAAAAGGGGGGATAAAATAGAAATACATAGACAAAGGTTAAATTGAACCAGTAAGAAGCTGGACTCTGTCTACAATGTAACACCACAGAAACAGTGACACATGTCTCCTAAAGCAATAAATAAATAGAAAATTTTTTTTCTACCTTTGTCTTCTCTGGTTTCTGCTTTCCTCATCTTCTTGTTACTCTCTTCCTTCTATCCACTGTCTGCCATCTCTCTGCCCCTATATGGCATCTTCTCTCCTTTTATGCTCCTTCCAGAAACTGTATGCCTCCCCCTTCTATCTCTCCTTTCACCCCCATTGGTCTGGCATCGCTCTCCTCTCCTTCCCTCTCCCACACCTCTCCTCTGCAATCCCTTTTTTCCCTCATTTTCCTTTTCAATTTATTTTCTGCATCTGTCTAGATTATGTTCTTACTACCCCCTCATCAATTTCCTTTTTTACTGTCTACCTACAGCTCGCCACTTCTTTCCCTCACCCACTACAGTATTTCACTAACTCAATCCTTTTCCCCCCCATCATGTGTCCTCCTTTTATTTATCCCCTCCTTCCATCACGTGTCCTCTTTCTCTACCCCTTCCATCTAATACCTTCTCCTCTCTTTGTCCACTTCCATCCAGCATCTGCTCCCATTTCCTTCCTGCATTTGCTCCATTATCTCTCCTATCCGCACTTCCATCCAGCACAGGCTCCCCCTCTACCCTCCCCACTACTATCCAATGTCTGCCCTTTCTCTCTCCATCCACCCCTCTTCAATTAGCATCTACCCCCTTTCTTTCCCTCCAATCCAATTCCATCCAGTATTCTTTCCCCTTATGCCTCTCTCAAATTTCCCTGCACACCAATTCCATCAGTACTACCCTCCCATACCACCCTCTCTCCACCACTCTTCCATACCAGAAGTCCTGCTCCCTTCTCTCCCTTCATGCAGCAAGGTCCCGCGATGACTGTAGCTGCCGGCTGCCAGTCCACCCCACTCTGACGCACTTGCTCTGGAGCAGAGTCGGCAGCCACGCTGAGGTGCAAGAAGGTCCTGCGATGAGTACGTCTACTGGCTCTGCTCCGGAAGAATTAAGTTACGTCGGAGGGGTATGACCCGGCAGACGCAGACATCGTGAGACCTTGCTGCAACTCCCTGCGTCTGCCAAGTCCACCCCCTCCGATGTAACTTACTTCTTCCGGAGGAGAGCCATCAGACATACTCATCGCAGTACCTTCCTGCACCTCAGCGCAGCTGCCGACTCGGCTCCAGGACAAGTACATCAAAGGGGGTGCACTGGCAGTCGCGCTGAAGTGCAGGTCTTTTTCAACAGTAAGGCAGGACGTTCCGGACTTGGACCCGGAAGGCTATACACCCCCCTAGGACGTGCACCCTGGGCAGACCGCCCCCCCTTGGTATGCCACTGAATGCTAGGGGTGTTCAATTAGGGTAACTGCATCATGCTCAGAAAGCCAGCTAGAAGCTAAAGATTCACGGCCTTGGCTTTGCAGTCCCCAGTGATGTCTAACACCAGCTCTAGCAGGATATATATTTCATAAGAACATAAGCAATGCCTCCGCTGGGTCAGACCTGAGATCCATCGCGCCCAGCAGCCCATTCATGCGGCGGCCCAACAGGTCCAGGACCTGTGCAGTACTCCTCTATCTATACCCTTCTATCCCCTTTTCCAGCAGGAAATTGTCCAATCCTTTCTTAAACCCCAGTACCGTACTCTGCCCTATTACGTCCTCTGGAAGCGCATTCCAGGTGTCCACCACATGTTGGGTAAAGAAGAACTTCCTGGCATTTGTTTTGAATCTGTCCCCTTTCAACTTTTCTGAATGCCCTCTTGTTCTTTTATTTTTTGAAAGTTTGAAGAATCTGTCCCTCTCTATTCTCTCTATGCCCTTCATGATCTTGTAAGTCTCTATCATATCCCCTCTAAGTCTCCTCTTCTCCAGGGAAAAGAGACCCAGTTTCTCCAATCTCTCAGCGTATGAAAGGTTTTCCATCCCTTTTATCAGACATGTCGCTCTCCTATGAACCCTCTCGAGTATCGCCATATCCTTCTTAAGGTACGGCGACCAATATTGGACGCAGTACTACAGATTCGGACGCACCATCACCCGATACAACGGCAGGATAACTTCTTTCATTCTGGTAGTAAACCCCTCTTGATTATACCTAGCATTCTATTCTCTCTCTTAGCGGCCACTGCGCACTGTGCCATCGGCTTCATTGTCATGTCCACCATTACCCCCAAGTCCCTTTCTTGGGTACTCTCATTCAATAACATCCCTCCCATCGTATAGTTGTACCTCAGGTTTCTGCTTCCTACTTGCAATACTTTACATTTCTCAACGTTGAACTTCATCTGCCATCTCGTCGCCCATTCCCCTAGTTTGTTCAAGTCCCTTTGCAATTTTTCGCAGTCCTCCTTAGTCCGAGCTCCACTATAGAGAGGCATGTCCGATTAGGTCTCTAGCATCACGTGACCCCCACCGCTGTCTCATTACCTAGTTTGGTGTCGTCCGCAAATTTTATTATCTCACACTTCGTCCCTGTTTCTAGATCATTTATGAATATATTAAATAGCAGCGGCCTGAGCACCGAGCCCTGATATATTCTAATCACAAAATAGAAAATAAAATTATTTATTTCTACCGTTTTTTGTCAGGTCATTTTATTCTTCAGATCATGTTGGTCTCAGGCGCTGGTCTCTGTTTTCTTTTGCCTTCTCTTAACTCACTTGCTAGGGTCTCCTGATCATTTGACATTTCTTCTTTCTCCATGCTTACCATCCATCTTCTATCTCTGTGTATGTATTGTTCCCCATGTTCAGCATCTCTCTTCTCTATGTCTCCTATATGTCCCTTTCTAGTATTTCCTATATGTCCCTTTCTACTATTTCCCCTGGGCCCATCTTCCTGCCTTCATCATCTCACCATTCTATGACCCTCTCCCCCTGTGTACAGTATCACTCCTCTATATCTCTCCTGTCCAGCATTTTCATTCTGCGTTCTTATTCTTTCCCATGTCTAGTCATCTTCTCTCTGTGCCCATATACCCTTCCATGTCTAGCATTATCCCTTTGTGTCCATATATCACCCCAAATGCAGCATTTCACTTTTTGTCCCTGTTCCCATCCATGCCCACTATCTCCTCTCTTTTTATATGTATACTTCGCTGTGTCCAGCTTCTCCCCTCTCTTATTCCCTTACACCAATGTGTCTCTCACACTCTCTCTTTACTCCCTCCACTATGTTCATTTTTCACTCACTCTTACTTCATCCCCTTGGTTTAGCTATTCTCTTAAAGGGTTAGGGTCTGGAGAGAATCTTGGCTATGTGTTGGGGGGATAGGCAGGGGAGGGAGGGAGGGATGAAAGATGCAGAAACCTGCAATGGGTTGGAGGGGAGAAAAACTACACCTTGTGGCTCTTTATAAATCTTGGGTCAAATATTTTGGATAAATTGGCTTTTGGCTATAAAAAGGTTGCCAACTCTTGCACTAAGGTTTTGCTCTGAAATCTATTGGGAAGCAAGAGTAAGCATCTACTTTCGTGCTTTCAAAGACTCCATGAAACTCATTAAAATATTTTATCGGCACATGGAGAAATGCACTGAGAGGGTAAGGATCAGTGAGCAGTGCCCTTGGTAACCAGAAAACCATTCTGCGGAAAAAGTGCAGTAAAGAATAAGTGTTTTAATCCTTTGCTCTAATCTCTTACTTCCTCTTCTCAAAATGAAATATAAATCAGGTTCTGTGCAGTTCAACAATTCTCCCTCCTCCCCCCCCCCCCCCCCGAAGGGGATGTTTGGTGAAAGAGGATTAGTAAAGGGCAGACGTGTTTAAAGAATTTAATCACAAATTTGTTATAAAACTTTGGAGACTATGAGGGACCAGTTCTTTTCAATGTGACCAATGAAAGACAAGTGCACTTTGAAAGTGATTAGATGTTGGCTTGGGGCTGATGCTACTGCTAACTCTATCCTTTCTTCTTCTTTTTTTATTGTTATATTATTGCTGGACTGTCAGAGTTAGAGGGAAAACAGAAGAATGCACTAAAACAAGAAGGCGGACACAGCGGTGAATCTTATATATATATATATATATATATATGTATGTATGTATATATGTTTGTTTTAAACAGTAGCAAGATCCTTCAGAAACAGAAACAATACAAGTGCTTGTAGTTCTTTCTGGCTTGCAGCTTTCACCAATGCTTTTTTGACAAAACCCTCAGAAAAATTCAAAGTTCTGGCATTTATAATTGGAGAAGGGCTGTTTTTATTGTCTGTTTACTATTGAAGAGAGCAAATATCATATGTCCTTTGTTTAGGTAATGAGACAGCGGTGGGGGTCACGTGATGCTAGACCTAATCGGACATGCCTCTCTATAGCTCCGGGCCACTCTATATTAAAACCTTGTTTTGAACCCCACAAACCGCGAGTGTGCTCCGTATTTTTCTGCGGCTTGAAGGCCCAGGGAGTGGAGCGTGTCTCAGTGTTGCTCTATCTGGCATTTTTTCTGGCTATGTCAACTAAATCCCAGCGGGGAGCAAAAGATAAGACCAAAGCGCCAGAATCTAAGATGGCGGAGAAGCACGAGGTGCCTAAGTTCACTTTACAAGAGACAGCAGTTCAAGAGCTCACGCGATCCCTGACGCTCGTTATGGAAGACAAACTTACCAAAATTCAGTCTTTCATGGAAGAAATGAGGGAGCATTTGGAGTCCCAGTCGAATCGCCTGCAGCGCAAGGAAGATCGCATTGCTCAGCAAGAGGTGCGTATGGATAACTTTGAGGAGTGCCTCCGCACTCTGGAAACCTCCACTACAACACTGAAAGAGCATGCTGAGGACCAGGAGAATCGCGGTCGCAGGAACAACCTGCGTATCATTGGGATTCCTACTTCGGTTCGGGACGTGGATCTCCGCACCCGACTCAAGGCCTGGCTGCCTATGGTCTTTGATATCCAGGCCCCTTTGGCTCCGGTGTTGTTCGAAAGGGCGCATCGTGTGGGTCTCCGCAGTGAGGGTGAGCAGTGTCCACGTCCTGTCATTGCACACTTCCTCAACTATGCTGTGAAGGAGAGAATCCTATTTCTGTACCTTAAAGAGAGAGAGCTTCAATTTGATGGCCATAAAATTCTCCTTTTTCAAGATTTTTCTCCTCAAGTCTCCTACCAAAGGCGTGCTACGGCTCCTTTCTGCAATGAGCTCTTCAAACGCCACATCAGAGTCACCCTCTTATATCCGGCTCGCGCCCACATTTTCTACAATAATAAGGTCACTTTTTTTGAACATCCCCCAGGCTCTGGAGCATTTTATCCAAAAGCTCCCCCCTGTGTTGGAACCTAATCGGGTGGCTGAATGAGAGCTATGGACATAGACATTGTTTGGCTGACCGCTATCTTTTGCCCTCGGCTCTGTTGCATTTCTAGCCTAGCACCTTGCTGAGACTGGGGACCTTTGACTCCTTCTATCTGTATGAGGATTTAACACTGACTGCTGATGGTATGGAGTTCAAGTTTCAAGTTTCAAGTTTATTAGGATTTGATATACCGCTTATCAAGGTTATCTAAGCGGTTTTTACAATCAGGTACTCAAGCATTTTCCCTATCTGTCCCGGTGGGCTCACAATCTATCTAACCTGGGGCTATAGAGGACTGAGTGACTTGCCCAAGGTCACAAGGAGCAGCGCAGGGTTTGAACCCACAACCCCAGGGTGCTGAGGCTATGGCTCCAACCACTGCGCCACACACTCCTCCGGAGTCTTTCCTCGGCCGGTGGGCATCCCTGCCCTTGTTTGCAGCCTTTGTTGAACACCCTAGGCTCCCTGGGGAGTGGATGGGGTGACTTCTGCTTTGATCCCCCGGCTGTCTGCTGTTGTTGAATAGCGGGTGCTCTCCATGAGGGGCATACGTTTGTTCTTTACTACATCTGCTGTTATTTTAACCCACTTGCACATTCTTACTGGGGTTTTTTGCAGTTGCAGTTTTGTTATATGTATTGCATTTGTTACTGTTTGCCATGTTTCTTCTGGGATTTTCTCTATTGCACAGTTATACTTCTTTTGATTGTTTGGGAGTGGCCCAGAACTGCTGTATCTAAGCTGTCATACTGTGTAGGGGTAGACTGAATAGTCTGGGGAGGGGGAAGAGGGGGGTTGGGGGAGGGGTGGGCGAGTTTGGTTGTGTGAGAGTGTAAGTATGAATGTATGGTATGTATGTGTTTTATTAGGGATTCACCGGTGCTGGAGGCTGAATCTTATGTGGACGTGGTGGATGCTGGGTGGGCAGCTTTCCTTTGCTGTGTGTGGAGCGGGGGGATTTGGCTGGGACATCCCCCCTCTTCTGGTTTATGAGTTTTGGTTATTTTCTTTATTTTTCATTTATCATATCTATCATCCTGGCTAATTTGAATGTTAATTCCTTAAATGTTGATGGTTTCCACTCCCCTGTGAAACGGACCAAGATTCTCACCTATCTGAAGAGGGAGCGGAGTGACATAGCGTTTCTTCAGGAAACCCACCTGTCCACCACTGAACATCTCAAACTTAGGAGGGATTGGGTGGGACAGGTGGGTTTCTCTGCTTATTCTTCTAGAAAGCATGGGGTAGCAATCTTGATTCATAAAAAAATCCCTTTTTGTATCCATAAGGAAATCAAGGATCCAGAGGGTAGATACCTATTTCTGATTGGGGATTTGTGGGGTTGCAATCTGGTGCTGGGTACTGTATATGCCCCGAACATTTATTCTCATGACTTGTTTTCCTCCTTGGTGGGACTTTTGGCGCCTCCCACCAGTTGATCATAGGGGGAGATTTTAATGTAGTGGTGGAGCCCCTTATAGATTGCAAGCCTGCTAAATCCGCTGCTAGGGGTCACTATGATAGAGGGATCCCCTTCCTTCTTCATGAATTGAGGTTGTTGGATGCATTGAGGACCTTAAACCCAGATGACGAGTTTCAGGGATTTTTTCAAAGATGTCAAGACAGATTACTTTAAAATATGCAATGTCACCTCAGTAACTATAGAAAAATAGACACATATAGTGCAAAATATAGACAGCAGATATAAATTCTCAAAACAGACACATTTTGATCACTAAATTGAAAATAAAATAATTTTTCCTACCTTTGTTGTCTGATGATTTTATGAGTCTCCTTGATTGCATTTTCTTCTGACTGTGCATCCAATCTTTCTTTCTTTTGCATCCAACATTTCTTTCACAATCCAGCCCCATCCCCTTTGGGTCCAGGTCTCTCTCTCTTTTCCCTCTATTACCCTCCCCAGATCCAGTGTCAGTTCTCCTTTCTACCTTTGTTCCAGGTCTCCCTCTCTCTCCCCCTCTGTCTGAACCTCACATAGTCCTGCATCTGCCTCCTGTCTTTCCCCTTTCATCCAAGCCTTTTTCTCTGAAGTCTTTCTAATGTGCTTACAACCCCCCTTCCCCTTTCTCTGCCTCTTTCTCTCCTTCTTTCCTTCCTCCCTCCCAGAAGATTTTAGCATATCTCCTCCTTTTACCCCCTCAGATCCAGTATCTGTCTCCTTCCTCTTTTCCTCCTCCTAGGTCTGGTATCTGTCTCCTCCTCTTCCCCCCTGCTCTGGCATCTCTCTCGCCGTTCCCTTCCTCCTGTTCTTCCCTGGTCTTCCTTCTCAATTTATTTTCTGTCTCTGTCTAAATTATTTTTTATTATTCAGTCCTCAATTTCCCTCTTTCACTGTGTCTATCTATAGCTTGCCACCTTTTTCCCTCACCCCTTCCAGTATCTAACTCTATCCTCATCCCTCAATCCAGCATGTGCCCTTTTTTATTTCTCCTCCCCACTTCCTTCCAGTGTCTGTTCCCCCTCTCCCTCACACTTCCATTCAGTGGCTATCCCTCCTCTCCCCCACACTTCCATTCAGTGACTGTCCCTTCCTCTACCCCTTCCATATACTGTTCACCTTCTGTCTCACCCCTTCCAGTCACTGCCCTCTCTGCCCTTTCCATCCAATGTCTGCCTTCTCTCTCTCTCTCTCTCTCTCATATGACATCTTCCTTCTTTCTATGCTTCTTTCATAACTATCTATCCTGTGCCCCTTCTCTCCTTTGTACATGACTGATTTCAGCTCTGCCACCTGTCCATTTTTTTCTCTCTGTCACCACCCCATCCCCTATGCTCTTGCATCTATCTCTTCTCCTTTCTTTCCTTTGCACCCCACAGTCTGGTATCTTCCCTTCCCTGATTCTCTGGCATCTCTCTCCTTTCCTTTTCTTCCATCTATCCCTCCCTCTCCATGCTCTGACATCTCCCTCTTCTTTTCCCCCTTAGTCTGGCATGCCTCTCTCCTTCCCTCCAAGCCCTGGCATCTCCTTTCATTCCCTCCCTCATCTTCCTTCTCCCTCCAGCTGGGTACAGCAACACTTCCCCACACCTGCTCCCCCCAAATTGCCGATGCTTCGGTTACTCTTCTTTCTTCCTCCCTCCCCCCGTGGGACCCTGTGGCACCATCAGCTCTTACTCCCTCTAACACCGGACCTGCAGCTCCGGACTTCTCCACACCTGCTCCCCCCCCCCCTGGATCGCTATTATTTTAAATATTATGGCAGCCACAGCACTGTATCCATCAGAGGAGGCTTCTATCCTCGGCCTGCCCTGGAACTCTTCCTGCAACAATGACTTCCTGTTCCCGCCTAGGCGGGCAGCTGCTGCAGGAAGAGTTCCGGGGCAGGCCAAGGTTAGAAGTCTCCTCTGATGGATACAGCACCATGGCTGCCATAACATTTAAAATAATAGCGATCCGGGGGGGGAGCAGGTGTGGGGAAGTTTGGAGATGCAGGGCCGGTGTTACAGGAAGTGAGAACAGGACAACGTCGCATTCAAAACCGGGGGGGGGGGGGGAGGAGGAAGGGGTGTTTGAAGTGGTGGTTGGCAGCAGCAGCGGGGGCCAGTCTGGAGAGGCAGGCTTCGGCGCTAGAGGGAGGGGAAGCGATTGCCTGTCCCGTTGTCCCCATGGACAGCTTCGGGACGCTATCCCTGAAAATGGGACATTTTGGCGTCCCAAAGCTGTGCGTGGGGACAACAGGACAGGGGGATCTAAAAAGGGGATAGTCCTGTTCACCTTAGGTAAGACTGGAGCGGCGCGGACTGTGGGAAAGGAAGGAGGTGCTGAGGTGCAGGTCCAGTTGCACAGTAGGGCAGGAGCACCCGGACCTGGCCGGCTGTGCACCCCCTAAGGTGTGCCCCCGGGGCGGATCTCCCCCCCTTGGTATGCCACTGATCAAATGGATTCCCCATAATGTGTCATTAAAATGAAAAATCCTAATACATTAAAAAAAGAATGTATTTTAATAGAAATGAGCAAAGTGGTTCCAGTTCAATTTAAATTGGAACAAGAGTATTGAGGTGATCAGAGTAAGACCAGGATAAGCCTTAATAGGGATATATCAGAGCTCATTTTCAAAGCAATTAGACACACAAAGTACAATAGAAACCCATGCTTTGAAAATGAGCCCCATTGCTACCCTAACCACCACTTTGGTTGATGCTTTTTTCCCTTAAAAGGACGCTACCATATTTCTGTCTTATGATTGGGCCCCTTAATACTCCTGGGCTGGGATTCTCATGTTCCTGTTACTGACTAATTACATAAATGAGATGATCAATATTCTGTGATCTCAGTTTCCAGTTCAGATGAACCAGGCATTTTGCTCAGAGGCAGAAAATAGGAGAAACCCCCCTTAGCATCTGGCCTTGGTTTTCCATGCATCATACCATCAGAATAAAATGCCTGAGCACAGTGGGGTGCTTGAGGGATGGCTCATCAACTTTAGATCATCAACAGATGTGACTACATGGTAAGAAGCAAAAAAAAAAAAAATCCAGCTCCAGTGACAAATATAGAATATTATGCTTCAGGCTTCCAAGGGAGCGTAAACAGCTAACAATTTCAGACACCAAAATCATGACATCTTGGTTTTAATATCTAGGAGCAGTTTCAAAAAGGAGATTAGATGCAGGACATGTTAAACAAGCCCATGACTAACAGGGTGTGACAGAAAAGGGTTGCAGTCTTTTCAAGGGAACAGCTCCCTAGGGCTGCGGCAATTTACTCCACTGTGCCTTTTATCACTTTGGAATTTTTATAGTTATTTTTGATGAATTCTCTTTTTTTTCAGTAAAGGTCACTTCTGACTTTGTGCCAAGTTTTAATTTTAATTAAAGTTGTAAATAATCTTAATTCTTACTAAACAGGTTTATTGATTCTTGCTCCCCTCCCCCCTCCCCAATCATTACTGCCAGTGAATGTTTTGAATACCAGAGTATTCTGTGAGTTACCAATTAGAAACTTTCAAAGGTCCAGTAAATATAATGTCCCTAGTAATATTAAACTCTATAGGCCGGTAGCATGGGTTTAGAGTCTGGACTGGGGAGCTATTCTTCAACATACTTTGCCATGGTAACTATTACAGATCTTCCTTCAACACTGTAAGATAACCCTGGACCAGAACAAAGAGTGCCATAAATTAACGCTTATCAATTGGACTGCAACATGAATCAAATGCTTTCGGATTAACTACTGCAGCCAATGTCAGGGCTATTGGGCTGAGACATTAAAGGGCTCTCATGATTTTTCATTTGCTTTATTCTACAACGTGACATAATCAAGCTCAAGAAATGGGCATCAACATGGCAGATGAGGTTCAATGTGGAAAAGTGCAAAGTGATGCATGTCGGGAACAAAAATCTCATGCATGAATATGATCACATCACAGAAGCATACTATGACTCACACTGGCTCCCAATACAAGCAAGGATACACTTCAAATTCTACTGCCTACTATACAAAGCTATTAATGGAGAAAGCCCAACCTACTGGAACAACCGACTAACTCAATCCACCTCAACCAGGCACAGGAGAACCCACTCACTATTCACACACCTACCAACCAAAAATGTCAAAAGAGGAAAACTATATGACAACCTAATGGCCACCAAAGCAGCTAAACTAGGCAGAAAAATCACCAATCTGCTATCTATGACCACAGACTACAAAACCTTCAAAAAAGAAACTACAACCCTACTCTTCAAAAAACACATAAAACCTGTTTAACACGGCAAGTTCCTTCCCTAACTCCACCTACCACACACTCTACCCATATCTAATCTAAAATGTTTCTTATTACCCAACATGTTGCTCCTTAAGTTCTCGACAATTCTTATGTAATTCTTAAGTTCTCGACAATTCTTATGTAATGCTTACCACAATTCTTATGTAATGTTACAATTCTTATAACCTCCTGACAACTCTTGTGTAATCTGCCTTGAACCGTAAGGTAATGGCGGAATAGAAATCACTAATGTAATGTAATGTCCGGGGCGGTACTTGGAGAGACCTCCCATGAAAGGTACTTGGGAGTTCTGAGCGACAAGTCCATGAAGCCATCTACACAATGTGCTGTGGTGGCGAAAAGTGTTAACAGAATGCTAGGAATGATGAAGAAGGGGATCACGAACAGATCAGAGAAGGTTATGCGCCTTCACTTGGAGTACTGCGTCCAGCACTGATCGCCGTACATGAAGAAGGACACGGTACTATCGAAAGGGTCCAGAGAAGAGCGACTAAAATGGTTAAGGGGATGGAGGAGCTGCCGTACAGTGAGAGATTGGAGAAGCTGGGCCTCTTCTCCCTTGAAAACAGGGGAAACTGCGAAAGGACATGATCGAAACATTCAAAATACTGAAAGGAATAGACTTAGTAGAGAAAGACAGACTGTTCACTCTCTCCAAGGTAGAGAGAACGAGAGGGCACTCTCTAAAGTTAAAAGGGGTTAGATTCCGTACAAATGTAAGGAAATTCTTCTTCACCCAGAGAGTGATAGAAAACTGGAATGCTCTTCCAGAGTTTGTTATAGGGGAAAACACCCTCCAGGGTTTCAAGACAAAGTTGGACAAGTTCATGCTAAACTGGTGAAACTGGACTCATTTGGAGCACTGGTCTTGACCTTGGGGCTGCCACGTGAGCGGACTTCTGGGCAGGATGGACCATTGGTCTGACCCAGCAGCGGCAATTCTTATGTTCTTATGAAATCCTCACAAAGACAACATTCTTTTCTGTTTGCCCTTGTGAAAATTCAGAGGTCAAAGGAGTACAGCAAGTTGTTCCTGGTCCTACTTTAATCAGGACAAGTGCAACTTGGGTATTAGATTCACAGGCAAACCTTCAGCTTAACCCCTCCCCCCTTTCCTCATCCAATTAACTTTTAGACCTTTCGATAACCCAACAGTTATGATCACCTCAACATCACAGAAGCCAGCTCTGTGGGTGCTGTGTGTGCTTGAGCACCCTCAAGATTGAACAAACTTGTTGACTGTGTCTCGGGAGATGTAATTTCCATTACATCTATAAATATTATACATAATTAGAAAATGTTGGTTCCCATGCTCAACACCAACCCTCCCAGAATAATATGATAAATGGACATTTCGATAATTGCCTACCCTCTCTTCTGCTATTTCTTTAAATTTGTGTGGTTGTTATAAGAACACAAGAATAGCCATACTGGGTCAGACCAATATTCCTGTATCCAGTTTCCACAGTGGCAAGCACCTGGCAGAACCTCAAATAGTAGCAACATTCCATGTTACAGATTCCAGGGCAAGCAGTGGTTTTCCATTTGTCCGTCTCAATTGTCAGAATCTATGAATTTACATTCACTTCACCTATTCTTGGATGCCCCCTCCCCACACACAGAAGCTGCTGCCATAGGCATTCACCTTGTCCTGCCTAATGGTGAAGCTGGCCCTGACTGTGAACCATCAGCAACTGGTAGGTCAGAACCCAGGAGTTTGGGACTAATAAGCCACATGTGTCTACCATTAACTCATTTTTTCTTCTGTGTTGTGGAAGAACTGAGATTCATCTTTGTATTGCAAAAGAAAGCATATAGAAAGAGCAGATACAAGCTAAAATAGACAGACCGCAATCATGGAACCCTCTTTTTAATCAGAGTATAAGCTTGTAGGAAGGGTTCAATACACTATAGTAGGGGTAGAGAACTCCGGTCCTTGAGAGCCGTATGCCAGTTGGGTTTTCAGGATTTCCCCAATGAATATGCATGAGATCTATTTGCATGCACTGCTTTCAATGCATATTCATTGGGGAAATCCTGGAAACCCGACTGGAATACGGCTCTCAAGGACCGGAGTTCCCTACCCCTGCACTATAGATTCCAGTAAAAGAGCCAATAAAATTGGAACATAAGGGGCTGATTCTATAAATGGTGTCCCGATTAGTACATGACGGTAGGCATCCTATCACCATCTCATCAGCCAATCGGGACGCACATTAAAAAAAAATGGATGTGGTGAATGATGCCTATATTGTAGATGTCCATCTTGTGCCTACAGAGATGCATAGGGATGCTTACAGACGCTTATGGATGCCCAAGGCAGGCGTAGGTGTGGTTTCCACTGGAAGTAGCCTTGGGCATCCGTAAGTGTCCTTATGCATCTCCGTAGGTGCGAGACAGATGCCTTAAATGTAGGCCTGTAAAATGCTGGCCTACATTTAAGGCGCCTGCTAGAAAAAAATAAGTTGCGATTCTCTAATGGATGCCAATGCGTGACTGGCATGTGATCGGTGGCCACCAAATCAGGCCCTAAATGCCTAATTCTCCACTTTGTCTTTGCCATATATTTCCTATGTTCATGTTTCTGGTTATGCCATCAACATACTGAACTTATAGGTGGGCTTAGGATCATGATTGTAGCTTTTCTGGACTTTGTCTCTTTGCTTCTGCTGGTATCATATACCTCCTTTGTAATATAAGAGTGCACTCTACAATATTGTTTAAGCTCTTATTGACTATTGTAATGCTATCTGCGCCGGCTGTAAAGAATCAATAATACAAAAAAAAAAAAACAGATTGAAGAAAACACTGCAGCACAGTTGATCTATAGAGCCTGGTGTTAGGAGAGGGCCACATCGCTACGGCAATTATTGCACCGGCTACCAAGAAAGGCATGGTTGATGTTTAAATTATGTGCATTAATTTAACAAATATTATTATGGTATGGCCCCTGGCTACATGCAAGGTAGGCTCGAGAGAATACTTAAAGCTCCATCATCCAACCTGCATAAACATAAAATATAAATCTGTTACTCTGCTGAGTTTACTTATCTTGGAACATAATTCAGTACACTACTAGATTGATAGAAGCTTGATCTTCAACAATCAGAGTCTATTTTTGCTATTTCTCTTTTCTGTTGATTGACTTTTAACAGAACTGTAATTCTGTTGTAACTGTGGCTTCTTTGTTGACACATATGTAAGCCAGACTGAACTGAAGTTGTTTTGGAGAATGTGGGATAAAAGTGTCAATGAATGAAATGGAATCTACATCTAATAGGAACACCACAAGCTGAGATGAAAATATCCTAAGATGTTGACAGGTAAGAGCCACTTACTCAGGAAAATTCTGTACAAGGCACTTAAAGTTAGGTACCTAACTTAGGCCCCCTTTTATCAAGCTGCGTTAGGGTTTTTTATCGCCGTCCGCCGTGGTAAAAGCTCCAAGTCTCATAGAAATTCCATGAGCGTCAGAGCTTTTATCTCAGCAGGCGACAATAAAAAAAATCCTAGTGCGGCTTGACAAAAGAGGGCCTTAATTAGTAAATTGGCTTAATTTATTAGCTTTAACAAGCTCATAATTGAAAAAAATAAAAATGAATTGGGAGATAGGCGCCTATCTTCTTAGGTACGATATTACAACAGATAAGCACCTATGCATGACGCCTATTGGTGCCTAACACCAAAGTAGGAATGTTTAGGGGTGGAGAAAGACTTAGATGCCGCTAGATGTGATTCACTAAAGGACTTAGGTATCTATAATGTAGGCCTTTAAAACCCTGGCCTATATTATAGGCACTTAAATTTTGCTAGGTGCCACTTAGCGCGATTCTGTAATGGGTACCTAAGTGTGACCTACATGCAATGGGCACCTAACTTTAGGTACCTATCTTATTCTGGTCCACTGGGTCCAATATTCAAAAGGGTTAACTGGGCAGGAGAGGATATTCAGCAGCACTTAACCACTTAACCAATTATGAGTCGTCTACGAATGATTTAGCACCGGGTTCTCCACAAACGTGTGGTGTGCTACATGAGAAAGGTGGCCCCCCTTCTGCCCATGCTTCAGTCCTGTGGCATATGGCTCTGCTCCCCAGCCAGTGGGGGGCCAGCCAGCTATCTCTTGCCAACCAAGGATCCTCGATGCTACAGTATCGTATATATAGTGGATCCTCAGAGCTGGTTAGCTGGAGCTTGAAGTGATTGAGGCAAGAAAGTCTAATAGTCACGAATCTGAATTTTGGTAGGAGAGGCCGTTGATCACAAATATGAATTTTAAAGATGTTCTCTCTGTAAAGCTGGGTTATATGCTCTCTTAAGCTTCCATGGCTGGTGTCATGATTGTTTCTGTTGTCTGGGTCTCACCTACCCATGTAGCATGATATGATTAATTTTGTTGTATCTAAGAATGGTAAAAATATGGTCTGAACTAAAATGTATTTCCTAACCTGACATTCTGAATGAACCTAGGCCATTTGCCTTCCTACCATGGAAAGCCTGAAACAAAAGGAGTTAAATGCTCATTCAGTGGATAACAAAGGATGGCAGGGTGTTGTAGCAGTATATCCATAGACCTTCAGTCTCCAAGATATGCACAACCATAAAAGTGTGACTGACATGCAATGAGCACCCAACTTTAGACGCCTATCTTTTTAGGTGCCCATTACAGAATCTGGCCTACTCTTCATGAACAATACCTGAAACTGCCAATGATTTTCTTTAATCCCATCTTTCCTCTTGGGATTGCCGCTGGACTTGCAACACACCTTGCTGGACTCTCCTCTGCATTTAAGTCTCAATGTTGTATTCCCAGTCATTCTGCAACTGAAATACTTTTATTCCCCAGCAAGGGACCATCATCTCCTCAAGCTATCCTCTGCAAACACAAGACCTCCGTTACCAGAGTGAGTTACTTTCTTCCAGCATAATTAATCGTTCAGCTTTTCTAGCAATATTTTATCTTGTGGCACATTCCCCTTGTGTAAAGAACCCTAAATTTCCAGAGCTACATAATACTGTAAATAAACTTGCTCTCTAAAATCAGATACTAGTTCTTCCTTAATGTTTTAAATACGTATACTGTATGTTCTTAAATATTACACAGAGCTAATTTATAAGTAGGTAGTGCCGTCCCCAAATTAATATCTATTTATATTTTATTGTTATACCCATACAGTGCAATCACTTGTTTCTCAACTCTCTCCTGGAGGCATGCCTAACAGCTGGAGTTTGAGGATAACCACAGTGACTACGCATGAGATGGATTTGTTTACAACGGATCTCCCATATAAATGCAAATGTATCTCACGCATATTCATTGAGATCATCCTGAAAACCTGACTGGTTAGGCATGCCTCTAGGAGCAGACTTAGAAGCACTGCTGTTGAGATTACATTTCAATACTTAGCTGACTATAAAACCAGAATTGATCTTATTCTTAGCTGACTCGAATCTGCTACTGGTAATCTACAGCATATTGTTAAAATCTGCCACTGTACTTGAGGATTGGAGGGTAGCCAATGTAATGCCAGTTTTCAAAAAGGCTGTGGGGTTAATGCAGGAAAGTAAAGATCAGTGAGTTTGATGTTGGTGCCAGACAAAATGATAACAGCAATACTTAGGAACAGAATTGCTGGCATATGGTTATACATGACTTAATGGGGAAAAGCCTTGGAGTTTTAGCAAAAGAAAGCCATGTATTAGCAATCTAGGAGACTATATTTTGAAAGTGTAAAATTAAATATATGTAGAAAGGTGAGCTGGTCGATACAGTGGATCTGGACATATAGAGGAGCATAATCAAAAATATGCCTAAGTCTGAGGTTGGATTTTTTTGTGCAAGACGTCCACAAACCCAACAGGAAAAATGTCCATTTTCAAAGCAGCCAAATGTCTATCTTTTATTTTTCACTGTTTAATTGTTTATTAAAATTTTAGGGGAAAAAAACCAACAACTAACTAACATAAAGTGCAGACAAAATACATAATAATATCACCTAAGCACTTTTATACTATGTAAGTATAAATAAAGCAAGAAGAAAGTAATCCCTCCCTCCATCTGGAAAATTTGCTAGGTATAAGTTTTGGTCCTTAGGACGTCTACTTTTAAGCCCATTTTCAAAAATAAAAAAGTCCACACGAAAAACGTACAAAAGCAAGTTTTGTAGACGTACCAACCTTGTAGGCGTATCTTGTCTGATCGCGGCAGAAGGAATCCCCCATCAGTTGAGCCGGTTTCAGGGATTCCTGGAGGCTCAGCTGATGGGGATTCCCCTTGCCAGGATCAGCTGAGCTGGGAGCCCTACACCCATCCCCCCCTGACATTTCCTGACATCCCAGACCTCCTCCTGACATCCCCACATCCTCCAAACATCCATGATATCTTGCTGACATCCCGGACATCTCCACCCCACCCCCCACATCCCCCCAACATTCCTGGGCCCCCTCCCACATACCCGAACCCCCCCTACCGTACCTTCAGAAGAGCAAACAGCAGGAGGGAACTCACTCCCTCCTGCCTACAGGGCTGCGTGCTCAAATGAAGGGGTTTCCTCCTCCTAATGCACCTTGGGATACAGTGGGAGGGGCTGAAGGCCCTGATTGGCTCAAAACGGCAATTGACAATATCAGTGATGTCAGGAGGATGTGGGGGTTGTCATTGGGATATCGAGGATGTCAGGGGAAGGTCCGGGATGTCAGGGGGAGGGGTATAGGTCTTCACGGCTCAGCTGATCCTGGCAGGGGGAATCCCCATCAGCTGAGTAGGCAGAAATCCCCCAAACCAGCTCAGTTGACGGGAATTCCTTCTGCCGTGATCAGCTGATGGGAAGTCTATGGGTTTTGGGATTTGTGGGTTTTTTTGCTCTTTGCGTGGTGGGAGGGGGGTCATGCCTTAAATCCTCCAGTAGTCTTCTAGTCAGTTTGGGCACCTTTGTGGAACTTAGACACAACTCAAACAGATCTAGCGGCAGGCATCTACATGGCACTTAACTGGCTATCTGGCAATATTCAGCAGGAGATTGGTTATCTTGGCAGTCAGTGCTTAGCAGGTAGCCAGTTAAATCACGCAATCTAACTGGCTATCCACCAATATTCAGTGCATTGCAAGATATAACTCCCCCCCCCCCCCCCCCCCGGTTACAAAACCATAGTGCAGTTTTTAGTGCCAGCTGTGGTGGTAACATCTCCAACGCTTATAGACTTCCTATGAGCATCAGAGCTGTTACCGCCATGGCTGAAGCTAAAAACCATGCTACAGTTGACCAAATTTTTGTGGCCAGATTAGGCTGACAAAATAGCTGGAATATTTTTGGCTGGTTTAAACATACGCTGAATATTGGCGTAGTCAGTTAAATTTAAACTGTCCAAAAAACACCTGGATATCCAATACTGGTCACTGGAATACAAAGGCTGACTGCCAATCAGGGGAGTCAGCCTGGCTGACTCCCACAGTCCGAATATATTGGCCCCATAGGGTCTGATATTCAAGTGATTTAACCGGTCAGCAACAGCCATTTAAGAACATAAGAGCAGCTTTACTGGGTCAGACAAATGGTCCATCAAGCCCAGTAGCCCTTTCTCATAGTGGCCAATCCAAGTCCCTAGTACCTGGCCAAAACCCAAGGAGTAGCAACATTTCATGCTACCGATCCAGAGCAAGCAGTGGCTTCTTAATAACAGACTATTGACTTTTCCTCCAGGAAATTGTCCAAACCTTTCTTAAAACCAGCTACACATACTGTAACTGGCTTTCCGCAAATATTCAACGGGTGATACCTGGTTATCATAAGAGCATAAGAATTGCCATACTGGGACAGACCGAAGGTCCATCAAGCCCTGTATCATGTTTCCAACAGTGGCCAACCTATCTCCTTTTTAAATGTTGACGCCATCAGCTTGGTTCCACCCTGGTTAAGATGGAGCCCATTTTTATGAAATAGGCTCCCTCTTCTCCAGTATGTCACCTAGTTCCTAGCAAATCTAAAACCCTCCTCCCTGTACATCGCCTCATCCACGCATTGAGACTCTGGAGCTCTGCCTGTCTTTTGGGATCTGTGTGTGGAACAGGGAGCACTTCTAAAAATGATACCCTGGAGGTTCTGGATTTTAACTTCCTACCTAAGAGCCTAAATTTGACTTCCAGAACCTCCCTACCGCCTTTCCCTATGTTATTGGTACCCACATGTACCAAGACAGCCGGTTCATCACAAACACTGTCTAAAATCTTATCTAAGTGAAGCGTGAGGTCCGCCACCTTCACACCAGTCATGTAACCAAGTGATCCTCACGTCCACCAGCCACCCATGCATAATGATCGAATCTCCCCACTGACTATTCATGGTTAGTGCATAACTGGGAGTCAGGTTCAGGTTTATTAAATTTGCTTTACCGCTTAGAGATATACAGTCCATATAAACGGGTTTAAAATTAAAAAATTTTACAGATTGAACAGAATACCACATTATAAAAATAAAGTAAAGTAAAAAGTTTTCTCTCAAATATTCTCTCAGACCCCCAGAATCCTGAGCCACCAATAGAACCAAAGACTTAAACAGTATTGGCAAGGGCGGGGTAAAGAGTGTGGACCACCTCAGGTGCTCTTCTCTGCCCATCCACCTATCTCGTCAAATGATTTCTGGGAGTGAGCAACATCTCTAACCTTTTGTTCATGCTGGCCTCAACTCTGACATCACTTCCTGGTCAGGAGGTCGGTGTGATTGACAAGTTAGAGATGCTGCTCGCTGCTGGTGATCATTTGAAAAGATACGCTGGGGAGCACAGCGACAAAGGAATGGCTACAGCAGGAAAGAGTGCAGGGGGTGCATGGCATGGTGATGCTGGGCACCTCCTTCCCTTGCTATGCTGCTGCAGCCATTGAGCCGGCTATCTTAAGGGAGTTCTGGGGGGCAATTTGGGGACATGCCACATATAGGACTTGATATTCAGCACTAACCAGGCAAGGTTAGTATATAAATAGGATTGCTTAAATAGCTGTTCTATCTTTATGTACTAGCTGATGGCCTATTAGCATTGAATATTGGCTTAACTGATTACTGGCTGGTAGCCAAAAATAAAACTGGATACTTAATGCAGGTTGCTGCTATGAACAAGATAACATATTCACCAATAATTTATTTCTTGTTCATAGTTTCTGAGACTACACCCTTAATGTCGATTCCCTGAAGCAGTACCGAAACGTGACACGTCGGAACCAGTGAATTTCAAAGCTAAGTCTTATAATTTTCAGTACATCTTTAAGTCATAAATAGGAGATGTATACCTTATAGCTCTAGCAGCTTGTGAAACTACAATGAATGACCACTAGCAATAATTCAAACTCGTATTGAACATTGCAATGATTGGGTGGTAAGGTGGTGGTATCTGCCTTCATGTCTCTGAGAGAAGTTCGATTAGATGTTCACATAAATTAAATTTCGGTTAATTCATCTTGACCTTACAGAGTGACTTTTTTTCAAAATTTGATATTGTGAATTGATAGCTGCTTTTATGCAATCTTCTTCAAGCAGATTTTGCTATATGAAATATAAATAACAAATGCTACTCAATTAAACAGAGTAGGTCTACATGGGACATTTTCCCAGTGGAATAGTACCGGTAATGTGCCTCAGCAATCTGTGCTAGGAGCAACATTGTTTAACATATTGTTGAATATGGTACAAAATATTAGATCAAAGGTTTAACCTTACGAATTAAGAAATGATTGAGTTTAAAAATGGTTTGGACAAGTTCCTGGAGGAAAAGCCTACAGTTTGCTATTGACACAGACATGGGGGAAGCCACTGCTTGCTCTGGGATTAATAGCATGGAATATTGCTACTATCTGGGTTTCTGCAAGACCTGGATTAGCCACTGTGGAAACAGGATACTGGGCTAGATGGATCACTTGTCTGACCCAGTACAGCTATTTGTAGGTTCTTATTGGGCATTATTGATGAGGAAGCCCTTACTTGGAGAATTAATGTCTCATTGAAATCAAAATTACTCAGGCAAAGAATAGACATGGGCCAGGGTATGTGTATGGAGCGGGATATCACTGGTGCAATGGGCTGTTAAATTGATAACTTAGGGAAGATAGCAGACAAGATTGCCCCAAAGAGTTATAAATATAAAAGTGGGCAGGCATCATCCTGCATAGTTTCCTTTGGGCTTAACTGTTCTTAACCCATAGGCTAGACAACTGGAAAGAAAATGGAAGAAGTTAAGAAGTGACAATTCTAAGAATAAAGTTAGGGAAAAGTTCCATGTTTATAGAAGAGGACTATAAAGAAAAGAAATATTTTGCAGCAATTGGCTAAGGAGGATGACAGATCTAGAAATTCATTTGGTATTTTAAAGAAATTTACAAATTCTTCTGGGATAAATTTAACTGATGATGCTGGACTCAAGCCCGATCAATTTAGAGATTTATTTGACAAGAAAATTATGACTATTTAGATGTCAATGGGTTGGGCTGTTCTGTCAAGCCATGGAAGTTTGAAATTAAATCCAAAGAGGAAATTGTTGAAATTTCTCCAGTTGTAGATAGTTTAAAAGTAAGAGCAACACATCTACTTACCTTTAGACAGTTGATGGGGAGAACTGTGGTAAGAAATGAAGGCTACCTTTTTTTGAGCTGATCAGATTCCAACGGTTTTTTTTAAGGAATGAACAAACTAGGTGACCCCCCCCCCCCCCTATTTCTGCCATCTGATTAATTTATGTTACCAACTTGATTGAAACAGGCTTTTATAAAACTAATTTTTAAAGGAAGAAACAATGATTAAAAGCTTTTTTCATCTTATTGTCCTGTCTTTCAAATTCTTTTTTATGGAAACAAATAGAAAAAAAAATGTGTATAAACAGGTTTTGGAATATGTAGAAGGCATATGAAGTTTGAGCGATAATTGAATCAACATTTCTAAAACAAACACAAAAAAAAACCCCAAACCGTAGGATATCAGTTCTCACCTCATTAGTTAATTAGGCAGAGCTGGGATAAAGGGAAGGATGAAATCTTAATATTGTTAGACATCACATCAGCACTTGATACAATAAATTGACAACTATTACTTGCCAAACCATCTAGAGTAGGTATTCATGATTAGTTTTAAATTGGGTAGCATCTTTCTTAACACTAGTTAGAAGGGGAATTGCTTGAATCTATTTACATTCTCCTGTTATATAACATGGGGGGGAGGGGGCTTTCAATTATTGACATTTAAAATGCTGGGATATCTTGCTATACTGCATATATGCATATATGGTAATAGGATTTCATATACTGCATTTCTATAAGACAAAGCAGTTTACGTTTATTATATGGTTGGAAGTTGGGAAGTAGCAAAATAATGCTGCCTATAGGAGAGAGCATCCCGGTTTAAACAGGTAGATCTAAAGTTAAATTTTGAGAAGACTAATTTTAAATGATTTTCAGGCAACAAAATAGTTTAATTCAAGATCCTGCTCTAGAAGGTACAGCGTTGATTTAAAATTTAAAAAGATGTAGTAAAAAAACTTGGGAGTATGGCTTGATAAAATGTTTGAATTTGAAGAACAAATTTTGGGGTCATTTACTCATGTTTTAATCAGAGCTCCAGGGATGATTTGGAAAATTATAGCCCAATGAACCTGACATCAGTGCTGGTCAAAATGGTTTCTAAAATGGGATCGCTACATGTGGAAGTGGTACCACTTGCACGTGGAACTTGCCGAATTGCTGCGCTCACATGGAGCTTGCCGACTATATACGACTGTATTTTTGCCACATCTATATTTTTTAAATGACTGCTCTTTGTATGCACATCCTTATACATATTTTACCAAAGACTGCAGGTATGACAGACTCTGGTGCAAAATGCCACCAGAACTGAGCATGTCCCAATCTGTATAATCTCAATTCTGATTTCAATGCTCTATCTTGATCTTCTAGAGGCAGAGTCGGGAAGTAGCGGTTTAACACTGATAGGGGGACATCTTCTTGATATAGTTAGCTGGTGGCGAAACATGTCGGAGATTAAAGGTCCCTTGGCTCATGCGTTGTGCAAGCATGAAAAGCTAAATAAAAAATAACAAAAATATTTATATTATATTGAAAGTCTGAAGGGGTGAAAGCTTATCTAAACACTGCACTGAACAAAAGCACTTTGAAAGCACTTTAGCACTATAATTTTAGAAAATTAGAAAAAATGTTTTGAAGTAAAGAAGTCTAATAAGAATCACTGGTCCGATATATACCCCAACCAATGAACAATATGACTGGTTGGAGGTCGGCATTGTCTGAAGACTTCAAATATATGTATTACTTTAATTAGACATTAGTTGAGTGAACTGTTAACAACATTTTATAGCACTGCTATTCCTTATGTTGTTATTCTGTCGGCAGTGAATAGGGCAAATAGGTTATATAGTTCTATCTAAAATGAGCACAGACTTCAATCAGCTCACCTTTATCCACTTTTTTGTTTACACCTTCAAAACACATAATAAAACTAATATGGCATGACTTGACTTTGCTGAACCCATGCTGATTCATTCTCATTAAACAATGTCAATCTATACTTATCTATTCCAATTAATTCCCTAAATTTCCAACAATGTAGAAGGAGCATAAAAAGAACAACAGAATTTACAAAACCTAGGTAGGGAGAACGAGAGGGCACTCCCTAAAGCTGAAAGGGGATAGATTCTGTACAAACGTAAGGAAGTTCTTCACCCAGAGAGTGGTAGAAAACTGGAACGCTCTTCCGGAGGCTGTTATAGGGGAAAACACCCTCCAGGGATTCAAGACAAAGTTGGACAAGTTCCTGTTAAACTGGAACATACGCTGGTGAGGCTGGACTCATTCAGAGCACTGGTCTTTGACCTGGGGGCTGCCGTGTGAGCGGATTGCTGAGCAAGATGGACCACTGGTCTGACCCAGCAGCGGCAATTCTTATGTTCTATAAACATTAATAAAATGAACAAATGTCAATACAAATAAATAGAAATAATAGAAATTTTAAAAAAATCCAGCAGGACAATAATGGGTACATAAAATTGCACTTCCAGAACGGAGAATCAATTATCCTAATTCATCTCCCATAAAAAAAGTCATAATGCAGATCTTGCCTAAAATTGATCAAACATCCATTATGCTACCGGTGCTGTCTTGAAGTTATTCAAACTTTCTCCAATATCCATATATTTACTACGGTGTTGCTGTGCACACCCAAAAATCCAACTAGGTTCCTGGTTTTGCCAAAAAATGGCTTCCTCAAGGGTAAATTTCACATGGCTCACGCCCTGCCTTCAATAACCATCAAATAGACACCAAGACCTCAATGAGGCAGGGTGGGAGAGATTCCCCTGCATGAGCCATGTGAAATTTACCCCTGAGGAAGCCATTTTTTGGCGAAACCAGGATCCTAGTTGGGTTTTTGGGGGTGCATGGCAACACCATAGTAAATATATGGATATTGGAGAAAGTTTGAATAACTTCAAGACAGCACCGGGAGAAACACATCACGATTATTTCCAGAGAAGAAGGTTTTTTGATCTTTATAAGATAAGTACACTTTGGGCTAGATTCACTAAACTCCCCTTACCTTTACGATCCAGTTCCGATCCGTGGCCGAGCCTTGCTGGGCAACCGATCCACTAAAGGCTCCCCATGCAAATTACCTGATCAGACACATGCCCACAAGCGATCCCACGGATCGCTGAAGACCGATTGCGACACATGCGCAGACTATCATTGTTCGCTGTAGATGCGATCCATGCATGCGCTTGCTCTCCTGCACAAGCGAGGTAAAAAAAAAGGGGGAGGGGTAACATAGGAGGTCGTAGCTCCCGAAAGGAATCGATATTAAATAGTGCTTTGGGTCGCAGCTCCTGAAAGGAATCAAATATTAAACAGCGCTTTCATAACACACTTTAAACCCGCCCCGGCAGAGCAGGAGAGTCGGGGCAGAGAGCAGGGCGCCAGAAAGCAGGGCTTTTACTGCAGGGCTGGGATTTCAGGGCGGCAGAGAGCAGGAAAGGACGTGAGCGACTGGTCCTCAGTCGCTTCTTTTTTGATCAGCCAGCCCAGTCGGTGTTCCTGAATTTGTTTAGTGAATCAAGGCCTTCCCTACTTTGCATGCCGTTTCCCCTCATTTGCATGCGCGGATCGGATCGTGCAAAACATGTCGGGTCGTCTCTCCCGAGTCAGGTTAGCCTAAAGATAAGTGGCTTAAGTTCTTATACAATGATTACACTGGATTTTTATTAGAGTTGAGGAATAATATTAAAGAGAATTGCTAAATAATTGAAAATTAGAGCTACGGGTGTGAAAGCCGGTGATGAGAGCCATGTAAGTCTTCCTGCTGTCAAAACTCATTACAGCGGTGGAGCAGTGAGGCTGAGGCTTTCATACAAACCTAAAGAAAAGTTGAATATTGGACTTTGAATTCGGGACCCAAATACCTAAGTTACCTAAAAGGGGGGCATGATTAGAGGCAGATCGTGGGCGTGTTTTCGAGTTAAGCACATGTTTTTGAATCAGGCACTTAGATGCATGTACCAAGAAAACCCTGCTATAAATATGGTGCGCCTAGAATGATTCTATAGAATCATGCTTAGTGCCGCACTGATTTTTTTTAGGCAAACCTATATAGAATTGGGGCCCTAAATGCTTCCTTCTAGATCAGTGTCCCTCAACCTTTGTTGAGCCAGGGCACAGTAAACATAGTGGCTGTGGCTCGAGGCATCCGGAAATGCACCATCGACATGATGACATCACATGCATGAAGGCCCTCCAGACATGCCCTGAACCGCCAGTGGGGGGTGCCGACAGGGAAGATGCGTGGAGAGGAGAGGCGCCGGTGCCAGCTGATTGCCTACAGGACGTGTCCCACGCCACACGAGGCACGTCCTGTAGGCAGTCAGCCGACGCCAGTGCCTCTACTCCTCCCCAGTGTCTCGCGGCACACGTCAAATCTCAGGAGGCACAAAGTTTGCGATACACTGCTCTAGATATTTCTTAAGTGATCCCATTAATGGAGAGTTAACAGTAAGCTATTTTGAGGCCCTCGGTATGTTTATCATAATCACAAAAGTAAAATAAAACAATTTCTTGATCATATGCCTCTTTAGCTATAAATTAAAATATTATTATTATTAAGAAGAATTAGCCAAAAGGAAAGATTTATAAATTATAAAGAGTTTTTACCTCATGCAAAATTGTAATTTCTTTAATAAGACATTAACTATTTTTTATGAGGCCCTCCAAGTATCCTACAAATCCAAAATGTGGCCCTGCAAAGGGTTTGAGTTTGAGACCACTGCTTTAATAGGACCATGAGCTATAGTTAGCAAATGCTCTTGATCTGGAGGTGGACACAAATTTCAAACAAAACATAGCTGACCAAAGTATCCTTGTACCACATTGCTCAAAACTACTCTTAGTACCTACACCTGAGATTGAGGTATATAAGCCTGACCCTTGAATCTCAGTGGCGAGCACTTTTGTTTTCATTTTCATCTATTTTGACCAGCACTGATGTCAAGCTCATTGGTCTATAGTTTCCCAGATCATACCTGGAGCTCTGTTTAAAAAATGAGTATTACACTGGCCACATTCCAGTCTTCAAGTATCATGGAACATTACAGATTAGTAACAAGTTAGTAATCTCATGTTTGAGCTCTTTCAGGACATTGGGGTGAATACCATCTGATCCTAGCCATTAGTTGCTCTTTTGGTTTGTCTGCTAGATTTATAGGGATGTTTTTTAGTTGCTCTGAGTCATTATCATCAAAGATTTGCAGTGTGGCTATGACTCAAACATCTTCCTTAGTAAAGTCAGAGGCAAAAAAATCAATTAGCTTTCCAATTATCTTATCCCCTATCCTGAGCATTCATTTTACCCTCTGATGATCTAATGGGCCAATCAACTCTCTCATGGAATTTTTTTTTTTTTTTTTGCTTTAGATGTATTTGAAAAGGTTTTTAGTATTAGTTCTAGCTTGTACAGCAAACTTCTTTTCAGTATCTCTCTGGCCTGCCTTATTAGTTTGACATCTAAATTGCCAGTCTTTGTGCTCATCCCTATTTTCTTCATTAGGGTCTGCTTTCCATTTTCTGAAAGATGCCCTTTTGGCTTTCACTGCATCTATCTCACCTTTAAACCATGCTAGCTGTATGGCCTTCTCCAAAGTTTTTAAATGTGTGAGATATATATCATTTGGGCTTCCACAAATAGAGTTAGGAATTTGTAATTAAAAAAATAGAAAACAGAGCTGAAAATGAAGAAAGGCTAAACTGATTTCAGTTCTACAGCATGAAACATAGAAACATGAAGGCAGATAAAGGCCAAATGGCCCACCTAGTCTGCCCATCTGCAGTAACCATTATGTCTTTCTCTCTCTGAGAGATCCCACGTGCCTATCGCATGCCTTCTTGAGTTCAGATACAGTCTCTGGTCCTGATTCTCCAAAAGTCCGTCCCGATTTTAGGCAGCTGTAGGCGTCCTACAGCTGTCTAATCAGCCAATCGGGATGCACGTTTTTAAAAAAAAAAATGCTCCTCAGGCAGGCCGCCTATATTGAAGGCGAGGCCCGCAAGACACCTAGGCCCTGATTCTGTATAGGACGCCCAGGAGAGGTGTCCTATTCAGAATCGGCCTAAACTAAACCCCGATTCTATAACCAGTGTCCATGTTACAGACGCTGGTTAGAGAATCAGGTTAGATTAGACACGGCCTGCTACACTTATCGCGGCAAGGGATCTCTCTGCCGCTATAAGTATAGCGGGCCGCGGCCTGTCCGATAGCTGGCAGGAGGGTGCCCAATCCCTCCTGCCCGAAGACGCACCCCCCCGACAGTACCGACCGCCCCCCCTGACACTACTGACCGCCCTCCCCCCCCCGACATTACCGATCCCCCCCCTGACAATATCGATCACTGATTGATTGGCCAATCAGACCTTAGACTTAGTGGGGATGGGCGGACCCGCTATGCCTAAGGCCTGATTGGTCCAGGCTTCTAGAGCCTGGGCCAATCAGGCCTAAGGCTTCGGCGGGATGGGCCGGGAAGGGGTGGGCCCGCCTCATTTCGACAAAGCGTGCCTGCCGGCTGGGCGTGCAAGACCAGTCTGGCCGTAAGAACAGGTTTGGTGGAGTGGAGGTTTGGGGGTTGTTAGCGCCGGGGGAGGGGTGCGTCTTCGGGCAGGAGAGATTGGGCACCCTCCTGCCAGCGATCGATATTGTCGGGGGGGGAGATCGGTAATGTCGGGGGGGGGGGGGCGGTTGGTAGTGTCGGGGGGGGCGGTCGGTAGTGTCGGGGGGGGTGCGTCTTCGGGCAGGAGGGATTAGGCACCCTCCTGCCAGCGATCGGACAGGCCGCGGCCCGCTATACTTATAGCGGCAGAGAGATCCCTTGCCGCGATAAGTATAGCGGCCGCGTCTACTTACAATGTAGACCAGCATTTTGCTGGCCTACATTTTAAGCTTCTCTACTAGGGAGACGCGTAGGGCCGCCTAGATTCGCCTAAGGCCCTTAGACGAGCTTAGGCATCTTGCGGATCTCCCTATGCTCCCGGAGGTGCCTTCAGGCCTGCCTGGGGAGCTTTTTTTTTTTTTTAAAACGTGCATCCCGATTGGCTGATTAGACAGCTGTAGGACGCCTAAAGGTGCCTAAAATCGGGACGGCACTTTGGAGAATCAGGGCCTCTGTCTCCACCATTTCTTCTGCTAAGCAGTTTCACGCATCTACCACCCTTTCTGTAAAAAAAAGTATTTCCTTTGATTACTCCAGAAACTATCACCTCTTAACTTTATCCTATGCCCTCTCATTCCAGAGCTTCCTTTCAATTGAAAGAGACTCGACTGATGCACATTTACGGCACATAGGTATTTAAACGTTTCTATCATATCTCCCCTCTTCCGCCTTTCCTCTAAAGTTTACATATTGAGATCTTTAAGTTTGTCCCTATGCGCCTTATGACGGCCATGCACCATTTTAGTAGCCTTCCCCTGGACCGACTCCATCCTTTTTATATCTTTTACACAATATTCTAAATGAGGTCTCACCAGAGTCTTATACAGGGGCATCAATACCTCCTTTTTCCTACTGGCCATATCTCTCCCAGTGCACCCTAGCATCCTTCTAGCTTTTGCCATCACCTTTTCAACCTGTTTGGCTACCTTAAGATCAACACATACAATCACGCCCAAGTCCCACACAGATGAGGCGTTATTGCAAATAGAGCTAGTTGCTGCATAGGATTACAAGAAATGTGCCATAAAAATACAACTGATGTGGAACAAGTTAATAGAAAACAATTATGTACTCTATGCGATAATTCTAGAAATTGAGGGACCTTCCATGAAACTAACTGATAGCAGATTTATAACAAATTTATGAAAGCACTTTTTTCAGTTATTGTACAATTAATTTATGGAATTTTGTAGTCAAGGTTAGCAGTATAGCTGTTGACAAGCTGAGGCAGGCCCATAAACAATTATTAGCCAGAGAGCAGTAGAGATATCAGAGCCTTGCCTTGCTTTTGGAAATGAGAAATATGGAAAGCACTTTTCTGTTAGGGTCTGCTGGGTTACTCCAAGTTATATGGTCTGGTCACAATCAGATTCAGGCTACTGAGCGTGACAGACTACTGGTTTGAGCCAGTATAGCATTTCTTCTGTTTTGCTGTTCTTACACTAACAATTTGCATGGCTGTGTTTTGATATCAAAAGATATCTGTTTTGGGAGAAAGTATGGGGTCTTGAGATTCAATATACTGCAAGGGTTACTCTTCATATCAAAAATCAATACTTGCCAAATGTTGCGTCATGGGATAAGCCCTATATCAGTGTTAATGAAAATAACTGTATATAACTTTAAATAAATTAATACATCAATCACTTCACAAACATCCATCATCACAAATCTAAGTGCAATTTCCCTAACCATTTAAGTTCATATGAGCAACCAATGACAAATAAAGAAGGCATAACTTGCCAAAATTAACAAAATCAAATTTTGCTAGCTAATTATAAATCATAGGCTATACAGCACAATTTAATCACAGACAAATGAAGCATGTTTGAACAAATGCAAATGCCAAGGCCAACAAGCAATGTGATTGTCAAGAGATCTGGCAATCAAATAGGCTTACAATGAAAATTGCCTGAAATTGTTTTTTATGATATCCTGACTGGATTCATGTACTCAATTTTATGGTAAAGTAACTGTTTATGCAACCTTTGGACTTTTTATTTACATTTTAATAAAAAGTATGAACTTGATTGAGAGGACTATGATTGCAAAGTCTATAAATCACTATTAAATAATAATTTAATAATAATTTTATTCTTATATACCGCCAAAGCCACGGTAGTTCGAGGCGGTTTACAACAAGAAGAGCTGGACAATCAGCGAAAAGAAATTACAAAGACGTCGTTGAGTACAAATGGAGAAGGGCGGTTACAAGTAGAGTGGGAGTAAGTCAAGTGATAAGCATAGAGTAGAGGCAACGAGTTAGTGTAGGAAGCGTTATCCTTGGGTGTCTGTAGCATGAAGTCTTGCTACATTTTTGGATTCTGCACTGTAAAGGGGATGGGGCTTGTATGCTGCTTTTTCTGTGTGGTTTACATGTTTTAGCCAGGTACAGTACTTACTTAGTACCTGGGGCAATGAAATCTTACGTGACTTACCCAGAGTCACAAAGAGCTGCAGTGGGAGTTGAACTCACAAGCTCAGGGTGCTGAGGCAAATGCTCTAACCACTAGGCCACTCTTCCATAGAAAGGCAGTATACTAAATCAATGACCCTTTCCCCTTTACTTGTGACTTGGCTCTTCGACCTTTGGTCTGCCCCTAGTATGACAACAATATTGACAGCTCATGAATTTTGTCATTCATTGTATACATGCTCATCTCTCTTAACTACCTACTGCCTAATTTTGCCAGTAACCCTCACGTAATTTTTTTTGTTCTACATTTTTAATGACTTGTATGGTTTAGCTTATGGTCTCTTTACAGTAACTTCCTAGCATCAATTATTGCTTATCTTATAAATCAATTCATGGAGATGTTTGGGTAAAAGCCAACAAATACAGATTTCGCTGCCTTCCCCATCATCACATTTTCTCTCTCATATGTAACACACATGCTTGTTGTGTGTTGTGGACAATGATTCTTTCTCCCCAGTGGAGGAATGAAGCAGAATTGCATGACTCACTGATTTGGGTTATTGGCAGTAAGTGCAATAACTCATTAGCTCCACACAGTTAAGTGAAGTTTTCCTTTTATTTCACATTTGTGGAATGCTCTGTGGTATCATTTTTAGTTGGTCTACAGTGAGTTTAAGCAAGGAGGATTTTACAACTATCTCTCTCTTTTTTTTAGAGGAACTACTCCCAATAAATATAAATGAGCTCAGTTTATCAATAGTGCAGTCACTAAGGTGTGAGACCAACATTAGGGATTCATCATTTTATTGTCTATTAAATTTTGTTTGTTTATGGATTGTATGATTGTTTTTAATTGTATCTTAGCATCCACCCTTGACGCAGCCCGAGGGCAAAATGTGGCCACGTCTGGTTTTCTGTTAATTAATAAATTGCATACTTCTCAATATACCTGATCTGCTTCGTGTCTTCTACTGGTGTGAGTGCTTGCAGATTGTCACCTCTAGTTTTACTGTCTTTCACCATCTGCCAGGAACTTGTCCACACCTTTTTTTAAACCCGGAGATGCTAATCGCTGTTACTAAATCTTTCAACAACAAAATGATAAGGATATGATGCTAAATAAGTTTGAATAATTTTTCACAATTTGGTGTAAGCAACATAGAACCATTTGATTGCCACAGCTCATTATGGGCTCTTTTAGAAAACTGCGGTAGTGAGTCCCGGTGTATTATAGAAAGAATTCTGGACCAAATGCCTGTCCAATAAATTTGTAGATTAGAACATGAATAAAGGAGGTGTGAGAGAGTCTTAAGTTGTTGACGATAGGACCAACATAGCTTTGAAGACGAATGTAACACCTTTGCAATTTTAGTAGGGGTCCAATAAGCTCTACATAAAGTAAAATCGTAGACCGACATATAGATGCCAACATAGTGCGTCTTGCTGAAAGTGCCCAAAATGACTCCTAATCAATTTCCTCAGGATTTACATTCAGATCTGACCAAATATCATCAAAGGAAAAAAAGTAGTAAGAGCAAGTCACTTTTCTCTCACGGCTAAGCCCTCTTCCCTGAGATGCTGCTGGCACAAGAACATGATGCATCTGTTCTCACATTTAAACTTGAAATTGTGCCAGCAGTAGTGCACATAGGAGAGCAGAGCAGCGTGATTTTGCTGCTGTGAAGGGTGAGCCAGTGAGGCAAGCTTTGGCGCCCTGAGCCAATGCCTCACCTAGTTCATGCCATTAAGTCAGCCCTGCAGGAACAATTATGTACCATGTTGCACTACAGTTTCTTCCTTTATCCCAGGACAAGTAGGCAGCATATTCTTACAAACAGATGGGTAACATCATTCATGGAGCCGTTTGTGAGAATATCTGCCTGTTACACCTCTTACAGGTAAGTAACAGTGCCTTAAAAAAGCTTGAAACTAAAATAAGCATGCACAATATTTAAGTAGAATGGACAATTATTTCTTGCATACCACTGAGCCATTAGTTTGCAGGACATTATTCTCCTTTAAAATGTTAATATTTTAATTTTGCTTTCAGGCCAGCTATTTCTTTCTTTTCCTTTGGGCTTCCAGCTTAGCTGGTACCAGCCTCTACTGGCCTATTCACATATACCTGGTATTTTTATCTCCCTTCTTCCCCCCTTTGCTCAATTATTGATATCCATGGGCTGTAGGTTGCAGCTCTTTAGGTCTTTAGGCAAGTTACTGACTTCATCGAAAAGACTAACATGTTACACCCAAAACAAACGGGGTTCTGTCAACACCATTCCACTGAACTCTCGCTTATAGGTCTGACCACAAAAGTTCTATATCATCTTGATCACCATCAATCAGTTTTACTCATTTCTCTAGATCTCTCTTCAGCCTTTGACACGATTGATCATAAACTTATTTTCGAGCGCCTCCAAGACACTGATATCACCAACCAAGTGTTGGATTGGTTTACATCCTTCTTCTCAGAACGCACCTCTAAAGTAATCTTTAATACTGCATCCTCTGGATCTTTTAAAAACGAGCATGGTATCCCTCAGGGTTCAATTCTACTCTTTAATATTTTTATGGCGCCCCTTTTGACCTTAGGCCAGTCTATCGGTTTTACGAGGTACGCTTACGCTAATGATGTTCAGCTTATTCATCCTATTGATCTGAACAATCCTGGTGAGATAACTATCATTAACAAAAAACCTGAAATTAAACTCTGGTTGGATTCAAACATGTTATTCTTAAACGTTGATAAGTCAAAAGTCATGACCTTCCCCTTCAAAGAAGGATTACAGGCCCCTTTGAAATTTGACTCTTCACCCATCAAAATTGTTAGGGGTCACTTTAGATAGCAAATTCTCTTATTATCTCCACATTAGTACGATTGTCCAGCGATGTTTTCACCGGCTAAGAATGACCAGATCACTTTCTAAACTTCTGGATACTGCCTCTTTGAACATCCTAATCCATTCCCTTGTTATTTCATGCATAAACTACTGTAATGCCCTCTTTAATGGAATGACAAAAAAAAAGAACTTAGGCGACTTCAGATTGTGCAGAATACTGCAGTAAAAATCATTAATAACGCAAGGAAATATGATCACGTTTCCCCCACTTCTGCATAAGGTACATTGGTTACCCATTGAGCACCGAATTAGCTACAAAATCCTCCTTTTAATCTTCAAAACCCAGAATTTATCAATAAACTCCTTATTCCATATAGCCCATCCCGGTCTCTCCATTCTGCAGCCCAAAATCTCCTTAACATTCCATCCTTAAAATATATTAACACTATAAGATCAAATAATTTTTCAGTGACAGCACCTTCCCTTTGGAATTCCATTCCCAATTACATAAGGGAAGAAACTTCCTTAGGCCCTTTTAAGATAAAGTTGAAGACTTTCCTATTCTTTGACGCTTTTGATATACTAAACTAAACTAAACCTTAAGTTTGTATACCGCATCATCTCCATAAAGATTGAGCTCGGCACGGTTTACAGGTAATTCAATAAATGAAGGAAGGACATGATAAGAAATTACAGGTTATGAAGACTTTACAATGAAGGGCAGCCAGATTTGAACTAAATACCTGAACTGCCCTGGAATTGTGCTCCCTTGAACTCTCTCACTCTCTCTCTCTCTACATATATATATTTGGCGACATATAAGGGCAATAATCTTACTGTTGTTCTTCAGGTCAACCCTTTCCTTACTGTTTTTTCCTTATTTGTTCTTTTCTTTACTTATTGTAGTTCCTCCCTTTTCCCTCTCGTTTTACTTTTGTTTGCCTGGTGTATGTGTTTTTGTTTTTACTATCCAGTCCCCAGTTATGATATGTTTTGTTTTTAATCTTCTGTTTTGTGCCATTGTATGCTGATAATGGATTTTATTGTACATCACTTTGAATTTTGGATAAAACGGTATAAGAAATTTTTAATAAACCTTGAAACCTCTTGTGGAATTCATTGAGCATGGACCCGTTTGTCCAGGGCTGTAGCTCACTATCCTCCCCTTTTACAAAATCGTAGCGCGGTTTTTAGCGCTGATCGCAGCGGTAACAGCTTCGATGCTCAGAGAATTCCTATGAGCGTTGGAGCTGCTATTGCTGCAGCAGGTGCTAAAAACCGTGCAATGGTTTTATAAAAGGCAGGGGGGGGGGAGGTGGGGCAGGTGCAATTGCTGAGGGAAGCCAGGGTGCCACAATTGTGCCCTGTCCATTGGCCTCCCTGCTGATGTCACAAAAGTGAACATGGTGCACAACAGGAGCAATTGGAGGGGTGTCACATAGGGCATGTTTGCCACTTGAGCCAGTCCTACCTGTGTCTGCCCATTTGATGGTACTATGTATTTTGATGCCAAACTGTAAGATCTACCATTGCAGCATCCATAGCTTTGACCGGCCAGAGGAGTAGAGGCTTGGTCCACATAGGGGAAGAATGTGACGCAATGGTTAAAGCTACAGCCTCAGCACCCTGAGGTTGTGGGTTCAAACTCACATTGCTCCTTGAGAGCCTGGACAAGGCATTTAGGGCTCCTTTTACTAAGATGCGCTAGCGGTTTTAGCGTGCGCTAAATTGCCGCACGCGCTAGACGCTAATGTCTCCATTGAGCTGGCATTAGTTTCTCTGCGTAGCGTGGGGGTTAGTGCGCGCTAATCTGCAGCGCGCGCCAAAAATGCTACCGCAGCTTAGTAAAAAGAGCCCTTAATCCCATCATTGCTCCAGGTATATTACACAGATTGTGAGCCCTCCAGGACGGATAGGAAAAAAATGTTTCAGTACACGAATAAATTCATGTAAACCTTCACAGACTCCGACGGATTCAGAATGCTGCGGCTAAGCTTATCTTTGCAAAAAGTAAATTTGATCACGTCTCACCGCTCCTGTCCAAGCTTCATTGGCTTCCGATAATTTCCAGAGTCCACTTCAAATGCATCTGCCTAACTTTCAAGATCCTCCACGGCATCCTTCCTCCATTTATTCCACTTTCTTGGAACTCCTCAAATCTTAATACCACCAGACCTACCCAAAAATTGAAACTATTCTTCCCCTTATTAAAAGGCATTTCCCATCCAGGAAAGCTGGGGACTTCCCTCCCCTTCAGATTCACCGAGCTCTGGAACAACCTTACCTCCCCTCTTCGGAACCTGAGTTCTCTCCAACTTTTCCGTAAACATCTGAAAACTTGGCTTTTCTCAAAAATGTAACACTCTCTCCTCCTTTGATATCCTAGCCCTCTAAACATCCTTCTTTCATCTGATCTTCATCCTTTCCTTGGAGTTCCTTTCTCATCCCAATTCCTGTAAACCGTGCCGAGCTCCACAACTATGGAGATGGTGCGGTATACAAACCTAAGGTTTAGTTTAGTTTAGTTTAAACCATTCTGAGCTCTCCTGGGAGAGCAGTATAGAAAATTAAATAAATAAGTCAAACCCTATTTTTATATATGGTAGAGTGCAACACTACCACTGAACCACTTGGCATTTGATCAATGCACTGTAGCCTTTGCAAAAAAAATGACAATTTTCACTGCAAAAACCTTGAGGGAGTGACATGAAAGAATGAGTACTCCACACAGCGGAACATGCCGTAAATCTCCATTTCTCTATATATCTGGAACTCTATTCTATATTGTTTTATTTATTTATTTCAATTTTTGGCCTGAAGTGGAAGGCAGTTAATTTGGCAAAAAGAACTTTCAGAGAACTGGAATGTATATGGAAGGACAAATAACTATTTATGAAATCATTTGCAGCAGTTTAAAATGTTCATATGATCTACAACATCAAAGTTGTAAGTCCACGTGTATTTTCTTTCAGCAATGATAAAAGACAAACCAAAAATGTTGGAAGCATTATTTCCTGAATCGGTGTGGGATCCTTTGCTTGCCTGTATTTGCATTCCTTCTTTTCCTGGGCAACCTTTTCCTCTCCCAGAATCCGGAGTTAGAAATTTCAGAAGGGAAGTCATTCATGCTCTGAGAACAGCAATTTTCTGGGAGGGTTTAGTTTAATTCAAGAAGGTAGACTGATTGAACTAGAACGGTCAATATCTCTTAGCATTCTTTGTGAGGAGTTCCCTTTGAGAAATCTTAGAAGTTTGAGTATCAGACTTGGCTATTCACCCGAGCAGCCTGCTTTAACAAAAGACTGGACCCCCCTTACTCTCCCATCCCACCCCCCACCCCCCAGATAGATAGCACCTAAAAGCAGAATCAGAAACTTCGTATTTTTTCACTAAGCAGGTTCTTCTTGCTCCTTTGGTCTTCAACATTAAAAGGAACTAAGGCATCTGTAGTTTTCATTTGCAACTCCCCAGGCTTATTTCAGAAGCTGTTTTAGAAAGGGGCTATTTACCCACTTAGGGGAAAAGTCATTAACATAGGCTACTGTTAAATATGAGATTTTACACTTCTCCCTCTGTATTTGCGGGGGATGCCGGCAGAACATAGCCATGAATACCGAAAAACTGCGAATAACTTTTTGCATGTTATTCATGGTTTTTCGATAAATAGACCTGAAAAAGATAATAAACCGTGAATAACCCGACCTGTTATTTGCTCCGTACAACGCCGGGAGCAGCGACTTCCTTCAGGAACCACCGGGAGCAGCGATTTCCTCCATGAACCACCAGGAGCAGCAATTTCCAATGTGAAACGCCAGGTTCAGTGACGAAAATTAGGGGGGGGGCGGAGTCAGCAGCCGAAAAATCACAAATAAGTGAATCCGCAGATACATAAGCCGCAGATACGGAGGGAGAAGTGTACTGTTATTAGTAAGTAGGCTATGTGATACAGTGAGCAAGGACGGGCCCTGTAGCCAGGAGGAACCAGAATAACACAGTGGGTTTAAGGTGAATAAAATAATGTTTTATTTAAGATGTCAAGTAGGGTTCCTGTTCAATTTACAGGTGGAGGAAACAAATCCAAAATCCTAGTCCTTCTGCAGTGGTGTACCTAGCATATTTGACATCTGGGGCTGATCACTTTTTAAAGCCCCTTCCTCTATATATATATATAAAAAAAATATTTTTTAGTAATAATCCACAAGTTACACATCAAGAGTGCACCTAGGAAAAGGCAGCATTTTACACACTTAAGTGAGCAAGAGAACATCAATATACTCATTGTAAAACTAAACGAGCCAGATTAGTATAGAATAGATCAATCCTGCACAGTCAATGCTAACAGGATCCATGTCTTTTTCATACACATAGAACATAGATATACCCTTGCCTAGTATGGAATAAGATATCACAAACTAAAATTAGAAATATGTAGACGATAATTAAATGGAACCACCAAGAAGTCAGACTCTGCATACGGTGCAACACCTTTTCCCAAGTTTGAATGCCAGCAAGTAACATATATGGAGTTTTTCTACTCCATAGCAGATCCTCACTCAGCAATATAAATATAAAGGCAGCAAATGTAAATTAAAAAAAAAAAATTACAATAATCACCACTTTACAAATTAACAAATAGAAATAAAATTAAGAAAAATACCAATTTGCTTTCAGAGGCTAAAACCTCCTTCCTCAGGTCAGTACAGTATACTGCTGTTCCAGTATCCTGTCCTGACCTGAGGAAGGGAATTTTGGTATCCAAAAATTACTAAAAAAAATGTATTATTAGTCCAATAAAAAGATTACCTTATTTCCATTTTCTATATACAAATGTTTATCAATACAGCTACAATACTACTTTATTCTAAAACAATATAAAATTTATATTTTTCTACCTTTTGTCATCTCTGGTTTCTGTTTTCCTAATCTTCTCTTCATTCTCTTCTTTCTATCCAGCCTTCTTTCTCTGCCCCTTCCATCCATTGTCTGCCTTCTTTCTTTGCCCTTTCCATCCTGCCTCTGCCCTCTTTCTCTGCCCCTTCCAAACACTGTTTGCCCTCTCTCTCTGTTTATTCCAACCAGTCTTCCCTCTCTCTCCCTTCCATATCGCATCTTCCCTCTTTCTATGCCCCTTCCATAAGCTGATTACTCCCCTTCCACCTAGCATGTGCCCCTTCTCTCCTTTATATATTATTCATTTAAGCTTCATCCCTCTCCATTTTTCTCTCTTCTCTTTCTCCACCCCCTTCCCTATGATCTGACATCTATCTCTTCTTTCCTTCCTTCTTTCTACCCCACCCCACCCCATGGTCTGGCATCGGTCTCCTTCCCTTCCCTCCCCCCATGCCATGGCATCTCTCTTCATCTCTCCCTATCCCTCTCCCTCCTTGGTCTGGCATCTCTAATCCTTCCTTTCCCTCCCTCTCCTCTCGTCCCTCTTCCCTGGTCGTCCTTCTCCTCTCTTCCCTCTCTCCCTTCCTTTTGGCTTGGCATCTCTCTCTCCTCTCCCTTTCCTGGTCTTTCTTCTCTCTTCCCTCCCTCTCCCCCTCCAGTTGGATACCCCCTCTCCCTGTCACACCACACCCCACCCCCACTAAACCGGCAGCCTTCACAACTTGCTGCTCTGGCCAGCAGTGGACTTCCTCTCTGTCGGTCTTGCCTACTTCCTATTTCTGCAAAGGCAGGACTTGGCAGAAAGGATGGCCCGATGCCAGCAGAGCAGCAAGTTGTGAACACTGTGGCTGGGGCTGCTGCTGTTGGAAGGCGAAGATGTAGGCCCTGTAAACACCCCCTTATGTGCTGTTCTCCCCTCTGAATGCCACTGTCCCTCTGTACAGGTCAATCCTTCTGTAGCTTTTCCCTGCAGTACCATAGCATGCAACACATGCTGCTGGGTTATGGTCTTGCTCCCCAGAGTTACCAGCACAAGTGTTAATAGTTCAATGTAGCCAGCCTGCAGTTCGCCATGTCAAAGTACCAGACTGTAAGGTTCCAAGTCAGATTTTACCTACCTGGCTGTAGCAATGGCAATTGCAGTTCCAGTTATACATAAGGGACCTGATTCTATAAACAGTGTCTAACTGTGCCTAGTGGTGTCTAAGCGGACGTGGGTATCACTAGGAGGTAGGCGCCGGTACATTAAGCACGGTTTTACCAGGCCTAATATACCACAGCCTAACTCAGAAGCTTAATGATACTTAGGTTAACCATGCCTATTCTCCTCCCCTAACCACGCCTACTTTTCAGGTAGGCATCATTAGGCACTGGAGGGCGCCTCGACTTAGGTGCAAGTTCAATTGCCAATTAAAATCACTTGGGTTTTTTCTCTTTTTTATTGAAATTTAATGCAATTAAAAACATCTAGTTTGTATATTCATACATAAAACAATACATTAATTCATTGTATATTTTATCTAATATAATAAAGAGCTAGCCACGCATGCGCACTCCTATTTGCGTGTTCTGTGCGCTGTAGGTCTGTGGCCGAAGGAGTGCGCATGCGCGCTAATACGTCACCAGCCTATCGCCTCCACAAGCCAGACCACAGCCAGACGACGTTCTCCGTTCCTCCTGCCGCCGCCGCCGATCTCCGTTTCTCCTTTGCCGCCCACCCCCTTCTCTTCCCGTGGGCCCGAATGGCGATTCCAGCAGCGTGTACATCAGTCTTCACACGCTGCTTCGGGCCCTTCTACTGCCCTGATTTGCTCTGCCGCGTCTCTGATGATGTCATCAGGGACGTGCCAGAGTAAATCAGGGCAGTAGAAGGGCCCGAAGCAGCGTGTGGAGACTGATGCAAGCGCTGCTGGAATCACCACCTTTGTAGTCCGGACCGCGGGAAGGGAAAGGGGGAGGTAGAGGAAACGCTAATGCTGCTGCACAGGGAACTGGTGGGGGGGGAGGGAAATGGAGGGGAAGGGAATGCTGCTTTGGACAGACAGACAGAGAGAGGAAGGGAGACAGAAAGGAAAGAAGAAAGACACAGGGTCAGGGAGATACACAGAAAGACAGACAGGCAAAGGGGGCCAGGGACAGAGACAGACAGAGCCGCATCAGGAGGGGTGCGGGATGCGGCAGTGGGAACTTTTCCAATGGGTGCAACTGGGCAGCTGTCGGGAACCTCTGATCAGGGGCAGAGCAAGGTAAGAGTATCATAGGGATAAGAAGGAGGAGGGAGGATAAAAAAGGAAGGGATGCCTACTGCTGGACAGGGGGAGAAGGAAAGAGATGCTGATGGACAGGGGAGGTGAAGAAAAAGGAACGGAGGACTAATGTTGGACAGGGGGAGAAGTAAAGAGGTGTTGCTGGACAGGGGGGAGGTAAAACAAAGGGAGAAGGGCTGCTACTGCATAAGGAGAGCAGTGAAAGGGTGGTGGTGGACACAGTGGAGGTAAAAGGAAGGGAAAATGGACAGGGGGAGCAGGCAAGGGGTGGTGATGGACAACCAAGGAAAAAGAAAGGCAGAAAGAAAGAAAGCGGCTAAGGAGAGAGAGGAAAAAAAAGACAGACACACACACATATGTTCTAGCACCCGTTAATGTAACGGGCTTAAAGACTAGTTTCATAATAAATGCTAAAGATATCAAAATATCTATAATGCCTATTATATCCAAACCCTTCCATCCCACCCTCCTCCCCCCTACCACCCCAGTAGGAGGATGTGTGCAGGAGATTCATAAGGTGTAAGAGAAAGATTATATAAAAAATTATTACAGATCAATGGGACTATCCTTTTGGGAACTGATCCAAGTTTCATATGCATCCCAAATGGTGTTATAACTATGTATCTGATTTCTCTGGACTGGATTTTGGCCCTTGAGGACCGACATTTGACACCCCTGATTTAGAGAATCGCTGATCTTTTCTGGTGCACAATTTTGGGTGCAATTTAGAGAATTTCTTCCTTATAGAAGAATGAGTATGACCCTCTTGCATCCCAGGTCCAGCTAATCAGGGAAGTGGAAGACAACAACCAGGTCCCAAACCCAGAGATTTCCATAAAGTACTGCACAGTACTAACATGAAGCCAATGTGCCAGCCCAGGAACCAAATATTTTAGTGTGAGCATGACCAAAGATTTCTTTCTCAATCGCTGTTGGCAAGTTACCTTTTTCCTGGCTTGCTGGTCTTTAGAAGAATGTGCCTTGACATGCTTCCTCAAGGAGCTTGGATCGGTGTAGCGTTTGGTGCATCCTGGAATTTGACATGCATAAGGTTTCTAAATAAAAAGAGTTGGATAAACAATTTTGGTTAACAACTTATGTGTCAGAAAGGAAATTCAATTTTAAATGTCATGATTTCCATAGTATGCACTAATTTTTGACCTGACTGGTATGATTTTTTGTTAGATATCTGTATTGATAGTTGCAGGAGAAAAAAAAAATACATGCATAAGAAAACTTAAAATATTTCAAAAAAATCATAGAAGCTAAAATATCAGATACACAATAAGTTAACAGTGTAACAGCAATAGTGGTAACGACTCCCAGATAACAGAGTGATAGCCAACACAATACTCAATATGACTGAAAAGATAGAAGAAAACTCCATAACACTAGAAGAAACATATGATCAGCTTGCTCCTGCAAACATTTCCATAGGTTGTGATACCAGGGATTTATGGAAAAGTATTAAAGGAATGTCTGACTGGTATGATGCTTTAATGCTGTTTACTCTATATTGGTTTAAGTTTCTATTAATACAACTCGCAATTCTCAATATCTTGGACATAATTTGAGGACTTGAGCTGAAGATAAGCTATAATTTTCCTTGCTGAGTATTATATGATATTGTAATATCTATGTTCATTTTTTCTATTATGTTTTTGGATAAATGTATTTGAATATTATTTTTTATATATTACTTGCTTATCTTTAACTTTCTGTACAAGTGGATAAAATTTCAATTAAATATTTGAAATGAATGATATGTAATTTAGCAAATTGATAAATAAATAATTAAAATAAATACATACATATCTATTTACTAAATATGGTGCATAAAATTTCAAAAGGTTACATGGAAGAGAGACACACCTTCCCGACCTTCTAACGGAGCTATTTGACAAAGGGTGTGACCTTTCTGTGATACCGACATGATATTACCACCTACCCCAACTGGGCTGGATACCCCATCAGCAATAGTTCCTACGTCAACACCATCTGAAGATGAGGAAGAAGAAGACGTTAAAACTGAAGAATCCCAAGAATCAGATGATTCCCAAACTCCCAAAGGACCCGCGCTGCCACCTGCCACCGCTTATTTTCTGAATCCATTCGCTGGATTATGTGTTGAAGCTGTTGCAGGAATTTCTTATCTTGTGACAGGCCAACGACAGTTACCTATGTATGACCTTAGCTGGTCCCTCCAATCCATTAGACTTAGTTGCGCCTGAACCTTTCCTCCAATCCGCTTAGACCGTGCACCTGCCATCTCCAAAAAGTCAATGAGAGTAGAATTAAACTCATCATCCTCAGGCAGTAGATCATTGCTTGCATCCTCCACACCTTCTTCCTCATCCTGATGCTTCGGGATGTCCCTGTTAGCTCCTTGAGGCACCATCACTCTCTGCTTCTGATGCTCCCTTAATGTAGCCCATTTACTTTTCTGAGCCTTTGCAATTATTTTAGGGGCCCTTTTTACAAACAGTTGTTAAAAATGGGCTTAGTAAATTTAATGCGCATTAACACAGCAATAAATATGGCTTTTTCTCATTTTTTTTTTTATTTGTAGGTCCTGAACTGAGCTTCTTATCTTTCCTCCTAAATCTACCTCTCCTCTTCTCTATTTCTGTGGATACTCTCATCCTCCCTGTCTCGTCAGCCTGCAACCTCAGGGTCATCTTTGACTCCTCTCTCTTTCTCTGTACAAATCCAACAGACCTCTGAAGCCTATCATTTCTTTCTCTATAACAGGGGTGGGGAACGCCGGTCCTCGAGAGCCGTATTCCAGTCGGGTTTTCAGGATTTCCTCAATGAATATGCATGAGATCTATTTGCATGCACTGCTTTCAATGCATATTCATTGGGGAAATCCTGAAAACCCGACTGGAATACGGCTCTCGAGGACCGGAGTTCCCTACCTCTGCTCTATAATATCACCAAAATTCGACCTTTCCTTTCTGAGCACACTACCAAAGCTCTTATCCACACACTTATCTCTCACCTAGATTACTGCAATTTGCTTCTCACAGGTCTTCCACTATACCAATACATTCCAAAATTCTGCTGCATGACTTATATTCAGCCAGTGTCACTATGCTCTCGTTACCCCTCTCCTCAAGTCTCTTCATTGGCTCCTTATCCATTTCCGCATACAGTCAAACTCCTCTTGATGAGTTACAAGTGCATTCACTCTGCAGCTCCTCAGTATCTCTCTTCTCCTAATATTCCTCCCTAGAAACTCTGTAGTAAGTCTCTCTTTAACTATACCCTTATCCTTTATTGCCAACCCCAGACTTTCTCTCTTGCAGCCTTGTATGCCTGGAACAGACTGCCTATGCCAGAATGTCAACTCCTTCTCTGGCACTATTCAAACCTAGGCTTAAAGCCCATTTATTCAAGGCTACTTTTAACTCCTAACTCCTACGTACTTGAAAAGTTCCTGTCTGTTTTATCAATCCTTCTGTGAGAAATTCCCTAACCCCTTTTTGTTAGTTTTGATTATATTGTAAGCTCTATTGAGCAGAGATTGTCTCTTACATGTTTAATGTACAGCGCTGGGTATGTCTGGCAGAGCTATAAAATGATAAGTTGTTGTAGTAGTAGTAATTTGTCCATTAGCACTGGCAAAAGGGCTCCTTATTTTCTTCTATACTGCCTGCAAGCCTGAAATCTATCAAAGCTGTGTACATTCAGGTACAGTATGTATTTTCTGTTCTCAGAGAGCTCACAATGTGACTTTGTACCATAGACCATGGAAGGTTAAGTGGCTTGCCCAAGATCAAAAGGTGCTGTATTGGGATTTAAACCAACCCTCCTGGTTCTAAGCCTGTTGCTCTAATCAATAGTGTACTCCATTACATCTGCAGAAGCATTTCAGTAGGAAAATTTTCAGGCTAGGAGGGTTTGCGCAGTTTATGTGATGTGATGTGATTACTACCAAACCAATTAATGTAACTCCAGTAAACTTTGCTGGATATATCTGCCTCTACAATTCTTACCCCACTTGCCAGGCTACTTCAAAGAGTAGGGGAAAGGCCTCAGAAGCCATGGGGCAAAACGTTGCACCGGAGCTATGAAAGGGAGCAGATAATCAACAGCAGCTCCCTCTCAATCTTCTATCATTGGCCACAGCACCCCTCTCTGCTTGAATTTTTTTCTTCTTTTAAATACTAAGGGGCTCATAATCGAAAGAGAAAAATGTCCAAAAACCGGCCTAAGTTGGTACTTGGACGATCATAAACAAAAGACATCCAAGCGCCGATAATCAAACCGGGTTTTGGACGTATTTCTAATTGACCTAGGCTTTCATAGTGCCGCTGAATGACCAAAGCTAAATGGGGTGTTTCAGGAGGAGTGTCGAGGGTGGGAGTTGGGCGGGACATGGGCCGGCTTAGACTTAGTCGTACAGCATGTATAACCAAAAGTTATACAGCCCAGGATTGAAGGAACTTGGACGTTGTGACTTAGACCATTTAAAACATGGTCTAAGTCACATAAAAACCACCTAAAGTCACCAGATAAGCACTGAAAACACATAAAACAGACCCCCCCCCACACTACCCCATTGATCACCGACCCCCCACACGCCCATAAAAACATTAACCACACCTTTAAAATTCAGCCTCTAGACCATCATCACCTGGCAGCCTGGCATAGGAAAGCCTAGTTGTCCAGCACAGAGGTGGCTTAAGCCGTCTTGAGGGTGGATTAGGGACCCATGGAGATGAGGACCCATGCCCGTAAGCCCCTGTAATCACTGCATTGATACTTAAACATGTGCACTCCCCTGTACACCCCCAAAAACCTTTTTTACTGGCATATAAGTGGCTCCTGCAGCCATAAGGGCTATTAGGATTGTAGATAAGTGGGTCTAGGGCAGGGGTGCCCAACGCGTCGATCGCGATCGACAGGTCGTTCGCTCAGGCGACCCCAGTCGATCGCACAGCAGGTTCCCTTCTTCCCTTCTCTTTTTTTCCCCTCCAGAATGGCCCGCCTCTTAAAGAACGCTGGCCAATCAGAGTGCTGGAAGGGCGGGGTGAAGGTCGGTGGGGGACGGAGCTCAGCGCATCACAAGAAATAGAAGCGCCTGTAATGATTGAGGTAAGAGCGAGGCCTAATGCTGCCCGATATACAATTTAAAAAACCCCAAAATCGGCCTCCCAATCAGTGGCGTACCGAGGTGGGGCGGTCCGCCCCCACCCCGGGTGCACGGCTTGGAGGGATGCACAGCCGTCCGGGTCCTCCTGCCCTTCCTTTCCACCGGTCTGCGCACGGGGCTTGCACCCGCCGCCCAAATGGTGCTGTTGGTTATCGCGAGACTCGCGGGAGTTGACGGCACCATTCGAGCGTCGGTGCGGGACCAGGCAGGCGTGAGTCCCGAGCGCGGACCGGGGGAAAAGAAAGGCAGGATGACCCGGACCTGGCCGGCTGTGCACCCCTCCAAGCCGTGCACCCGGGCAGATCGTCCCCCTTCTAAATCCACTTGTCTTTTATTCAGTTCAACTAATGAGCATTGTGACAGGCAGTTCTTATGGGGCAGTTGTTGGAGGTATTTCTTTGTTTTTCTGTGCCTAAGTATTCTATTAATTTAACTTCCTTATTCCTGTGGGGATCTCCAAAGGGGACGAATGGGAGACGGCCGGTGGCAGGTGGTACTTTAGCAATTCTTACAGGTTGCCATAGGCCTCAGGAGCTGTCTTCCCTCTGCCGTGGTCCTGCCCCTCCTCTAAGTCAGAGACAGGCTTGGGGCAGAGGGAAGACAGCTCCTGAGGCCTATGGCAACCTGCAAGGATCGCTAAAGTACCAGCGATCCTCTCTGCAGACTGCTCTCTGCTGGAATTAGGTAAATGGATGTGGGGAGGGTAGGCCTTCGGGGGGGGGGGGGGGGTGCAGTCCTTCAAGGGGTAGTGCAGGCCTTCAGGGGGAGAGTCAACCTTTGAGGGGGAATGTGCAGACCTCCAGGGGGGGGGTCAGGCCTTCAGGGGAGGGGGGTCTGTATAATAAAAAAATATTTGAACATAAATACAAAGTACACTCGGTGTGTGTGTATATATATATATATATGTTTAGCAATTTTATTGTTGGTAGATCATTTTGACTTGGTCATTTTAAAAGTAGCTCTCAAGCCCAAAAAGTGTGGGCACCCCTGGTCTAGGGGATTCTGGAGGTGGTTTGGGGGGCTCACCATGACCTATAAGGGAGCTGTAGTGAGGAGAAGACATGGCACCCTTTTTGTGAAGTTCACAGCACTATTTAGGTGCCATGTCTGGGTGTTCAGTCCATCACTTTGCAGACCCCCCTCCCACGTCCAACAGGGCTTATTCTAGGCGTTTTTGACTTGGACAAAAAGTTGGATGAAAATGTGGTATAAAGATGGACGATTTAGTGGCTTGGACGATCAGATCGGCAGGACGTATAGTTAAACAATTTTCGAAACAAAAAATATTTTGGACATATTTTTCAAAAATGTGTCCTAGGCTGTTTTTTACTTTGGACGACTTGCGACTTAGACAAAAACGGACTTAGACATCCCTTTTGATTATGTCCCTCCATGGCACTGGCTGATGCAAAACTGACTGAATATCAGAACAGTTTAACAAAAAATAATAAAATATATATACCGTATTTGCTGGCGTATAAGACGACTTTTCAGTACCTTAAAATCCTCCCCAAAGTCGGGGGTCGTCTTATACGCCGGGTACTGTTTACATCACAGTTCTTCAACCGGTGCCGGTCCGCAGAAAATTCCTGCCGGTCCGCACAGGACCGGCGAGATGGACCCGTTAAAATTTCTGCCCCGATGGTGTTTGCAGAAATCTTCTGTTCCTCCCAGCCTCGGGCGATCAAGACAGGCGGTCATTCCCTCTGTGAGTCTCGCCTATGCGGAAACAGGAAGTTGAAACAAAATAGGCGGGACTCAGAGAGGGAAGGTCCCGACGTTTGCAGCCTGTCTTGATCGCTGCCCCTGCTGAGTCGCCGAAGAGGGCCGCGGGGAAAGTGCAGGCAGAGAGAAGATGGTCAGCGTGCGCGGGGAGGTCAGCGTGTCGATTGGGGCCATCAGCAGCGTTTGTGCTGAGTCTGCCCACGTGCAGGATGCGGCAGGTAGGGGCCTCCGACTCGTCTTGGCGGCTGGGCCTGTGGTGCAAAGCTGTTTTTGCCGGCTTGGGGGGGGGGGGTCGCGAATCGGAAGAAGGGGTAGTCTTATACGGCGAGTATATAACAAACTCTATATTTTAACTGTAAAAGTTGGGGGGTCGTCTTATACGCCCAGTCGTCTTATATGCCGGCAAATACGGTATATATATATATATATATGAATAATGCAAGCTTGTCTTATCTTTAGACACTTGCTTTATTCATATATATTTTTTGTTAAACTGTTCTGATATTCAGTCAGTTTTGCATCAGCCAGTACGACTAAGTCTAAGCCAGCCCATGTCCCACCCTCGACACTTCTCCTGAAATGCCCCGTTTAGCTATGGTCGTTCAGCGGCACTATGAAGGCCTAGGTTGTTTAGAAATATGTCAAAAACCCATTTTTATTATCGGCACTTGGACGTATTTTGACAATGTTCGTCCAAGTGCCGACTTAGGCCGGTTTTTGGACATTTTTCTCTTTCGATTATGGCCCCATAGAATTTAAAAAAAGAAACAATAATTAAGAGAAAATACAAGCAGAGAGGGGTGCTGTGGCCAATGATAGAAGTTTGAGAGGGAGCTGCTGTTGATTATCTGCTCCCTTTCATAGCTCCGATGCAACATTTTGCCCCATGGCTTCTGAAGCCTTTCCCCAACTCTTTGAAGTGGCCTGGCAAGTGAGGTAAGAATTGTAGAGGCAGATAAATCCAGCAAAGTTTACTGGAATAACATTAGTTGGTTTGGTTTGTGATTTTTACTCTAGTACCTCCATCTTTTTGGTTTTCTGTGATTTCTACCTACAGAAACACAATTCTGATTTTAAAAAATCTGATTTGTTTGGCTATATATCCCCTTCTCCCCCAGCAATATAATGCTTGCTGTCTGCCATGGACAAGATTTCCATGTATTCTGTGAAAGTGTCCAAATAGTGGTTGTCCTAGTGATTATGCTGCTCACTTGAAAATTGCATCACTTCAAACTGGCATCAGCTTCCTTTCAAAAGCTAATTTTCACTTTAGCTTTGTCTCTGCATTGTGGTATCTAACATAAGAACATAAGCAATGCCTCCGCTGGGTTCAAACCTGAGGTCCATCGTGCCCAGCAGTCCGCTCATGCGGTGGCCCAACAGGTCCAGGACCTGTGCAGTAATCCTCTATCTATACCCCTCTATCCCTTTTTCCAGCAGGAATTGTCCAATCCTTTCTTAAACCCCAGTACCGTTCTCTGCCCTATTACGTCCTCTGGAAGCACATTTCAGGTGTCCACCACACGTTGGGTAAAGAAGAACTTCCTGGCGTTTGTTTTGAATCTGTCCCCTTTCAACTTTTCCGAATGCCCTCTTGTTCTTTTATTTTTTTAAAGTTTGAAGAATCTGTCCCTCTCTACTCTCTCTATGCCCTTCATGATCTTGTATGTCTCTATCATATCCCCTCTAAGTCTCCTCTTCTCCAGGGAAAAGAGACCCAGTTTCTCCAATCTCTCAGCATATGAAAGGTTTTCCATCCCTTTTATCAGACGTGTCGCTTTCCTCTGAACCCTCTCGAGTAACGCCATATCCTTCTTAAGATACGGCGACCAATATTGGATGCAGTACTCCAGATGCGGACGCACCATTGCCCGATACAACGGCAAGATAACTTCTTTCGTTCTGGTTGTAATACCCTTCTTGATTATATCTAGCATTCTATTCGCTCTCTTAGCGGCCGCTGCGCACTGTGCCATCGGCTTCATTATCATGTCCACCATTACCACCAAATCCCTTTCTTGGGTACTCTCATTCAATAACATCCCTCCGATCGTATAGTTGTACCTCGGGTTTCTGCTTCCCACATGTAATACTTTACATTTCTCAATGTTGAACTTCATCTGCCACCTCATCGCCCATTCTCCTAGTTTGTTCAAGTCCCTTTTCAATTCTTCGCAGTCCTCTTTAGTCCGAGCTCCACTGAATAGTTTGGTGTCGTCCGCAAATTTTATTATCTCGCACTTCATCCCTGTTTCTAGATCATTTATGAATATATTAAATAGCAGCGGCCCGAGTACCGAGCCCTGCGGAACACCACTCGTGACCCTCCTCCAGTTCGAGTAGTGGCCTTTCACCCCTACCCTCTGTTTCCTACCCGCTAACCAGTTTCTGATCCATCTATGTACGTCTCCTTCCACCCCATGGGTCTTCAGTTTCCGGAGTAGACGTTCATGAGGCATCTTGTCAAAGGCTTTTTGGAAATCTAGGTTTATGATTATCTATGGGGTCTCCTCTGTCCATCCGTTTGTTAATTCCCTCAAAAAAGTGCAATAAGTTAGTTAGGCACGATCTCCCCTTGCAGAAACCATGTTGGCTGGTTATCAGAAGCTCGTTTCTTTCAAAATGTTCATCGATGCTGTCTTTTATCAGTGCTTTTGCCATTTTCCCTGGAACTGAGGTCAGACTCACCGGTCTATAGTTTCCCGGTCACCTCTTGATCCTTTTTTAAAAATGGGCGTAACATTGGCTATCTTCCAATCCTTCGGGATCACGCCTGTTTTCAGGGATAGGTTGCAAATTTGCCACAGTAGTTCCGCTATCTCCTCCTTTAATTCCTTCAGAACCCTTGGATGGATTCCATCCAGACCCGGGGATTTGTCAGTTTTTAGTTTTTCTATCTGCCTGCGCAGATCTTCAAGGCTCACTTCCATGGATGTTAATTTTTCTGATTGATCTCTATTGAAGAATTGCTCAGGTTCCGGTATGTTGGTTGTGTCTTTGTTTGTAAATACAGACGAAAAGAACATGTTTAGTCTTTCTGCAACTTCTTTCTCCTCCTTCACCACTCCCTTCCTGTCTCCGTCGTCCAGTGGTCCCACCTCCTCCCTAGCTGGCTGCTTCCCTTTAACATATCTAAAGAACAGTTTGAAATTTCGTACTTCCCTGGCTAGCCTCTCTTCATACTCTCTTTTGGTTTTTCGAACCACACGGTGACATTCTTTTTGATACTTCCTGTGCTCTTTCCAGTTCCCCTCAGTTTTGTCCCTTTTCCATTTCCTGAAATAATTTTTCTTATTGCCTATCGCTTCCTTCACTATTTTAGTTATCCACGCCGGGTCTTTTGTTCGACTCTTTTTGCACCCCTTTCTGAATCTGGATATATATAGATTTTGCGCCTTGCTCACCGTGTCCTTGAAAAAAGACCAGGCATGTTCTACCGTTTGCCATTTTTTGGAAGTGTTCTTAAGTTTCTTCCTTACCATTTCCCTCATTGCTTCGTAGTTTCCTTTCCTGAAGTTAAAAGTTTCGCTATGGTTCTCTTTGCTTTCGGCATTCCTTGAACTTGATCAGGTTATGATCGCTGTTTCCCAACGGTCCCACTACTTCTACTTCCTTTGCAGGTCCCCTTAACCCATTTAGGATTAGATCCAGAGTGGCATTTCCTCTCGTTGGTTCTCTAACAAGCTGCTCCATGAAGCAATCTTGTGTTGCCTCCAGGAATTCTGTCTCTCTAGCGCATTTTGAGCTTCCAAGACTCCAGTCTTTCTCGGGTAGTTGAAGTCTCCCATAATAACCGTGTTACCGCTTTTGCATTCTCGCTTCATCTCGGCTTCCATTTCTTCATCGATATCTCCGGTTTGCCCGGGTGGACAATAGTATAGGCCCAACTTTATTTCAGGCCCTTTCCTTCCTGGTATTTTAACCCATAGTGATTCCCGCCTGTTTGTCATCTCTGCTGTGTCCATTCTTGTCGATTGTATGCTTTCTTTTATGTATAGAGCTATTCCACCTCCTTTCTGTCCTGACCTATCCTGGCGATAGAGCTTGTACCCTGGCAGTGCTGTATCCCATTTCCTTTCCTCATTCCACCACGTTTCAGAGATTCCAATGATGTCTATGTCCTCTGCATTGGCCATGGCTTCTAATTCCCCCATTTTATTTCTTAGGCTCCTTGCATTAGTATATATGCAATTTAGATCCTGGTATTTTGATGTCTTCATTTTCTTTCCCTGTGCTGCGGTCTTTAGTGTCTTCTCTTTTGCTACAATCTTTCTAACCTCCTCTTCTGGGTTAGTCGACTCCTGTAATTTGTCCCTTGTTGTTATTTCCCAGCCTTGTTTCCCCTTAGTATCTTCACGGGATATCTTCTTCCGAATCGTCGATGCTTGGTCGACTGTCGGCTTTCCCCTTCCTCTCAGTTTAAAGCCTGTTCTAGTGCAGAATAAGCCCTGTCTAGGCGCCCTCCTCTCCACCCCTGCTCCTTCCTCACCACACTTGCGCCCTTTCTTCCCACCCCTGTACCTCTTTAAATTTTTGCCAGCAGGAGCAGCTTCTCCAGCCTGCTGCTTGTGTTAATTCTTCCTGGCTCCGCAACCTGGATGTAATTTCAGAGAGAGCCAGGCTGGCGCAAGCAGTAGGCTAGAGTACACTCCTCCCTCCTTATTCGCAGTTTCAGCACCCGCGGTTTCGATTATTTGTAGTTTTTGGTGCCGGGACACCCCCCCTAGTGAATCAACCTTACCTGGTGGTCTAGTGGTGATGCGGGGCAGAAGCAATCGTCCTACACTCTTGCTATGTGCAGATCTGTCATCAAAAATGGCTGCTGTAAGTTCCCACTAGACCACCAGATAAGGCTGGGATGCAGGAGGGAGGCAGGGGTGGGTCAGAGTCAGCCCAAAAGTTATTTGCAAATTTTCCATATTCACGGGCCGGCACTGCCCCTAACCCCTGCGAATACAGAGGAGGAGAAGAGAAGATTTTAAAGAGGTACGGGTGTGGGGAAGGGAGGGTGTGAGTGTGGCGGAAAGGTGCCGGCATCCCCACCATGATGGCACCAGGGACGGTCCACCTCCACCTCCCCCTTATTATGCCATGGATTACAAGATCTTAATTCTTAAACCAGCTCTGCTAAATTCACTGCATAGCATGATAGAAATCACATTCTACAAAACTATTTTTATATATATATATTTGTAATTTTACAACAGTTCATATTACAGAACAGTAAAGAATGGAGTTTTACAGTCTATGACCATTTAAGAAAATAAAAATCATTATTTTATCAACAAATTCCCATCTAGCCCACATTAAGAAAGGACTACAAAACTGTTAGCTTCATAATAATCAATTATTTTGATTCAGTTCCTTACCATTTTTTTAGTATTTTGCATTCCAAATTAACATTCCAGAGCATGGCTGGTGTCTGTTTGACTCAAAAATAATTCTTGGTTTTAAAGTTTGAATGCACTGTTGAGTTTTTATATCTGTGCTATTATACATACATGAGATCTCTAAAGGGGGTTGGTTGCGGTTAGGCAAGCTGTACAGATTTCTAACATGCTTAAAACCAATAAGGATCCGTATTTCAGTAGTTTACAATGAAAAGAGATATATATGTATGCTTTCCAGAGTGGTTACAATGTATCACAAGTACTTCTCATTATGTATAATGCATACTGATCTTTTCCCATTTTTGTTAAAGTTATGAGATCACTTTAGAAACATCTACACTTGTAATAGGGGCATTTAAACATGTAGAAAGGGCTTTAATTCTTTTTTAGAAAGGCCAGCCGATATGCAGCTGTTTTTAACTGGCCAGGAACAGCTCCAGGTCGGTTGAATAGCACTTAGCCAGCTAAGTACCAATATTCAATGTGAGTTGGCTGCTGAATATTAGCGCAAAATTTAAAGCACTAGGGCCTGGATTCTCATCGGGATGCTGAAAGTCAGGCAATGGTAGGCGTCCTACTGCTGCCTAACTTAATTGTTTTAATTGGTGCTAAATGATGTGGTAATTGACCATGTCGTTTAAAACCAATGAAAATGTAATTGCAAAAAAAAAAGGTGCCCAGTACAAAGCCTCTGGGTCCCTGGTGGCTAGTGGCGCATAGTGATGCCGAAGCCTGGAAGTGGGTGTGGTTAGGAGGTGGCACATTTTTGTGGATATCTTTTGTTTCATGGTTAAATCAAAGAAAGATTTTGTTGTTTACCTGCAATTACATCATTTTCTTTTCCTGAGATAAATTTAAAAAAAAAAAAAGATTTGACATCAATATATGAACATTTCTTAAGAAAGAACTGAATATTTCATGGGGGTGTCCTAATTTTTTTCACATGATTGTATATACTGTTTCATTCAGAGTTAGGGGATGGGAGGTGGGAGGGAGTCAGTGATCACTGGGGGAGTGTATGTGGAGGGTCATTACTTAATTCCTCCAGTGGTCGTCTGGTCAGTTTGGGTACCTTTTTGAAACTTAGATGCTTCCAGAAGAGGTCTAACCCAATACATCTAAGTTCCATCCAGGACGTCTTGGGAAAGGTTTCATTATCCCCCGCAAGATGTCCAAGTCTGGCTTGCCCATAGACCACTCAAAGTACGCCCATAACACGTCACTTAACACACCCCCTTGAACTCTGGATGCACAACGGACGAAATGTCTCGCTAGATCTGCAGGAAAACGGTTCTGATTATTAGCACTTGGGCATCCTGATGATTAGGACGTCCAAGGGCCGACTTAGGTTGTTTTTTGAGATGCTTTAGTGTTTAATTATGCCCCTAATAGTAGGGTAAATTTTCAGTGGTGAACCTAACTGAAAATGTTGCTTGCACAATAAGCCTGCTTTTCAAAGATAAGATACCTGCATGCATTGTATTTTTTATTTTTTAGGTTCATTAACTGTCTTTTCTAAAGAGATTCACCCAAAGCAGTTTACAATACCGTATTTGCCGGCGTATAAGACGACTGGGCGTATAAGACGACCCCCCAACTTTTAGTTAAAATATAGAGTTTTGTTATATACTCGCCGTATAAGACTACCCCTTCTTCCGCACACCTTCTCTACCGCCCCGGATGCAGCACAGCCGGCCAGGTCCCCTTACTTTTGTGGCACTTCCCCGACCGACCGACAACAGCCCCGGTCCGACAAACCTCCCTGCCCTTAACCGCGAATCTAAATTACCTTCTTACAGCTGCTGTAAGAAGGTAATTTAGATTCGCGGCTACAGGGCAGGGAGGATTGTCGGACCCGGGCTGTTATCGGTCGGTCGGGGAAGTGCCACAAAAGTAAGGGAACCTGGCCGGCTGTGCTGCAACCGGGGCGGGGCGGGCCGCTCCTCTCCCTTGGTAGCCACTCGAACCGCGAGGCTACTCTCCTTCTCCTTATCTGCCCTGCCTGCAGCACAGAGCCGAACGGAAGTCTTCCCGACGTCAGCGCTGACGTCGGAAGGAGGGAGGGCTTTGTTTAAGCCCTCCCTCCCCTCCGACGTCAGCGCTGACGTCGGGAAGACTTCCGTTCGGCTCTGTGCTGCAAGCAGAGAAGGTAGGGAGAAGAAGAGCCGCGTACATCCAGAAGACTGAGCATCCAGCCCCGCAGGAGCCCCGCGACCCTCGGAGGCGTCCCCATGGGATCCCCGCGACCCTAGGGGGCGTCCCCACGGGATCCCCGCGACCCTAGGGGCGTCCCCGTGCAGCTCTCTAATGTAAAAGTAAGGGCATGTAAACAGTACCCGGCGTATAAGACGACCCCCGACTTTGGGGAGGATTTTAAGGTACTGAAAAGTCGTCTTATACGCCGGCAAATACGGTACATTAAATTGTAATCAGGAACTCTTAAGAATTTTCCCTATCTGTCCTTGGCAGTCTCACAATCTAACTATAGTATCTGGGGCAATGGAGTGCTAAAGGAGTAGAGACTAGGATCGAATGTACAACTTCAGCATATTGAAGCAGCAGTTGTAACCACTAGGTCACCATTATGTGCTAAATGTACTCATGCGACCTTATCTGTTGCCAGAGTCAGCGTCAGAGAGGGTAAAGGGCAACAAGCATGGCAACTGCCCTAGGCCCCACAGATTCAGGGGGCTCCTGTAGGCCAAGATGTCCTCTTTTCCCCACCCCATTCTGAAGCCCCCCCCTTCACTTTTAAAAATGCTGTTCCACTGCCACAGTCCGCCCACTCTGAAGCAACTTCCTGTTTTTGCTTAATGAGACCATGGCAGGGGAACAGCACAGAGGAAGTCACAAGTAGCGCTAGAGAATCGCTGTTATGCCAGTGACCCCTTTGCATTTTAAAAGGTGAGGGGGGGCTGTGGAATGGGGCAGGGAGACAGGAAGGACATCCCAGCCCATGGGGGCCCCTTGGAGCAGCTGATTTTTAAATTAAAGGAGAGATGCTGGATGAGAGGGCATTGGGTGGGTCGGGAAATCAGGGGGAAGAGGCAGGGAGAAGAGTTATTGGGGGCCCTCTCCTTAATTACTACCCTGGACCCAGCACGTCTAACTCCAGTCTTGCCTATTGCATATCAAGGCCTAAAGCTATACAACAATTTTAATTTATGTATATATTCATCACATGGTTCCCTTTCCCTCCTTCCCCCAAATGCTTTATTTTTATGATGTCAGCTTTAGGAATTTTCTGAAATGAAAAGGCAATTGTAGGCAGCTGAAAATATATTAAGATGCATATACTGTAGCTGACTTCTATATGCAAATCCTTATTTTTACACATGTAAGTCTCCACTAAGTTTTTAATAATTTCATTGAATATGGAAGTACAACAGCATAGTTTAAAAAATTTCATCCATAATGTCTATTAGTTCTAGAGCAGGTAAAATTTAAAAAAGAAAAACATTTCTTGAAAAGAAAGAATGAGCTTACCCATAAATACCAAGAAAATATATCCTGTACAACATAGTTATTTTTCATTGTTACCAATAAGCATTCCTCATGTACTTACAATAATGTCAACCCAGATAAATCTTTGACTTAGAAACTAGCAAGGTCATGCCCTTTAGTGAGTCTTGTTAAGAAGCATCATTAAAGTCCGAAGTGCACGATTTAGAGGGAAAGAAAAGACCTGCTGCAGAGACAGAAAGAAGTGAGAGAAAAGATTAGTTTGGAAGCAGCAAAGGAAGACAGAAAATAAAAATCCCAAGATAGGTATTTAAATCCGAAATTTTGAATGTGCAACACACAGATTAGGTTCTGAGATTTTTTTTTGTTGAATCATTAAAACAACATTCATCCTGTGCCACTGCTATCCATTTAGAGGGCAATTTTATCAACTTTTTTGGGGAGGGGGTGAGTAAACCCTGCTTTACTCATGGAAAAGGGCTTTAATGAAATTACCCCAGAGATTATATGTACATAAAGTGGATAAGGTGTAATGGGGAGATTAAGTGACTTGGCAAGAGTCATAAGGAGCAGCGAGGGTTTGAACCCATAGCCTCAAGCTGGTGAGGCTGTAGCTTTAACCACTGCGCCACATGGTAATAAGAGGCTTCCAGAAATTTCTCTTGCCTTTTTGTCTTCACTAGAATTTAAGCAAGGAGCAGTGCCGCAAGTCCCCACAGAAATGGCAGAAGTAGAAATAGTGTTCCTTAGGCTTTCGCTGAGTATTCCTCTTTAGCAAAGAGCCCCAGAGAAACTGGCCCTACTGACCTTCACCTTGGCGTAATTCACTCACTCCTACATAATCATTTTGCAGATGTGTACTTAATGGACGCATATTATAAGTACTCTACCAATTTTACTGCCATGTGTGGCTGATTTAATAATGACACTAATTAAAGCCTCAGGGGGTCTTACTAGCATCTCTGCTATTAATGTAATCTCCTTTCATTTTCTGTTCTTTGCAACTGGAATTTGATCATTTCTTTCTGTTTCATTTCTGCAGTTGTAGTTCGATCGGAACTGAGTCTGATATTTAACCACATTGTATTTTAACCATTTCATATCCCTTCCCAGCTTCCTTAGCTCAGTCACTATAGTATCAGTCCTTGGCTGGGGCCTGCACCAGGGCTCTTTTAAGGATGCACTTTCATCAGAAAGAAAAGAGGCATGGCAACAAAATGTCCTATTTGGTTTGTTTTCAATTTCATAATGAAAAAATAAAACATGTAATTCATTTTTTCATTTCATTCAGTAGCTCTTTATCTCCCTTGTCTTTCCTGCCTCCCCCTCCACCCCAAAATAAATCCAACATGGCACTAGCTGTCCCGAGCCAAGTGCTGCTTTGGAATATGGCCCCCAGGACAGTCGGCACCATTTTGGAATACATCATCAGTGACACAGAAGCAACTGGGATTCACTCCTACCCTGTGAAGTTAGACAGATGGGTAAGAGAATGCATGAGGGACTTCTGCTAGGCCCAAAGGGGGAGGGGGGACATATTTTAGTTGCCCTAAGACCAAAAATGAGAAAATAAAAATACTCCAAAAATACTCTTTTTACTAAAATGCATTGAAAATGGGTTTAGCATATTTTAACATGAGGCTTTCCTGTGTACAAAGCCTGTATATATAATGTGGCAATAAAATTGGCTTTTATATTTTTTATTAGTAGGTCATGCTCTAATGCTGTCATTAGCACACATCAACTACATTAACGTGATGACTCTTGACTGCCTCCTAATATGGTACTAACCCACAAATTCTATAAAGATCGCTCAAATTTAGTCACAGATCCCAGATCCATGTGTAAGCTCATTAGTTAATGAGCCATTAACAAAACAATTATTGATATAAATGACCACTAATTATTAGGAATGGATCTGCCAATGTGCTATTCTATAACCCTGGGCACCTAAATTATCTTACATGCAACTCAAAAGGGGGCGTGGCCAGGGGAGGGGCATGAGCAGGTCAGGGACATTCCAAAAATTTAGGCGCAGTATATCAGAATACCCAAATTGCATGCCTAGATTTTGCCAGTTCGGTGGGAAGCAAAAGCTGGACACGGGAATCCATGCTATGTGCTATTCTATAAAAGTTGCTTAGCACTAAGCAACCTTTAAAAAATTGGCGCTTAGCGTGGACTTTTAACAGAGCCTAGCTTTGGACGCCATTTACTAAACCTGGCCCTACATGTTCCTGCATTAAATCGCCATTATCCAGTTAGCGCATGCTAATCAGAATTCACTAGCTGGATAATGCTCCCATGTCTATTCCCCGCCCTTGACACACCCCCTACAAAAATATTTTAAACAAAATAAATAATGTGCAGTTAGCATGCGGAAAAGAGAAACTTACCGCAAAACACGTTATTTTGTTTTGCAGTAAGCATTTTCTCACACATTAAGCATGTGTTATAGTGTGACCATATGGCTCCAGAAAAAAGGGGACAGATTGAGACATCCGGGTTTTACTTCCATTGAAAGCAATGGAAGTAAGGAGAACAGATTGAGACATCTTGGTTGCTTTCAATGGAAGTAAAACCCAGATGTCTCAATCCATCCCCTTTTTTCTGGAGCCATATGGTCACACTAGTTATGACCTGTGTTTAGTAAATGGGCCCCTAAATTAACTCTCCTAATGAAACAAAATTAAAGTTTCTCCTTTCTTCTCACTCGTCAGTACCCTGCAATTATTAGTACAAAATCTGGCAATAATGCTGTATTTACACTATGGACTCCTTAGCCCCTCCCCATCACATCGTACTCCAGAAGCCTCCGAGGCATTGCCAGGTAACAGGAGACTTCGGCCTGGATTTAAACTCAAGTCCTGCAGATAATAGCACACAGAACTTCCTCTGAGCCTTTCAACCAGCACTTTTCAAATTGTCATTATTTAGAACAAACATTTTAAGCAGCCAAGATAAGAATGAGTGAGAATTGTTCACCTGTAAGCAATTATAAGCCAAAATTTCTAATACAGTATTTAAGAATACGATGCCCCTGGGATCTAAAGAAGTGAATGGTAAAGAAGGAAAATGACTGTTTTCTTATAAAAGGCATCACCTGCTTTAGGAAGGTAAATTAGAAGACATACTATGAGTCCCATCAGAACAACTCATAAGCCAAATTCCCCTGAAACAGGCTCCTTTTTCCTAGTTGTACATGAATTTCAAGCAGTAATGTGCAGGAAAGGAGCAGGCAAGGTTGAGTAGACTCCCACGGCACAAAGTAGACAAAAGTTGAGTGGGTGGATTTGTCTTTTCTGCAGTAGCTTGCATTGTAATGACTTTATAAGCTTAAATCAGTGCGTCTGTTGACTCAGTTTGCTTACTGAGCAAGAACACTGGGAAAAGAAATTCACTCACAAATGTGTAGCATTACAGGAGCTAATGAATGCTGATGGTCATTCTGACTCATGTGCTTCACAGCTTCTTGCTTCGACCTCTTCATTTGATTTCAAACTATGCTCTTTCACTTCCCCAATCACCACCATGGCAATTATTTTGACTTAGGGCGAGATTTACTATAGTGTGGTACTGTGGACGTGCACACTAAAATTGGCATTAATTAGAATTTATGCGCACAACTTTTTTTTGAATATTTGACAAAGTGGGGTGCCTAAATTCTAACGTGCATTGGGACTTGTAAACCACCTTTTTCTAGTTTTACATCCACACTCAAAGTGGTTTACATATAGGTACTTCAAGCATTTTCCCTATCTGTCCTGGTTAGAGAGTTGCGCGGGGACAGAAATCCCACCCGTCCCCGCCAAAATCCCACCCGTCCCCCGTGAGGAATCCCACCCGTCCCCGCAAGGAATCTCTCCGTCCCCACCCGTCCATGCGAGGAATCCCCTCCGCCCCCGCGAGGAATCCCCTCCATCACCACCCATCCCTATAAAGTTCAGAAATAGTTATTTCATTTAATTATGCTACTGAATTAAAGTCTCTGGTAGAGACCCATTTACAAATAAGCAAAGAGATTTTATTAATTTGGAAATATTAATTGGGACGAATACATACTTTATAAACGGGTTTCTACCAGAGCCTCTAATGTAAATATAAAATATAAATACTCAGCTGATGAGAACCCCCAAGCTGTCAGCTGAGGACTTCCTTTGCAGTTGGCTGGGGGTCCCTTTTGCCAAGCTTTGCAGGCAGCAGTAGCATCCCTGAGTCACAGATGCTGGCACCTCAGTGGCTCATGGATGCTGCCAGTGACTGCTGTGCTTGATGGAGGGGAGTTCTGGCCGTCTCTAGAGGAGGTCCTCTGCTGGCGGTGCTTGGGGATCCCAAGAAGTCACAGCAAGGGTCAGCAAGTACTTCAACACTGTAGAAATAAAACCAGAAATGCATTTCCTTTTCTTTTGAACACAATACAATACAAAACAATACAAAGACATCTGCTATATACATTTCCCAAAGCTAACATAATTCAATAAATTCCGTTTTTTACCTTTGTTATCTGGAGACATATTTTTCCATAAAGTTGGTCCCAGTTTCTTTTTTCCGCTTTCCCATCTTCTGTAAATTCTTCTGTTGCTGTCCATTGGTTCCTCCTACCATGGTCCAGCATTTATCCCTTTCTCATCTTTCGTGCCTGCCCACCAGCCCCATGCCCAACATTTCTCCTTCTATCACCCCTCTCCAGCACCATGCCACATCTCTATCTCCATTCCCTTCACCACTATGTCCAACATTCCTTCCTCTTGCATCCATTTCAATCTGTCCCACTGTTCCCTTTCCACCACAATATTTTTCCCTCTCATCTGTACCTCACTCCCTCCCTATGACCAAAAATTCTCCTTTCTTCCATTCTCGTGTACACAACCATCTCTTTCCCTCACTTCCTCTCTCCCAAGTTCATGCCTTCTGTGTCCAAAAACACATTCCCTCCCCCACCTCAACATCTCTTTCCCTCCCTTCCTCCATCCTCTTTCCCAAGTTCATGCCTTGTGTCCAAAAACGCATTCCCTCCCCCACCTCAGCATCTCTTTCCCTCCCTTCCTCTCTCCCAAGTTCATGCCTTCTGTGTCCAAAAACGCATTCTCTCCCCCACCTCAACATCTTTTCCCCTCCCTTCTTCCATCCTCTTTCCCAGGTTCATGCCTTGTATCCAAAAACACACTCCCTCCCCCACCTCAGCATCTCTTTCCCTCCCTTCCTCCATCCTCTTTCCCAGGTTCATGCCTTGTATCCAAAAACACACTCCCTTCCCCCCTTTTGTGTTCTACCTCCCAGCCCTCATCTGCAAGCAAATTACCAGCAAAACAGAGCTTGAGCCGCGAGGCTCGTCTTCTATTTCCTGCCTGCACTGCCCCAGCACATATAGCTGACCAGAAGTCTTCCCCGATGTCAGCGATGACGTCGGAGGGAGGGCTTTGCTTAAGCCCTCCCTCCGACGTCAGCGCTCACATTGGGGAAGACTTCCGGTCGGCTGTGTGCTGCGGCAGGGCAGGTCGGAAAAAGAAGACGAGCCTCACGGCTCGAGTTGCATCGAACCCCGCAAGATCCCCGCAACCCTAGGAGGCGTCCCCACGGGATCCCCGCGACCCTAGGGGGTGTCCCCACGGGATACCCTTGACCCGAAGTGGGAACCTGCGGGATGCCCGCAGGTTCTGTGGGATTCCCGTCATCCCCAATCCTGTGTAGCTCTCTAGTCCTGGTGGGCTCACAGTCTATCTAAGGTACCTGGGCCAGTGTCATAACAAGCAGTGTAGGATTTGAACCCATAACCTCAGGGTGCTGAGGTTGTAGCTCTAACCACTGTGCCACACTCTTCTCAAAAGGGGGCATGGTCATGGCTGTGGGTGTTTCTATACATTACATGTACTGTTATCAGTGGCATAATAAGGGAAGATAGGGGGACAGTCCGCCCAGGGGGCCACCTTGGTGGGGACGCCAGCACCCGTCCTCCTCTCCGCCCCCTCCACTATCGCACATGCCTGCTTCTTCTCCTGTACCTCTTTAATGTTCCCGGCACGAGCGGCAACTCCAACCTGCTGCTCGTGCCAGCATCGGCTCTTTCTCCAACGTCACTTCCTGGACCTGCGCCTTGGAAGTGATGTCAGAGGAAAAGCCGACGCCGGCGTGAGCAGCAGGTTGAGGTTGCCGCTCAAGCAGAGAACATTAAATAGGTATGGGTGGAAGGGAAGGGGCACATGCACGTGACAAGAGGGGGCGCCATCGCCCTGGGTGCCTCTCACCCTCGCTATACCACTGACTAGTTATAGAATATGTCTAAATCCATGCAGAATTTAGGTGTTGGCACTTACGGATCTGGCTGCTACTTATTGTTTATAAACTGCACCTAACTTTAGTTACGATTTATAGAATAGTGATAACCGTGTTTCTTTTCCTTGCCAAATTTTTCCAGCACCATATATAGAATCTGGCCCTAAGGGGGCAATTCTACCATATGGCACCTCCATTTAGGCATCCCAGTAATATAGGGTGAGAGCCTATATTGTAAGGACACTTGGATGCCCAAGCATCCTTATAGAACACTTGAGTAAATCTGGTGTATCTATATATACACTGGCTTTTACAAAGCTGTGGTAGAGGTTTCTACTGTGGCCAGCGAGGTAAATGCTCCAATGCTCATGGAATTCATATGAGCATCAGAGCATTTACCTCACCGACCTGCAGTCAAAACCCGCACTGCGGCTTTGTAAAAGGAGCCCATAGGTATCCACAAGTTATGCCTGCTAAAAAGCTTGCATGAATGGGGGCACTTAAATGTAACAGGCATATGGGTAACTTACAACACTCAGAAGCTGCTTGTCTAAATATCATAAGAACATAAGAATAGCCATACTGGGTCAGACCAATGGTCCATCATGTCCAGTAGCTCATTCTCTCAGTGGCCAATCCAGGTCACTAGCACCTGGCCAAAATCCAAAGAGTAGCAACATTCCATGCTACTGATCCAGGGCAAGCAGTGGCTTCCCCCATGTCTGTGTCAATAAACAGACTATGGACTTTTCTTCCAGGAATTTGTCCAAACCTTTTTTATAACATGCTACGCTTTTACCACAACCTCTGACAATGCGTTCCAGAGCTTAACTATTCTCTGAGTGAAAAAATATTTCCTCCTATTGGTTTTAAAAGTATTCCCTTGCAATTTCATCGAGTGTTCCCTACAGCCAGTTTTACAAAGCCGTGCCAGCGGCTTCTGCGTGGCAACAGCCCCAAAGCCCTTTTAATCTCTATGGGCTAGCGTGGCTTTGTAAAACAGGCCCCCCCTAGTCTTTGTAAATTTTGACAGAGTGAAAAATTGATCCACTTGTATCAGCCCTATCTATGGCCCACCCATGCAAACTCCCCTCTTACAAATTCGTGCTGTGGAGTAAATTCTATATATGTTGCAGAAAAAATCAATGCCATAAAAAATCGACACTTAATGCTATTCTATACACCGCCTCCAGAGTTAGTTTATAGAATCACACGAATTGCACTCGTCTGCATGACTAACATTTAGGTGTAGGTAATTATGCCAGTGAAAACCAGGCCTCAATGCCTGCACCTAATTTGTGCGCAGATTGGGTGTATTCTATAAAGTGCGCCCACAACCTGCCCACCACCTGCCCATTCGCCTCCTCTGGCCACGCCACTTTTGAGATCTGTACACTAGGGGCACCTTTTACAAAGGCGCGCTAGCGGTTTTAACACATGCTAAAATACCGTGTGTCCTAGCCACTACCACCTCCTTTTAAACAGGCGGTAATTTTTCGGCTATGTGCATACGCTAAAAAAAAACGCTAGTGCACCTTAGTAAAAGGAGCCCTAGAATTTGCTCGCATCACTTTATAGAATATGCTTAGAAAGTCATGTGCACATATTCTAATTAGTTCCAATTGCTTGTTAATTGGCAATTATTAGCCCGGATTGGTTTGTTAACCAAGTTGCGTGCGCAAATCTGCAATGTACACAGATTCCTGCACTTAACTTTGGTTTCAGTATACAGAATCTGAGGAGGGGGGGGGGAGTGCCATTTGAACATATATGTATTTGTAGAATACTAATTAAGCATCCTACTAGTATTTTCAAGGTAAGTCAGTATTCTGTAAATTTATGCATGCAGATGTAAGCGACTTGTTTTAGAATTGCCCTTTAAAGTCGTTAACCTGCGTTACATAGTAATTAGGCCCACTGCAAAAGATGGGACTTGTGGTAAATAATGACTATTAATGTGGGCTTCTGCATGGTAACCCCGCAGCATCCTTTACTAAGGGCTCCTTTTACGAAGCCGCGTTAGCGATTTAACACGCGTAATAGCGCACGCTAATTTGCCGGCTGCGCTAGCCTCTTGAGCAGGCAGTAGTTTTTCGGCTAGCGCAGGGGTTAGCGCGTGCTAAAAAGGTGCGTGCAATAATGCCGCTAACGTGGCTTCGTAAACGGAGCCCTAAATTTAGCCTTTAGTCTTTTCTTCTAGATGCTCTTCCCATATCTAACATGAATTTTCTTGCCAGAAAAGTGTGAAGAACTACTGATTCATAAGAAACACACTAGGGATATCTCAGAACACTACTCCGATAATGTAATATCAGGGTAGCAGCACTCCTCACCGACTTCACCTTTACGTGTGTTCACTTTGTGACTTTTTTGTTTTAAATCAATCTCTAATTTCTGTCATAGCTCATTTTGGTCTAATTTAATTTAGTATAAAACTTTTTATAAGATTTTTCTTTACATTCCACTTTCGTATATCTTCATATAATGTTCCTTATAAACCTTTGAATCCTTAAAGGTCAAAAAATGCACTTAGCTTTTATGTAGCATTATTCAACTGAATATTGTACTACCTCCCATCGACGCGTTTCACCTCTTCATCAGGATGGGGCTAGTACTATCACTGGTAGGTTACTCCTTTCCAATCATCTCGCGGCCATTCTAGCAATAAGTGAACACAGGTAAAGGTGAAGTCGGTGAGGAGTGCTGCTACCCTGATGTCGGAGTAGCGTTCTGAGATATTCCTAGTGTGCTTCCCATATCTAATCATAAAGATGTTGCTCAAGCAGCCAAGACTTCCATAGCTTGTTCAAAAGACTCAGAATTATAAATGTCTATGTTTCTGCAAAGAACTTCTAGGCAGAACTATTCTTGTAGTCTACCAAAAAGACCAACTGCTAATTTAATTCTGTAAACGCTGCCTACATTTGCATCTTGTGCTTTTCTCCTCCAACAAGATTATGAACATCCCGATTTGCCCATTTTCTTCTTGATGTAATTTCTTTCATTCCTACATCCGTCCTCTGTACTCTTTATAAGGTAAATATGTTCTAGTAATCCCACACAAAAACAGACGGAAAATGTATGTCTCTGAGAAAATACTTCTTGTGGGCCAATCTTAAATAGAGACGCAATTAATCTCAAAGTACACTTTATCAATGACCAATGACGATTGTGCAAAAATGCAAAGATATAAAATAATTTTAAGAGAGCTCAGTACTGGGTAACTGCTCTAATGACCAAAGGCAGTGTAGCCCAAGACGGTATCTCAAACATGGTACTTATCAAATCAATACCTACACAAGTCTGCTCCATAAATCATAATATTTATTCTGATTTTAATCTTATCCAGATATCAAAAACGTCAATGGATATATGTAGATTTATGTAAAGTGCTATTGTTTAAGATGGGTTCAATTGATAAATAAATTGCAAACAATCTACGTACCGACCCCACTTTCAAAGCAATCACATTAGTGCAGACACAAAAGTCTCAAAAGTGCAAATGTAGAAATAAATAGAAAGACAAAGGCAAAAACTGCAGTGGTGATGTACAAGATACCAAGTCTTTAATGAACAATCATAAAAAGGTAAATATAATCATAAAACAGTTTGTATCCAAAAGTACAGATGAATCCGAAACCAACAGCCGAACAAACTGTTTACCGCTGATTTCAGTTGGTATCCATCAGGTTTCCTGTATATGATACCATTTAGGACCCATGAGGAAGGAGTGTTTCTTCAAAACACCAACCGTGTCGGGTCCGGGTTTATCAATCCTTTTGGATACAAACTGTTTTATGACTATATTTACCTTTTTATGATTGTTCATTAAAGACTTGGTATCTTGTACATCACCACTGCAGTTTTTGTCTTTGTCTTTAGACTCAATATTTCACTGCAGTTTTGTTGGATCTTTTGTTTGTTTGTTACCTTTTGGAAATAAATAGAAAACCAAAACCTATCTAAACAAAGTGTGAATCGAGAAAACTGCCCAACAGAGCTCCATTTCGGTCCTTCTTCAGAGGTAGAAATGGTTTCACAACTTCTTTGCAGTCAAGGATAGAAACATAGAAACACGATGGCAGATAAAGGCCGTATGGCCCATCCAGTCTGCCCATCCACACATCCGCTATCTCCTCCTTTCCCTAAGAGATTCCACATGCCTGTCCCATGCTATCTTGAATTCAGATACAATCTTCATTTCCACCACCTCCACTGGGAGATTATTCTACGGAACTACCACCCTTTCTGTAAAGAAGTATTTTCTTACATTACTCCTGAGCCGATCACCTCTTAACTTCATTCTCTGCCCTCTTCTTCTGGAGTTATCTTTCATTTGAAAAAGACTCACCTCCTGTACATCAACATCACGGAGATATCATATCCTCTCTCTCCCATCATTCATCCAGAGTATACTGTACATGTTAAGGTCTCTAAAATCTGTCCCCATACGATTTATGACAAAGACCACTAACCAATTTTGTAGCAGCCCTCTGGACTGACTACATCCTATTTAGATATTTTTGAAGGTGAGGTCTCCAAAATTGTGCACAATATTCCAAATGAGGCCTCACCAGAGGCTTATACAACGGCATTATCACCTCCCTTTCCCTACTCGCCATTCCTCGCCTTATGCACCCAAGCATCCTCCTGGCTTGACCGTTGTCTTTTCTACCTGTTTTGCCACCCTGAGATCATAAGACACAATCACCCCCAAGTCCCGCTTTTCTTCCACACACAGAAGTACTTCGCCTTCAATACCATACTGTTCTCCTCGATTTTTGCAGCCCATATACATGGCCCTGCATTTTTTAGCATTAATTCTTAGTTGCCAATTAACAGACCATTCTTCAAGTTTCACCAGATCCCACCTCCTGTTATCCACACCCTCCGGAGTGTCTACCCTATTACACTGCTTGGTGTCATCCGCAAAATGACAAACTTTGCCAGACAGTCCTTCCACAATATCACTAACAAAGATGTTAAATAGAGCCGGCCCAAGGACAGATCCCTGCGGCACTCTACTAACAACATCTTTATCCTCCGAGCAAACTCCATTCATTACTACCCTTTGTCTCTTTCCATTTAACCAGCTTTTAATCCAGTTTGGGGTCCATACCGCATGCATTCAGTTTATCAGTCGCCTATGCAGTACCATGTCAAAAGCTCTGCTAAAGTCCAAGCACACTACATCTAGCGCCCCTCCCATATCCAACTGTTTGGTCACTCAGTCAAAGAAATCAATCAGATTTGTCTGACAAGACCTGCCCCGGGTCCTGCAGTCCATTTGATTCTAGAAATCTCACTATCCTCCGCTTATGAAGTGTTTCCATGAGTTTACTCACTACCGAGCTCAGACTAACCTACCTGTAATTTCCAACCTCCTCTTTCCTTCCGCTCTTGTGCAGAAGGACCAAATCCGCTCTTCTCCAGTTTTCCGGGACCACACCGAACTGTAAAGAAGCATTAAAAAGATGATACAACGGAGCCACCAGAACCTCTTTGAGTTCTTTGAGTAGCCTTGGATATATCCTGTCAGGCCCCATCGCTTTATCTACTTTTAATTTAGCTAGTTCCTCACAAACACAGTCTTTTGAGAATCTTTCCTGGTCTACTACACATTTATGAGTTGGTGTTTTTTTGCAGTCCTACCCCCGGTCTTTAATCCATGAACACAGAACAGAAATAATTGTTAAGCAGTTTAGCATTATCCTTATCAGTTTCTGCATATTTGTGCCCCTACCAACCCCCCCCCCCCCCCCCCCGAGCCTCCCTATGGCATTTTAGTCCCCCAATTTTACCTTATTGGCTATCTTTTCTTCCATTTGCATCACTGCTTTTCTGACAGCTTTTCCCGCTTCCCGTAGTTCTTCCACATATTTTTGTCTGTTTTCCTCTTTCTAAGATGTCTTGTAATTTATGAAAGCTAACCTTTTTTCTCTCAACCTTTCAATGACTTCTCACCTTTTCAGCTGGCGTCTGTTGAATAAACATTCAATAATCCCACCGAAATGGTGGCTAAACAACTTTCCTGCAGTTGGCGGTGGCGTCTATTCAATAAAATGCAGAGTGGTGAAGTATATTTTGAGATTTCATGTGCCTCTATTTAAGATCAGCCCACGAGAAGTATTTTCTCAGAGACATACATTTTCGGCCTGTTTTTGTATGGTATTTTTGGATTTACTGGCAGTTCATTGGTTTTTACATTTACGAAATATGTTCTGGTGACATGAAGTAGAGAACTATGACATGACATGTCTACAATACTTGCAATCCCACAATGACTCTGGTCTATTGAACATGACAGTGACAGCTAATTCAGATATCAAACCGAGTCCAGGATAGTAAATTTTGTCCTCAAATGTCACAAATAGGGCTGGCTTCAAGACATAAATTAACCAGTAACTATAGTTTGTGTATGCAAATATCAGTTATATTTATTACTGTGGTTTCTTACAGTGTCTAGGTGTGTTCTCTGATGTTTTGCTCGATCACTAGAGTTGCTGAAGGCTTTCTGACAGCCGGGATGCTGACAGAGGTAAGGCTTTTCCCCTGTGTGGCTTCTTAAGTGAATCTTGAGGTTTTCAAGCCTGGAGAAAGCTTTCTTGCAGCTCTCAAACTGTGGAGAGAAGATATATATATTTTGAGAGCAAATAAAAAGCTTAATACAAGTTTCATGTATTTAAAAAAAAAATCTAAAAATCATCTGCATTCTTGTACTGAAACTGAAACTATTTCTAAAAAATATGTTTTTTTACAGAATCCATTATGATGAGATTATTTGAATACTACAGAAGACAAAAATGAAAAAGAAAAAAAACAACAAGTATTCTTGATCCAGATAAATAACCCAGATATCTTACAAAGTAAAAGTCTTTTGCATGCTGTCTTAATTGCCAGTAAAAGGAGGTCCAGGTTACCTAGCTAACTGGGAATACCTAAACATAAATCTAGCAAAAGAAAAGGGAGGCAGAGGTATCCATGTAACTGGAAATTCAACAAACAAAAGAAGGTTGGATTAACACTTTGTATCAAGATGACCTTTATTAGTAAAATTCTTGATTGAAGTAGTCAATAATACAATTTCAACACAGGTAAAGCCAACTTCTACTTATTTGCTTATCCAAAAATTAATGGGTGTAGATATAAGACCTTCTTAGATAGGACCCTAGCATTTCAAGCTGGTAGGCAACAATCTTGGTTAGGTAAATATATTCATCAAACTATGTTATCCTATTGCAGTTTTCGGAAATTGATCACTTTGTTCGATAAGTTTATTACTTAGTGAGTTTTATTATTGAAATTCTATTTTACAAATATTTGTATATTTTTACTGTATTATTGTATTTCGCTGATTGTCCAGCTCTTTTTAGTGTAAACCGCCTAGAACTTTTGGTTATGGCGGTATAAAAGAATAAAGTTATTATTATTATATACAGTATCTATCCAGGAACTTACAGAGGTTTCTGTATTTTAAAGGCTATTAAAATCCTGACTAAAACAACATTAGAAAATGGACCAAACCAGTTCAATGATGCATGCCAACTTTATGAACATTTTATTTTGAGGTTAAAAGGGCCCTTCTAGTATGAGTCTGACAAGTGCAAGACCAAGAAAAAAGCTTGAGTCTTTGCCTTATTTATATTTACTATCATTTAAATGGAGAATAATAAGAATACAGCACCTTCTAAGGATCCAAAACCCATGAACCTATGTAAATAAAACACCTGTTGCAATACTGGTGATGTCATTGGAAACTGTCCATATTTCTTTATTCCCATCTGCTGGCTGGGTGATGCAACCTACTGGGTGTATGTAGGGGTGTAAGCCTCTCTCACATCTAAACAGTGCTTTACAGTGCGCACCTGTGCTCTAAAATCCAAATGCAATGGCAAGGCTAACAAGGAAACAGACTTCTACTTAAAGGTTGTGGCATGAATTGTGTACAGACCTTACCTTCCTTCCTTGCTAATGCTCGCACCACAGAAAGAAACCTGTGAAACAGCCCTAATTGACGAGATGGCATTGCATGCGATATAAAAAGACAAAAGAGTGTGTCAATCTTGACGGGATCGAGGGTCCAGTTGTCCTCCAGTCTCTTGGGAGACTAAATTCCAAGAAACCCTCCAGAAATAGTGCCAAAAACATTCCCGTGTTTACTGAGGTGATAAATGAGTGGCCTAATCAATTACTTGTCATCATACTATCGAGCTATTCGGAACATCGCTGATCACAGAATCACATAAAAGACAGATATTTTCAGCAAGGCAAAGTCTCTCTTCTACCTTTTCACTATCTTGTCCAATCTCATCACTGTCAACATTGATCAGCGTTGGAATATGGAGGGCTGACAGCTGTCCCTGCTGACATCTCAAGAAAGCTGCAGACCCTGATACCAGTTGGGTCCTGTACACACTCATGGAGAAACAAGTGACATTTTTTTTTTGTCTTTGCCTAGGGAAGGGCACGTCAGATCCATTCTTTATTTGATCAACGTCTAGCATTGTTAAAAGAACTGATACATCTTCCCTACTCCAAAGGCCTGTTGTTTTAAGACCTTTTTAGACAGGACTTTGGAGTATCAAGTCCGATGATTGTTCAATCTAATTCTTACTTCACATTTAGGAAATCATTAAAGACCTATTTATTTGAGAAATAAGAATATTAATTTTGATATATTTAAATGAGGTCTTTTGTTTCTATTCTTATTGTCATAGTATGTTTTAATTTTTTTAATAATTTTTAACATGTTTTTAATAATTGTATTACTTTTATTATATAAATTTAGATTGTACGTAGATAGTGTGTTCTATGAAACTATCATGTGCTGAAATGTCTCAGTATTCTCCTGTTGTGAACCACCCAGAACTACTGGTTGGGCGGTATACAAGAAAATAAATTATTATTATTATTTTGTGACATTCTAGTTTTATTCATATAATAAAATTTTTATTTTGTCACCTTTGTTTAGTAGAAACCTAGATAAAGGAGCTTGCAAAAGATTCCTCCTCAGTATCTGTCCTCTCTTATCTCTCCTTATACTTCCCGGGAACTCTGCTCACCGGGTAAGTGTTTCTTATCTGTACCCTTCTCCTCTACTGCCAGCTGCAAAGTCTGTATCTACTATCTTTCTGCACCATATCCCTAGAACAGACTGCCTGAGTCAATACATCAAGCTCCGTCTCTGGCAATATTCAAATCTAGGCTAAAGGCCCACTTTTTTGAGGCTGCTTTTAACTCCTAACTCCCGCTCAGTTGCAAAGTACCCATGTCTGTTTTATCATTCCCCTGCAAAATTCCCTAACCCCTTTTTGTCCTATTTGTCTGTTTTGATTAGATTGTAAACTGTATTGAGCAAGGATTGTCTCTTACATGTTTAACGTACAGCCTCAACACCCCAAGGTTGTGGGTTCAACCCATGTTGTTCCTTGTAAAGCTGGGCAAGTCACTTAATTCCAGCCCCCCCCCCATTGCCCAAGATACATTAGATAGATTGTGAGCCCACCAGGACAGACAGGGAAAAATGCTGAAGTACCTGAATAAATTCATGTAAACCATTCAGAGCTCCCTTAGAAGACAGTATAAATAAATGAATAAATAAATACATATAAAATACTCCCCCGATATTCGTGGGGGTTCCGTTCCAGGAACCCCCGCAAATCTTGAAAAACCGCGAATACGTTTTTTTGTGGGGGAGACTGGAGAGGGCAGCGGGAGAGGCAGGAGAGAGCAGCCGGAGCGCTGGCGAGTGAAGGAAATCACTCGCTGTATGCTCCGACTACCTCTTCCTGCACTAAAGTTGGGCCTTACCAATCAGGAGCTGCTTTGCCATAGACCTTAGAAGTCTAATCAGTACTGTCCTTGGTTCCAACTACTGGAGTTGCCATTGAAGCTCACTCCAGCCTATCCAAACCTTGGTTTGCGAGTAACGCGGTTTGTGAGTGTTTTGCAAGACGAGCAAAACACTCAACAAAGTTTTGTCTCACAAACCGAGCACTGCCCCGATAAACAAGTACTTACAGCTGCAGGAAGCACCATTTCAGGGGATTCCTCTTCCGTCCGCCGGCCAGCCTTCAACGTCGGGTGCCTTCCACATGTTGGAGAGCCTCTATCAGAGCCTATGCAGTCAAGTGCCATCCCACCTGCACGTTGCATATGATCATGAACAACATCATTCATTGACGTTGTGTGTGGCATACGCAAAGTGAAGGTGGGATTGCACACAGTTGCGTAGGCTCAGATAGAAGGCTGGCCGGTGGATCGAAGAGGCATCCCTCCGAAGCGGCACTGCAGGGTTCTCCGGACATTAGAAGCATCCCCCCGAAGTGGCACTGCGGGGTTCTCTGGACATTAGAAAGTTTCCTTATATTCATAGTTTCACTTGCAATGCAAAAAACAAGTAATTACATTATACTGCCGTTAGTCACTTCAAAAAGTTGGTTTTAAACTGACTGATTGAAGACTGAAATTGAATAACAGAAGCAGAGAGCACTAATTTTATATGAGCTTACAGAGTGTAGAAGCATCCATATCCCCTCACCCCACCTCACCGCCTCTCTCACTCGCATCTCTTCCTCCCTTCCCACCCTCCTTTCTGGTCTGGGTCCAGCATCCATCTCTGTCCCCTCCCCTTCACCCTATAGTCCCACCATCCATGTCCTCTCCTTTCCCCGCTCCCTCAATTGTGGTTCTCCATCTGTCCCCTTTCCCCCTCCGTCTGCCCTCTCTCACTCCTTGATTCTCCCTCCTCCCCCACCCCATGGCATCTCCTGCTCTTTTGCTCCTGATCTAACCTGACAACTCCCTCCTTCCCCCATGCAGGTCTAGCTGCCAATAAACCCTCCTTCCCTTGTGGATCTAGTATTTCTTACAAATGTAACGTGACCATTTATTTTTTTTTCATCAAAACGGGATATCTATTAATTGTCAGTCCTGCCCCAAATCCCGCCCTAGCCCTGCCCAAATCCCATCCCCTATTTCTTCCATTCATTATTCATGTACATATAATATCTTATTAATTCATAATGGTAAACATAAAATTAAAAAAAAAACCACAAAGCACACTATACGCAGAGAAAATGTTAATTATCATTTATATTTGGGGGGTTTTCAAAGATGTCAAGGCAGATGACTTTAAAATATGCAATGTCACCTTAGTAACTATAGAAAAATAGACAAATATAGTGCAAAATATAGACAGCAGATATAAATTCTCAAAACTGACACATTTTGATCACTAAATTAAAAATAAAATCATTTTTCCTACCTTTGCTGTCTGGTGATTTCATGAGGCTCTGGTTGCATTTCCTTCTGACTGTGTATCCTTTCTTTCATTTCTTTCTTTCTGCACTCAGGCCCAACAATTGTCCCTTTCTATTCCCTCCCTCCTTCCTTTCTATGTTCTTAGTGCCCCCAATGCCTCCTTCCTATGTCCTTAGTGCCCCTTCCTATGTCCTTAGTGCTCCCAGTGCCTTCTTCCCATGTCCTCAGTGCCCCCAGTGCCTCCTTCCTATGTCCCCCCACTGCCTTCCAGCCTTTGGCCCACCCCTTCCCCCGAAGCCAGCCTACCTTCCTACCTCCCTCCCTCCCTGCCACGCCAAAGCCAGCATCCCTCCTTCCTTCCTGCGCCTGATTCATCCCCCCCCCCGGTCGGGTCCGCCACCACTGCTTGCCAACTTCTCTCCTTACCTCCCTCCAGTGCTGATTCAACCCCTTCCCCCCGGTCCGCAGCTGCTGCTGCTGTTTGCCGCCCAGAAGCTTTCTTCCCGATGTCAATTCTGACATCGGAAAGGAAGTTCCGGGTCAGCCAATTGCTACTTGGCTGGCCCAGAACTTCCTCTCTGACGTCAGAATTGACGTTGGGAAGAAGGCTTCTGGGCAGAAAGCAGTGGTAGCGGACTGGGGGGGAGGGGTTGAATCTGGCTGGAGAGAGGTAAGAGAGGCTGGCGAGCAGCAGTGGCTGCGGACCTTGGGAGGGGTTGAATCGGATGCTGGAAGAAGGGAAGGAGGGAGGCTGGCTTGGCACAGCACTGAGGGAGGGGAAGCAATCACCTGTCCTGTTGGCCCCGTGCACAGCTTCGGGACACTGTCCCTGAAAACGGGAAATTTTGGAGTCCCGAAGCTGTGTGCGGGTCAATGGGACAGGGGATCTAAAAATGGGACCGTCCCATTCAAAACGGGCCCTTCCAAAGCAGCAGTGATGGCCAGCCAGCAGAGGAAATACTGTATATAGGCTGCTTGTGACCAGCCTCTCCAAGGCCTTTCCTCTTCTGCATCAGAAGTGACACGACAGAGGAAAGGCCCTGGCAGTGCTGACTGCAATCATTTAACATTGCATTCATTTACGGTCAGTTAGGGGGGGTGCAACTGTACCCCACTGGCTACTCTCATTAGTATTTCTCTTTTTAAATTATATTCTGGCTTGGATTCTGTGGGTTTAGGAGAAGAATGTTGATCACTCGCTCTGACGATCCCCAGTGGCCCTCACTGGTTCACATTCACACAAGCAAACTTGAGCTTTGAGCATAGGCCAAAACCAGGTGATGAATTTTGCCTGCAGTTTTGATTTCAGCCAAAAGCTTTCAATTTTGGTGGAAGTTTTGGTTTTAGCCAAAACTGAAAAAGAAGCAGGATGCACCTGACCATAAGACACACCCTAAATTTAGAGTAGGAAAACAAGAAAAAAAAAACATTCTGAACCAAACTGTATACTTATAACGGGCTCTGCACCCAGCCCCCTTCCCTCCCAGGCTATGCAGCCAGCCCCTCTCCCTACCAGGGTCTGCATCCTGCCCTGCCCCGCACCCTGTATCCCCTCTGTGGTGTAGTGGTAGGTCAGGACAGGGTACAGGGCAGGTCTAAGTGGTAGGCAGTCCCAGTCCGCTTCCTGGCCTCCCAGAACTCGCCACCATTGTCATCTCCCAGTCCTGGCCTGTGTCGAATCTGGTTCTTCCTCAGCTGCGGCAAGGTGAGGCTTCTGCCTCCAGGCCTCAGTGGTAGAGTCTGGCTCAGGTTTCCCCCGCACCTCCTAGTTGGCGCTTTCCCACCCTTTGTCCGCAGCAGCAACTGCCCAGGCTGTCATGTTCGCTAGCACCTGGGCAGTCTGCGTCTCCTGCTGCTGTTCACGCTGCCCAGATTCTTCCAGCTGCCTTTGCATGGCCTCCGGTAACACTGTTGATCCTGACCAGTTGCATGGCCTCCGGCGGCACTATTGGTCCTCCTCATCCTGGTCGCCACGACGGGCTGCTCATGACTGCTCAAGGTATAAAATTTGGGTACAGTAGGTATTTTTTGCAAGCGCGAGATGCTTGGGGGTGGGGTGGTTTGGGTTATATTCACTCCATTAGACACACCTTCATTTCCACCCACTTTTGGGGGGAAAAAAGTGCGTCTTATGCAACGAAAAATACGGTATATCTATCTATCTCACTCTGTAAGGGAGGTGAGAGAGTAGAGCTATGATAAAGACATTTAAATATCTTCATGGTATAAATGCACAGGAGTTGGTCTCTTGCAATTGAAACAAAGCTCTGGCATGAAGTGTCATAGGATGAAAATGAAAGGGGGTAGACTCAGGAGTAATCTAAGGAAATATATATATTTTTATGGATAGGGTGCTGATGTGTAGAGGTAGTGGAGATAAGAACAGTATCTAAATGGGATAAGTCCAGTACGTTTGATCTTTGACTTAAAAAAATCAGATCATATTGAATTTTATTACAGAGAGCTCCATTGGCCTCAATTTGAGGCCCGTGTGATGTTTAAAACTAGGAACACTCTGTTATAAAACCTTACACGGTCAAGCGCCTCAGTACTTGTTAGAATTATTTACTTTATTCACATCGAACCATCCACTACGTAATTCTGCTTTATTTGTGTCCCCCCCCCACTTCGAGGTTGCGTTTATAAGAAGTTCCACCAACGCCTATTAGCTTTTTAGTCAGCTAGCTGGGATAAGGAGTTACGCTCTCTATTTAGAAGGCCTTGTACTTATATACATTACAGAAAGTTAATGAAATCATTCTTGTTTGTGAAATTTTTAGACAATTGAATTGACTGATGTTTACTCTGTAGTTCACTGGGAATGTCTAGTCTTTTCTATTTTCGTGAACTGCATCAATCCGCAAGGTTTTGCGGTCTAGAAATGTAATGTAATAGAGGATGGGATTATAGAGTCAATAGTTGATGTAGATGGGCAGACCAGATAGGTCAGGTGCTCCTTATTTGTTGTTTCTTTCTATGTTTCTATGATTAACTCAGTTCTATTGGTATTATCATTCTTGCCTTAACTATCAGATCTCTACAATGAAGGGACTCATTTCTGATCTCATCAGGCAACTGCAATTCACTAGAGTTTGCTGATACTTATTAAATCCTCACATATCTAAACGTGTGTCTGGAAGCTGCAAATATTTAGAATTTTATCAGAAACGCCCTGGCTCTTAATGGGTGGCAAACTTCAGCAGAAGTCAAGATTCTTTGTTAGGTAGAATAAAATAAATAAAACAAATGTATTTTTGTGCAAAAAGCTAGAGTGATATGAATGTTTGAAATCTTGCACACATTGGCAGGGAAATCCCTTGTGGTTTGATCATAATTACGCTCAGTTGGTAAAAACTCTAATGAAAACACAAAAATAGTATCCTGAAAACTTTGCCTTAAGAATAGCATGCCTTTTTTTTTTTTTTTTCTATTACTAGAACCTATAATTATGCTTTAATCATCAACTAACCATTGGCTTGATTAAAGACTTTTGATCCTTGCTGACATTAATATGACCTCTTAAATATTAATTTACTTTTCTATTAGATGCCTTTCAGGCAGTCTAATGAAAATTAAAGGCTCAATAAGCAGCATTTAAACAGGATTCAATCCAATACGAGTAACCAGCTCTAATTCTTCTCCTTCAAGTAAGAAATGCAATCTGTGTTGCAAGTTATAATGACACCAATGTACATTATAACTTGGTTTGTCTGGAATCTTTAACATGAGCAATATTGACACTGTGACTTATTTATTCCAACGCGGAAAGAGCTAAGATGGCAGGCAACTAGAGAAGGCATTTTCTTGTGCGCTGGCCCTGTAGAATGGCATAAACCTCCGGCTTAAATAAGGCACTTTTAAAAAATTCCTGAAACATCACTTATTTTATAAAATGAAATATGGGTATTGAAAAGGCACTTACCCCCCCTCTTATACGAATGCATAGCGTGGGTTTTAGCTCTAGCAGTGGCGGTAACAGCTCCGACGCTCATAGAATTCCTATGAGCAACGGAGCAGTTATATTTATTTTTATTTTATTTCTTCCATTTGTGCATCACACATACCTATACAAGCTCTAGGCGACATTACAGAGGAAGGGGTTAGAAGAGGGTAGGGAGGACTGTGGCGGGCATGAAGGAGTGGAGAGGAGAGAAGTATGTAGAATATTTCATAGATAGGAGCACCATCTATGTAAATGATATGTAAATGAATTAAAGTAATATGCAAAAAGGAATAGAAGGGAAGAACCGTTAAACAATAGAATTCAGGGAAATTCAATAAATAAAAAGAATAGGGGTAAAAACAATAGAATAAAATTCAAAATAATTCATAAACTGGGGGGAAAAAATGAAATAAGTCTGACAGAAGTCCAATTTCCTGAAGCAGCTCTGTTGCCTCAGTATATTTTAAATAATCTCAACGGCAAAAGTCCAGATGGGATAGATATCAGCTCGGGCTTTCCAGCTGCTGCAGCCCCGACTCATTGCTTCCAGGCAGAAGATGTAAAGAGATAGAACAATCCAGTGTCGGGCCGCACTGCTGTCAGCGGGCAGCTCCCGAAGAATACAGCACTCTGCCTCCATTGGCGGACAACCGGGAGGAGGAGTCCACGGCACGGCTCCACTCCACGGATCCGGAGACACCACCAGCCCTTCCCCATTGAGAGAGCTGCCGGCGCTAAAACCCATGCTATGAGTTCGTAACAGAGGGGATTATTTTGTAAAAGGAGACATGGACGTTATACTCCGGGTATGATGTGTATTGCTGTTTTAATTTTATGTGCATGTTTGTTTAATTTATTATGTATGTTATTTTATAATCTGCCTTGTTAAAGGCAAACAATAAACTATAAAAAGTAAACAGGAAATACTGTGTACTTGTTGAAATGTTTGTTTCATTTCATTCCAGTTTTTGTACATATGACTTTAGAGATCAGAAATGAAATAAAGTCGGCCAAAATGAGTTAAAAGTATTATCAATGCACACTGGACCTCAAGCTCATATTTGGAAAGAGAAGTAACCAAATATAAAATCTACATCCCAATCCCATTAACTATTGATTATATCACATTCTGCTCCACTTAACAGAGATTCTCAACTGGATCAAGTTAATTCGCTATTTTAACATTGCTAAAGATTAAAAGATTGATTTTTTTTTTTTTTTTTGCCAGATTATCAACAGATGTTTTGGGGCATTTTAAATCATCATTTTACAACGGTGATCATGGCAACTCATTGCTCATAGAGAACAGCACTGCAGATTTTTTTGTATTTAATCTTTTGAGGCTACTTTAAAACAAAACCAGAGTTTTGGGGTATATGCTCAAAACATTAGGTTTCCAAACTACTCATATATTTGTACCTGCAATTTTTGCAAATTGAGTTATACAGGAAATAAAACCCAGTGGGACTAAATGAGATACGTCCCAGGATACTGAAGGGACTAGAGAAATTCTGTCAGGTCCTTTATATGTTCAGCAGATTCTTGGAGATGGAAAAGATTTTATAGGACAGAAGTGATTTCTCTTCAGAAAAGTGATAAAAGGGGGGATGAGACTTGATATGCTGCTTTTTCTGTGTGGCTACAATTAAAATGGTTTACCTATTTGATTTATTTATATACCACCTATCAAGGTCATCTAAGTGGTTTACAATCAGGTACTCCAGCATTTTCCCTATTTGTCCTGGCAGGCTCACAATCTATCAAATGTACCTGAGACAATGGAAGATTGAGTGACTTGCCCAGGGTCACAAGGAGCAACATGGGATTTAAACCCACAACCTCAGGGTGCGGAGGCTGTAGCTCTAACCACTAAGCCACTCTTTCCTCCTTTTAGGCAGGTGCTTATGTTTTGACCTGAGGCAATGAAGTGTTGTGTGACTTGCCCAGAGTCACAAAAAGCTATAGTGGGAATTAAACCCACAACTTCAGGGTGCTGAGGCAGCTGCTCTAATTTCCTCTCAAATAGTTGGGAGACTACAGGCTAGTAAGCCTCACCTAGGTGGATGGAAAAATGATGGAGACACCATTGAAATAAAGAATAGTAAACTTTCTACAATCCATTGGATTACAAGTCCGAAGGCAAAATAGTTGTACTACATGTAGATCTTGCCAAACAAATCTGATTGATTACTTTGAGTGACCAGAGAACTGACATTATTCTTGGGTACTACCACTGGGAATCAGCCTTCAATTTATGAGCAATTTAAGGGGGAGGTATGGGTAGGGTTATCAGATTTCCTCTTAAAAAAACCAGAAGACACGAGGTCCCGCCCTGTTCTGCCCCCGGCCTGGCCCATTCCGCCCCTGGCCTTGCCCCCACACGAACCTCGTGTCTCCTTCCCCAAGCTCTGGCCCGGGTCTAGAGGGCCTCTGGACACGCGTGGATGTCGACACAATGACATCACGCTCATGCACATGTATGTGATGTAATCACAGCGACATCTGCGCATGCGCAGAAGCCCTCCAGATGTGGCTCTGAGCTCAGGGCCTTCCAAAACCTGGACAAATTGCTGGGCCATGACACCAATAACGCCTCATAACATTCATTCCTACCAGATCGCCTGGCCTTGGTCACATGTGCAGAACACAGATATACACTATGGGGCTCATAATCGAAAGAGAAAAACGTCCAAAAACTGGCCTAAGTCGGCACTTGGATGAACATTTCTCAAAAACGTCCAAGCGCCGAAAATAAAAACGGGTTTTGGATGCATTTCTAAACGACCTAGGCCTTCATAGTGCCGCTCAATGTCCAAAGCTAAACGGGGCGGTTTGGGAGGCGTGTTGAGGGCGGGAGTTGGGCAGGTCGTGGGCTGGCTTAGACTTAGTCGTACAGCATGTAAAACTGAAAGTTTTACAACAGAGCTTAGACAAAACTTGGACGTTGTGACTTAGACCATGTAAAACATGGTCTAAGTCACTAAAACCCACCTAAACTTACCAGATAAGCACTTAAAGCACATAACACAGACCCCCACAAACTACCCCAGTGATCACCAACCCCCCCACCCCCATAAAAATTTTATTCACAACTTTAAATTGACAGCCTGTGGAACTGGATTTCAGTACCTCTACAGCTCTTTGTGATTATGGGCAAGCTGTTTAACCCTCCATTGCAAAATTGACTATAGATGTTAGTCTAGTGGCTCTACTATTGTATGTTTGTGTGAATTTGAAATAGCTTGGGTATTCAGTATGGGAGCAGATTACTAATCTGTTAGAAATTTGGTCCGATTTGAACATAAGAATAGCCTTAGACCAATGGTCCATCAAGCCCAGTAGTGTGTTCTCACGGTGGCCAATCCAGGTCCCTAGTACCTGGCCAAAGTCCAAGGAACAGCAACATTCCATGCTACCAATCCAGGGTAAGCAATGGCTTCCCCATGTCTGTCTCAATAACAGACTATGAAATTTTCCTCCAGGAAACTGTCCAAACCTTTCTTAAAACCAGCTACGCTATCCGCTCTTACCACAACCTCTGGCAATGCATTCCAGAACTTAACTATTCTCCGAGTGAAAAAAAATTTCCTCCTATTTTTTTTAAAGTATTTCCCTGTAACTTTATTGAATGTCCCCTGGTCTTTGTAGTTTTTGACAGAGTGAAAAATTGATCCACTTGTACCCGTTATACACCACTTTGGACTTTGTAGACTTCAATCATATCTCCCCTTAGCCATCTGTTTTCTAAGCTGAAGACCTTCTTAGTCTTTCCTCATATGAGAGGAGTTCTATCCCCTTTATCATGTTGGTCGCTCTTCTTTGAACCTTTTCTAGCGGTGCTATATTTTTCTTGAGATAAAGAACTGAACGCAATACTCTAAGTGAGGTCACACCATGGAGCGATAAAGGGGCATTATAACATTCTTAGTCTTGTTAACCATCCTGTTTGCTTTTTTGGCCGCCACCACACTTTGGACAGAAGGTTTCATCATATTATCTATGATGACATCCGGATCCTTTTGGATGCAAATCTCAAAGGTGGAACCTAACATCCAGTAACTGTGATTTGGGTTATTCTTCCCAATGTGCATCACTTTGAATTTGTCAACATTAAATTTCATCTGCCACTTGGATGCCCAGTCTTCCAATTTCCTAAGGTCTGCCTGCAATTTTTCACTATTCACATGCATTTTAACAACTTGAACAGTAGTGTCATCTGCAAATTTAATCACCTCACTCGTTCCAATTTCCAGATCATTTATAAATAAGTTACAAATAGCATTGGTCCTAGTACAGATCCCTATGGCACTCCACTGTTTACTCTCCTCCATTGAGAAAAATGACCATTTAACCCTACCCTTTGTTTTCTCTCCAATAACCAATTCTTAATCCACAACTGAACTTTGTCACCTATCCCATGACTCTTTAATTTTCTCAGGCGCCTCTCATGAGGAGCTTTATCAAAAGCTTTCTGAAAATCTAGATATACTACATCAACCGACTCACCTTTATCCACACCTTCAAAAAAGTCAAACAAATTGGTGAGGCAAGATCTCACACGGCTGAACCCATGCTGACTCTGTCTCATTATATCATGTTTGTCTACGTGTTCCACAATTTTATTTTTTATAATTGTTTCCACCATTTTGCCCAGCACGGAAGTCAGGCTTACCGGTCTGTAATTTCCAGGATCTCCCCAGGAACCCTTTTAAAAAATCAGTGTAACATTGGCCACCCTCCAATCTTCAGGTACTACAGAAGATTTTAGCAACAGGTTACAGATCACTGACAGCAGATCAGCAGTTTCACGTTTGAGTTCTTTTAGTACCCTGGGATGTATATCATCCGGTCCAGGCAATTTATCCCTTTTTAACTTGTCGATTTGGCTTAGTACATCTTCCTGATTTACCAATATTTCTTTCAGTTCCTCCGCATCATCACCCTTGAAAACCATTTCTGGTTCAGGTAGATCTCTTACATTTTCTTCTGTAAAGACCAAAGCAAATAATTCATTCAGTCTCTCCGCTATGGTCTTATCCTCCCTGAGTGCCCCTTTTGCTCCTTGATCATCCAGTAGTTCCACAGATTCTCTCACAGGTTTTCTGCTTCTGATGTACCTAAAAAAATCGTTATGAGTTTTTGCCTCTTTTGCAAGTTTCTCTTGCTTTCTTTATCAATGCTGTTGTATGCTTGTGTGAATTTTAAATAGCTTTGATATTCAGTATGGGAGAAGATTACTAATCTGTTAGAAATTTGGTCTGATTTGAGTTATAAAATAATGGTTTGGAGATCAGCTTTATCTCAACTAATAAGAGAGGGCTAGATTGTTTGATGTTTGATGTAAAACAAAGATTCAATTCACATGAACCAGATACCAGTCATGAAAACCAGATCCAGTCATGAAAACCACCTCTGGAAATAACAGCAGACAGATCTTGGAATGATTTTGAGAAGATTACACTCAAAGGGACAAAATGGCTTCTCCTAAAATACTCTAAAGCATACAGCAGCTTTGATACCTGCCTGCCTTACCTGATCAAAGTAGCCATCCCAACAACCATAGGAAAAATAATGCAATGGCTCAACTATCACCTAAAAACTGGCCTTTTCCCCAAATCAGGAAACCCATTCCCAGAAACCCAAAACTCAGCCCCTCTGATGTGACCAATTATAGGCCAGTAGTTTCCATCCCCCTATTCATCAAAATGATGGAGAGATATGTAACAGAACAACTTGAATGCTACTTACATTGCTTCAATATCCTCCACCCTTCACAATTGGGATTCAAGAAAAATTATAGCACTGAGACTGTAGTCACAGCACTAGTAACATACAGAGAAGAACTAAGCAAGGGCCACAGCACAATCATAATCCAATTTGACCTAAGCAGTGCATTTGACCTAGTAGACTTCAATCAAATATCTGAGATCTTTAGCAATTTTGGATTCAGTGGCCCAGTCCTTTCCTGGTTCCAAGGCTTCCTAACAACTCAGCACTATGTGGTGCATAAGGATGGAGAACTTTATGATAGATGGCATGTTCCAAGTTGGGTCCCCTAAGGATCCCCACTTTCACCATCAGTGTTCAACCTCCTAATGCAATCATTGGGAGTCAACCTAGATTTCACACGAATAAAATATTTTACCTATGAGGATGCACTAAGAGGGGCCTTTGCCGGCCCTGATTAGCTTGGGGCATTATGTCCCTCCCAGTGCATCCCAAGATGCAATGGGAGGGAGAAGGGCCAACATTTTGAAGAGATAGCCCTATGAATTGGGCATCCTTCCTTCCAATGTTTCATATAAAGTGGGGGGGCTAAGTGGATATCAGGGGTGTGGAAGGGTATTGGGGTATCGGGGGTATGGAGGAGTGCTGGGGTATGTTGGGGTGTTGGGTGCGGCAGTAGGGAGCTCCCTATTGAAGGGGGCTGGGGGAATCGATGGGTGGGAGGGAGGAAGAGAGGAAATGAAGATCTTCTTGCCAGTTCAACTGATCACAGAAGGGGAATCCCCAATCAGCTGAACCTGCAGGACTCCCTTAAACCGCAGTTTGAAGGGAGTACTGCCAGCTCAGCTGATTGGGGATTCCCTTGTGCTGCGATCAGCTGATGACAGGCCCTGATGTGATTCTTTAACTTGCACCATTGCATGATCGCTTTTAATGCAGCTGCTGACTTTGGCGCCGGTTAGAGAATCCAGGGGTAAGTGACTAGGGTGCCATAAAAGAGAATTTCTTGTATACATTCATACAAAATTCCCAAGGAGCTGGGTGCTGATGAGACCAGGGAATAAGGGAGGGGGGGGATGAAGAAGAAAAGAAGTCTCTGAAATAAAGAAAAGGGTCATTGCCATGTTACTTTTGCCCAGATTAGTCAATCCCTTTATTAAAAATTCCAAGGTTTCATAATGTGGCTCAAGCAAATCACTATCCTGTTTTCATCCACATTTTCTGGACCTATTTAAAGTTTTTAGGAAATATATTAAAAAATGCCTGCAATGTCTTCTTGTGCTGCTATAAATTATCTTAGCTTCTGTGGTTTCTTTTTACTTGGTGCATGCAAATTGAAACCATTAACCATTTCACAAATACAAGCTCTTGGCATGGTTTGCTTCTTGATTTTCGCTTCTCCTACATGATCACCGGGGTCTTTGAGCTCTGCATTTCTCTTATGAATTTGTTTCTCTAACTTTTATCCTTTCATGTACTCTGGTATTAGGCATTCATATGCATACGTCTACTTGTCTAGATACCAATTTTTAATATAGGCAGTTTTCCTTCTAAGACACAGAAAGAGTTATAGGAAGAGGTTTGATCTATAACTTTTAACTCAACCACTGTGTCATCAAATTGTTAATTAAAAGTTACCCTAAGCTCATGACTTTTAACTTATTCACAGGCAGCTAATCACAGCTAATAATTTATCTTCAGTCTCAAAAATCTTTGAAAACAAAGGAGACATGCATTCAAATCTATCCCATGCATAGTGACTATGGCTATCCTGAAAACTCAACTGGCTGGTTTTGCTGTGAGGACAGCGTTGGGATCTGTTGCAGTAAGGCATGATGCTATAGCAGAACATCTATGTAAAAAGTCTAAAAAGATGCTAATATTAGAGATGGACTTTTGTTTGCAACACAACAAAGAAAAATGGGGATACCCAATGATCCACAGTGAAAACAATCCACCGATGAAAACAAAAACTGTGGATACAGATGTTCTGGAGATAATTTATTAAACGCTGACATATAAAACCATGAAAATTCTATTTAAAAAGTGCAATGATAAAAAATACTGTGATAAAAATCCAACCGGACCCTACACGGTCCGTGTTTCGGTGAACACGCCTTCCTCAGGGGCAAAGTGGTTTGCAACCTCACTTATAAAGAATTGGACTGAAAACAGTCTATTGTCTTTAAACATGTGAGCAAAGAACACCGCAGACAAGCTGAAGTAGCAAAAACATGGGAATTAGAGAATGACACGGGGGACAAATTTTTCCCCGTCCCCGCGGGAGCTCATTTTCCCGTCCCGTCCACACGAGTTCTTTTCCTATCCCTGCCATTTCTGACCTCATCTTCACAAGCCTCAAACACTTTAAAATCAAAAGTGTTTGAGGCATGTGCAGTTAAGGCAGAACTTACAGGAAATGGGGCAGGGACAGGGACAGCAACAAAACTCATGGGGATAGGACGGGGAAATTGAATTCCTGCGGGGACAGGGACAAATTTGTCCCCGTGCCATTCTCTAATGGGAATCTCAACATATCCCATATTGTTGCACGTCATGAACAAATGAAAAAGAGCATAAAATGCACAACATTTTGACCCCAAACCTATAAATGGTGACTAAAACTTAGGTGTAGCATCACTAAGGTGTAGCATCACTAAGCGCGATTCTATAAAAATTAGACACACTTTATAGAATCACATCTAATGTGGGCTTAAGCGTTGATAGGCATTCTAACCTTAAGCACAACCTATTTATGCCAGGGTTTTCTTGGCCTAAGTCCATAACAGACACCTACGTGATTAACACACCCACAATCCTCCCCTTAACCATGCCTACTTTCTGATAGGTGCCTACCAGTCAATTAATTGCAATTTACTTTGATTATTAGGTGCCACTTGAGAATTATTGGCGCTGATTAAACCTTTTAATTAAAAGTTAGGTGCCTAGATCGGCTAGGATTGCCAATCTAGGTATCTAACTTTAGGTGTCATTTATAGAATTGAGGCACCATGTGTTTTTTCCTTTGTTGATATTAGTGCACTCTATTTGCAGAGGGTGCACTCAGTGGCATAGTAAGGAAGGGACGGGGGAGGGGAGATTGCCCTTGGTGCCGCCTTGGTTGGGGCACCAGCACCGGCACGCCTTCCCTCCCCCCCTCCCCCCCACCGTACCTCTAGCTTTTTGCCAGCGCGAGCAGAAGTTCCAGCTCACGCTGGCCTCGGCGCTTCCCTCTAACATTACTTCTGGGTCCCGTGACTAGAAAGTGATGTCAGAGGAAGAGCCGACGATGGCGTGGGCAGCAAGTTGGAGATGCTGTTCGCACTGCAGAAATTAAACAGGTATGGGGGAAGGGATGTTTAGTGGGGAGGGGGAGGAACAGGGGCATATAAGAGGGCAAGGGGGGGGCGCCTCTGACAGGGGACATCTCCCACCCTTGCTACTCCAGCGGGTGCACTTATTCAGAAAGAGTGCACACTCTTTCTTGAAAGCGCTCGTGTGAATGAGCCATAAGGGACAAGCATACCCTCTTTACAAATGGGTCCTTTTGCAAAAGTGTTCTGCTGAGCTAGGCACTCTGAATGCCGAGCCGCTCGTTCTGTTCCTATGGGTGATTTGGCATTTAGCGTGTACTGCATGGCAGTGCACCTTTGTAAAAGCCTGCCAAAAAGAGCATACTGTGACCCTGGGCAAGTCACTTAATCCTCCATAGCCCCAGGTACGTTAGATAGATTGTGAGCCCACCGGGACAGATAGGGAAAATGCTTGAGTACCTGATTGTAAAAACCGCTTAGATAACCTTGATAGGCGGTATATAAAAACCTAATAAACTTGGAAAAATTTGAAACTTTGAAGAGTGCACATACGCTTCTCCACGTCCCATCTTTAAAAATCATTAGTACTCATAGGGCTTCTTCATTTGCAAATTCCCACCCCCTCCCCCCAATTTGGAACTCGTTACCTTTACATTTAATGTCTGAGAAAAATATAGATAAATTTAAGGGAAACCTCAAAAGTTTCCTCTTTAAAGACGCATTTGAATGCTAATGATCTCTGGGTCCACACTACCATTTCCTATACTATTCTCAAGCTTCATCGATATGAGCTCTCCCATTGTCCTTTTGTTTTGACCTTAATTGTACTCTTTACTTTTTTAAATTGCATTTCCCCTATTATCCTTTTGTTTTCATGCAAGTTATGTCTTGTCTATAACAAATATGTTAGTTGTGCCCCTTTTTAATTTTTAATTGTTAAACTCTTAGAATTATGATTAGCGTTTTATCAAATTTTAATAAACTTGAAACTTGTAATGACCGCCTGGCAACAAAAAATGAAAACAAAGTGAAAAATGCTGCAAATTAAAAGAAAAATAGCAACAACTGAAAATTTGAGGCCTTCCCTTTTCTGCTCTAGCAACAATCACTGCAATACCACCTGGAAAAAATGTACATTTCATGTGCATTTTAAAACTAGAGTCTTAAATGTGTAAATTGCAAATTAGACCAATTCTTGTCAATCAAAATCTCAACAAGAAGGGGAACAAAAAGCCTCAGGACACAGTTCAGAACGAACTTGTTCTCACAAACTTAATAAGTGCTTCCCATCCCTACCTTATTCTAAGTCTATTTTATAAAGGCAACATAGGTCCCTAAGGGTCCTTTATAAAAAGAAAGTAAGACTCCCAGGTCAAATCTTAATAGCGCCCAAAATCCAATGCAAAAATTAACACCTACTCCACCCAAAGTACACCCCTAGGAATGCATTCAAAAGGCACATGTGTATGTATGAGTCATCGTTTTTTTTAAGTTTTAAATTGTTCACATAGAAATGAAATAAACAAGCATTAATTCCATTTGTACAGAAGATGACATAATGTGGTAAATAACAAAATACCAAAAAGCATTAAATCAACAAAATACCAAAAAGCATTAAATCAACAATATTTATCAACTTCCACAATTTCAGACGATGAGGCTTACAATATAGCTAATGAAAGTTCTAATAACAGAATATGCCCCCCTTTTTACAAAACCGCATGTTTTTTAGCGCCAGCCGTGATGTTAACAGCTCCGACGCTCATATAATTCTTATGAGCGTCGGAGCTGTTACCATTGTGGCCAGTGCTAAAAAACATGCTACGGTTTTATAAAAGGGGGAGGGGATAAATAAGCAACTGCTTTCTTTTAAAATCAAACACTCCCACTTACCCTTATTTCTTGATAAATTATTAATACCCCAAAGTTCTCCTTGTTCCTTAAGATCTACCGACCAAAAACTTCTTTTTATTCCATCCTTAAAAGAATCCTACTATACTAGGAAAACTAATTTCGCTATAACTGCCCCCACCTTATGGAATTCTCTCCCTCAATTTCTCCGCGATGAACTTCATTTACCAAAATTCAGGTTGGGCAGACTGGATGGACCATTCGGGTCTTTATCTGCCGTCATCTACTATGTTACTATGTTACATCTGGTAACCCTAGGTTTACATACAGGTACTTCAAGCATGTTCCCTATCTGACCCAGTGGGCTCACAATCTAACATACCCAGGGCAGTGGAGGATTAAGTGACTTGCCCAGGGTCACAAGGAGCTCCCAATAACATTACTATATTTTTGGCATAATTCAGTATATTAGGTTTCTATTTCAACTTACTTCTGCTTCTTCTGACTTTAGCTACTATGCCTCAATCGAAAAGAGGGAAAATAGATGCAGCTTTTGCCATAGCCACATGTGCTAATTGCTGGAACCTGATGCTCCGTCACCAACAAAGGTCGATGCAAGAGGTGTAGAAAAAGATAATATGGCAGAGGTGTCTGAACAACTGTAGTAGGAATTGAACCCAGTTTCTCGGGTACTCTGGCCACTGCACTAACCATTAGGCTTCTTCATCTTGGGGCTTGGACCTAATGCAGAGGCCAGGGATGGGGGAAAGGGAAAATGCTAAGGAATGGGTTTAGGAGGAATGGAAGCAAGACTCCTCCCACTCCCCCAGTGGTGACTGACTGCCTCCTATGCAACAAAGATGTGAATGAAACAGTACATACCTGCCTGTATGACAGCTGCAGATGTTATGGGCAGTCCTATTAAAGCAACAAGCAGGTTCCTGGAATAGCTTAGTGGGTGGCATAGTCAACCACAGAGATGGGGACTCAGGCCCATACCCCACTCTAACTACTACACTTATGGTGGAATATGTGAGCCTTCCCAAACCCACCCATATCCCACTGCACCCACATATAGGTGGCATCTGCAGGCATAAGGGCTATTGTTGTGGTATACATTTAGGTTCAGTAGGTTTTCGGTGGATTTTGGGGGATTCACCATATACCATAAGGAGCCCCACTGATCTGCTGGGATGTTTGCGTGTCCAGTCTAGTACAAATGCTGGTCCCTCTTACATGCCAATGGCTTGTTTTGTGCATTTTTCGTCTGGACATTTTATTTTTGGAAAATGGTCAAAAAAGATAGATGCACTAAGGGTGAACACATATAGAAAGGTCATTTTTGAAAATGACCATTTTCTCTACTCGATTTTTTTGGCTGCATTTCATAAAACGTCCAAAGTCAGACTTAGATGTCATATCCAAAATGCCTCTCCACATTTCTTTATATTGTAAATACATATTTTATATACTATATGCATAATTTGTGACCCTGTCTGTGATGAATTTAACTATTAACTCACAATCCACAGCTCTTGCAGTCTCCCTAAGGGGCTTCCTGAGGGATAACCCCTCTTGTACTCCCCCTACACCTCATCCAGCTTGCAGCCAGAAGAGAGTCTCCTGCCAGCAGTCCTGGCAGCATTTAAAAGCAGCTATCTCACTGCCATGGCATCAATGATGAACAGAAAACAGAGAGGGCTTTAGTTCCAGTACTGGAGTCAGTGCCCGAGTCAAGCACAAACAACTTTTGATATTTCCAGCTGCAAACAAGCTTCCCAGAGCTCCTAGAACTGGAGAGTGCCTCTGTAGCTTTTAATTGCGTGTGCCTTTTCTTCAATGTTTCACCATGTGGTTTTTATCAAAAAGTATTTTTCTGTATAGATGTTACTGTTTATGATCATTTATTACTTTATTATAAGAAACATATTAATGCTGTTGCTGGAATGCATTTATTACAGTATATCATCTTGAAACAGAAATAACAATGGCACAAAATCTCCAAATGCTGAAGCACTGAAGAGTGAAAGTTTAGTATGCTTCTACTTTTATCTATCCCATCCCTACCTTCCAAGTTCTCCTTTTCTTTCACTCCTCATATCCTCTTCTGCTCTTACCCTTCATCTCCTAACCTACCACTTCCCTTTGGCTCTCTCCACTTCAGCTTTTCCACCTATCTTCCCTATTGCAACTTTCACTTATAATTTATGAATCATTACCCAGGAAATAAAGTGATGCGGTGATGGTTCCTTTTTATTATTGGACTAGTTCTGAATGACTGGTGAGTAGGAGCACTGAGTACACTTTATTTACATTTTTATATAATTTTATATAATTTAAATAAGCACTGATATTAAGGATATATGTAATGTGAGTGCTGAGTCACAATTTATATCTCCTGATTTTTTGGTGTACCCAAGTCAAACCATGTCTAAAATTTACCCCAAATCTGCCCCTAATCACGCCTACTTGCTGGTAGGCACTTTGGAGAAGACATCTACCTCAAAGTGGTGGGCACCTACCAGCTATTTAAGGCCCTCTATTATGAAGCCATATTAGGATTTTATATCACTGCGGTAAAAGATCTGAGGCTCATTAAAAAACCCTATGTTGTAGTTGTTGATAAAGGGGGGCCTAATTTTTTTAATAGATTTTAAATTGTTTTCAATGGTGCTTTTATTTAACAGTGCCATAAGAACATAAGAACATAAGCAGTGCCTCCGCCGGGTCAGACCATAGGTCCATCCTGCCCAGCAGTCCGCTCCCGCGGCGGCCCAAACAGGTCACGACCTGTCTAAATCACCAGAAGGGGCCCCCATGCCACCTCGGTTTCCTAATTGAGTCCTATCTTCCCATCAAAGTCCTAGCCCTCCGGTCTTGCACCTGCACGACCTGGTTGGGTTTCTACATTTATTTTCTGGTTAGCTTTCTCAGTATCCCATGATCCCTTTATCCCTCAGGAATCCATCCAGTCTCTGTTTGAATCCCTGTACCGTACTCTGCCTGATCACTTCAATTAAGCCAGTTAAGAAAATTAACCCCCTTCCCCTTTTTACAAAAGCACGCAAGAGGTTTTTAGAGCTGGCCGGCGTCCTGAAAGCTCTGCGCTGCGCCGATGGTTATCGGACAAGCACAGAGCATTCAGCGTGCTGACTGGCGCTAAAAACCTCTTCAGCACTTTTGTAAAAAAATAAATAAATAAATAAAGGGAGGAGGGGTAAGTTAGATGCCTAGATCAGCTAGACCGATCTAAGTGCCTAACTTAAGGCATCATTTATAGTATCAGGGCCTCATTGTCAGAACTTATCTGGATTTTGGCATTATTCAATCTGCTATGTAGATAACGAATCCAGATAACTTACAGCTACGTAGATAACGAATCCAGATAATTTACAACAAATATAAAGCTGTTCTAAATTATCCAACTGAGCTGTGAGTAAAGTTAAAAAAATTATTGTTGGTTTTTAAAGTACTGACTAACTATTTCTTAGTTATAATTTCAAATTTGACCAAACCGTATCATCCGCCAAGATCATTGAGATCAGCAGATGTGTCTTCTCTTCAGTCAGTTAGGTCATCTGTCTTTTTTTTGAGATTGGGCCTAGATTATGGGACTCCTTGCCTGGGACTTTAAGAGAAATTCAGACTTTGGGACCGTTTAAAAGAGATTTGAAAACTTCCTTTTACCAAGAGTCATTTGAAGCAGAGTGAAACAAAATACAGTGGCCAAGTAGAGAATTGTTGGAAGAGCTACATTGGATTTTGTTTATGTGCAGAGTATGACTTTATAATATGTTTTTATAATGTTTTTATTGTTGGGTTTTTGTCTTGTATGTTTGAATTTTTTTTTACTTCATCTATTTTTATTATGTATATAGATTGTACTCCACTAAGAATGTCATGATTGAGCAGAATGTAAATATCATAATAAATAAATAAAAATAAATACAGATATGTTTCTAGACAGCTCTGGCTTTACCCCTTCTTTGCCCCACATTATCTGCCTAGTGCAGGGGCAGTCTGTAAGAATATTCAGAGTCACTATCCAGATAGGCCCAGATACTATAAAAGACAGCTATAGATAGGCACCTAACTTATTTTTTTTAATTAGCCTAATTGGTGCTGATAACAAGCTTAATTGGCTTAAAATAAATATTAATTGCTAGTTAGCTGCCTAAATTGATAGGCGCCTACTGATTTCAGGTAGGCGGTCTAGCCCAAGGTGCCTACCAGAAAGTAGGTGTGATTATGGATGGTACCATGTGTTGATGTTAAAGGTGATATGAATAATAATCCTGTATTAACAGCTACCAGGGAAGCAATTCACTAAATAGAAAGAACTGTTGATATTAAATGGAATGATTGTATATGGGCTCCAATTAAGTGCGGCAATATGAAGAAATTTAAAAAGATTTGGAACTGCTTATGAATATGAAGGAGTAAGATTTGTAATGTTTCTGTTTTCATTATGTTATGACAACTCTGATATTTAGCTTAGTTATATTATTTTATTTATCTAATAATTTTGTTTTGTTTTGTATTTTTAATTAGTTAAATTGTATTAGTATTGTATTAGTATCTATCGCTAACATCCTTCTCGCAGTTAAAATAATGGAAGGGATGGTAAACGCTGAACTAAATGCATATTTAGACAAATTCAACATACGGCACAACAACCAGTCAGGCTTCAGACCTGGTCACAGCACAGAAACAATAATGGCCTCGCTACTAAACCACCTACTCTCCCTTCTCACCCAAGGTACCAGCGCCATGATCCTGCAACTGGACCTAAGTAGCGCCTTTGAACTAGTAGATCACACCATTCTTTTGAACTGCCTAGAAGCCATAGGCATCACAGGAAATGCTCACAATTGGTTCCAGGGATTCCTCAGGAACAGATCCTACCAGGTATTCAAAGACAACAAACTTTCCCATAGCTGGAATAACAACTGCGGATTACCCCAGGGTTCCCCCCTATCCCAGACACTCTTTAATATCTACCTAAGTTCATTAGGAAATCTGCTACAAAGCCTAGGGCTCATCTTCTACATTTACATTACTGTAGTGATCCCTCTAACCTCCCTAACGTCACAATACATCAACTCCTTAACCAACATCCTACATTAGATAGAGCGCTGGATGATGGCCTTCAAACTGAAACTCAACACAGAAAAAACCAAATTCTTCCTGGCATCCCCCCAACGAAAAGATAAAAGAAAATACAATTCACTTACAGAGTTGAGAATACAAAATTGACCAAACCATAAAGATACTGGGGGTAATCCTTGACAAACACCTAACCCTGGAAAATTACACAAACCTATTGTTTAAAAAAAGTATTTCGGTTCTATGGAAACTTCGCACTATTAAAAAATTCTTTGACGAAAAGTCATTCCGTTTACTAGTACAATCATCCATCTTAAGCACTCTAGATTACTGTAATATCATATACCTAGGTGCTTATAAAAAGAACCTCCACAAACTGAGATTAATTCAGAACACCGCAATCCGACTAATCCACGGTTTAAAAAAATGGGAACACATTACCCCTTACTATCAGAAACTCCACTGGTTACCTGTAGAATCCAGAATCATGTTCAAGTTTGCTTGTATTTGTTACAAAGCTCTCTTTGGGATGCTTCCAACTTACCTAATCTCCCAGTTCTTTCTCAACGGTTCCAACAAGAGCATTCGCAGAACAAACCTATTTAATTACCCCTCCCTGAAATCTTACAATACAAAAAGTTTCTAGATAGAATGTTATCTTTCCAGGCAGCCAGGCTGAACACATGGCTTGGAAAACCCATATTGAGACCACTACATACGCAGACTTTAGAAAATCCCTGAAAATTTGATTGTTTAACAAATTCTAAATTCCCAACCCACCTCTTCCTCGCTACGGCACTCCTCTCTACCTCGCCACCACCCCAACTCTAGATTTGAGACTAACTCTTATCCTCTCTCCCCTTGTATCCCATGTCCTGACAAAATGTATCTTTATCGTAAAACCACTTGTATGACTTGTATCCCACTTACTGACAAAATGTATCTTTATTGTAAACCACTTGTATCCCATGTATTGACAAAATGTATCTTTATTGTTAACCGTTTGTATCCCATGTACTGTCAAAATGTATCTTTACTGTAAACCGCTTTGAACTTCACGGTATAGCAGTATATAAGAAATAAAATTATTATTATTAGTAGTAGTATTCAATTGTAATGATTTATTTAAATTCAATAAAATATTTCTTTTAAAAAAGAAAATAGGTGTGGTTAAGGGCGGATCTTGGGCGTATTTTCTGTGTAGGTGCCTAAATTGGACTTAGGTGCTGGTATTTAGATCAAGAAAACCCAAGGCACTATCAGATGATACCATTTTATTTATTGTGTCAGGTCCTTTGGTTTGTTATAAGGTGGTATTTTTAACTGCATAAATGAAATATTTGGTATAATAAACATTGCCTGCATTTCGTACATAGTTGCCTGCAGTTTGTTTTTTGTTTTTACCATTTTATTTGGAACATCTATGAAGGCAAAAAGCCAAATTTCAGCAAAAAATAACAAACTTTAGTTTATAATGACAGGGGTTGCCATGCAGCTTATTTTAAAGAATTGGAAAAATTGGGATAGATTAAATTATTCATTCTGGTGGGAATCCCTCTGTTATGTCTTTAAAATGGAAGAGTTTATGGCCATTCAGAAGGGATATTATAAAAAAAATTATGGAAGTTTGGGAACCATTAACTAAATATTGAAAGGATTTATTTATTTATATAAATGAGGAAAACATGCACATCCAGGGAGGAGGGAGGGGGATATGTTTTGGCATTGGTTAAGAAGTATAGATAGGTTGTTTACAGGTATTTTTATGAGGTGTTGATTAATTGGAAAATGGGTGGGGAAAATAAGCCTTGTCTTTATTCTATTAAGTTTATTGTGCTGTAATGTTAAAATTTTATGTAAATGCATCATCTTTTGTGCACAATTGAAGTTTAAAAATGAATAATAAAAAAAAAAGAT